>NC_083569.1:118389487-118989487 GCF_027579695.1 Neoarius graeffei | reverse complement strand
GTCCTCTTCTGTTGCTGTGTGCACCACTCTCCTAACAGCTCCTGTTGTAAAACAAGGAGCAAGTAAGAAAAAAATGCTTTTGCCAGGGGTTGTAAATACTTCACAATAATGATTCAAAATGTAAAAAAAAAAGGTTTTTTTTTTAGCTTACTGTGTAACACATTCTTCAGGTGTAAAGACTTGAACGCCACCTTTCCTCCAGCACCAGTCCAATTTATTTGAAGCGCCAGGGACTTCCTCAAAATACGGCCCAACATCCTCTTCACCGCGTCTTTGGTGGTTTTCCCCCCCAAAACAGCAAGTATGTTCACCTGGAATACAAAGACCAAAATTACAATGGCATAACATTCAGTCAAACATCTTAGCTGTTTGATAGTTCATCTGTAACCTTCAAATACAGTGGGTATGATGTTGAAAATTGGAAACATATATATGATTTATTGTGCACACATCGCTCCCCTTGGGAATGGGATCAATTTTAGCAATGCTCAATCAGTGGGATCACCTGGCTCTCGCCAGATCTGTGTGTTTCCGCACAGCTTTATGAGCTACTCGTGGATCTGGGTGGATTTTCAGATTTACCCAGGCAGCCTGACCAATCCGGCTCGCAGGGCTTTCATAGATGTAACATTGTCGACAAATCACTTAATTCAGGGAGAGGTGTAAAATGAACTAATTTCCAGAAATGTTACAGTAGTGCTTTAATTGTCAGACAAGTGTTTTTTCCAATCATGTGCAAGGATTTTTAATAAAACATTTGGAGAGCTAAGCCAGAGACGGTATTTTAAGACAGGAACTTTGGCTAAGCGCACTACGGCCATAGTTACAGATAAATGTTTGTGGAGCAACTCAGAGCAACATTCATCACGAGAGCCAGGTTAAGACTTGTATGCCTTCAAATTCATATTGCAACATTTTAAAACCCAGACTTACCAGTTGGTTTTTCAGGTCAATGTCAGACCCAAGCTGCCTCTCCAGCTCCTCCAGTTCCTCCAGGTTACTGAGGGGCATGTTGGTTTCCTGGACGAGGCAAAGGTCTGCCACACCAGCACCCCCTAGCTTCTGCAGAATGGCCGTATTTGCAGCCACCTGCTGCTTAACCTCCTTAACCTCCTCCTCAATCGTCCGGAGGTGCTGCAGAACAAGTCTGCAAAAATCTATGAATCAAAGACAACAGATTAGAAATGGTATAAGTATAGATGTAGTAATTCAGATACTTAGTTTCCATTTACACAGCTTTCAAACAACATCAACATCGGTGTTACTGAAATTGACATAATCAAGGATGAATGTATGGTGTCCTTCTCAAAACAAAAACAAACAAAACTTTCATAGCCCCTTAACACACGCCATTCCACCAAAAGGACGCTGTAATGGCCACTGAGAAAAACTTTACTGCCATAGTACCACTATGACAGTGCATAGGGCCTTTAGTAATACATTACGACTTGGTCATTGCCATTCTGGTAACAGCTATTCAGCTAATTTATAACAGGGGCTGTATCTTAAGGGGTTAGTCTGCTTCTCCTTTAATATTGGTGCCAGATGAATGATAATTCAGTTCTACCTTGCTGGATGCTGATTTGCTGATTTGATGGATGATGCTGTGCCTGACTGGTAAACTCTGTTGAACAGATTGGAAATGTGGTTAGTAAATAGTGAGATGGTGCAATGCTATGATTACACTGAATGCAATGTTATGGCATTATACTTAACTGATACTTTTGTCCAAAGCAACTTATAAAATAGAAAATGAACAAAGTAACATACACTGCGTTCCAAATTATTATGCAAATGACATTTTTCACTGGTTTTCCAAAATAAATAACTAAATGACAAGTCATCATAATTTTCCAAGTCATCAACCGTTAGAGTACAAAGCAAATGTTTTTGAACGAACCTTCCAACTCGCAGCTTCAAAAGTGACTTGTTTGTTGCTTTGTAATAGTATTTTATCATTTACTCTCTTGTTCTGATGTATTTATCTGGAAGAACCTTTCTTAATGTGCCTTTATCTGCACAAACCTGTGTGCGCTCTGAATCAGCTACACATCCAGTAATGCAACTTGAACTGTAAGATTTTTTGATTGAACTAGGTTTTGATTCCAGTAATTATCACCTGCTAATGCTTCAAATTTCATAAATGGCCATTTTCAGTTCTTTACAAGAACAACATCTTTTGAAACTCTGCTTTGCATAATAATTTGGAACAGTGCATTTTCAGTTTTTCAATTTTTAAAAAAATACCGTTATCATTGGAAGGTTCGTTCAAAAATATTTGCTTTGTACTCTAACGGTTGATGACTTGAAAATTATGATGACTTGTCATCTAGTTATTTATTTAGGAAAACCAGTGAAAAATGTCATTTGCATAATAATTTGGAACGCAGTGTACAGTGGGTATGATAAGTTTACATACCCCTGTTCAAATGCCAGGTTCATGACATAAAATAGTTTGTCTTTTTTGTCATTTTTTTACATCATGAACACCTGGCATTTGAACAGGGGTGTGTACATTTTCAATAGGCACTGTATTATGTATTTACCTCCATGGCTGGATGTTCGAAAAAGAGGTGACTTCGATGGAAGCTGTGGTGGTGCTGGCAGAGGTGAAATCGTTGGAAGCTGTGGTAGTGGTGGTAGAGGTGATGGTGGTGGTAGAGGCAGGGTGGTGGTGGTGGGGAGCTGTGGTGCCTGACTGGTAAACTCTGTTGAACAGATTGGAAATGAAAAGGCGTGTTTAGTGAGATTATTACGGCAATGATTATTATTGATTATTACTGCAACTTTTGTCCAAACCCAAAGCAACTTATAAAGTACACATATGAGTTTACATACCCCTGTTCAAGTGCCAGGTTGTCATGACGTTAAATAGTTTCTTTTTGTCATTTTTTTTTACATCATGAACACCTGGCATTTGAACAGGGGTGTAGACTTTCAATAGCCAATGTATTATGTGTATACCTCCATGGCTGGATGTCAGAAAAAGATGTGAGGTTTCCAACGGGGGACTGGCTGCTTGGTTGGACAACACTGCAAACAGAGTGAAAAGACACATGATATACAAGTATTCATGGTAATTAGAAGACCAAATCATGGTACTAAGTACACAGTGGCCAATATTACCTGCAGGGTAAGTACTGGTCCTGGTGACTGAAGGGGTTCTGTGTGATTGACTGTACACTGTTTGAAAGAGATTAAGACTTAAATGGTTATCTAAGAAGCATATTCATTGCAGTACATTAATTACCAATTACTAATTAATTTATGAGCATTAGCAGTGGTTGTACCACCTGATATCAGAGCACAATAAATGACATTGACAATGACATTGACCCATTTACCTTCATGGCTGGGTGGGCGCTGCGGTAGTGGTGGTAGAGGTGGGAGTTGTGGTGGTGGTGGTAGAGGCAGGGTGGTGGTGGTTGGGACCTGTGGTGCCTGACTGGTAAACTCTGTTGAATAGATTGGAAATGAAAAGGCGTGTTTAGTGAGATGATACAATGCTATGATTACACTTAATGCAATGGTATGACATTATACTTAACTGACACTTTTGTCCAAATGCAACATAAAAAATAAACAAAGGAAGATATGCAGAAGGCCTGTGTCAAATGTGGGTGCATGAAATGTAAGGCAACACAAAATGAAAAGTAACAGAGACCATGAAAAAAGAAAAATGAATTTCTTTTCAGAGATATCACTAACCTGAATTTGGTACAGAAATTTTCTCTGGCAGTCGCCGAATTTTTGGAGCCGGAGGGAAATAGGGACGGTCATCTTCTTCATCACTGGATTGGATGAATTTCATGTTTGGCCTAGAGATTACACAAGTTACAAAATGTTAAAGAATGTGACACTGAGGGCAATATCATTGGTACAAATAATATTTATGGTTAGTTAAAAATATAGAAAAGGCTATATAAACCAGACAAGTAGTCTGGCTTATATAGTCCACTTCCTTAGTTCACCTTGAAGAACCCTTATGTTGATATTTCTAGTTTCAGGATATGACCTCATGTCTGCCAAGCAATGTAGGTCAATGTAGAACATCGAACAGGAGGCTCCTGCATGTTGGTTACTTACTCAGATGCCATGATTCAGCTTCACCTCACTTTGAGAAGTTTGTTACCTCATCTAAGCGAATCCAGTATTTCTTTGCATAAATGACCAAAGTAATTAAATATTGTTGTATTGATTGAGTTGACTTAGTATTTATGCATATTTTGATATATTTGTGAGTAATTCAGTAGTTATTTGGTAGATTGTGTCAAACCTGTCTAGATCACATGCTGCCTATGTAATTCAGTCAATCTACCTCCGTTTATATATTAGTGACTAGTATGATGCAAATATTATCTTACTTTCTTTTTCTTTTCATGGTCTCCTCATCTGTCTCCAGCTTCTCTCCTCTTTTTGCTTTAAGGTAGTGGCCGTGGGCCTTTTCGTATGTGTCTACATAAAAAAAAACAACAATAGCAAACAAGCAAAATTCAAATAGTTGAATTGTCTCCTTTTCTCCCAAATCAAAATGCTGCATTATGATATTTAAATATACAACCGAGCCTACCTTTAACTTTAAGCACCTCAACTGGATGAAGTGTCCAACAGTTGGGGTCAGGGGTTTCATTTTGTAGGGCAGCCTTTTTTACCTTGTCCAGCGTTTTAAAGGGAGGCCAGTAACATTTATCTTCTATGAGCCATGAAACAGGCACCACAAAAAACAAGCCCTCCGCGGGGAAGGAAACGACTACATACATTTCTGTGGAAAGAAGAAATAGTTACACTTAAGTGGGCTTGCCAAGGCATCTTAATAATCAATTCCTACAGCTACAGCATTTCCTAAATGAGATGGGAAACCTGAATATATCACCTGAACAAAATTGTGATTTGAACACTTACACCAACATAAAAAACAGCAATCCTACTGATGCAACATTGGTAGCCCAGCAAAGCCATCCTTAACTGGAAGGAGGACATATTTTCTCTCTATGTGTGCAGCTAGAGTGTGATGCAGTTGAGGTGTCAGGGCAGACAGATGGTAGATGCCAACTTCAGATGACTCGAGTGGGTAGTCAAAGAGGTTGCAGAGCTTTGAGAAGGACCTAAACACTATGTGCACTTCTGCCTTGTTGTCAACTATGATGTTTTCGATGACCACTATCCTTCCCCCCGCTAACTCCACACAACTGTCACTTGTTGAGACCTGAATGATGACCCTCTGAACATGCATTCTTTTAAATTGTTTTATGGCAGTAAGATGCGGTGGTACAGGGCCACTGTAATGTTCCATTGTTAGGCCTGACTCGATACTTAGACACTCACTGGACTTAAACCTTTTTTCAGACAAGCGACGAATGACCTGCTCTAGGGGCTTGTTGGGTTTCCGGATCGTTGTTTTTAGCTGGCCGAGGAAATTTTCGAAAGGGAAGCAGGATATGTTGTCTAATGCTCCATATGTCTTTGTTTCCTCACTGAGGTGGAGTAAGGCATGCATATTGTACCCAATGTACTCCCTACCATACAGTTGGTTGCAGTGTTTCACAAATGCCAAGAGTAGACTGTGTGCATAGTCAGCATAATCTCCCACTAAAGATACACTAAGTAAAATAGTCATGGCCACAGACAGCAACATGAAGTTGTTGTAAATTGCTGCTGGTACTCTGCCCTTTAAGCAAGCTGGCCCAGTGTATAGCAGGAATGAGCGAAGCTCAGTAGCTTTCCACCTCTCAAAATCAGTAAGAGTTCGGGGCTTCCGGTTGAATTCAATGGGGAAATATGAGCGATAACCCAAAAGCGTAGTTGACACCTCCTGCACGACAGCTGTACCTACTCGAGTGTGCAATGGCTTCCTCATCCAGAAGTATAACAGTTTCCGCACTACCCCTAAGCACACCACATGCATATAGTCATGAGGAAACTGTGTGACTATTCCAACTGACAAAAGATTGAATGGACTAAATCCTGTGAAATGCTGCTCATCACTAAACTCATCAAATGTTTCGCTGTCCAGTCTAGGTGGTGCATCTGATTGTGGAAAGGTCATTCTTCCTTGGTATGTCACTCCCTTTTGATGGCATTTGTGACAACTGTAGAACCCAGTGTGTCCCTTTGACCTTCGGATAAATGCCCGTGCAGGCGCGTCACAGACCACTGCTGACAATGCTATAGCGATAGAAGCACCCTGGTAAAAAAAGCCATCTCTCTCAAGAACACGTGCGTCACTGACAAACTCATCTAGAAACTCTAGTGTTGTAGGTTTCTGATTTCCAAAGTAGATCCCGATAACAAATGGCTCCCTGTTTGTCTGTACCCGATTCTCAAAACACTCAATGAGCCCTAAAATAGGCCAGAACTGTGCATTTGAGCTTTTATAGAGGGGCAGGCCATCTATGTTCACTTGGATTGTTAAAGACGGGCAAGTCAAAGGAGTTTTTTTGTTAGCAAGATGAGAGGAAATGCCATGATCGAAGCCAAAATGATGGTAGCTACCGCCTGAAATATTTTTAACATGATACGTGGTTTTTGTTTTTAGTAACGTTCTAGGATTTTTTGGCAAGCCATGCAATTTTCCAGAGAGAAAAGATAATAAATCTGCCAAAGCAGCATGGCTTATCCTTCTCCTAACTGCCCATTGAGCAAGGTGACTTCGTGTGTCTTCGCCTGAAGAACAGATTTCCTCACTGCCATCACTGTCATGTGCATGTTCACTGGACTGTTCATCCTCACTCACTCCACCACTGCTCTGTCCTGAATGGACCTGCTCACTCACTCCACCACTGCTCTGTCCTGAATGGACCTGCTCACTCACTCCACCACTGCTCTGTCCTGAATGGACCTGCTCACTAACTCCACCACTGCTCTGTCCTGAATGGGCACTATGTCCTGGTAGGGGTTCTACCCCACTGCCCCCATGAGTAAATTGGACCTCAGTCACTTCATATGACACCCCTTCCCCCCCACACTCTGCTGAAGAAGTTAGGCCTATACTCAGTAAGTCTGATTCAACGCCTTTAGCAATCCTTCTTCTCTTACTCCAGTAACTAGACATTGCGCCACAAGTGTTGCCTATTACCTTAAATTACCCCAAATTACCTTACAGACTTGTACTCTTGGTGACCTGTAAAGGGAAAAGAGACAACATATCACCATCTGTCTTATTACAAAGCTGCATCAACATTCTCTCTCTCTCTCTCTCTCTCTCTCACACACTCTCTCTCTCTCTCTCTCTCATCACCTAGGTTCACAAAATGTTTTTTATACGTTTCTTTTTACTACGTTCATAAACATTAAATATGTGAATCAGCATTTGGGATCATGTTGAGTGGCGTATATTTTAAATTCTGTCAAATACATATGTCGTGTTTTGGTTACAGCTTACTGCATAACTGCTGGTAGAAGAAGGCCTACCTGAAATATTGATACTGTGATACTGTGATATTTCGGTGCACGACATTGAAGAAGAGTTGGTGTAAGGAGTGAGTAAAGTCACAGCCCTATTATTCCTTAAAATTTCTGTGGTAAAGTGAACAGGTTTACATGCCTAGTCCTGTTCTTCCTTCTTTATAATTTTATACTCGTTCACGTCTAGTAGCCTGTAGAACAAATCACTGCTGGCAATACACTGACACTGGCTGGCATTTGTATCATTTCCAAACGCTTCAATTCAATGTTTTAAGGGTTTTTAAGACCCCGCGGGAACCCCGATGTTGTCTACACATCAGTTGCAGTAGCTGCCTCAAAACACCAGCGGATGCAGACATGAACTCCAGAAACAAAACAATATCGGGGCGATAGCTATGATAGCTAGGCTAACAACCATGGACAGCCAAGGCGAGGAAAGTTGCTGTGCTGACCTGAAACTTTTTTTTTTGTCACAGGACAAATGTTAAACCCCATCTGTCATCTATTAACCAATAAAGTTGCCTTCATTTTTAAAAAGTCGGACAGGTTTGCCTAGCAAAGGCTACATCAATCTACATGCAAAACTGATTGTCAGTTAGGGTAATGAAGAATTAGTAAGTTTAGTGTTAATAAATTAGAGATTAGCGTTACTGAGGTAAATGTTGGTGTTATTGAGTAAAGGTTAGTGTTACTGAGGTAAAAATTAGTGTTATTAAATAAAGGTTAGCATTATTAAGATAACACTTAGCATTACTGAGGTAAATGTTGGTGTTATTGAGTAAAGGTTAGTGTTACTGAGGTAAAAGTTAGTGTTATTAAATAAAGGTTAGCATTATTAAGATAACACTTAGCATTACTGAGGTAAATGTTGGTGTTATTGAGTAAAGGTTAGTGTTACTGAGGTAAAAGTTAGTGTTATTAAATAAAGGTTAGCATTATTAAGCATTACTGAGGTAAATGTTGGTGTTATTGAGTAAAGGTTAGTGTTACTGAGGTAAAAATTAGTGTTATTAAATAAAGGTTAGCATTATTAAGATAACACTTAGCATTACTGAGGTAAATGTTGGTGTTATTGAGTAAAGGTTAGTGTTACTGAGGTAAAAATTAGTGTTATTAAATAAAAGTTAGCATTAAGATAACACAGCATTACTGAGGTAAATGTTAGTGTTACTGAGGCAAAAAAAGTGTTATTTCATAAAGGTTAGCAATAATGAGGTAAAGTTTAGCCTTACTGAGGTAAAGGAGAGTTACTGAGGTAGAGGTTACCATTATTGAGGTGAAGTTTAGTGTAATTAAGTAAAGTTTCGTGGACAGAATTTCTAGGCACAGCCAAGGGGCAGAGGGTGTCTTAATACAGGCGAGTACACTTTCGGATAGCCAAAGTAATTTCCCCCCTTTCTCATATGTGAATAAAAACACTTCACCCCAGGTGCATATACTAGGGTGATATGTAGGCTACTTTATTTATCCTTCGTTGGCTAATTATGTCAAACTATGGTAAGCCATCATGTCCGTTTTCTGAACGAGTCCTAATGAATGAGTTTGTCTCTGTCTTGCTGTCAGAAATGTCATACCACAACAGTTCACGAAGTTTTGAAGTGTAGGCTAGCATTACGTTTACTATAGTTTTTGTATATGATAATTTTAGAAGAGATAAGAAGATGGTGTACTTACCTAGTCCTATTAAGTTGTGGCTGGTTCTTCCGTCCGTTGTCGTCTATGGGTAGCGGTCCTTCAGCGGTCCAAGGATGGCGAGCCGCCACTGTCTTGCGCAGTGGATTCGAATCCTCGCGCACCATCGCGGGGCGCCAACCAAAAGCCACTCACGCCCCGAGCTGTGATTTGTGCTAGCCAGCGGCCCGACTTCGGACCACGGCTGGCATACCACCGACGGCTTGCCGTCCAAAAGCCACCAGTGGTCCACTATATACATGCTAGCTGGGACTATGCAGCGACACCTGAACAAATATGACCTTCATGGAAGATTCATCAGAAGAAAACTGTTCCTGCATCCGAGCCACAAAATTCAGCGTCTGAAGTTTGCAAATGAACATCTAAGCAAGCCTGATGCATTTTGGAAACAAGTCCTGTGGACTGATGAAATCAAAATAGAACTTTTTGGCCACAATGTGTAAAGGTATGTTTGGAGAAAAAAGGGTGCCAAATTCCAGGAAAAGAACACCTCTCCGACTCTGAAGCATGGGTGTGGATCGATCATGCTTTGGGGTTGTGTTGCAGCCAGTGGCACAGGGCACATTTCATTGGTCGAGGGAAGCATGGATTCGAATAAATACTGGCAAATTCTGGAAGCAAACATCACACCATCTGTAAAAAAGTTGAAGTTAAAAAGAGGACGGGTCCTACAATAAGACGATGATCCAAAACACACCTCAAAATCTGCAATGGAATCCCTCAAGAGGCCCAAGCTGAAGGTTTTGCCCTGGCCCTAAACATCATTGAAAATCTGTGGATAGATCTCAAAAGAGCAGTGCATGCAAGACAGCCCAAGAAACTTGTAGAACTGGAAGCCTTTTGCAAGGACAAAATGTGTGAAAATCCCCCAGGTAAGAACTGAAAGATTATTAGCCGGCTATAAAAAGTGTTTACAAGCTGTGATACTTGCCAGAGGGGGTGTTACTAAGTACTGACCATGCAGGGTGCCCAAACTTTTGCTTCGGGCCCTTTTCCTTTTTTGTCATTTTGAAAATGTATAAGATGAAAATAAAAAAAAAAGTTTTTGCTTAAAATATAAAAGGAATGAGGCATCTTTAACTTTATGCCTTTTGGAGATCATTTCATCTTCAACTTGCTTAACTGTTCACAGTAACAGCAATTCTGACCAGGGGTGCCCAAACATTTGCATACCACTGTATAGTGTACCTTTCGCTTTCATATATTTCTTCTTCCTTTATATATATATATATATATATATATATATATATATATATATATATATATATATATATATATACACACTTTAATTATTATATCAACACTGTACAATACTTCCTTTCTATTTAGGACAGGTGTTGAAACAGGATTATTTTCTCATGTTATTTGCCATTTTCACTTAATTCTCACAGCCATGTCTTAACAGTATTTATTGGCCACATAATTCACTGTCATTTTAGACACAAAAATGATTCAGTTTTGATGCTTTTTCTTTTTAAGACCACACAGTGTTTAGCAAATGGGGTAGCCTTTAATGTGGTGAACAAATGCAGTGAGAAATATAATTTGGCTAACAATGTGCAACTTTTATTCACAGTGTTCATTCCAGATATCAGTGTCAGATTTTCAACAAAAACAGACAAGATGATGAGACAGATTTTTTTGTTGTTGTTCTTGCTATGGGGGGGTCCATGCAAATGGCGCTGTGCACACATGTGTAAAAATGATCACACACTAGCTATCAATACTCACAGGTGAAATGTCTGTCCACAACCTTTGACCTGACGATTTGTACAGTTCACTGCTGCACATGTAAGCATTTTTCTTCTAATTTTTCTCACCAACTACATAAATAAAGCCAGTATCTCACTGGGCTGCGACAGCCTGCGACTCATTGAAGACAAAACAATTGTGATAAAATATGCGAATTAGCGACAATTTTCACTTGGAATCACACTGAATTGATATTCGCATAATTTTACCGCAATTGTTGTGTCTCCAACTAGTCGCAGACTGTCGCAGCCTGGCTTTCCCTTGGCAGGCAGGAAAGTAGAGGAAGCCTCATGGAAACTGACTTGAGAAGGGCTCGCGACGGCTTTGCGACACCAGCGACATATTTGCGGCTATTTTGAGAGAAATTTTGTCGCATGAATTTTTTGAACATGTTCAAAATTTCAGCGACCAAGGAGCGACACGTTGCGACTCATGCGAGGAAATTGAGAAGCCCCGCGAATGTTTCAAGACACTTTTGAAACTCTCTCGCAAATGACGTTCGCAATTTGTCGCAAACTGTCGCAGCCCAGTGAGATACTAGCTTAACTCGTCCAATTTTGTGTAGCTTCCAGTAGTCTAAATGACAGTTCCGCTCCATGATGGGAGTTGTAAGATGGCGGCCAGCTGGCTTCACTCTGACGAGCCTATGAGGTCTCCAGATTTTATATAGAGCTCAGTGCCTTATACTCCAAAATTACAAGGGGTGTGGGTTACGATTGCACCAACCAATCACAGACAACTTTGTCTTCAGCCTGGCCAATGAAAGCTGATAATTTTCATTTGAAATCTCAACAACGAACTTCAGACACAAGTCCATAAGAAAATCTGATTTTCATCAAAATGTATTTGCTGATTTAAATGAAATGGGGATATTTTTTTTTGGTTAAGTTTGTCACATTGCCTGTGTTAGTGAATGTAAAACAGTAAATGTATCAGGAAGGTGAACATGAAGATGTGTAATATGAACACATGATGTGCTGTGTAAAGGAAATCACATTACGCAAATCACATAATGTCAACACGTTGTATTGAAAGCTATGAACAGATTCACAGGTTGTGTTTTAAACATACTGCACATAGCTATGTGTCAAACAGTTGACATACTGACACAAAATATGTAAACTGGAGTACTACACATTGTGTCATTTTTCTACACCTTCTTTCTCAGAGTGCAGGGAGTCCAAATACTCTGTAAGGATTTAATAGTCATCAAAGGGACCCGGATGATCTGCAACATCTGTTGTGTGCAAACATACGATATTACTTGATCACATAAGTCATCATGGGCCCTAATAAATGAAGAAGCAGAATTCCCCTGGGAAAATAAAGATGTTGGACCGAAGCGAAGCTGGCTATTTCAGCATGCAAGGGGTGACTCTAGTGACGTACAAATGTAAGAATTAGGAACAGTTTCAACAATTCTTCTGTGGCAGAAAAATATATTTAAATTTTTGTGGCATAAGTGTGTATTTGTCATCTGTGCATATATGGGTCAAAGGTCAGGAAAGACGGCAGTGGAGTACGTCCAAATTGTCCTTACTACTCGCTCACATACTCATACAAAGTACTACAGTAACAGTCGGGTCGTAGATTCTTGGTAATTAAGTGCATAAGGATTGCAATGTGTAAAGTTTTCTGTTGTCAAAGTCCACTCTCATCATGTCTCCTGTGTCAGCCATGGTTTCCTCCAGCAGTGTCCTGAGTGAAGATCAGCTCCAGTGCTCCATCTGTCTGGATGTGTTCACTAATCCAGTCTCTACTCCATGTGGACACAACTTCTGTATGATCTGTCTCAATGAGTTCTGGGACAGCAGTTCACACTGCCAGTGTCCAATGTGTAAGGAGGAATTCCCTAAACGACCAGAACTATGTGTGAATACGTTCATCTCTGGACTGACTGCTCCATTTAAGAAGTCAGTTCAGGTGAAATCCAGCAGCGCTGCAGACCAGGTTCCTGCTAAGACTAAGAAGGTCTGTGTGACTCCTGCACTGAGGAAAACCTGGAGGCTCTAAAGTCCTGTCTGCACTGTGGGGTTTCTTTCTGTAACACTCATCTGATGCCTCATAAAACTAATCTTAAACTCATGAAGCACAAACTGATGGATCCTGTGGAGAACCTGGAGGACTACATCTGCCAGAAACATGAGAGACCCCTGGAGCGGTTCTGTAGAGATGACCAGACATGTGTCAGTTCTATACTGAGGGAGAGCATAGACCTCATAACACTGTTCCTATAGAGGAAGAGAGTGAAGAGAAGAAGGTGAGGGACTGAAAAGTTTTGATGCATATTTAACACAAATATGACCTTTATTTTTTTATGACACTTTATATATGATGTATCTTTCTCTCAGACTAAGTTGGGAAAGACACAAGCAGGAGTTCAGTAGATGATCCAGAAGTGACTGAAGAAGGTTGAGGAAATCAGACACTCTGTAGAACTCAATAAAGTCAGTCTCTTAACTAACCTACAAAATAGCTCCTTTATAAAAATGCATTCAGAGAATAATGATCTAATCACATGAAATAAAATAATTTCTCAATTTGTCTCCTGTTAGAAAAACAGAGAGAAGGAGAAAGCAGACAGTGTGAAGGTCTTCAGTGCTCTGATGTGCTGCATTGAGAGAAGTCAGGCTGAGCTGCTTAAGGTGATGGAGGAGAAGCAGAAAGCAGCAGAGATGCAGGCTGAAGAGTTCATTAAAGAGCTGGAGCAGGAAATCACTGAGCTAAAGAGGAGAAACACTGAGCTGGAGCAGCTCTCACACACTGAGGATCACCTCCACCTCCTACAGGTCAGAGTCCCTCTGTTTCTCAATAGCAATGCAGCACATGACAGGACAGCAGTCCCCATGCTGAGGGATTTCTCCTCTCTCCTGCTGTACTGTAGATTTACCCGTCACTGTGCTGCCCTCCACACACCCAGGACTGGACTGACGTCACAATTAACCCTCATCTGAGTGAGGAGACTCTGAGGAGAGCTCTGTCTCAGCTTCAGGAAAAGGTTGAAAAGAAGATTGAAGAGACTGCTCAGTATTTACCCATGAGTACATATTGTTTGGGTGTAGAATGAGGTGTAACAGAAGATTGTTGCAGAAATGTATAAAATCCTGATAACAGAAGCCTTTTTTTTTTTTAATCACAATGTTTCTGCTTGTAGTTTATAATAATCAAGCATCTAATCTCACCAAATAAAACTGTAACAGCAAATAATGTTGTCCAAAATTATTTTCCAAACAGACCTGAAGAGAATTCAGGTTTGTGAGCTCTTATTGATCACATGAGTAAATATATAATTCTTCACTGTTCCACACTGTGCAATGATAAAACTGATGTTCACTGTGTTTCTGTCTCTCAGTGGATGTGACTCTGGATCCTGATACAGCTCATCCTGAACTCATCCTATCTGATGATGGGAAACAAGTGAAACATGGAGACACAGAACAGAATCTCCCTGATAACCTAGAGAGGTTTAATCGTTGTGTCAACACTGAGATTATTATTTGACCACATTTCTCCAGCACACTCCTATAATAAAATTAATATAATTAGTAAAAAATCCGGGTGGCACGGTGGTGTAGTGGTTAGCGCTGTCGCCTCACAGCAAGAAGGTCCGGGTTTGAGCCCCGTGGCCGGCGAGGGCCTTTCTGTGCGGAGTTTGCATGTTCTCTCCGTGTCCGTGTGGGTTTCCTCCGGGTGCTCCGGTTTCCCCCACAGTCCAAAGACATGCAGGTTAGGTTAACTGGTGACTCTAAATTGACCGTGAGTGTGAATGGTTGTCTGTGTCTATGTGTCAGCCCTGTGATGACCTGGCGACTTGTCCAGGGTGTACCCCGCCTTTCGCCCGTAGTCAGCTGGGATAGGCTCCAGCTTGCCTGCGACCCTGTAGAAGGATAAAGCGGCTAGAGATAATGAGAGAGAGAGAGAGATTAGTAAAAAATCCAGACTGAAAATGTCCACAGTGCAGATTTTAGAGATGGAGGCATTTTAAAACACTGGAGTTCACCATGGTGAATTTCCACCATCTAGTGGCTAAACCGTGTAACTGCACCATAAGAACAAGCCAAACAGTTTTATATGACGTCACTCATGTGAATCGAAACCAAGCTCAAATCCGTCTCATGACCAAAACCAGACCCTTTCAGCAGGACACAATCTCCAGTTCGAAGCTTCTGTCTGTTTCTTCAAGGGATTAAAACCACTGCAGGTAAACACTAAGAAAACAGGAACAAGAGGGAAAAGAGAAATAGAAATTAGTAAAGAGTGCTACAGATGACTCTACTTCCTGTTTGTGTTGTTTTTCACTTGATTTCTGTTCCATTACAGTTCAGTTCCTCTTCAGGATCAAACACACAGGGCTTTCATCTTAAAGAACAGGGTTTTAGCTCACATTAAACACCTGGAAGTTTTGCTGTGTTTCTGGAGATTATTTCAGGAAGAGGTTTGAACAACTAGTTAAGATCTTTTCACTAGGAGTTCAGGAAAGCATAGTTCGAATTACGGGGGGTACTATACCCCCCAATGAAGACCCAGTACCCCCCAAAGAGACAAAAATATAAGTTTTGGGGGGGTCCGATATTTTTTCTGATATTGTGAAAAGGAATATATAATTCAAACCAACTCCCATTCGGCATTCTTATTGTAGGAACATTTTAATGTAAATAGATTTCAGACAGACACCCCTATTGTGGACCGTACCATTTTTAGTCACCGCAGCGCTAGAACGCGCTAGAGCAGGGGTTCTCAAAGTGTGGGAGAGTCAAACCCCCCTCCCCCCCGCAGAGAGCAAATAAACAACAGCGCCCCCCCCCCTTACAATTTTTGTTGTTGCTATACTTAATGTTCCATTTGTATTTTAAAAAATGGGTGTTGTACACGGGCGGCACGGTGGTGTAGTGGTTAGCGCTGTCGCCTCACAGCAAGAAGGTCCTGGGTTCGAGCCCCGGGGCCGGCGAGGGCCTTTCTGTGTGGAGTTCGCATGTTCTCCCCGTGTCCGCGTGGGTTTCCTCCGGGTGCTCCGGTTTCCCCCACAGTCCAAAGACATGCAGGTTAGGTTAACTGGTGACTCTAAATTGACCGTAGGTGTGAATGTGAGTGTGAATGGTTGTCTGTGTCTATGTGTCAGCCCTGTGATGACCTGGCGACGTGTCCAGGGTGTACCCCGCCTTTCGCCTGTAGTCAGTTGGGATAGGCTCCAGCTTGCCTGCGACCCTGTAGAAGGATAAAGCGGCTAGAGATAATGAGATGAGATGGGTGTTGTACACATTTTTATTTTTTTCTTTTACACATTTTAAACATCTGTGCTTTTTGAAAACCTCTTTTTTTTTTTACACATTTTAAACATCTGTGCTTTTTTTTTAAACATCTTGTTTTACACATTTTAAACATCTCATAGCATCGTTAGCTAGCACCTCTTGGCAGACAACACACTGTGGCAGTGGAGCATCTTCAGATCCAGTCCATGAAAATCCAAACTTTAAATAATCGTGGTCATACTTCCTTCTTTTTTTGCTTGGCCCAGACTCTGTCTCCTCACTCACTGTAGCTTTAGGTACTAAAAATCCATCCATTTTGTCTCTGGCAAAGGCTAGCTGAAGTTCGCTAAATGTCCGCAATAGTAACTTATTCTGGTTTATTTTTCCTCACGTTGTGCCACCCCCCCCTCCCCCCCCCCCCGGAAGAACTCTGGCGCCCCCTAGGGGAGACTCGCCCCACACTTTGAAAAGCCCTGCGCTAGAAGCAATAGCTTCTAGTCCACACCGTATTCGGTTGATTCATCAGATACAGTCCATGGGTTTGCAGCAATTTATACAGTCTGTGGTTTGCAGCAGAAGACGTGCATTGGTAATGTTAGTTGCTAACCAACTTTTAGCCTGTTGAAAATGTGTTATTTTACAACTTTCATTTATTAAAGTGATTTGTTCTTTCAGCTCATGTCACATCTTTATACATTGAATTACTTACCCACTGAGGCCAGAAGGCTACAGTGGACGGACATTAATGTTAGTTACCAACGTTAGTTAGCAAGATAAGCTAAGTCTCTATTTAAATCAAGCTTATTACAGTGTGGTATAGAAACGATTCTCATTTCAAAGGAGAAGAACTCCATATGTTTCCATTCTCATTTTATCATGAATAAATTGTGCCCTTCTGAAATTCATTTGGCACATAGGCCCATCCTGTGTGTGTGATTAAGCACAAGAAGTTCTGATGTAGGCCTAGCTAAGCCTATGTAAAATTACAATCAGAACCTCTGGGGACTGGGGGCAACATAAAAAGAGCCAGGTAGTAGGCTAGCCTAGGCAAAATAGCCGAGTACATGGATGTTTTCTATTGTTTTTACTTACATTCCTTTTGTATTATTTTTAAGATGGTCATAGTTTCATCTGAGTACCCTGTTTGAGTTTATTCACAGAGACAGTAGGCCAAACATGAGGAAAAGAAAAGGGCCAGACATCAGGCATTTTTTTGGTGCTAAAAGAGTAAGTAGTAAATATTAGCACTAAGATCTACAGACAATTACAGTACAAGTGTAGGTGCAGTTAGGTTTTATACACTGTTCATGTGAATAAAGAAAGTGGGTTCCCAGCAGACAGGAGAGGCACAGCAGGACGTAAGAGAGCAAGACATTCAGCAGGACTGTTCTGCATGTGTGTATATACTGTATGTGACACATTTGTAGTGTTGATACCCAGTTTGTTCTGACAAAGAAGGTTATCAGGTTGTACTGCTGTTTTTCTTCTGTGGTAGTACTGTATGGTTTGTCATGCTTCTTAATGACATTAAAAATTATTGTTCAGAGTTATTGTGTTGAGTTACTGACACCGACTTCCATAGACGAGACGGGACAGGACCGGGGGGGGTCGGCGATTGATATGATAGTGGACCATGATGGTACCCCCCAATTATGGTGGGGTAATTCGCACTCTGCAGGAAAGTCCTGTCAGGTTTCATTCACTGAGGTGAAGATGGTTTGAGGTTGGATACTGAAAGGATGGTTCGCTCACCTCTGAGCCCTCACTCTTAAACACACCCGTTTTACTGAGGAACTGTCAATAAATTACTGTATCAATGATAAGTAAAACAAAATCTTCCAAGTCATGTGACTCAGTAACTCCAAACTAATGCTGAAATGTAGAACTGATCTCACAGAATGAGACACGCCTCATGTTTATGGATTTTAGTGCACTTTCTATTTTATATGAATATTTTAATGAAAATTCAGACAAATAATACATTCTTCTACGATCACTGGGCTACTTCAAAGGTACAATTCAACGTAATGATTTTTTTCCCCCACAGCATGAAACATTTGTTGTAAAATGTTCATTTGCACAAAATAACCATGTTTTTTCTCTTGGACTTTTGGAGTTGTTTGGTGTCCGTGGGGGCGGCACGGTGGTGTAGTGGTTAGCGCTGTCGCCTCACAGCAAGAAGGTCCAGGTTCGAGCCCCATGGCCGGCGAGGGCCTTTCTGTGTGGAGTTTGCATGTTCTCCCCGTGTCCGCGTGGGTTTCCTCCGGGTGCTCCGGTTTCCCCCACAGTCCAAAGACATGCAGGTTAGGTTAACTGGTGACTCTAAATTGACCGTAGGTGTGAGTGTGAATGGTTGTCTGTGTCTGTGTCAGCCCTGTGATGACCTGGCGACTTGTCCAGGGTGTACCCCGCCTTTTGCCCTTAGTCAGCTGGGATAGGCTCCAGCTTGCCTGCGACCCTGTAGAAGGATAAAGCGGCTAGAGATAATGAGATGAGATGGTGTCCATGGGCTCACACTAAGCATGGTACCACCTGTTTCACTCATTGCACTGGAGCTGTTTAAGTTAAAAACAAAGTATTGTTTACATTTATTTATTAGGGCGGCACGGTGGTGTAGTGGTTAGCGCTGTCGCCTCACAGCAAGAAGGTCCGGGTTCCAGCCTTGTGGCCGGCGAGGGCCTTTCTGTGCGGAGTTTGCATGTTGTCCGCGTAGGTTTCCTCCGGGTGCTCCAGTTTCCCCCACAGTCCAAAGACATGCAGGTTAAGTTAACTGGTGACTCTAAATTGACCGTAGGTGTGAATGGTTGTCTGTGTCTATGTGTCAGCCCTGTGATGACCTGGCGACTTGTCCAGGGTGTATCCCGCCTTTCGCCTGACCCGGCCACCTGTACCCCGCCTTCCTGTGACCCTGTAGAACAGGATAAAGCAGCTAGAAATAATGAGATGAGACATTTTATTTATTATTCAGCTATTGTGTACCAAGGTGTTTAATCATACAAGCTTATTCGGAAGCTGTACACAAGTCTACTTGTTACCTCTACAAAAGCAGTTGTGTTTTTGGTGCTCTCTGTCTGGCAGACAGCTGGATTTCACAAAAACCACCTCAGCAGATGTATATGAAATCTAGGCTCCAGGAATGTTTTTTGATCTTGTTAACATTGTGAGCTCGGGCAAATTTACGGATTTTCCTTCGTCAATTTCTTCTAAATTACTCAAATGATCTCCATGAAGGTTCGTTGAAAGGTGCAACAAGGGCCAAAGAAGAAACTTAAATTTTGGAGCAGATCCAGATCAAAGAATGGACATATACAAATGTATATAATGGTTACATTTAAAGATTTGCACATCATAGAAGTCTAAACTATTGTCCTTGGCAGAGGTCTGCACTTTCTGAGGGCCATTCTACTAACCCCATTTCCAGAAAAGTTGGGGTATATTCCAAAATGCAATAAAAACAACAACAACAAAAAATCTGTGATATGTTAATTTCTGCAAACCTTTATTTCACTGACAAAAGTACAAAGAAAAGAGTTTCAGTAGTTTACCCACATGCACTCCAGAGATTTGGGCTCCACCAAGCCCTCATAAAAGAAATGGCACTGCAGGAAAAATCCATTGGGTGGCTGCTGTACCCTGTCATATTGAGCCAGAATGTTCAGCCTTAGCCGCTGAAGTAAAATAATAGATTCCGTCTTCAACAATGTGACATTTGTGTGGGACTGCATGGGGTGCCTGTACTCTTCTGCTACATCCATGGTAGATGAACTATGATGTCAGGTAGGTGGCAGTGAGGCGGATGTAAGTGCAGGAAGACGTATTTATTTATGATTGTGCTATACAGATTCAAAAACACGAGGTAAGATGAGAGTTACAAAAATAAAAAAAACCATAATCATTAAACAGACCAGAGTTATTAATCAGAGCTAAAGACAAATGTGATAATACAAACAACAATGGCAACTACTGAAACAATACTTTGCAAAGTGTTTGTGAAAACAGTGTCCTTATATGAGTGTTCGCTGATTGTGCTCCAAATCAGCAACAGGTGTGTCCACTGGTCACTTGTCCCAAGGGCGTGCGGCCGTGCAAAATGTGCCAGGCTTGAACAACTAAAGGTGTGACAAGAGAGAACTTTGTCTTCAGCCTGGTCCATGAAAGCTGAAAGTTTTCATTTTAAATCTCCACAATGAACTTCAGCCACAAGTCCATAAGAAAATTTGATTTTCATCAAAAGTATTTGCTGATTTAGAATATATGGGGACTGATTTTTGTTGTTGTTTTTTTTTGTCAAGTTTGAGACATTTTCTGTGTTAGTGGTATTAAAACAGTAAATGTATCAGGAAGGTGAACATGACAGTGTGTAAATGTGTCATATGAACACATGAGGTGCTGTGTAAAGCAAATCATACAATGTCAACATACACTATATTGAAAGCTGTGAACAGATTCACAGCTTGTGTTTTAAACATACTGCACATAACTATGTGTCATTTTTCTCCACATTCTATCAAAGAGTGCAGGGAGTCCAAATACTCTGTAGGGATTTAATAGTCGAAGGAACCGGGATGATCTATAACCCCGATTCCAAAAAAGTTGGGACAAAGTACAAATTGTAAATAAAAAAGGAATGCAATGATGTGGAAGTTTCAAAATTCCATATTTTATTCAGAATAGAACATATATGACATATCAAATGTTTAAACTGAGATAATGTATCATTTAAAGAGAAAAATTAGGTGATTTAAAATTTCATAACACATCTCAAAAAAGTTGGGACAAGGACCACTGTGAGACATCCCCTTTTCTCTTTACAACAGTCTGTAAATGTCTGGGGACTGAGGAGACAAGTTGCTCAAGTTTAGGGATAGGAATGTTAACCCATTCTTGTCTAATGTAGGATTCTAGTTGCTCAACTGTCTTGGGTCTTTTTTGTCATATCTTCCGTTTTATGATGCGCCAAATGTTTTCTATGGGTGAAAGATCTGGACTGCAGGCTGGCCAGTTCAGTACCCAGACCCTTCTTCTACGCAGCCATGATGCTGTAATTGATGCAGTATGTGGTTTGGCATTGTCATGTTGGAAAATGCAAGGTTTTCCCTGAAAGAGACGTCGTCTGGATGGGAGCATATGTTGCTCTAGAACCTGGATATACCTTTCAGCATTGATGGTGTCTTTCCAGATGTGTAAGCTGCCCATGCCACATGCACTAATGCAACCCCATACCATCAGAGATGCAGGCTTCTGAACTGAGCGCTGATAACAACTTGGGTCGTCCTTCTCCTCTTTAGTCCGAATGACACGGCGTCCCTGATTTCCATAAAGAACTTCAAATTTTGATTCGTCTGACCACAGAACAGTTTTCCACTTTGCCACAGTCCATTTTAAATGAGCCTTGGCCCAGAGAAGACGTCTGCGCTTCTGGATCATGTTTAGATACGGCTTCTTCTTTGAACTATAAAGTTTTAGCTGGCAACGGCGGATGGCACAGTGAATTGTGTTCACAGATAATGTTCTCTGGAAATATTCCTGAGCACATTTTGTGATTTCCAATACAGAAGCATGCCTGTATGTGATGCCGTGCCGTCTAAGGGCCCGAAGATCATGGGCACCCGGTATGGTTTTCTGGCCTTGACCCTTACGCACAGAGATTCTTCCAGATTCTCTGAATCTTTTCATGATATCATCTACAGTGCATAATATGTTCAAACTCTTTGCAATTTTACACTGTCGAACTCCTTTCTGATATTGCTCCACTATTTGTTGGTGCAGAATTAGGGGGATTGGTGATCCTCTTCCCATCTTTACTTCTGAGAGCCGCTGCCACTCCAAGATGCTCTTTTTATACCCAGTCATGTTAATGACCTATTGCCAATTGACCTAATGAGTTGCAATTTGGTCCTCCGGCTGTTCCTTTTTTGTACCTTTAACTTTTCCAGCCTCTTATTGCCCCTGTCCCAACTTTTTTGAGATGTTGCTGTCATGAAATTAAAAATGAGCCAATATTTGGCATGAAATTTCAAAATGTCTCACTTTCGACATTTGATATGTTGTCTATGTTCTATTGTGAATACAATATCAGTTTTTGAGATTTGTAAATTATTGCATTCCATTTTTATTTACAATTTGTACTTTGTCCCAACTTTTTTGGAATCGGGGTTGTATGACCTTTGTATTGGCAAACATACTAAACTACTCGATCAAATAAGTCAGCTTGGGCCCTAATAAACAAAGAAGCAGAATTCCCCTGGGAAAAATAGAAAGATGATGTTGGACTGAAGCGAAGCTGGTTATTTTAGCATCCAAGGGGTGAGTCTAGTGATGTACAAATGTAAGAATCAGGAACAGTTGAAGCAATTCTGCTGTGGCGGAAATACATATTTTAATTTTTGCAGCATAAGTGTGTATTTGTCATATGTGCATATCCAGGTCAAAGGTCAGGAAAGACGGCAGTGGAGTACGTCCAAATTTTCCTTACTACTCGCTGACATACTCATACAAAGTACTACAGTAACAGTCGGGTCGTAGATTCTTGGTAATTAAGTGCGTAATGATTGCAGTGTGTAAAGTTTTCTGTTTGTCTAAATCCTCTCTGCATTTTAAATTTCAAGTTGTTTTGCAAGAAAGGGATGGATATGAAAAATGCATTTACATTAAAGGACATATTGAAGAAAATGTCACACAAGTGCAGTGAGAAGTGAATCATTCAGGAGAGAGATTTGAGATCATTACTGGTGTTATGGAGTCTATTCAATTCAGTGTCCATGAACATTGTGTAAAGTTTTCTGTTGTCTAAATCTTCTCTCATCATGTCACTTGTGTCAGCCATGGCTTCCTCCAGCAGTGTCCTGAGTGAAGATCAGCTCCAGTGCTCCATCTGTCTGGATGTGTTCACTGATCCAGTCTCGACTCCATGTGGACACAACTTCTGTATGATCTGTCTCAAAGAGTACTGGGACAGCAGTTCACACTGTCAGTGTCCAGTGTGTCAAACGAATTTTGCCAAAAGACCGGAGTTGTGTGTGAATACGTTCATCTCTGAACTTGCTGCTCCATTTAAGAAGGCAGTTCAGGTGAAATCCAGCAGCGCTGCAGAAAAACCCACACAATCTGTGGTGCTCTGTGACGTCTGCTGTGAAAAGAAATGTGCAGCCGTGAAGTCCTGCCTGATCTGTATGACATCTTACTGCAAGACTCACCTGGAACCTCATGAGAGAGTTTCTTCATTAAAGAAGCACAAACTGATGAATCCTGTGGAGAACCTGGAGGACTACATCTGCTTGAAGCATGAGAGACCCCTGGAGCTGTTCTGTAGAGATGAACAGACGTGTGTGTGTCAGTTCTGTACTGAGGGAGAACACAGAACTCATAACACTGTTCCTATAGAGGAGGAGAGTGGAGAGAAGAAGGTGAGGGACTGAAAATGAATGATGCATATTTATCACCTCTATTGTTTATAAAACTTTATATATGATGTATATTTTTCTCAGACTGAGTTGGGAAATACACAAGCCGAAGTTCAGCAGATGATCCAGGAGCGACTGAAGAAGATTGAAGAAATTAAACACGCTGTCGAACTCAATAACGTGAGTCTCTTAAAGGGAAATGAAGTCATTTTTAAACTTGCTTTATTTCTTAATTAACGTGTTCTTCAATTACATTTTTGGTTTTAGTAACCTTACATCGTTACTTGGATTGGCAAGTAATTGCAATTAAATATTCTACTTATCGGCCTATTCCGTTTTCAGCCATGTTGAATTTAGTTTGGTTGGTCCATGGCAGGCATCACTTATCCGTGCGATCTTCACGAGACTTCGAAATGTGTCAGCTAGGGATGGGAATTGATAAGAATTTAGCAATTCCGATTCCATTATTGATATCACTTATCAATTCGATTCCTTATCAATTCTCTTATCAGTTCTCATTGGGTTAAGAAATAAAATATAGTAGAAATGGATTTGTTTACATTAAAAATTAGCATGACTGTGTGTGTGTGTGTGTGTGTGTGTGTGTGTGTTTGTGTGTGTGTCTGGGGTCATTATTAACATGACTTCTGCATCATCTCTGCTGGCTCCATTTGGCCCTGAGTGGCAAATTAACAATTTTTGTGCAGAAAAATTAGCATGTTTGCCTTCTCAGGAAGGATCCGAGATCTTTCTGGATTTAAGGTATCTCCAGCTGTGGAGAACACCCTCTCAGATGGGGTAGAGGATGCTTGGACACAAAGATGCTTCTCAGCTAAAGCTGATAACATTGGCAATGTGTCCCTCTTCATCCACCACCAGAGAGTGGGGCTGTCCTTGGTTGGAATGGGAGGAAGGCTTCTATATAGTTGAACTTCTTGATCTACTCTCTGGGCAACGCAGACAGAGGGCTGCTGCTGCAAGGACAGAAGCTCGCTGTCCTCTTCTGCAAAAAGTTCTTCTTGGGCTGTCTTTTTTTTTTTTTTTTTGCTGCTTTATGTGGCATATAGACATTATATTCTTTTTCATCTTCTTCTGCCTGCCTCTGTGTCTCTCCCAGCTCTGACAGCTGTTCTGTTGCTGCTGCCTGTGTGTTTGCTGCCACTGCTGCTGTCCTGATCTTGTCCCAGATTTCATCCCCATCCATTCTGGATTTAAATCTGGGGTCTAATACAGTTGCTTCCTCCAGGAATGCTCCAGGATGATGTCATCATCCTTGTAACATTTAGAAAGATCATTCCAAATGTTTTCCTTGATGCCCCTGGTGAATGCAGAGTCATCTGCCTGCACTGTGTAATGTTTGTGCAGCTTCTGAATGATGGGTATCCGGCCACAGGTCGGACTTTTTTCGCTACAGACTGCAAGTGCAGATGTGTAATGCTTCCAATTTCTCCTTCTCCATGGGCTTTCTTAGCCTTGGGTCTATAGCTGCAGCTTGGATGGCAGAAAATTGCTCACAGAACCTGTCCATCATCAAAAACAGAGAGTTCCATCTTGTCCTCACATCTAAGAGGAGCATGTGCTGGGGCAGCTCTGAAAGGCGCACACACACACACACACACACACACACACACACACACACATAAACGACATGATAAAATTAGTATAAACAACATTTAAATTATCATTATAATTTTAGATTGACCCTAATCTGTTCATTTACATTTTGGCTGGCTTTGATTACAGTATTTAAAATACTCTTACTGAAGAGTTGTTGCTTCTCCTTGGGGACTACTTTTGCCATGTGGGATCTCTTCATCCATATAACCACAGAACGAATCCTTGCCACCCAGTTGGAAATTGTACTGCAGGTGTACAGCTTGTGAGCTGCAAGGTTTAGCGTGTGCGCGAAACATGAAAACTTGATAATATTCAGCTTTTTCACAGCTACATCCATATTTGCTGCATTATCCACAGTGGCTGCCACAACCTTCTCTTTTACGCCAAACTCCTCCAGGACCCCCTCAATCTCCTCTGCTACAGCTGTCCCTGTCTGTGATTCATACACTTAGATTAGATTAGATTAGATTAGATTAGATTAGATTAGATTAGATTAGATTAGATTAGATAGAACTTTATTGATCCCTTTGGGAGGGTTCCCTCAGGGAAATTAAAATTCCAGCAGCATCATTACAGGATAAACAAAGAATAGAAAATAGAGAGAACTTCTAGATAAATTAAATTAAGTATTTACATATACAAATATAAAAAAAGATATGAAAAAAGTCCAGCAGGAGAGGTATTGCACATTATATTGCACATTGTCCAGTATTACTTTTTGTCAGGCTAGGCTACTGCTCCTTCCCATCCTCTGTTGTCTTGTTACCCCTCCTCCCCCCCAGAGAGGAGTTGTACAGTCTGATGGCGTGAGGGACAAAGGAGTTTTTAAGTCTGTTCATCCTGCTCTTGGGAAGGAGCATTCTGTCACTGAACAGGCTCCTCTGGTTGCTGATGACGATGTGCAGAGGGTAACTGGCATCCTCCATGATGCTCAGTAGTTTGTCCATAGTCCTCTTCTCTGCCACCGTCACCAGAGAGTCCAGCTTCATGCCGACCACAGAGCCGGCCCGCCTGATCAGTTTGTCCAGCCTGGATGTGTCCTTCTTGGATGTGCTGCCCCCCCAGCACACCACAGTGTAGAACAGGATATTGGCAACCATGGACTGATAGAACATCCACAGGAGTTTCCTGCAGATGTTAAAGGACCGCAGCCTCCTCAGGAAGTACAGCCTACTCTGTCCCTTCCTGTACATATGGTTGGTGTTGCAAGTCCAGTCCAGCTTGCTGTCCAGCCACAGCCTGAGGTACAACCCCGATTCCAAAAGAATTGGGACAAAGTACAAATTGTAAATAAAAATGGAATGCAATGATGTGGAAGTTTCAAAATTCCATATTTTATTCAGAATAGAACACAGATGACATATCAAATGTTTAAACTGAGAAAATGTATCATTTAAAGAGAAAAATTAGGTGATTTTAAATTTCATGACAACAACACATCTCAAAAAAGTTGGGACAAGGCCATGTTTCCCACTGTGAGACATCCCCTTTTCTCTTTACAACAGTCTGTAAACGTCTGGGGACTGAGGAGACAAGTTGCTCAAGTTTAGGGATAGGAATGTTAACCCATTCTTGTCTAATGTAGGATTCTAGTTGCTCAACTGTCTTGGGTCTTTTTTTGTCATATCTTCCATTTTATGATGCACCAAATGTTTTCTATGGGTGAAAGATCTGGACTGCAGGCTGGCCAGTTCAGTACCCGGACCCTTCTTCTCTGCAGCCATGATGCTGTAATTGATGCAGTATGTGGTTTGGCATTGTCATGTTGGAAAATGCAAGGTCTTCCCTGAAAGAGACGTTGTCTGGATGGGAGCATATGTTGCTCTAGAACCTGGATATACCTTTCAGCATTGATGGTGTCTTTCCAGATGTGTAAGCTGCCCATGCCACACGCACTAATGCAACCCCATACCATCAGAGATGCAGGCTTCTGAACTGAGCGCTGATAACAACTTGGGTCGTCCTTCTCCTCCTTAGTCCGAATGACACGGCATCCCTGATTTCCATAAAGAACTTCAAATTTTGACTCGTCTGACCACAGAACAGTTTTCCACTTTGCCACAGTCCATTTTAAATGAGCCTTGGCCCAGAGAAGACGTCTGCGCTTCTGGATCATGTTTCGATACAGCTTCTTCTTTGAACTATAGAGTTTTAGCTGGCAATGGCGGCTGGCACGGTGAATTGTGTTCACAGATAATGTTCTCTGGAAATATTCCTGAGCCCATTTTGTGATTTCCAATACAGAAGCATGCCTGTATGTGATGCAGTGCCGTCTAAGGGCCCGAAGATCACGGGCACCCAGTATGGTTTTCCGGCCTTGACCCTTACGCACAGAGATTCTTCCAGATTCTCTGAATCTTTTGATGATATTATGCACTGTAGATGATGATATCTTCAAACTCTTTGCAATTTTACACTGTTGAACTCCTTTCTGATATTGCTCCACTATTTGTCAGTGCAGAATTAGGGGGATTGGTGATCCTCTTCCCATCTTTACTTCTGAGAGCTGTTGCCACTCCAAGATGCTCTTTTTATACCCAGTCATGTTAATGACCCATTGACAATTGACCTAATGAGTTGCAATTTGGTCCTTCAGCTGTTCCTTTTTTGTACCTTAAACTTTTCCAGCCACTTATTGCCCCTGTCCCAACTTTTTTGAGATGTGTTGCTGTCATGACATTTCAAATGAGCCAATATTTGGCATGAAATTTCAAAATGTCTCACTTTCGACATTTGATATGTTGTCTATGTTCTATTGTGAATACAATATCAGTTTTTGAGATTTGTAAATTATTGCATTCTGTTTTTATTTACAATTTGTTCTTTGTCCCAACTTTTTTTGGAATCTGGGTTGTACTTGTAGGAATCCACAGCCTCCACCTCGACTCCCTCGATCAGAACTGATCATGACCTTGGTCTGTACCTCCTAAAGTCAATGACCAGCTCCTTGGTCTTCGAGGTGTTGAGCCGCATATGGTTCCTGTTGCACCAAACGGCAAAGTCCCTCACCAGACTCCTATACTCCTCCTCTCTGTTGTCCCTGATACACCCCACGATGGCTGTGTCATCGGCGAACTTCTGAATGTGACACAGCTCCGAGTTGTAGCAGAAGTCCACGGTGTAAAGGGTGAAGAGAAGAGGGCCCAGCACCATGCCCTGGGGTGCTCCGGTGCTGTTAATCACAGTGTCAGACGTGATGTCCTTCAGCCTGACGTACTGCAGCCTGTCGGTGAGGTAGCTGGAGATCCAGGTGACCAGGCAGGGGTCCACTCGCATCCTGTTCAGTTTGTCCTGAAGCATAAGGCACTGGATGGTGTTGAACGCACTCAAGAAGTCCAAGAAGAGGATCCTCACTGTGCCATTTCCCTTATCCAGATGCGAGTGGGTTCGGTGTAGCAGGTAGAGGATGGCGTCTTCCACACCAACACCTGCCCGGTACGCAAACTGCAGACAGTCCTGGGCATGTTGCACCTGGGATCTGAGGAGGCTGAGGAAGAGCCGCTCCAACATCTTCATCAGATGTGAAGTAAGTTCCACCGGTCGGAAGTCGTTCAGCTCACTGGGCCGATTCTTCTTGGGAACTGGAACAATGCATGATGTCTTCCAGAGGGCGGGCACTCTCCCCAGCTGCAGGCTGAGGTTGAAGATGCATTGGAGTGATTCACCCAGTTCATCAGCACAGGTCTTCAGTAGTTGGGGACATGCCTTGTCCGGGCCTGCTGCTTTCCTGGGGTGAAACTTCCTCAGTTGACCTCTGACCTGGTCTGCAGTAATGCATGGAGGAGTCTGTGTTGAGGTGGGGGAGGAGGGGGCTGCTGTGATGACTGGGGGGAGGTGTGTTGAGGGAAGGAGAGATGGCTGCAGTGAGGGGGAGGGTGGGAAGGACATGGGCTGGTTGAACTGGTTGAAGAAGTCATTCAGCTCATTCGCCCTCTCCACTGTCCCCTCAACGACTCTGGTCTTTGTGTTCTGGCCTGTGATGGTTTTCACACCTTCCCAGACCTCCCTCATGCTGTTCTCCTTCAGCTTCTGCTCCATCTATATAGTCCTCTATATAGTAACTCCCTGTATAGGCAGTAGGGAGCAGTGAAAGAGTGATCGATTTCGGACACGGAACATTGGCAGATGTTGGTCAATTTGATTTCTGCTGTACGTTTTACTTCCATCCTACGATGTCTCGCACAGGTCTCAACGAATCTCGTTTACAGCCATTGCTTTGACATATGGACTGATGTATTACAGAGCATATTTCAAATACTCAGAACTTGCTATAGCAGTGACAAAATAGCTATAAAAATGCATTCATATATTTTAATAAAATGAGATAAACAGAATTTTGATAAAAAATTTGCCTTCAGTTCCCCTTAAACTCACCTACAAAATAGGTCCTTTATAAAAACACATTTGGAAAATCATGATCTCATCACATGAAATAAAATCATTTACCTCAATTTCTCTCCTGTTAGAAAAACACAGAGAAGGAGAAAGCAGACACTGTGGAGGTCTTCAGTGCTCTGATGCGCTGCATTGAGAGAAGTCAGACTGAGCTGCTTATGGTGATGGAGGAGAAGCAGAAAGCAGCAGAGATGCAGGCTGAAGAGTTCATTAAAGAGCTGGAGCAGGAAATCACTGAGCTAAAGAGGAGAAACACTGAGCTGGAGCAGCTCTCACACACTGAGGATCACCTCCACCTCCTACAGGTCAGAGTCCGTCTGTTTCTCAATAGCAATGCAGCACATGACAGGACAGCAGTCCCCATGCTGAGGGATTTCTCCTCTCTCCTGCTGTACTGTAGATTTACCCGTCACTGTGCAGCCCTCCACACACCCAGGACTGGACTGACATCACAATTAACCCTCATCTGAGTGAGGAGACTCTGAGGAGAGCTCTGTCTCAGCTTCAGGAAACTCTCAGTGAGGAAATGCGGAAGGTTGAAGAGACTGTTCAGTATTTACCCTTCAGTACGTCTTTGTTTTGGTGTAGAATGTATTGTAGGAGAAGATTGTCGCAGAAATATATAAAAATCCTGATGACGCAAACCTTTTTTTTACTGAAACTATGCTAGTCCTTATAGTTTATAATAATCAAGCATTTAATCTCACCAAATAAATCCGTAACAGCAAATAATGTTGTCCAAAATTATTTTCCCAACAGAACTGAAGAGAATTCAACAATATGCAGGTTTGTGAGCTTTTATTGATCACATGACTAAATATATATTTCTTCACTGTTCCACACTGTGCGATGATAAAACTGATGTTCACTGTGTTTCTGTCTCTCAGTGGATGTGACTCTGGATCCTGATACAACTCATCTTGCACTCATCCTGTCTGATGATGGGAAACGAGTGAAACATGGAGACACAGAACAGGATCTCCCTGATAACCCAGAGAGGTTTGATCTTTGTCCCTGTGTGCTGGGAAAGGAGGGATTCCCCTCAGGGAGATTTTACTATGAGGTGCAGGTCAGAGGGAAGACTAAGTGGACTTTAGGAGTGGCCAGAGAGTCCATTAACAGGAAAGGGAAGATTACAGTCAGTCCTGAAGATGGATACTGGTGTGTGTGTCTGAGGAATGAGACTGAATATAAAGCTTGTGGCTCTCCTCGTGTCTCCCTCTCCTTGAAACAGGCTCCTCAGAAGGTGGGGGTGTTTGTGGATTATGAGGAGGACCTGATCTCCTTCTATGATGTTGATGCAAAATCCCATATCTACTCTTTCACTGGTCAGAATTTCACTGAGAAACTTTATCCATTCTTCAGCCCCGGTCTCAGTGATGGAGGTAAAAATTCGGCACCACTGATCATCTGCCCTGTTCATCAGATCCAAGCTTAGTATTTTTTTTATTTTAGTGTTTATGCTGTCTTGCAAATTTGAATCCTATTTCATCTTAGCATTTTAAATGGTCTATATTTTGCTGTCTTTTTCTTGTGAAGATGTGTTTCTGAAAAATTGTCTCTGAAATGTTAATTTTTTTTTTCAAAATGATCTTGTATATTTGAATTTGTGTCGAGAAAGGAAGTGGACAAAATAAGAAAAGCACTACATGATAAAGGACCTTGAGTCTGAAGTGTCAAACAATTCCATCCACAGTTGCACAGGATAGTTCTATTCGGTTGATTCCTGACTCACAGCGTGTATCAGCTGTAAGACAGCTCTGAAAATTAACACTTTGATGATCATGATAGTGCCAAAGGGTGCAGAACTACACTACCCATCAGCCCCAGCACATCACATGACTCACTAATCACTCTCACCTGTCTCTCCTAATGCATTGTTAGCTCCACTATTTAAGTAAACATATCAGACGCTCGCTTGCCGTGCTGTGAAAATTGTGCATGCTGATGCTCATCTAAGTTTCCAAATATCATTGCTTAACTCTTGAATATTTTCTATCCTGACTACTTTCATTAAAAAGCTTATAATCACTGTTTAAAGTGCACCTGACACCAAAAAACATGTTAATTTGTTAATTTCTACGGAAGCCGAGGGAGGCCCTTCATATAATCCTTTTTTTTTATTCACCTTGTTATCCTGAGAAAGCGATATAATTAATTCAGGATCTCGAGAAAACAACACAACTAATTCGAGATCTCGAGAAAACAAAACCATTATTCCGAGATCTCGAGAAAACAAAATCGTTATTCCGAGATAATGACATAATTAATTCAGGATCGTGAGAAAACAACACAACTAATTCGAGATCTCGAGAAAACAAAACCGTTATTTCGAGATCTCGAGAAAACAAAACCGTTATTTATTTAGCTTTTGCCATAGGAAGATCTATATATATGTACATACATCATGGCATGGGAAACCACAACAGCTTGCGCCAATTACAGCGGCCCCATTATACCAAATCTGCATGTCTTTAAACTGTGGGGGAAACCGGAGCACCCGGAGGAAACCCATGCGGACACGGGGAGAACATGCAAACTCCACACAGAAAGGCCCCTGTCGGCCGTGAGGTTCGAACCCGTAACCTTCTTGCTGTGAGGCGACAGTGCTAACCACTACACCACCGTGCCACCAATTTCGAGATCTCGAGAAAACAAAACCATTATTTCATGATCTCGAGTAAACAGCTGAGAAATGATTCATTCAGGAACGCCAAGAGACTTGTGATATGCTGACTTTGGGGCTATTTCTCATTCTGTATAGACGCAACTTTGGTCATTAGAATGTCTGGAATAATCGTTCACCTAATAAGGCAATATTTTGATCAGGGGTTGACACAGGGAGAGATTGCATTAAGTCTTTTAATAAGGGATAATTTCAAAATTAGTCCACGGCACCTCCGCAGAAGACTGGCCCCCCTCTCTCTCAAGGCATCGTAAAAAGCCATTTCTGCTCTGTTACATGTCTGCCAATTTCTAAGTCTTCATTGTCTGACCCACAGGGGGGCGCAGCTCTGCTAGAAATCTCAGCTGTTTTCTCAAGATCATGAAATAATTGTTTTGTTTTTTCGAGATCACGGAATAAGTTTTGTTTTCTCGAGATCTCGAATTAGTTGTGTTGTTTTCTCGACATCCTGAATTAATTATGTCGTTATCTCGGGATAACAAGGTGAATAAAAAAAGATTATATGAAGGGCCTCTCGCGGCTTCCGTAAATTTCTGCCATATTGAGTTGAATAAAATGACAGATTTACTTCACACATCGCGCGACAGAATAGTAAGAAACATCGTTTTGAATGGTCCGCCACGCAGATAAATTGATATCACGGCAAGCCAACCCACGGCCGAGGAAGAAGGCGGATATGACGTCACATGCAGAACCGCTGACAGACATTTTCTCAGCTTCTCGTTGTTCACCAGTGCTTTTGCAAGTGAATATTTTTGCATCTGACTTGTGGATTTTGGTGAATATGCCTGCTCGTTGTGTGGCTGGGTTTTGCTCCAACGCCAGGGAAGCCGGGTATAGTCTGTATACCTTTCCCAAGGATCCCATCAGACACGAAGAGTGGGCAAAACAAGTGCGCCGGACACGGGACATGTGGACTCCCAATGACATGTGGGCCTCTGACAGACTTGTGACACTTGTTTGATTAGCTGTTGATTGATGGTTTTTCGGTGTGGATCTCCATCTTGTAATGAGATATTTACTACTAAATAATAGCAATAGGTGAATTTGTTCATGATTCAGAGTTCTGCCACAGTTCTGCTGCAATACCGTGTTGGCTGGACCTTATTAGTCTGGCTAACGCGACTTCAAAGCTCTGCGAGCATTTGGTCTGGCAAAGATATTAAGCCCAACCGTTTCCCAAAGCGCGTGGTTGACCCGCCTCCCTGAAATGCCTCAGTTTGCTACTGGTCAAAGCCAGAAAAGGCTGTGACGAAGCTTAAACCAATCACATCACTCTTTCCTCTGACGTATGTGACGCGACGATAGGATTCTCGCTGAGCCCCATTGATTTGGCTACCAGCGGGGCTAACTGGTAGATTAAACTCTTACCGAAGCCGGTCGGGAGCAAGGCGAAAACGTCCTTCCTTTCAATAAATACCTCCAGGGCTGCTCTTTGCTCCGTTTTCAATGAGAACTTCCCGTTGAATGCTTTCAATACAGCATGATTCTGTAAACAGTCTATGGCTTCCGGTCGCAGTTCTACTACGTCACTGCCTTGAACACACCTCTACCCAGGGCTGTTGGAGATGCTCAAAGTTGATTGGCTCCCGATTTTTCGGGAGCTTGGAAGAGCTGTAGATAGCTTGCCTGGCCAGACTAAGCTTGCAACAGGCCCCCGTGTTGCGTCACACTTAGGATGGGCGGGCCCAGGCTAGGACCTTATAGGCCTAACATGCAATTGAATTTCATCAGTTCATAGAAGTTTTTATTCTTATCAAATAAAAATGTGAGAAAACGGCCCAAATCTAAAAGACCATGAACTTTCAAGAGAGCATATTTTTTTAAAAGGAAATCAGTGCGGTAACATTGTCAATTTTATATGATAGAAGTATTTTATCCTATTATCATTTACCACCTAAGATACAGCCTATTTTTCAATGAAAAATAACATTTAGTATTATGAATATTCATAATAACACAATAGTTAGCAAATTACTGAATCTTCAAATTTGACGTGAATCGAAGGGTTTGTATTAGTCTGGTTAACACCAGACCATATCACAAGTGAAATATGGTCTGGAATCCGCCTACTGAATTTCTCGTAGGGGAGGTGTGGTTTACGATTGTCAATGGCCGTTTATTGGACGTTGCGAATGTCTATCATTTGGCGTATACGTAGCCCATGGCCAATCATGGCAGTTGTACCCGGTGACGTAGTTAGAGCGACAAAGAAGATGAAGAGGCGAAGAAGAGAAGGAAAGAGAAGGCAAAACAAAAATGGACTGTAACGCCAAACGCTGTTCTTTTTTTAAAACAAACTTTCTCTCTAAACTATTCAGAACAGTGTCTAAAGCTTGATCGAAAGTTTGGTTTGTATCGCTCGCCGCCATGTTAAATGTGATCCGTAAACAGTCCCAAATAAACTACAAGCTTCCGTTGTCGAGTAGTACCCGTCACCGTCTTTCCACCCCTCCCCACTCTCTGATTGGCTCCCTAACTCAGGCGAGCCTTTAGACCATAGTTTCCATGCTGTCTTTTCAGATCGGAACGATTGTGCAAAGCAGCATGGGATTTCCCAGGCTAGGTTTGTATGCAAACCTAAGGCGATTTTTGGTAATTATATCAATGAAAACCAATCCAATGCATACAAATAGGATGTTGTCATATAAGATATGGGCAATCTTACTACTTGCATGGATATTTCACAGTATTGTCTCTTGAGAGAAATCTTGAGAGAATTCAACATACTAACTCTGTTTAATAGGAAGTGATTAACACAAACAAGTGAAATGACCTACGTAATCATTATCGCGTTGCCATTGATGGCAGGATGTGTAAGGTAAACAAATCCCGCTCAGGCAGCAGCCGGGATGTGTACCTCACCAATCCCACCGTCAGTGGCAACCAGGAAATTGCTGCAGAATAATACTGTATTATTCTGTATTAATAATCCGACATGTCCAGTGTCAACCTCAAAAAGGGCCTCAGTTTCTGAAGACTGATCAGAAAATCGCTCTGTTTCGTCGGCCATAGCTGCATAGAAGGCCGAGCAGTCGTTCTGCATGTGACGTCACGACAAATATGGCGGCCACTGACAGCGGCTTGGTGCTTGGCCAGATTGATGCAGCTGCGCACAAAGTTTCGTTCTGTTGGTGGTTAGTTCTATCATGAAAGTGATCAGTGGTGTTTGTAGTTTTATTACAGAAACCTATTTTAGAACATAATTTTGCTGTCAGGTGCACTTTAAGTTCTAGTTTTCAGTGTCTCACTGTCAAGCTTTTGTGGTCGTCATCAATGTTAGGGTTTGTTACTTGTCTTGTTTTAGTTGTTTGTGTTTCACTGAATGTAAATAAAAAGTCTGCACTTGCATCAGTCTCCACCTTCTAACATCTGACACTGATCTGTGAGATTATAAAGCAACATGAGGCAACGGACAGACAGTGGGAATCTGAATTTCAGGTTTGTCAGTGATCAAAATTGTGAAATTATTTTATGGTTTAAGGGAGGCAGGCTTGAAAATCATGGCAGTGTTGATCATGGACACAAAGACACAAATCATACCCATACGTACAGTATAATATGGAGTTCACCATTCTCAAAGGATATGGAATGAAAATATGTTTTGACTTTTTTAAAATGGTAACAGAAGAATGAATCATTCCCTTTGCATTAATAGTTCTCTCTGTAAATGTAATAATTGTGTGTTTGCTGTGGTATAAAACATTTCTGAACCTGTTCTTATAGGAAAATAAACTTCAGGGTGGTAACAGTGACTCCGCTTCATGACATCAGCACAACACCAAGACTTTTATTCCCTGTTCAGATCATTAAAGCAGATATAACCCTTTATCATGTTTTAAATAGAGAGGTGCATTTTTAATATAAATTAAAATAAATGTGAAGTGTTTAAAATAATCCTGAGATTTGCATTTTGAATTTTGAGTTGTGCCCAGTTGTTTGGTGAGACAGGAATCGGATAAAAAAATGCGTTTTAACTGAAGATCAGGTTTTAGAAAATGTCACACAAACACAATGTGCAGGGCAGGAAGATAAAAGCTGTATTAGAAAAGTGTGCAAGAAATCCAATCTGTCAAGCAAAATCAGACACAAGAAAAAGACAGTGGTCGGGCAATTGGCAAACATCTTATTTTGCCTGATTATAATGGGGTCATTACCTGTGAGAATAATATTTATAAATATGAATATAAACACTTTCCCCCACCCATATTATGGTCGGTGTGAGTTAAATAAAACCTCTTCAGATTTCTGGCATTATTCACTCAACATCTGTCAGGACTGTCATAAGACAGTATATAATAAAAGACCAAAATTCTGTATTAATGCTAATTAATATTTTACTTATAAATACTTTCATATAACGTAAACGTGACTCTCTCCTCGTGAAGCCCAACACTGAGATTATTTTAATGTACACCACATTTCTCCAGCACACTCCTATAATAAAATTAATACTAGAAAAGCACTTGGAGAGCGCAGACCTCCGCCCAGCATCTCATCTCGCAATGAAAAAGAATCCTTTAAAAAAATCCTGGATCCAGAAGGTGATCCGGATCACCGCCAAAATTTAATGGATTGTTACTTGTGCCCAGTCACACCTCTGGAAAAAAATTTCAGAGCAATCCGTTCATAACTTTTTCCTTAATGTTGCTAACAGACAAACCAACAAACAAACCAACGCTACCGAAAACATAACCTCCTTGGCGGAGGTAATAATTAGCAAAAAATCCAGACTGAAAATGTCCACAGTACAGATTTTATTACAGAGATGGAGACAGTTTAAAACAATGGAGTTCACTGGGTGAATTTCCACCATCTAGTGGTTAAACCGTGTAACTGCATCATAAGAAAAAGCCAAACAGTGTGTGTGTCTTATATGACATCACTCAGGTGACTCAAAACTCGGTCTCAAATCCGTCTCATGACCAAAACCAGACCCTTTCATCAGGACACAATCTCCAGTTTGAAGCTTCTGTCTGTTTCTTCGAGGGATTAAAACCACTGCAGGTAAACACTAAGAAAACAGGAACAAGAAGAGAAATAGAAATTAGTAAAGTGCTACAGATGACACTACTTCCTGTTTGTGTTGTTTTTCACTTGATTTCTGTTCCATGACAGTTCAGTTCCTCTTCAGGATCAAACACACAGGGCTTTCATCTTAAAGAACAGGGTTTTAGCTCACATTAAACACCTGGAAGTTTTGCTGTGTTTCTGGAGATTATTTCAGGAAGAGGTTTGAACAACTAGTTAAGATCTGTTCACTAGGAGTTCAGGAAATTCCTGTCAGGTTTCATTCACTGAGGTGAAGATGGTTTGAGGTTGGATATTGAGAGGACGGTTCGCTGACCTCTGAGCCCTCAGTCTTAAACACACCTGATTTACTGAGGAACCGTCAATAAATTACTGTATCAATGACAAGTAAAACAAAATCTTCCAAGTCATGTGACTCAGCAACTCCAAACTAATGCTGAAATGTAGAACTGATCTCACAGAATGAGACACGCCTCATGTTTATGGATTTTAGTTTCTATTTGGAGGTGCAATGGGCTTATCAAATCAGTCTCGTATAAAAAGGGATCAGTCTCATAAATTCATTAACCATTAGCTTATAGCTAAACTATTAAATCAATGGAATAACTCAGTGATGTTGCTATAGTTTTAGTGAGTATTATAGCTCTAATGTAATACATTTACTCTAGGTCTATAATATTCATATCACAAAATGGGTGAAGGCAATTTAATTTAATTTATTTGTTTATTTAGACGGGGCAATGGGCGGCATGGTGGTGTAGTGGTTAGCGCTGTCGCCTCACAGCAAGAAGGTCCTGGGTTCAAGCCCCGGGGCCGGCGAGGGCCTTTCTGTGCGGAGTTTGCATGTTCTCCCCGGGTCCGCGTGGGTTTCCTCCGGGTGCTCCGGTTTCCCCCACAGTCCAAAGACATGCAGGTTAGGTTAACTGGTGACTCTAAATTGACCGTAGGTGTGAGTGTGAATGGTTGTCTGTGTCTATGTGTCAGCCCTGTGATGACCTGGCGACTTGTCCAGGGTGTACCCCGCCTTTCGCCCGTAGTCAGCTGGGATAGGCTCCAGCTTGCCTGCGACCCTGTAGAAGGATAAAGCGGCTAGAGATAATGAGATGAGATGAGACAAGGCAATGCATATTAAATGAACACTGCATACATGAGATATGCAGTGTAAATACACTGGAATTAGCAAAAATGCTAAATTCCATCCATAGTCCCCAAACAAGAAACATAAAACACTTAACAATACAAGTTCATAAAAAAAAATCACAATAGACCAATAAATAAACTAGATAGAACTCAACGCGGGTGGCACGGTGGTGTAGTGGTTAGCGCTGTCGCCTCACAGCAAGAAGGTCCGGGTTCGAGCCCCGTGGCCGGTGAGGGCCTTTCTGTGCGGAGTTTGCATGTTCTCCCCATGTCCGCGTGGGTTTCCTCTGGGTGCTCCGGTTTCCTCCACAGTCCAAAGACATGCAAGTTAGGTTAACTGGTGACTCTAAATTGACCGTAGGTGTGAATGTGAGTGTGAATGGTTGTCTGTGTCTATGTGTCAGCCCTGTGATGACCTGGCGACTTGTCCAGGGTGTACCCCGCCTTTCGCCCATAGTCAGCTGGGATAGGCTCCAGCTTGCCTGCGACCCTGTAGAAGGATAAAACGGCTAGAGATAACGAGATGAGATGAGAACTCAACGCCAATGGCGTCGATGGGGATGCCTCCGCCTGGTAGACTACACGTCTTATTAAGTTGTGATTTGGGGATGGACATTTGACCTCACAGTAATCTTGACCTGGTGAAATTACTTGTATTAGCCTTGGAGATATTGTGTTCACAAGGTTCCCGGACAGACATTTGACCTCACAGTGACCTTGACCTTAGACCTTTTGATCTCAAAAGCCAATCAGTTCATGTTTGTCCCAAAGTGCACAAATGCTGAAAGTTTGATGAAATTCCTTTCATTAGCCTTTGAGATATCGCGTTCACAAGGTTTCGGGACGGACGCATGCACGCACGGATGGATCACAAGGTTTCGGGACGGACGGACGGACGGACGGACGCACGCATGCACGGACAACCCGAAAACATAATGCCTCCTGCACTTTACGGTGGCGGAGGCATAAAAAGCCAAAACCATATAAATGTGTACAATGTACAATCATACACATGCATACCAGTGGCGGCTGATAGTCTTTCAAACAGGGGAGGCTGGTCGGTTACGATATTTCCAGATTTTAAAAGAAAAAAGAAAAAACACATCAATTTTGCCCATACTCTTGCCTCTGATCTGGCTGATTGTTGGCAGGGTCACAAACTGTGAAATAACAGGTTCTTTTGGCCCATTAGCCTACTGTCCAATATACATGATGGTGGTGTTGGGGGGGTATATTTTAACATTTTATATTTTAAAATTGTGGCATGTTGTTTAAAAATTGATCATTATTGAAAGCAGCTCTTTGTCAGGAATGTCAGCAGTAACAGCAGAGTGTTCTGGAATAGGCACAAGCACTGACCTTGGGGAGCCAAACATAGAGCTGGGTGCCACACATTTCATTCAATGACACTTTCCCTATATTTTACTTATTTTGACTGAGAAACGTTTTATTGACAATTTTGATAACCCTTCACTTTTAATCCAGGTCTGTAGTGTGAAATGTTCTCGGCTGTGTTTTTGTTTAAAAATGTTTTCCAAATTGTAGCTGTGTTTTTAATTCATATCCAGAAAAATATATATTCCAATATAATATACTCAGCATAAACATTTTAAATAGATTCTATATTTTTGGTCCATCCATGACATATTACTAAAGTAGCCTATTTACTGTTGTTGATGTGGGTCACTTGCTGTTAGCCAATTCACTTTCTCGTACCAGGAGAGCTGAAAGGAACGAGTATTATTCCCTACCTTTTTCACCAAGTCAATTTGAGGCGTTGGTCTACCCTGCTCTTTAATTTTAATTTTTTCCTCGAAAGGAAGACTGGCAAATGGCTTCGCCAAAATTAAATCAGCAATGCTTGGCATCCGTGCGCAGCTTTCTTGCTAGCTGACTAGCCCCCTCAAGTTCAAGTTCAGTCACTCAAACGAAATTTCTGGAACTAAGATAGCAAACTTGACAACACTATGTTTACACTTCATTTACAATGAAAATATATACAAACTAAAAAAGCTGGTAGAAACTGTATGTAATGAGTGAAATTGAAATGTAAGCTGATCTCTTACAATACACCACAGCACTTGCGAATCCGCATGGGACTGAACTGAAATTCACCGATGCCTGTCTATAGTTGAAACGGGCTGTCAATCAAAGAAAATATCCGGCCGCTTTCACCAATCACCAGTCTCCTCGCGGAAAGCTTTGCCATGTCCCTCCCACTGTGAGGCTGGGAGTCCGTGGGTGGGCATTTTCGCAGTATTTGTCCAATAACTGTCTTGCATTTTGAGATTGAAAAGCGCATAGCTCCCAAATGCCATTGAAGTCCACTGAGGCTGGGAGTCCATGGGACTCCGTGGGCGGGCATTTTCGCAGTATTTGTCCAATACCCATCTTGCGTTTTGAGATTGACAAGCGCATAGCTCCCAAATGCCACTGAAGTCCACTGAGGCTGGGCTGCATCGCGCTGTCACGAGAGGGAAAAACTCACGCACACATTAGGCGAACTGGGGAAAGTTATATCGGAATGATTTCGCACTGTAGTTGGGTTGAGCACATATATTTCTATGATTCTGGATCTGAAATAGCAATGTTATAAGGTCGGCTATAACATAAGCCTAGCGCAATTCATCCTACACGATGTTTGTCATTTTTAGAGGAGGCTGAGCCTCCCTCGTTGTCTTAGAGCAATCGCCCGTGACGCATACACATATATAATGTATGTGTATACATGACTGCACATATATCAGTTATAAAAACATATTAGCAAACTCCCGTGTGTGCAACATACAGTTACCTGCACAAGGGAGATCCCAGACTGAACATGATTACAGATGCTCACAGGTTTGTTTGTCTAAGATCCAATCTGTAAGTTGTACTTTAAAAGTCCCAAAAGACGGACACTCTCTGATATTAATGGGTAGCTTATTCCATTCCAAACATCCCTGAACTGATAACGTTTTGGGTAAATGTTGTGCGTCTAAATTGCACCTCCACAGTCCCCTCTTTTGACAGCTCTGGTCCCTATGCTCCTATCTGGCTGTTTTTTTCTGAACTCTTCCAGGGGAGGCGGGTACAATCCGTATAGGGATTTATAGATCACACATACATGTTTAAAAAGCTTAAAATTGTCAAAACTAAAAAAAAAGTTATATTTTTCCAGGATGTTGCAATAATGGTACGAATATGTTCTTTTATCAAATACCTTTAGGGCTCTCTTGTAAAGTTGTTCAATTGGTCTGAGAGTCATGACACCTGTGAAGGACCAATTTGAGAAGCAGTAGTTGATGTGAGACAAGATCATACAGTGCAGGTACGCCTTGGTGGCACCGGTTGTTAAGAAAGGTCTAATTTGTTTAAAATTCTGCAGATTAAACTTGATGGTATTTTGAGACCTTCTTGATGTAAGTTTTAAATGTTAGGGTTGGGTCCAATGTCACCCCGAGGTACTTAAACTGTTTTACTAGTTCAAGCTCCTCACTCGCTAAAAATTAGAGTTCTTTTCTTGATAGAGGTTGGCACTTCAGTGAATATTGTAGCAATAAACAGGACACAGTTTATTCAAAAGATACCATTTATTGAAATAGCTGACATGAATTTGCAAACTAATGCTGATCAGATATAGCAACAATAGCAGCCAAGGAATAATTCAATACAAATGATACAATATATACAAATAAGAATCAGTAGTGTGTATGATAATTAAGGCACTAATGGTGATCAGAAGTAATCAGCTATAGCCAGTGTTACAGCATAGGAAATCACGTGGTTGTGTGTGTGTGAGAGAGAGAGTATGTGTGTCAGAGTGTCTGTGTGTGTGTGTAAAACGAATGGAATGCAGCCGCACCCAAGGGGGGGTTGTTCAACACAATGTGCAAAAAATGAACAAAGGCTCTGTGGTTTAAACTAGCCTTGGTTAAAAAGAGAGAAAGGGAGAGAGAGCATGAACAATCTAGCTAAATACAGATAGTAAACAAAGTAAATCAACAACACACGGTCTAAGACCGACCTTCATGTGAATCAAAATGTGTAAATTTAAGTCATAAATGATTCAAATAGACAACACTATTCATATTAACTAGCTACAAGTAAAAACAAACAAATTTTGCCCAGATGCTAGCCTTACTCGTTAGCGATTGGAAGTGTGCCTTCTCTGAAGATAGCATGGAACGCAGATTCAGGAAGAAGTCGGTTTTGTTCCTTACTCGGGGTGATCACTCTTATTAGTGATTGGAAGTGAGCCTTCTGATCCGAGATAGCGCGGGACGCAGATCTGGGAAGAAGACGGTTTTGGAAGTGAGCTTTCTGTTATCTGGGATAGCGCGGGGTGCGGCTCCCTGTAGAAGATGGTTTTGTTCCTTCAGCTCGTCAGCTCGAATTTGTCGACGTTGAAAAAGTGAAAAGGGATTCGGTTGCCTTTTCTCTTTGAAACACTGCGTAGGCTGCAGTAACTAACCGGTTCAGTTATTATTACAACCCCGCGAAGGTCAAGCACATTGGACTTTGGCTAAAGTCTGGTATCAATAGCTGGTTCTTTGTTCTCCGTCCTTCTGTAGCATCAATGCATTGGCTTCCCTCTTTCACGCGTGGAGTCCATGCTAGAGCATGAGTCCAAGGCTAGAGAGGACGAAATTTCGTTTCCCTCACTGATTTAAAGGTCCCATGGCATGGTGGTTTGTTGATGCTTTAAACGGGCTCGTGGAGGCTTCCGGATGTTATATCCGCAGCCTTTCTCAAAATGAACCCTCGGCACGTAGATATAGCCTCCTGGGAGAAAGCCCCATTTCAGCGCTTTTCCCAGTGCGTCGTTTTGCTAATGAGAAGCAGGAGGCGGGGAAGGGTAGAGGGTGGGGGCGGGTCTTATCATTAATATTCATGACATGTAAACGTGTTACCTCTGATTGGCTAACAGCACTGTGACGCTACCTCCAGTGGGTCAGAACAAGCGGATGTGGGTGTCTTACTATGGCGAGAGAGAAGGAACAAACCGCGAAGGGAAAAATACCGCGCGCTGACGTCATTAAGGTGCGACGCGAGGAAATAAAATAAATTCAACAAATGTTTCGGTTTTTACTGAACAAACAAACAAATAAAATGAACGAGTGACTTAAAAAAAGAATGTGGGTGTCTTTGTAAAAACTGTTTTGATTGGCTATTATAACAGAGCATGCTGCATGCTTTTTGGTTTTGTAGCGCAGAGTACCTGGCTAACTGCAGGAAGTGGTTAGCTGCACAGCTAATGTAGCCATTGCAAGGCTAACACACCGATTTTAAAACACGGCAAAACATAAGCTCATAAGTTACAGTCAATTTCCAGACTAAACTCAGTTTAACAGAGCATGCTGCATGCTTTTTGGTTTTGTAGCACAGAGTACCTGGCTAACTGCAGGAAGCAGTTAGCTGCACAGCTAATGTAGCCATTGCAAGGCTAACGCACCGATTTTAAAACACGGTAAAACATAAGCTCATAAGTTACAGTCAATTTCCAGACTAAACTCAGTTTAACAAAGCATGCTGCATGCTTTTTGGTTTTGTAGTGCAGAGTACCTGGCTAACTGCAGGAAGCGGTTAGCTGCACAGCTAATGTAGCCATTGCTAGGCTAACGTGGCACCGATTTTAAAACACGGCAAAACGACCAGTTATACACTTACTTGTTCGGTGTTTGAGGCTGATGTGGCAGGGATGCTTGGCACAGACCCAGGCTTCAGTAACAGTTGATGTGCAAAACCTGCCCAAGTTGTGGAAACATTCATCAGTAAAAGGCTTCCGACAAACATACACCGTCTTAGGTAGACTCGACGGCGTATTATTGAAGTAAATAAAATTAAGCCACTGCGTCTTCAGGGGCTCTCCTGTCGGCAGTAAAAACAGACTCTTTTCTGTGTTGTCACATCCATGTACAGCACAACTTCCATGTTTCGCTCGCTTAGGTGGTGCCATGTTGTTGTGTCCTCTATGGTCTACTCACTACAACTGGGCGGGCAATCCATACGGTGGGTGGGAATCCAGAGGGGGGGCGTGGGGATCATCTCCCTTGCTGACGTCGGCAAGGGAAGAGCTTCTCAACGCGCCGTTTTGACGCGCCATTCTCAAATATTGGGCATAGTTTGGTTTACACATTATGAAATTTCTAGCCACTGGGGTGACTTAAGAAGGTCAGAGGAACTCATTTTAACATTAAAAAAGCTCAGAAAGTGAAAATTTCATGCCATGGGACCTTTAAAGCAGTCGTGACATCACTGTACCTGGTATCCGGTATCGTCTCTATCCAATACTGTTACAGGAAGTCAGAGGAAGGGGCAGAGATAGAACATGGCGCCGAGTACAGAGATTGGTGTGTTTCAAACTGGTTGTGAAAGGGTTACCATGGTTACGGGCATGGCGGCCGTCCCTGCATATTTTATATGAATATTTTAATGAAAATTCAGACAAATAATACATTCTTCTACGATCACTGGGCTACTTCAAAGGTACAATTCAACATAATGATTTTTTTTCCCCCACAGCATGAAACGTCTCATCTCATTATCTCTAGCCGCTTTATCCTTCTACAGGGTCGCAGGCAAGCTGGAGCCTATCCCAGCTGACTACGGGCGAAAGGCGGGGTACACCCTGGACAAGTCGCCAGGTCATCACAGGGCTGACACATAGACACAGACAACCATTCACACCTACGGTCAATTTAGAGTCACCAGTTAGCCTAACCTGCATGTCTTTGGACTGTGGGGGAAACCGGAGCACCCGGAGAAAACCCACGCGGACATGGGGAGAACATGCAAACTCCGCACAGAAAGGCCCTCGCCGGCCACGGGGCTCGAACCCGGACCTTCTTGCTGTGAGGCGACAGCGCTAACCACTACACCACCGTGCCGCCAGCATGAAACGTTTGTTGTAAAATGTTTATTTGCACAAAATAACCATGTATTTTCTCTTGGCCTTTTGGAGTTGTTTGGTGTCCATGGGCTCACATGGTAACATGGTACCACCTGTTTCACTCATCGCACTGGAGCTGTTTAAGTTAAAGACAAAGTATTGTTTCAATATATTTATTATTCAGCTATTGTATACCAAGGTGTTTAATCATACATGCTTAGTCAGAAGCCGTACACAAGTCTACTCGTTACCTCCACAAAAACAGTTGTGTTTTCGCTGCTGTCTGTTTGTCTGTCTGTCAGTCAGCTGGATTTCACAAAAAACACCTCAACAGATGTACATGGAAATATAGGATCCAAGAATGTTTTTTGATCGTTTTAACATTGTGAGCTCGGGCAAATTTGCGGATTTTCATTTGTCAATTTCTTCTAAATTACTCAAATGATCTCCACAAAGGTTTGTCGAAAGGTGCAGCAAGGGCCAAAGAAGAAACTTAAATTTTGGAGCAGATCCAGATCAAGGAATGGAAATATATACAGAAGTATATCATGGTTACATTCAAAGATTTGCACATCATAGGAGTCTGAACTATTGTCCTTGGCAGAGGTCTGCACTCTCTGAGGGCCATTCTACTAACCCCATTTCCAGGAAAGTTGGGATATATTCCAAAATGCAATAAAAACAAAATAATCTGTGATATGTTAATTTATGCAAACCTTTTATTTCACTGACAAAAGTACAAAGAAAAGAGAGGTTTGGGCTCCACCAAGCCCTCGTGAAAGAAATGGCACTGCAGGAAAAATCCATTGGGTGGCTGCTCTACCCTGTCATATTAAGCCAGAATGTTCAGGCTTAGCCGCTGAAGTAAAATAACAGATTCCATCTTCAACAACGTGACCTTTGCGTGGGACTGCACGGGGTGCCTGTATTCTTCCGCTACATCCATGGTAGATGCACTATGATGTTAGGTAGATGGCAGTGAGGCGGATGTAAGTGCAGGAAGATGTATTTATTTACGATTGTGCTATACAGATTCAAAAACACGATTCAAGATGAGAGTTACAAAAATAAACAAAATATAACAATCATTAAACAGACCAGAGTTATTAATCAGAGCTAAAGACAAATGTGATAATACAAACAGCAGTGGCGGCTACTGAAACAATACTTTGCAAAGTGTTTGTGAAAACAGTGTCCTTATATGAGTATGCGCTGATTGTGCTCCAAATCAGCAACAGTGACCACTGGTCACTTGTCCCAAGGGCGTGCGGCCGTGCGAAATGTGCCAGGCTCGAACAATCAAATGGTGTGACAACAGAAAACTTTGTCTTCAGCCTGGTCCATGAAAGCTTAAAGTTTTCATTTTAAATCCCCGTAATGAACTTGAGCCACAAGTCCATAAGAAAATTTGATTTTCATCAAAAGTATTTGCTGATTTAGAATTTATGGGGACTGATTTTTGTTGTTTTTTGTTAAGTTTGACACATTTTCTGTCTGAGTGATTTTAAAACTGTAAATGTATCGGGAAGGTGAACATGACGGTGTGTAAATGTGTCATATGAACACATGACGTGCTGTGTAAAGCAAATCATACAATGTCAACATACACTGTATTGAAAGCTGTGAACAGATTTGCAGGTTGTGTTTTAAACATACTGCACATAACTATGTGTCAAACAGCTGACTGATTGACACAACATGTGTAAACTAGAGTACGACACATAATGTGTGTCATTTTTCTCCACATTCTATCAAAGAGTGCAGGGAGTCCAAATACTCTGTAGGGATTTAATAGTAGTCGAAGGGACCTGGATGATCTATGACATCTTTATTGTGCAAACATGCTATGCTACTCGATCACATAAGTCAGCTTGGGCCCAAATAAATGAAGAAGCAGAATTCCCCTGGGAAAAATAGAAAGAAGATGTTGGACTGAAGTGAAGCTGGTTATTTCAACATCCAAGGGGTGATTCTAGTGATGTACAAATGTAAGAATCAGGAACAGTTGAAGCAATTCTACTGTGGCGGAAATACGTATTTAAATTTTTGCAGCATAAGTGTGTATTTGTCATATGTGCGTATCTGAGTCAAAGGTCAGGAAAGACGGCGGTGGAGTACGTCCAAATTTTCCTGACTACTCACTGACATACTCATACAAAGTACAACAGTAACAGTCAGGTCGTAGATTCTTGGTAATTAAGTGCATAAGGATTGCAATGTGTAAAGTTTTATGTTGTCTAAATCCTCTCTCATCATGTCTCCTGTGTCAGTCATGGCTTCCTCCAGCAGTGTCCTATCTGAAGATCAGCTCCAGTGCGCCATCTGTCTGGATGTGTTCACTAATCCGGTCTCTACTCCATGTGGACACAACTTCTGTATGATCTGTCTCAAAGAGTTCTGGGACAGCAGTTCACACTGTCAGTGTCCAGTGTGTAAGGAGGAATTCCCTAAACGTCCAGAATTACGTGTGAATACGTTCATCTCTGAACTTGCGGCTCCATTTAAGAAGTCAGTTCAGGTGAAATCCAGCAGCGCTGCAGATCAAGTTCCCACTAAGACTAAGAAGGTTCTGTGTGACTCCTGCACTGAGGAAAAGCTGGAGGCTCTGAAGTCCTGTCTGGACTGTGGGGTTTCTTTCTGTAACACTCATCTGAGTCCTCATAAAACTACACCTAAACTCATGAAGCACAAACTGATGAATCCTGTGGAGAACCTGGAGGACTACATCTGCCAGAAACATGAGAGACCCCTGGAGCTGTTCTGTAGAGACGACCAGACGTGTGTGTGTCAGTTCTGTACTCAGACAGACCACAAAACTCACAACACTGTTCCTATAGAGGAGGAGAGTGAAGAGAAGAAGGTGAGGGACTAAAAATTTTTTATGCATATTTAACACAAATATGACCTTTATTTTTTATAACACTTGATATATGATGTATATTTTTCTCAGACTAAGTTGGGAAAGACACAAGCAGAAGTTCAGCAGATGATCCAGGAGCGAGTGAAGAAGATTGAGGAACTCGAACACTCTGTAGAACTCAATAAAGTGAGTCTCTTAACTCGCCTACAAAATAGCTCCTTTATAAAAACACATTTGGAAAATCATGATCTAATTATATGAAATAAAATCATTTACCTCGATTTCTCTCCTGTTAGAAAAACACAGAGAAGGAGAAAGCAGACAGTGTGAAGGTCTTCAGTGCTCTGATGCGCTGCATTGAGAGAAGTCAGGCTGAGCTGCTTAAGGTGATGGAGGAGAAGCAGAAAGCAGCAGAGATGCAGGCTGAAGAGTTCATTAAAGAGCTGGAGCAGGAAATCACTGAGCTAAAGAGGAGAAACACTGAGCTGGAGCAGATCTCACACACTGAGGATCACCTCCACCTCCTACAGGTCAGAGTCCCTCTGTTTCTCAATAGCAATGCAGCACATGACAGGACAGCAGTCCCCATGCTGAGGGATTTCTCCTCTCTCCTGCTGTACTGTAGATTTACCCGTCACTGTGCAGCCCTCCACACACCCGGGACTGGACTGGCATCACGATTAACTCTCATCTGAGTGTGATGACTCTGAGGAGAACTCTGTCTCAGCTTCAGGAAACGTTTGAAAAGAAGATTGAAGAGGCTGGTCAGTATTTACCCATCAGTACATATTGTTTGGGTGTGGAAGGGATTGTATCAGAAGACTATTGTAAAAATGTATACAAATTCTAGTAACAGTAAAATTTTTTAATCACTACAGTGTTGGTGCCTATAGTTTCAAATAATCTCGCCTTAATAAAGCCAAATAAAATTTGAATAGACAATAACATGATCCAAAAATATTTTCCCAACAGAACTGAAGAGAATTCAACAGTATGCAGGTTTGTGAGCTCTTATTCATCACATGACTAAATATATATTTCTTCACTGTTCCACACTGCAATGATAAAACTGATGTTCACTATGTTTCTGTCTCTCAGTGGATGTGACTCTGGATCCTGATACAGCTCATCGTAAACTCATCCTGTCTGATGATGGGAAACAAGTGAAACATGGAGACAAGAGACAGAATCTCCCTGATAACCCAGAGAGGTTTGATCAAGGTTTCTATGTTTTGGGAAAGGAGGGATTCTCCTCAGGGAGATTTTACTATGAGGTGCAGGTCAGAGGGAAGACTGGATGGGATTTAGGAGTGGCCAGAGAGTCCATTAACAGGAAAGGGAAGATTACAGTAAGTCCTAAATATAGACAGTGGTGTGTGAGGCTGAGGAATGAGACTGAATATGAGGCTTGTGACTCTCCCTCTGTCTCCCTCTCCTTGAAACGGGCTCCTCAGAAGGTGGGGGTGTTTGTGGATTATGAGGAGGGTCTGATCTCCTTCTATGATGTTGACGCAAAATCTCACATCTACTCTTTCACTGGTCAGAATTTCACTGAGAAACTTTATCCATTCTTGTGTCCCTGCAATAATGCCGGAGGTAAAAAATTCAGCACCACTGATCATCTGCCCTGTTAATCAGATCTAAGCTTAGTATTTTTTATTTTATTTTAGTGTTTATGCTGTCTTGCAGTTGGTACAAGCTTTGAATCCTGTTTCGTCTTAGCATTTTAAATGGCCTATATTTTGCTGTATTTTTCTTGTGAAGATGTGTTTCTGAAAAATTGTTTCTTAAATGTTTTTTTTTTTCAAAATGATCTTGTATATTTGAATTTGTGTAGAGAAAAGAAGTGGACAAAATAAGAAAAGCACCACATGATAAAGGACCTTGAGTCTGAAGTGTCGAAAACAATTCCATCCACAGTTGCACAGGATAGTTATATTCGGTTGATTCCTGACTCAGTGTGTATCAGCTGTAAGACAGCTCTGAAAATTAACACTTTGATGATCATGATAATGCCAAAGGGTGCAGAACTACACTACCCATCAGCCCCAGCACATCACATGACTCACTGATCACTCTCACCTGTCTCTCCTAATGCATTGTTAGCTCCACTATTTAAGTAAACATATCAGACGCTTGCTTGCCGTGCTGTGAAAATTGTACATGCTGATGCTCATCTAAGTTTCCAAATATCATTGCTTAACTCTTGAATATTTTCTAGCCTGAATACTATAATTAAAAAGCTTATAATCATTGTTTAAGTTCTAGTTTTCAGTGTCTCACTGTCAAGCTTTGGTGGTCGTCATCAATGTTAGGGTTTGTTACTTGTCTTGTTTTATTTGTTTCTTTGTGTTTCATTGAATGTAAATAAAAAGTCTGCACTTGCATCAGTCTCCACCTTCTAACATCTGACACTGATCTGTGAGATTATAAAGCAACATGAGGCAACAGACAGACAGTGGGAATCTGAATTTCAGGTTTGTCAGTGATCAAAATTGTGAAATTATTTCATGGTTTAAAGTGCCATTCCACCATTGGATGTATTTTTTGGCATAAAATACAATATATTTTATGACAACATGACTAGACAGAGAAATCTTTTAGCTTCAAAATGATATATCAAACATAATTTTTTGACAACGACAAGTATATTAATTTTGCGACCAAAGTCATCTACCCTTTTAATTTCCGCGCGGTAGTGAAACATGATGTCATCGGCAGGTTCCCCTTCTTGTGTACCACGTCACGTGTGACGTGGCACAGATTATCAGCAATGGCAGATAGAACGCGATTATCAGCTTCGGAAAAGAAGCGAAGGAAAATAGCAAGTGATGCCCAAAGGAGACGGTCAATGGTGAATATCGGCACAGCAATCGGCAAGTGGAAATCGCATTCTATCCGCCATTGCTGATAATCTGTGCCACGTCACATGTGACGTGGTACACAAGAAGGGGAACCTGCCGATGACATCACGTTTCACTACCGCGCGGAAATTAAAAGGGTAGGTGACTTTGGTCGCAAAATTAATATACTTGTCGTTGTCAAAACATTATGTTTGATATATCATTTTGAAGCTAAAAGATTTCTCTGTCTAGTCATGTTGTCATAAAATATATTGTATTTTATGCCAAAAAAATACATCCAATGGTGGAATGCCACTTTAAGGGAGGCGAGCTTGAAATTCACAGCAGTGTTAATCATGGACACAAACACACAAATCATACCCATACATATTGTTTTGTTATAAGAATTAAGTAAAGTAAAAGGATGAATGGGTCAAAGGTTACATAAAAATACAAGCTTTGCATAAGTCACTAAATATCAATTTTATGTTTCATGAACAGTGCATAAGCTTTTCTCTGATTTTTCTCCATTCCGTATGGTCACTTTAATTTCCTATGCACTATTTGTCTTATGGCAGCATCCGTAGTTTCGAAATTGTAAACACATTAAGCAAGTCTCACACGTGTGTGAACCTCCTCCTGTTTAAGCTATTCTCCAGCCGTATTGTTCATTTCTTATGCCCAAGGCAGTATCGTAGGTATGTATTTACTGTTCTAATCTTTATCTACCGTCATGCATTCTTAGTTTGACTTTAGTGTCATTTTACACGGCGTTTGATATCTTGAATACGGATTTGCTAATGCTAAGTATATGCTGCTATGTCACGGGTTAAATGAGGATACGCAATGCGTGAACTTGCTAGCGCAGTTGATGTACTTAGAAGCTTAAGTTTAAGTGGAATGAATATAAGACAGTTTATGCTTTGTCAAAGTAATGTTTATTCATGAATGAGATTCAAGTTTATGAGGTTGCTGTCACGTAACCAGACTTAGCATAGCACTGATTAGGCTATGTTTTGTATGTTTCAGTTTCACACTTTCCTTGCATGTCAATAAACTTGTGGACGTCAGAAAACGGTCTTCAGAGTCTTGATGTTTTGGAGAGAGTTTAGCTGGCTGTCAGTGTATAGAGACGTTATACTGAAGATGGCACAGTGAAACTACGGCTATCAAGCAGGCAAGATAACGCAGTACAAGCTGGCAGCTAACCGTTAACTTGTCACATGTAGCCACTAGACGATGATCGGGGAAGGATCAGCGTGTGCTGTGGAGACAAAGGCGAGTGATGAATGTCTGCAGACAGACAGGCCAGCAGAGGGTGCCGTAAAGACAGTAATTTCAGAGGAATGTTTGCACAGTGTATCGCTAAGGACACACTCTCAGGCTCGGTGCTCAATACGATCCAGTGCGTCATCGACAGGGTCTGCAGCAGCCAGAGCAAGAGCCGAAGCAGCTAAAGCAGCTGCAGCCACTGCAGAAGCAGAAGTACTGGAAGCTGCTGTGGATGCCAGTAACGATTCACACAGTTGTGAGCTGAACACAGACTCTCTTCCCTTGGTGGCTTCACAGTGTGCAGAGCAATATGTGATTGATCAACTGAGAGAAAGAGAACCAGAACTGCAGTCAAGTGAAAACAGTGATGCAACAAGAAAGGTCAGCACCACCACCCCCACATCTCAAAGCTGACACCAGACCTTTCGTCCCACAACAAAATAATCCTGCTTCACCTAATCTTACCTCCTGGCAGCCTTGCACTGATGCGGATGAAGGTACCCATGAGCCAGTCACAAGGTATTACAGAGACATTTGCGCCCCTCACATCAAGTTCAAGGATGAGCATGCCATTCCTGTGCACCAGTTCACACCTAGAAATTATGATGGGCACCCTTCTCCTTCACACTATCATATGTCACCGAACTGTGATAATGCCAGCTCACACATGAATGACTTTGTAAGATATCTCACTCGCTGTGAGCTGGTGGCTACAGGCTTACTCCAGTTTAATGACAAGCCTCAAACCTACAGAGCATGGAGACGTTCCTTCCAAACCGCAACCAGTGGCTTAAACCTGACACCAAGCGAGGAGCTGGATCTTTTTTTGAAGTGGCTTGGGAAAGAGTCAGAAGAGCAAGTTGAACAGATAAGAGCAATACACATCCATCGCCCAGAGGCAGGACTGGCTATGGCATGGGACAGGCTCGAGCACACCTACGGATCAGCTGAAGCGATTGAAAATGCTCTGTTCAAACGCCTCGACAGCTTTCCTAAGATAACTGGCCGAGATGGACCCAAGCTAATGAAACTGAGTGATCTACTAATGGAGCTTCAGTCTGCTAAAGTGGAGGGCGATCTGCCTGGCCTTTCTTTCCTGGATACAGCGAGAGGCATCAATCCAATAGTTCAGAAACTACCGCCTCACCTCCAGGAGAAGTGGGTATCAGCTGGTGCATCCTACAAGTGGCAGAACCAGGTACCTTATCCTCCCTTTGCCTTCTTTGTTGATTTTGTCACCCAGCAGGCTCACATTATGAATGATCCAAGTTTCAGCTTCATGACTCAATCAGACATGGCTGTCAAGACTGAGAAAGCCCCTTGGAAGCCAACCAGAAAGCAAGAGGTCTCCGTCGGCGTCCACAAAACAGAAGTATCTTGTGGAGCCACCTCTGACACTGGTGAGCCCCCAACAAGACCAGATGACTATGACAAGCTATGTCTGTTGCATAAAAAAACCCATCCTCTGTGCAAGTGTCGGGCATTCAGACAAAAGCCCATTGAAGAGCACAAAACACTGCTCAAAGAAAACAATGTGTGCTTTAAATGTTGCTCTTCTTCATCTCGCATTGTGAAGAACTGCAATATCAATGTTCAGTGTGCTGAATGTAAAAGTGAAAAGCACAACACAGCACTTCACCCTGGACCCGCACCCTGGGTGCAAGAGGTGGCCACTGCTCCTGAGCACGGCGGGGAGGAGGAAGAAACTTCGCCACCATCTCAGGTCACCAACAAATGCACAGAAGTCTGTGGCGGGGAGCTATCGGACCGTTCCTGCTCTAAGATATGCCTCGTTAGAGAAAAGGCAGTGAAACTCTACATGATATTGGATGAGCAGAGTAATAGGTCACTAGTTTGCTCACAGTTCTTTGAAGTGTTCGGTGACAAAAGCCCAAGCACTCCATACACCCTAAGGACATGTGCTGGAGTAAAGGAATCCACAGGCAGGAGGGCCAGTGGCTATGAAGTGGAATCTCTGGACAGAACTCTCTGCATCCCATTGCCAAGCCTCATAGAGTGCAATGACATTCTGAACAACAGAGAGGAAATTATGACTCCTGAAGTGGCTCTCCACCACACTCATCTAAGGTCGCACACCTCATCCCTGACATTGACCTGCAAGCCCCCATTATGCTTCTCCTGGGACGGGACATTATCAGAGTGCATAAAGTTCACAAACAGGTAAATGGCTCTCACAACCAGCCCTAGGCACAGAAATTGGACTTGGGCTGGGTCATTGTTGGAAATGTGTGCTTAGGTAATGTCCACAAACCACTGACAATCCGCACATTCCACACAAACACCACAGAGCTGAGACATCCCACTCTCTTTGCTCCATGCCCCAATGTGTTTCATGTTAAGGAGAAATTCAGTGACATCCAGATAACTAGTCATCCTTCAACATGTCCTGCAGACCAGTTTCCCTGTGAAACTGACCACCTGGGGTGCATCGTGTTCAGGCGGACCAAGGACGACAACCAGGTGGCCCCTTCCATTCAAGACGCCACATTCATGAAGATAATGGATGAAGGGCTATGAAAAGACTCAAACAGCAACTGGGTAGCACCGTTACCCTTCAAGAGTCCACGCCCACGGCTCCCAGACAAAAGGCCACAAGCAATGAAGCGCCTCATGTCTCTTAAACACAACCTTGAGAAGAAGCCTGAAATGAGAGACCACTTTCTCAGCTTCATGGACAAGATGTTACAGAATGGCCATGCTGAGTTATCCCCGCCTCTCAGTGAGAATGAAGAACGATGGTACTTACCAACATTTGGGGTGTATCATCCAAAGAAACCGAAGAAGATACACGTGCTGTTCGACTCCAGCGCCCAATACAACAGCGTGTCACTCAACGATGTGCTGCTAATGGGACCTGATCTAAACAACACACTGCTCGGGGTATTGATCTGCTTCAGAAGAGAGGCCATTGCCTTTACAGCTGACACAGAACAGATGTTCTATTGCTTCTTAGTAAGAGAAGAAGACTGTAACTTCTTACGTTTCCTTTGGTTTCAGGACAATGACTTCTCCAACACCATAGTGGACTACCGCATGAGGGTCCATGTTTTTGGCAATAGCCCCTCACCAGCGGTAGCTATTCATGGCCTACACAAGTCTGTCCAAACTAGCGAGTTTCATGTCAACCCAGATGTGAAGCACTTTATGATGTGTGACTTCTGTGTTGACGATGGGCTGAAGTCCCTGCCCACTGTTGAAGCTACCATCAGCCTGCTAAAAAACACACAGGACATTCTCTCCAAATCGAATCTGAGACTGCACAAGATCGCAGCCAACAACAAAAAGGTGATGGAAGCCTTTCCAGCCAGTGACCACACAAGTGACCTCAAAGACCTCTACCTTGATGCAGACATGGTGCCGCTGCAACACCGCCTCGGACTCATTTGGAACCTCCAGACAGACTGTTTTCTGTTCAACATCTCTGACGAGATGAAGTCATACGCCCAACGGGGTGTCTTGTCCACAATTAATAGCCTCTATGACCCGCTTGGGTATGTTGCGCCTGTCACAATCCAAGGCAAGGCTATCCTGCGAGAACTCACCGCTGAGAATGGTGACTGGGATGCTCCACTACCTCAAGCAATGCAGGACACCTGGACATCATGGAGAGCTTCCCTATCAGAGCTGTCAGAACTTTCCATCCTCAGACGCTACACTGAAACTTCGCCATCGGCAGCTGCAAGAAGAGAATTGTGCGTTTTCTGTGATGTGTCTGTCAAAGCCATTGCCGCAGTGTCCTACCTAAAAGTCACAGATGCTGATGGGAACAAGCAGATTGGATTTGTAATGGGAAAAGCCAAGCTCGCTCCTCGCCCTGAGCACACTGTGCCGAGACTTGAACTTTGCGCAGCAGTGCTCACTGTTGAGTTAGCAGACCTGGTCTCAGCAGAACTAGATCTTCAACTCGATGCTGTAAGCTACTTCTCAGACAGCAAGGTGGTCTTAGGCTATATTTACAATTAGACCAGACGTTTCTATGTCAGCAACAGAGTGTTACGCATCCAAAAATCCTCCCGTCCAGATCAGTGGCGCTACGTGCCAACTCACCAGAACCCTGCAGATCATGCAACGCAGTCTGTATGCGCAGGTCACCTGAAGAACACCAATTGGCTAAGTGGGACGGAATTCCTGTCCAGACCAGAACCCGGCACCTCTGAGAGCACTTATGACCTTGTTGACCTGAGCACAGACCCAGACATCCGACCTTTAGTGTCTGCCTTTAGCACTGCAGCCTCATCTGAGCAGCTTGGTTCTCAGCGCTTTGCTAAATTTTCTACTTGGAAGCCACTAACACGAGCAGTCACTCATCTCATTCACATAGCCCGCCATTTCAAGACAACTCCAGAAGAGAAGAGCTCATGTAAGGGCTGGCATTACTGCAAAGCTGAATTCACTGTTGAAGAATGCAGCAAAGCTTCAGCTGTGATCATCCAAGCAGTACAACAGGAAGTCTACAGCCAAGAGATAAAGTGCATCCAAAAGCAAGAGAAGATGCCAAAAACAAGTCCTCTCAGAAATCTGGATATCTTTGTTGACTCTGAGGGCCTTCTAAGAGTCAGAGGCCGTCTCCAGCATTCCTCGCATCCAAACATTCAGCCAGGACATGTTGTTCTGCTCAGGAACAGCCAAGCACAAAGAAATGAATGGCCTCTTGGACTGGTAATGCAGACTTTCCCTAGCAAAGATGAGAGAGTGCGCCAGGTCGAAGTAAAGATCATCAAACCAGAAGGGACTTCCATTTTCCTTAGACCAATCAATGAGTTCATGCTTCTTTTGTCTCCAGATAAAAGTAAATGGTGAACATGGACTGTTTATTGAGTGACATGTATTCATGTCAGGCGGGGAGTGTTTTGTTATAAAAATTAAGTAAGGTAAAAGGATGAATGGGTCAAAGGTTACATAAAAATACAAACTTTGCATAAGTCACTAAATATCAATTTTATGTTTCATGAACAGTGCATAAGCTTTTCTCTGATTTTTCTCCATTCTGTATGGCCACTTTAATTTCCTATGCGCTATTTGTCTTATGGCAGCATCCGTAGTTTCGAAATTGTAAACACATTAAGCAAGTCTCACACGTGTGTGAACCTCCTCCTGTTTAAGCTATTCTCCAGCTGTATTGTTCATTTCTTATGCCCAAGGCAGTATCGTAGGTATGTAGTATTTACTGTTCTAATCTTTATCTACCGTCATGCATTCTTAGTTTGACTTTAGTGTCATTTTACACGGAGTTTGATATCTTGAATACGCATTTGCTAATGCTAAGTATACGCTGCTATGTCACGGGTTAAATGAGGATACGCAATGCGTGAACTTGCTAGCGCAGTTGATGTACTTAGAAGCTTAAGTTTAAGTGGAATGAATATAAGACACTTTACGCTTTGTAAACGTAATGTTTATTCATGAATGAGATTCAAGTTTATGAGGTTACTGTCACGTAACCAGACTTAGCATAGCACTGATTAGGCTATGTTTTGTATGTTTCAGTTTCACACTTTTTCCTTGCACGCCAATAAACCTGTGGACGTCAGAAAATGGTCTTCAGAGTCTTGATGTTTTGGAGAGAGTTTAGCTGGCTGTCAGTGTATAGAGACGTTATACCAAAGACGGCACACGTACGCTATAATATGAAGTTCACTATTCTCAAAGGATATGGAATGAAAATATGTTTTGGCTTTTGAAAAATGGTAACAGAAGAATGAATCATTCCCTTAGCATTAATAATTCTCTCTGTAATAATTTGTTGTTTGCTGTGGTATAAAACACTTCTGAACATGTTCTTATAGGAAAATAAACTTCAGGGTGGTAACAGTGACTCTGCTTCACGACATCAGCACAACACCAGACTTTTATTCCCTGCCGAGATCATTAAAGCAGATATAACCCTTTATCATGCTTTAAATAGAGTTGGATTTTTAATGCAAATTAAAATAAATTTGAGTAATCTTGAGATTTACACTGTGAATTTCGAGTTGTGCCCAGTTGTTTGGTGAGACAGGAATTAGATAAAAATGTGTTTAAACTTCAGAGCAGGTTTTAGAAAATGTCACATGAATACAACGTGAAGTGCAGGAACATAAAAGCTTTCTTAGAAAAGTGTGCAACAAATCCAACAGGTCGAGCAACATCAGAAACAGGAAAAAGACAGTGGTTGGGCAATCGGCAAACAGCATAATCTACATCTGAAACAGATCTGGACATCTGGAATACACAATCTATATTAAACATTTTGTCTGATTGTAATGGGCTCATTAACTGTGAGAACAATACTTATATATATGATGGTGTAGTGGTTTGCACTTTTGCCTCACAGCAAGAAGGTTCTGGGTTCGAGCCCAGTGGCTGACGAGGGCCTTTCTGTGTGGAGTTTGCAGTTTCCTCTGGATTCTCTGGTTTCCCCAACAGTTCAAAGACATGCAGGTTAGGCTCATTGGTGGCTCTAAATTGACCGTAGGTGTGAATATGAGTGTGAATGTTTGTTTGCTTCTATGTGTCAGCCCTGCGATGTCCAGGCTGTACCCTGCTGTCACCCATTGTCAGCTGGGATAGGCTCCAGCTTGCCTGCGACCCTGTACAGGATAAGTGGCTACAGGTAATGGATGGATGGATGAATATAAACACATTTTTTTTCCACTCATATTATGGTTGGTGTGAGTTAAATAAAAGGACTTCAGCTTTCTGGCAGTTTTCACTGAACATTTGTCAGGACCGTCATGAGAGAGTATAAAACAAAAATACCAACGTGCTGTATTAGTGCTAATGAAGTTTTTACTAATAAAAGCTTGAATGTAATTTAAATGTTTCTCTTCTCTTGTGAAGCCCAACAGTGAGATTATTATTTTAATGTACGCCACATCTCTCCAGCACAGTCCTATGACAAAATTAATACCATTCATAAAAAATACAGTCTGAAAATGTCTACAGTGCAGATTTTATTACAGAGATGGAGACAGTATAAAACACCTGAGTTCACTGGGTGAATTTCCGCCATCTAGTAGTTCAAACATGTAATTACATCATGAGAACAACATGATGACATCGTGGCCAAACAGTGGGTGTATCTATTGTGATGTCACTCAGGTGAATCGAAACTCAATCTCAAATACTTTTCATGGCCAAAACCAGATAATAACATAACCAGATCAAAAACAACATAACTTGCAATAAAATGACTTCTCACTTTTTAAATATGCGGATAACATGACCCTGCTTGTCCACATTCATGGATGAGAACTCTCTCTCTGCATAGCGCAAACAGGTGGACAACTTGATGACCTGGATAGAGGAAAGTTCTTTGGAGCTCAACATCTCAAGACCAAGGAGTTGTGTTGTGGGGGGACATATCGACTCAGTGTACAAAAAGGCACAACCATGCCTGTTCCTGCTGAGGAAATTGAGGGGCTTCAACATCAGGAAGGACATTTTAACAGTTATGTACAAAGCACTCATTGATTCAGTACTTACTTTCAATATCTTATCCTGGTTCAATTTTATCTCTGTTAAGAACTAGTCAAAGCTTTCTCGGATTAGAAAGAAAGAAAGAAAGAAAGAAAGAAAGAAAGAAAGAAAGAAAGAAAGAAGTAACTTTATTCATTACACACTTGTGAAATTCCTCTCTGCATTTAACCCATCTGAGGCAGTGAACACGTACATACCCAGAGCAGCCATGCTAACAGCGCCTGGGGAGCAGTTGGGAGTTAGGTGCCTCGCTCAAAGGCACCTCAGCCCACGGCTGTCCCATATTAACCTAACCGCATGTTGGGGGAAACCAGAGCACCTGGAGGAAACCCACGCAGACACAGAGAGAACATGTAAACTCCCCCACAGGCCTCCGCCGGCCGCTGGGCTCAAACCCAGAACCTTCTTGCTGTGAGGCAACTGTGCTAACCACTTACATCACCATGCCGCCTATAAAGAATTTACCAAGAGTGGGGATTATTAATCAAGCAAGTAAAATAACTGGTGAAAACCAAACTCAATTATCTGTACTCCATACACAAGCAGTTAAAAGGAAGGCTAACCACATAGCAGATCCCACACTCCCCCTGCACAAGTCTTTCCAGTTGCTATCATCAGGTCACTGCTACAAAGTCCCCTTCGCCAAGAAAAACATTTTCTGTAACTTATTCATTCCCACTGCCATAAAAACATTAAATAAACAATACCATCTCTCTGCTTCTACAACATCCACTACTATATAAAACACAAGGCTAATCAGCACATAAATTGTACTATCAGTATTATCATTTTATTCTCCTGTTTTATTTATTTATTTATTTATTTAACTAGCTACTTTCATTCTGTTTTTTAAGAACATATACTTTGTATGTCAGTTGTCTGGTTGTTTTTGTATGTTGTTGAGCCAGGCCAAAGATGATTTTCTGTCGTGACAGACAATAAAGTGATTCTGATTCTAATTCTTATTCTGATCCTTTCAGCAGGACACAATCTCCAGTTTGAAGCTTCTTTTGTGTTTTGAAGGATTAAAGCCACTGTAGGTAAACACTAAGAGAACAGGAACAAGAGGAAAAAGAGAAAAAACAGGAGAAAAATAGAAATTGGTAAGCAGTGCTACAGATGACACTACTTCCTGTTTGTGTTGTTTTTCCACTCGATTACTGTTTCATTACAGTTCCTTTTCAGGATAACACACACAGGGCTTTCATCTTAAAGAACAGGGTTTAAGCTCACATTAAAGACCTGGAAGTTTTGCTGTGTTTCTGGAGATTATTTCAGAAAGAGGTTTGAACAACTAGTTAAGATCTGTTCACTAGGAGTTCAGGAAAGTCCTGTCGGGTTTCATTCCTAGTTAGTTCAGTGGCTCTCAACTGGTTTTCCTTCAGGACCCATATTTTATGTTGGACATTAAGTCGTGACTCAACACTACACTATAGGTGTTTATCACCTGGAAGAAAACACAGAAATGCATATTAATTTTGCATAATAATGTTATACTAATAATTATCCATTGCATAGACTGGATAATAATTTACAATCTCAGGTAACAGAAAATAAATCATCTTCATAAAAATCAACTTCAAACAACCTCATAGGTATTTTCATTGGAAAATATCAATTTATTCAATTCTTTGTGCATGTTTATTCAAGTGCAAAATTAATCAGATTAATATGAAAATGGGCCACTATATAAATGCATCCACATAATCCAGAGTAAGTGTAATTTACCCTAGCCTAACAAATAAAAAAAACACTGACTGAAATACTGAATTACAAACTGTCCACTAATATGAAATATGCACAGCTATTAAATGCATATAAATAACAATAATGAGAATAAACTGCAGTTAACAAGAACACAGCTGAAATCACAGCCTGTGCAAATCAATAGGAAACCTGAGGATGTGGATTCGTGTCTCAAAATTAGGATGGTGTGACCAGATACATCTGTTGATTTGGTTCGTTTGAGTGCAGAATAGTCACTTGCCTTGTTCTCTTCTATTGCTTTATGTCTTTGAAAATATCTTGTATATTTTCCTCTGTATGGTGTCATTGGAGACCTTCATTGGATTTTGAGATCTGTCATGGGATTTTCATTGACTTTGCATAGTTGTACAGTTTCCAGCCTTTTATCAGAAGAGGGAATGTCACTCCATTTATTAGTGTTCGCACCAACTGTTTACAGATGAATTAGCACCAAAATTAACAGAATTTTATTGGATGAATTACGGTGAAGACCCAAATTTTTGTTCTTGAAACATGGGATGGCCTGTCAAACTCACACCTGATCACCATCCCCTTCACTGAAATACCTGACTTCATTTACTACATGAAATTAACTCCTAGAGGTTTCTACTTTTTTCCAGACAAGATATTTAATTTAAGATAATGTTTGCTCAGAAAATGAATGTAAGAACGAAAATATTTTTGCATCATTTATTTAATTTTGTTCTCTTGATCTAGCTTAAGGTTTTAGATGAAGATCTGACCACATTTCATCGAAAATTTCAGAATCAGAATGCCCTTTATTATCAGTGCATATTAACATACAATGAAATTTGGTCTTAAAACAAAGGAAAACTGTACCCCATTCACTCTACTAATCAGTCCATTCACTCACTTACACCCATTAAATGAAGCTATCAATTAACTAAGTAATAACAAAAAATTAAATCGAATATAAAATAATTTAAAGTATATAAAACAACTTAAAGTGACTTATGCAGTTATTGCACATTAGTGTATAATGATTGGAATTGAGGTAAAGTTGTTGTGGTGGCAGTGGAGGGGTGCGAGTTCAGTTCACTGATACAGTGTCTTGCAAAAGTATTCATCCCTCTTGGTCTTTGTATTGTTTTGTTGTATTACAAGAAACAAATGGATTATTAACTTTAAAATGGATTGTTGGGGAGTTAGCACCATTTGATTTACACAAAATGCATACCACTTTAAAGGTGCAAATTGTTGTTTTATTGTGACACAAACAATAATTAAGATGAAAAAAACAGAAATCTGGAGTGCGCATAGGTATTCACCCCCTTTTGTATGAAACCCCTAAATAAGAGCTGGTCCAACCAATTCACTTCATAAGTCACATAATTAGTTGATTAAAATCCATGTGTGTGTTCAAAGTGTCACATGATCTGTCACATGATATCTGTATAAATCAACCTGCAACACTACTAAGCAAACAACATGAAAACCAAGGAGCCTCCAAACAGGTCAGAGACAAAGTTGTGGAGAAGCATAGATCAGAGTTGGGTTATAAAAAATATCCCAAACTTTGAATATCCCATGGAGCACCATTAAATCCATTATAGCAAAATATGGCACCACTACAAACCTGACAAGATAAGGCCGCCCACCAAAACTCACAGACCGGGCAAGGAGGGCATTAATCAGAGGCACAACAAAAATACCAAAGATCACACTGAAGGAGCTGCAAAGATCCACAGCGGAGATGGGAGTATCTGTCCCATGGACCACTTTAAGCCATACACTCCACAGAGTGGAGTTTTATGGAACAGTGGCCAGAAAAGTCATTGCTTAAGAAAACACATTTGGAGTTTGCCCAACAGCATGTGGCAGACTCCCCAAACACATGGAAAAAGATTCTCTAGTCAAACGAGACTAAAATTGATCTTTTTGGCCATCATGGGAAAAGCCTTGTGTGGCACAAACCCAACACCCTGAGAACACCATTCCAAAAGTGAAGCATGGTGGTGGCAGCATCATGCTGTGGGGATATTTTTCATCTGCAGGAACAGGAAAGCTGGTCAGGACTGAAGGAAAGATGGATGGCACTAAATACAGGACAATTCTGGAGGAAAACCTATTTGAGTCGGCCAGAGGTTTGAGACTGGGATGAAGGTTCACATTTCAGCAAGACAATGACCTGAAACATACTGCTAAAGCTACACTGGATTGGTTTAAAGGGAAACATTTAAATATCTTGGAATAGCCTAATCAAAACTCAGACTTCAATCCAATTGAGAATCTGTGGAATAACTTGCTGTACACCGACACAACCCATCTAAGTTGAAGGAGTTGGAGCAGTTTTGCCTTGAGGAATGGGCAAAAATCCTAGTGGTTAGATGTGCTAAGCTAATAGAGACTTGCAGCTGTAATTGCAGAAAAGTCCAATGATTTTTGTGCCATATTAATAACCCTCCGAAGAGCTGATCTGTCTTCTGATGAACAATTTCCATATCAGGCCGTTATGCAATATGCCAGGATGCTCTCAACTGAGCAGTGGTAGAATGACTCCAGCAGCTTTGCAGAGAGGTTGGTGTTCCTCAGACTCCTTAGGAAGTATCGTCTTTGTTGAGCCTTTTTGATCAGAGCACTGGAGTTAACCGTCCACTTGAAGTCCTCACTGATGTGGGTACCCAGAAACTTAAAACTGGAGACCCTCACCACCTCCACTCCTCTTATTTTGAATGGCAGGGCCTATTCCTGATGCCGTCTGAAGTCTTTAAGAAGTTCCTTTGTCTTTTTGATGTTTAGTGACATGTTATCTGCACACCATTCAGTCAGCTTGCAGAACCCATCCCTTTAAGCTGCCTCATCACCATTAAAGATTAGTCCCATGACTGTTGTGTCATCAGCAAAATTTAAATTTGTATTTGTGGGGTGAACAGGAGTGCAGTCATGCGTGTAGAGGGAGTAGAGGAGGGGACTTAGGATACACCCTTGTGGTGCTCTGGTGCCAATGATGAGACTCGGGAGACATAAGGACCAAGTCTCACCATCTGTGAGTGGTTGTCAAGAAAGTCCTTTATGCATAAACAGTTTATTGCCGAGGCCCAGGCCCAGCAGTTTGCGGACCAGTCTGCTGGGTAGAATAATACTGAACATAGAGCTTTAATCAACAAAAAGCATTCTTACATATGTCCCCTTCTGCTCCAGGTGGGTCAGTGTATTCTGGAGAGCTGTGTTCATGGCATCCTCTGTGGATCTACAGTATTTGGCCTATATGCATACTGGTGCTGATCTAATATGGGGAGTGGGTGGCTTTGATATGCCACAGGACTAATTTCTCAAAGCACTTGGATATGATAGGTGTGAGTGCGACTGGTCTGTAGTCATTGAGGGAGCTGATGTTGGTCTGTTTGGGCACTGGAATGATAGTGACATTTTTCAGACAGGCTGGTACAGTAGCATGTGCCAGGGAGAGGTTAAAGATGTTGGTGAAAACTTCTGCAAGCTGATGAGAACAGTCCCTGAGCACCCTGCCTGGAATGCCATCTGGACCTGCTGCCTTCTTGACGTTAACAGTTCTCAGGATTTGCTTAACCTCTTGTGTCTGCAGGGTAAGCAGGGGGTCAGCAGTCTCCAGCTGGGGTGAAGCTACATTGTCTGGTCCTTTCACAAATCGGGCAAAGAAGCAGTTCAGCTCCTCAGCAAACGGGGCACTGTTTCCTGTCAGTGGGTCTCTGTTGCTCCTGAAGTTGGTCATGTGCTGAATGCCCTGCCATATGCATGCTGGATCCCTGGAGGTGAAGTGACCCTCAATCTTCTCTTTGGGTGCAGCCTTCACTGTGTTTATGCCTCTCTTGAAGTTGTGTCTCACAACACTGTACAGTTCTCTGTTTCCAGTTGTGAAGGCTGCATTACAGTCTCTCAGGAGAAGCTGGACCTCCTTTGTCATCCATGGTTTCCTGTTTGGGTATACAACACATGGATGCTTTTATTGATTGTGATGGTTTTAACACAGCTCCTGATGGAGAAGAGTACAGTTGATGTATATTCTTCTAGGTCCTGAGTGAAAAACAGACTGCAGTCAGTGCATTGAAAGCAGTCCTGCAGCTCTAGAGATGCTCCCTCAGGCCAGGTTTTAATTGTTCTGATGGTGGGCGGCTGTTTGTTGGTGATGGGGCAGTAAGTTGGGGTTAGCAAAAGTGACTGGTGATCACAATGTCCAAGATGCAGAAGGGGTGAGGCTCTGTATCCTTGGGTGATATTAGAATATGCACAGTCCAGTGTGTTTTCCTCTCTGGTTGAGCACTTAACATGTTGCTCAAATCTTGGAAGCACAGTTTTCAGATCGACATGATTAAAATAAATGGACAAATTAACTTTTGTGTGTTATCTTTCCCATGTTGATATATGATTAAGGGAATTTGGCCTCTGTGTCACCTCATATTTGCTCCCCAGTTAATCAGGAAGTCATGGATTACAGTGTGAAAGTTCCTCTCCACTCCAATCAACTCAAAACTGTACAATTTAAATGGGAAAATGTCAGGGTGCAAGCAATTATGGATACAGGGGTAGGAGAGAGTGGGTGAATCACAAACTGGTAACCAAATCCAATTTGTGAGCCAAAAGCCAAAGTTAGGGTTGAGCAGGGGTGAGTCAATGTGCGAACAGATTATCAGACATAAGATGAGAGTTTGAGGTTGGAAATCATCAGAAAACATAGTCAAAGTCATGGGCAGTCAGGAACTAAGTCAACGGCTTGTTATGATCAGGTACAGAGACAGAGACCAATATTTCGCAATGGGGGTTTGCTGTGCTTAAGTAGAGGGGCTAATTACTGGGAGGGTGGGAAACAGGTGTGCCTTAGTATTCCAGAGAGTAGTGGTGCTGTGGCGCTTGGAAAATTTAACCCATAGCGGCCCTGTTTGGATGCTGCTCTGAACTCAGATTTTCGGCGTTGTTACTGACAGAAGGGGGACCCTGGTCACTAACTATGTTCTCTGGGATCCCATAATATCAGAAGACATGAGTGAAAAGGTGTTCAGCTGTTTCAAAAACTGTGGGTAGGACAGGCAGGGGAATGAGTTTCAAAGCTTTTGAGAATTGATTGATTTCCACCACAATGACTGTATTGCCTTGAGACTTGGATAGGTCTGTGATGACATCTATGGCTATATGTGACCAGGGCCTTTGGGGTATAGGCAGCGAGTAGAGCTTGCTAGCAGATGGAGCCTGGGGCACTTTGGCTTTGGCACAGGTAGAACAGGAGAAAACAAACTTGTTAATTTCAGAGACCATGTTCTCCCATGAATACTTTTTACAAATGAGTTGATACCGTAGGTGTGCTGACTACTGGGATGACCTGTGGCCAGGGATGACTGAGCCCAGGTAATGAGTCGGCCTCTGAACTGTGAAGGAACATACATGAGAATGGGAGGACAGGCTTCTGGAGGATTGTGTGGTTGGGTTTGAGCTATATCTTTGTCAATGTCCCAAGTAATTCTTTGACAAAGCATTCCAGAGGTAGGATGGGAGTGGGTTCTGGATTATTATTAGAGCCGGTGTGAATTCTGGAGACAGCATCGGCCTTAGTGTTTTTTGAACCAGGACAGTATGAACTGGAGAATCGGAACCTGGTGAAGAAGAGTGCCCACCTAGCTTGCTGGGGGTTTAGTCATTTAGTGGTTTTCAGGTACTCAAGCTTCTTATGATCAGTAAGGATTGTGAACATATGTGCTACCCCCTCTAACCAATGTTTCCATTCCTCAAGGGCCAGTTTGATGGCAAGAAGTTCCCAATTTCCAATATCATAATTCTATTCAGCTGGTGTGAGTATCTTGGAAAAAATGCCATGAGGTGTAATTTGGGTTTTTCCCTGAAGCGCTGGGACAACACCTCTCCCACACTGGTTTCTGAGGCGTCTAGGGGATGGTTGGATCTGGGTGCCTGAGAATGGGGCTGATGTGAAATTCATCTTGAGTTTTTCAAAGGCCTCCTCCATGGCTTGGTTCCATTGGAGGTGGTTGGGACCCTTCTTAGGCAAGGCAGTGAGAGGTGAGACAATTGTGCTGAAATCCCAGCTGAAACGGCAATAGAAATTGGTGAATCATCAGAAATGTTACAGTCCTTTAACAATGGTTGGTGTGGACCAGGTGGTAACCACAGAGACCTTACTGGCATCCATGCTTACATCCTGCATACTGATGATGTACCCAAGAAATGAAATCTAAATCATGTGAAACTCGCATTTTTCTGCCTTGACAGAAAGGTGGTTCTCTAGGAGCCAGGTCAACACCAACTTGACATGCTTGTGATGAGTGGCTTCATTGGGGGAATAAATCAAGATGTCATTGATGTATCGTGTTTTCTTTCTCTCTCCCCCCCCCCAATCTGTCCCTCTGAGTTACATGTTGATCCTGGGCTTGAGATGCTGGCCTCTTCTGCCCCTCGGACCTGCTTGATCCATCCTGGTGCCCTGTGTCTGTTCGGAGTTTTATCGCACCGCTCCTGTGAAGGACGGCCCCATGAGGACAGTTGAGGGTTATATCTGTTAAAACTGTTAATATTATAGTCAGGCTGTCTGTTGTTGCCCAAATGAGGATGGGTTCCCTTTTGAGTCTGGTTCCTCTCGAGGTTTCTTCCTCATGTCGTCTGAGGGAGTTTTTCCTTGCCACCGTCGCCACAGGCTTGCTCATTGGGGATAGATTAGGGATAAAATTAGCTCATGTTTTAAGTCGTTCAAATTCTGTAAAGCTGCTTTGCGACAATGTTTATTGTTAAAAGCGCTATACAAATAAACTTGATTTGATTTGATTTGATGTATGCTATAACATATCATCACAGCATGTCTCTGAGGACGTCATTAATGAGGCACTGGAAGACACTCGGAGTGCAACAAAGTCCATATGGCATCACCAGATATTCAAAGTGACCAGACATCATGCTGAACGCTGTCTTCCATTTGTCCACCTCACACATTCTAACCAGGTTGCACGCACTTCTGAGGTCCAGTTTAGTAAACATGCTAGTGGTTTTTAGTTGCTCTAGAGCAGAGGGTACTAGTGGAAGTGGGTAAGGATACTTGACCATAATCTGGTTTAGTCCTCTGTAATCAATGCAGGGGCGGAGCTCCTCCACCCTTTCTTCTCAACAAAAAAAGAAGCTTGCAGATGCCGGGGATGTGGATGGATGGATATATCCCTGTTGCAAAGCTTCCTGGACATATTCCTCCATGGCAGCTTGTTCAGTGATGGAAAGTGGATAGATGCGATTTTGTGGTGGTGTTGTGCCAAGGAGGAGATCAATGGCACAATTATCGGGTCAGTGAGGGGGCAGACCACTGGCTTTACCTTTACTGAACACTTCCTCAAGTTCATTGTAGCAGGCAGGAACATGTTCGATACCTCTGGTTGAGGGATTCTCTACCAAAATGGAAGCCAGTGTGATCTGTGAAAGTTAGAAACATTCATAAAAGCATGACTGTGACTATCTCAAAAATCTCTCTTTGCTGTTAGGAAATGAGTGGGTCATGGAGTTGTAGCCAGGGGAAACCCAGAACTACAGTGTGATCTACAGGTGATGAACAGGAATATATGCTCAACATGGAGGGCTCTGACCTGAAGTGCTATGGGGAAGGTGCAAGCCATGATGAGCCCTTCCCCAATGGGTCTGCCATCTATGGCTTTAAGACTTGCTGGTCTTTGGAGGTCCTCCATGGTTAGGTTGAGTCTCTGGACGACTTTGAGGTTGATGAAATTGCCTTCTACCCTGGAGTCAATTAGGACAGAAAGAACATGGGTCAAGACTGGGAGTTTTAACCATACTTGAATCTTAAATTGTTGTACTGAAGTGGGTTTGGAACTCACCAGGCTGGTGGAGTTGGTTTCTTTATGGGAGAGATCCTACCTTTGGGGTTTTGATGGTCAAACTGGGCACTTTGCCAAGACATGACCATGTTCACCGCAGTAAAAGCACAACCCCTCACAATGCCTCCTGTCCCTCTTGAAATGGGGCATGTGAGTATTGGAGATCTCTGTTGGCATAGGGGACTGTGGAAGGACTGGAGAGTACTGCAAAGAGGGCCAGTTCCAGAGCAGGTAATCCAGTCTGATAGCTAAGTCAATGAGGGAATTGAGGGTGAGTTGTTGGTCATGGCATGCCAGCCCTGTGAAAACATCAGGGCTGAGGACCTGGCGGAAGGTTGCCTTTAATGCTGGTTCAGTCCACCCACTGCCTTTCGCTAACAAGCAGAAATCAAAGGCGTATTCAGCCACTCTCCTTTCTCCCCACCAGGTCGTGAGTTGTCTCTCCCCCACTTTGATTCCCTCTGGCTGATGATCAAATACTCATTTGAACAATTCAATGAAACAATCATAAGAAGTAGTGTGCTCACCACCATGCTCCCAAACAGCACAAGCCCACTTCATAGCCTTCCCAATGAGGAGATTGATGAACTGTGATATTTTCTGTTCCTCTGTGGCGTCTATGAGTGTTGTGAAGTATAGCAAACACTGCAGAAGAAAAACCCTTACACTCAGAAACCTCCCCAGAGAACTTCTTAGGTCAATGTACTATCGTGGAGGACGCAGGGTGTGTCATAAGGGACTGCAAGACAACAGCTGTTAGTTGTGACATTCTGGTGTTTAATTCACTTAACTTCTGTTGGTGTTCTCCTAATAATTGTCCTTGAGCATTGATAGCAGTCTGCTTCGCCTCCTCTACTGCATCCATGTTGGTGAAGTATCCTGTCAGGGTGCAGGCACTTATGGATGCAGACGCAGGGGAGAGTGGCTGCATCACAAACTGGTAACCAGTTCTTGAGCCAAAGGACGAAGTCAGGGTCGAACAGGGGTTGGTTGATGTGCGAACAGATTATCAGAAATAAGAGTTCCACGTCAGAAATCAACAGAAAACAGGGTCAAAGTCACGGGCTGTCAGGAACTAAGTAAACGGCTTGGTATGATCAGGTATGGAGACAAAGAAGGATACTTCACAATGTCTGTGAGTGTTTGCTGTGTTTAAGTAGAGGTGCTAATTACTGGGAGGATGGAAAACAGGTATGCTTTCCGGAGAGGAGGGGTGCTGTGGTGCTTGCAAAATGTAGGCCGTAGCAGCCATGTTTGGATGCCGAACTAAACTCAAATTTTCAGCTTTGTTACTGACAGAAACATGCTTCAATTACATTGTGTTCACTATGATATAATGTATGAGCAATAGTGGTACATGTGTTTTTTTGTTTAAAATAATTATTTCTTGATGGATTTTTTTTTCTCGGAATCAGTTTATTTCAGTAAATGGTTGGGTTTTTCTCATTTCACCAAAGGGTGGATTTTTTTTTCTAACTCTTTTTACAAGGGGTTCCAAATATTTTGGAGGGCAGTGGAGTGCGTCATGACATTTAATATACTGTGACAATAATGCATTTTTATTTGTTAATTAAAATAGTGTTCAAAGTATTTACAAATGCTGCTGAAATTTGCATTTTAAATTTAAAGTTGTTTTGAAAGAAAGGGATGAATATAAAAAATGCCTTTACACTAAAGGACATATTGAAGAAAATGTCACACAAGTGCAGTGAGAGAGATTTGAGATCATTACTGGTGTTATGGATTATATTCAGTTCAATTCAATGTCCACGAACATTGTGTAAAGTTTTCTGTGGTCTAAATCCTCTCTCATCATGTCTCCTGTGTTAGTCATGGCTTCCTCCAGCAGTGTCCTGTGTGAAGATCAGCTCCATTGCTCCATCTGTCTGGATGTGTTCACTGATCCAGTCACGACTCCATGTGGACACAACTTCTGTATGATCTGTCTCAAAGAGTTCTGGGACAGCAGTTCACACTGTCAGTGTCCAGTGTGTAAAACTAATTTTGCCAAAAGACCAGAGCTATGTGTGAATATGTTCATCTCTGCCCTTGATGCTCCGTTTAAGAAGGCAGTTCAGGTGAAATCCAGCAGCACTGTGGAAAATCCCACACGATCTCTGGTGCCCTGTGATGTCTGCTGTGAGAAGAAATATGCAGCCGTGAAGTCCTGCCTGATCTGTATGACGTCTTATTGCAAGATTCACTTGGAACGTCATGAGAGAGTTTCTTCTTTAAAGAAACACAAACTGATGGATCCTGTGGAGAACCTGGAGGACTACACCTGCCAGAAACATGAGAGACCCCTGGAATGGTTCTGTAGAGATGACCAGATGTGTGTGTGTAAGTTCTGTATTGAGATAGAACACAGTACTCACAACACTGTTCGTATAGAGGAGGAGAGTGGAGTGAAGAAGGTGAGGGACTAAAAATGAATGATGCATATTTAACACAAATATGACCTTTATTTTTTATAACACTTTATATATAATGTATATTTTTCCCAGACTAAGTTGGGAAAGACTCAAACCGAAGTTCAACACATGACCCAGGAGCGACTGACGAAGATTGAGGAAATCAAACACTCTGTACAACTCAATAAACTGAGTCTCTTCACTAACCTACAAAACAGCTCCTTTATAAAAACACATTTGGAAAATCATGATCTAATTGCATGAAATAAAATGATTTACCTTGATTTGTCTCCTGTTAGAAAAACACAGAGAAAGAGAAAGCAGACATGGTGGAGATCTTCAGTTCTCTGATGCGCTGCATTGAGAGAAGCCAGGCTGAGCTGCTTAAGGTGATGAAGGAGAAGCAGAAAGCAGCAGAGATGCAGGCTGAAGAGTTCGTTAAAGAGCTGGAGCAGGAAATCACTGAGCTAAAGAGGAGAAACACTGAGTTGGAGCAGCTGTCACACACTGAGGATCACTTCCATCTCCTACAGGTCAGAGTCCCTCTGTTTCTCAATAGCAATGCAGCACATGACAGGACAGCAGTCCCCATGCTGAGGGATTTCTCCTCTCTCCTGCTGTACTGTAGATTTACCCGTCACTGTGCAGCCCTCCACACACCCAGGACTGGACTGGCATCAAAATTAAGTCTTATCTGAGTGAGGAGACTCTGAGGAGAGCTCTGTCTCAACTTCAGGAAACTCTCAGTGAGCAACTGCAGAAGGTTGAAGAGGCTGGTCAGTATTTACCCATCAGTACATCCTTGTGTTGGTATAGAATGTATTGTATCAGCAGATTGTTGCAGAAATGTATAAAAATCACTGATAAAATAATTTTTTTTTAAATCACTACAATGTTTGTGCTTGTAATTTTAGAATAGTCAGGCATTTAATCTTACCAAATAAAACTGTAACAGCAAATAACATTATCCAAAATAATTTTCCCAACAGAACTGAAGAGAATTCAACAATATGCAGGTTTGTAAGCACTTATTAATCACATGACTAAATATATATTTCTTCACTCTTCCACACTGTGCAATGATAAACTCATGTTCACTGTGTTTCTGTCTCTCAGTGCATGTGACTCTGGATCCTGATACAGCTCATTCTAAACTCATCCTGTCTGATGATCGGAAACAAGTGAAACATGGACACAAGAGACAGAATGTCCCTGATAACCCAGAAAGGTTTAATCATTGTGTCTGTGTGCTGGGAAAGGAGGGATTCTTCTCAGGGAGATTTTACTATGAGGTGCAGGTCAGAGGGAAGACTGCATGGGATTTAGGAGTGGCCAGAGAGTCCATTAACAGGAAAGGGGAGATTACAGCCAGTCATGAAAATGGTTACTGGTGTGTGTGTCTGAGGAATGAGACTGAATATCAAGCTTGGGACTCTCCTCCTGTCTCCCTCTCCATGAAACAAACTCCTAAGAAGGTGGGGGTGTTTGTGGATTATGAGGAGGGTCTGATCTCCTTCTATGATGTTGATGCAAAATCTCACATCTACTCTTTCACTGGTCAGAATTTCACTGAGAAACTTTATCCGTACTTCTGTCCCTGTCTCAATGATGGAGGCAAAAATTCAGCACCACTGGTCATCTGCTAAAAAAGCCATTTTTGTCAACCTGGAATGAGCATGACTGAATAGAGGAGGTGGTCTGAGACAGCACTTATCAGCCACCTACAATGCAGTCCTTGGCACACTTCCCAGAAGACTGAATATACATTCATACTGAGACTCAGCTGAATTCAATGACTCACATGATGGCAGAGAGAACCAGTAACCCTCAGATCACACTAACAACCCTCTAGGCTGCTAACACCATTCACACCTGGCCTCCAGTGATCCGAACAACCTACAGGATGACTGAGAGGGTTGATGACCCATGTGGCGTCAATGACTCTCCTTCTGGTTGTTTTTGGTCCACTAGAGGATAAATACCTGAAACTCCCCACTGGTCAGACAGAACAGAAGAAGCCTTTCGGATGAGAGGTGAAACATCTTCAAAGATTTCCAGCAAGTTCAGTTGCCTTCTTTAGCACCTATGGATCATAGGCCAACTTTTCGAAATTCCTTGGAGTGAGATTTTTTTTTTTGGGGGGGGGGGGTCGTCGACGGCAAAATTTTTTCCGCACACCATGCAGTAAGTGGGAATTTTGTATTCAGTTTGATATTCACTTGTCCCCCTGCATTCTGGTGTTTTGTTTGTGGGTCGTCCAGCTGGAGATGGACAATGGAGGGGGGGTTGAGATTTTGGATTTAGTAAATGTTCCTGCATTCTGGTGGATTTTTGGAGTGGCCTGCTGTGCCATACCTACATTCTTGCACACCCTGACTTGCCAGGCCTTCAGCTTGTGGCCAACAAAAGCACCAAGTTTTGGCTTAAAAGCCCCCACACTAGAAAACTACAGATGACTGCCAATGTTCCTGTAGCCCTATAGACCTGTGTTTCAGATTTAAAGGCAAGATCATGTTTGAAAATATTTCATCAGCTAAGCCTAAACACCTTCTGAATTGAAACTAAATGTTAAGTTTTTAATAACTGTTGCAAAAAATAAGATTGTCCCTCACTGACTATTCATTATGCATTTAAGGGCTTTCCCCACCACTGGGTTCAGCAGAAAATTGTCATGGGGAAAAATATCAACAGCAAAAGAACAAATAAAATGCTTAAACAGTAAGCAAAATGTGCATGTGCTACAAGAAACATTAAAATGATTAAGTTTGAACAGTATTGAAACACAAAAAGCTGAACCTTGGCCATACGTGGGACTGTGCACACAAAGTTGGGCTTAAAAATTTTGGTCATACTTAAATAAGCTATATTAATATATTTCTTATTAATTTATTTCTTATCTATGTTTCTTATTAGTAATAGAGCATTCGTCAGGGCCTGTTATCTGACAAATATTCTCTACCTGTCTTGCCCTCTTTGAAACCCTGTCTTCTCAGTATATTGTTCTCTGTCTTTTTTTTTTAATTATTCACAAGTTCAAGTTCTTTGATATTACAGGTGACCATGCTTTATTTACTTTAACTGAGCAATTACATACATCATAAATAATTAAAAATAAATACCCTGTAAATAAACAATAAGTATGGTGGCTAATGGCTCTTCTTGCATTTGTAATATTATCTCTTACTTGCTTTATTTTACAACATTTCCAGTATGGCTTCAAATAAAGTCATAAAGTATGATAACATACAGTAAACAAACTAAAAATGCACCTTAATAAACATGTGCTAAGGAGGTGCTCTCCCGTGCTGCTTGTTGGGGACGATAGAGGCTGTGCCACGGCAGTAGGCCTATAATGATTTAGCATGCCTAGTACACAGCTCTCGATATGGCATTAAATATTCTCACAACACTTATAGGCTAAAACGATTCAGAAACTTTATATAAGTTCATAATTACGCCAGTAACACCACACATTGGCATGCATATGTACAAACCTGTCTGAGACACCCGTCTTCAACTCGGATACCTTCTCTCTCCTCTTCCTCTAAATTGATGGTAGGCAATTATCCAACTTCCGGCGAGTGCAGCATCATTAGATGTGCCACCTACCATAGGGAAGTGTGTACAGAAGGGAACACCTCTCTGCCTGTTTAGCTGTGTGTAAGGCGTAATTGATCAATCGCAAGTGGTTGGCATGACGCAATGGGTAGCCTAGATCAGATAGATAAACTAGATTTTTTTCTAGCGTGAGAAATCGGAGGTATGGCGTGTGAGCGTGTGAAGACAATTAAATGTGTGTGTCTCACGCTCATTGCATGAGAGTTGGCAGCCCAGGATCATCTGTCTTGTTAATCAAATCTAATCTGAGCATTTATTTTATTTTATCACATGGAGTTGGTCCAAGTTTTAAATCCTGTTTCATCTGATCATTTAAAATGGTTTTTATTTGGCTGTTTTTTTATATTGTGAAAATGTTTTTTTTGGACATAATGTCAAGTCATTCATTTTGTTTCTGAAATCTTTCTTTTTTTCCAAAATGATTATGTATATTTGAATTTGTTTAGAGAAAGGGAGCGGACAAAATAAGAAAAGCACCACATTGTAAATGACGTTTAGTTTGATGTGACTAAAACAATTCCATCCACATTTGCAAAGGAGTTATATTCAGTTGATTCCTAACTCACAGCATGTGTCAGCTGTAAGACAGCTCTGAAAATTAACATTTTGATTATCATGATAGTGTCAAAGAGTGCAAAACTGCACTACCCATCAATCCCAGCACATCACATGACTCACTAATCACCCTCAGCTGTCTCTCCTCATGCCTTATTTGCATGGTCGTCACCAATGTTATTGATTGTTCCTTGTATATAATTCAGGTTCCTGCTTATTGTCTTGTTTTATTTGTCTGTGTTTCATTGAATGTAAATAAAAAGTCTGCACTTGTATCAGTCTCCACCTTCTAACATTGAACAGCTTTCAAAAAAAAAACTAGAATTTGGTGCACAAGTTTTAATTTTCTTTGGGTTTTCTGAAATCAACACAGGGTCAAAAATATACATACAGCACACCTAATATTTGGGTAAAATGTCTCTTTTCAGGATTCACCCTGACCAAACATTTTTGTTTACCATGAACAAGCTTCTGGCAGAATTCTGGTTGGATATTTCATGACTCTTGATAGAATTGGTAGAGCTCAATTAAATTTGTTTTTTTTTTCTTGGCATGGACTCGACTTAAAAGCACAGTCCATATATTTTCAATAATGTTGAAGTCAGGACTTGTTTTAAGCTTAATATTAACCTGCTTTATCCTCCACAACCAGCTCTGATGTGTGTTTGGGTTCATTGTCCTGTTGTAACTACCAGGTCATGTTCAAGTTTATGATGGTTTATGCTAAAGAATTCTGAGGTAGTCCTTCATTATTCCATCCACTTTGTGCAATGAATAAGTTCCACTGGCAGCAAAACAGCTCCAGAGCATGATGATCCTACCACCACCACCAGCTGGTACATTGTCCCTCTGTACATGGTGGTCATTGTGGCCAAACAACTCAATCTTTGTCTCATCTGACCACACATCTTTCTTCCAGAAGGCTTTTTCTTTGTCATTGTGGTCAGCTTCAACCTTTAGCTAAACTTGAAGGTGTCAATTTTGGAGCAGGGGGTTATTTCTTGGAAAGCAGCCTCTTAGTCCATGGTGATCTGAACTGTAGACAGTGATCTATCAGCTTCCAGTTCATGGCAGGGCTGTGCCATGGTGGTTCCCAGGTTGTTCCTGACCATCCAAATCAATTTCTTTTCAGCTGAGGGTGACAGTTTGGGTTTTCTTGAAGCAAAGTGGCTTGGCAAAGTGACTACACCTCACAATAACTTGGATACAATTGTTTGAACTGATCTTGGAATTTGCAGAAATGGCTCCAAGAGACATTCCAGAGTTGTGTATATCTGCAATCCTCTTTCTATAAATTTCTGACCCTGCATGTATAATTTTGATCCTGTGTTGATTTCAGAAAACCCAAAGAAAATTAAAACTTATGCACCAAATTCTAGTGTTTTTATTATTATTATTATTATTATTGGGCGGCATGGTGGTGTAGTGGTTAGTGCTGTCGCCTCACAGCAAGAAGGTCCGGGTTCGAGCCCCGTGGCCGGCAAGGGCCTTTCTGTGCAGAGTTTGCATGTTCTCTCCGTGTCCGCGTGGGTTTCCTCTGGGTGCTCCGGTTTCCCCTACAGTCCAAAGACATGCAGGCTAGGTTAACTGGGGACTCTAAATTGACCGTAGGTGTTAATGTGAGTGTGAATGGTTGTCTGTGTCTATGTGTCAGCCCTGTGATGACCTGGCGACTTGTCCAGGGTGTACTCCGCCTTTCGCCCATAGTCAGCTGGGATAGGATCCAGCTTGCCTGCGACCCTGTAGAACAGGATAAAGCGGCTACAGATAATGAGATAAGATGAGATAATAATAATAATAATAATAATAATAAAGATGTATGCTGTACATTATGCCACAGAAAAAGAACAGTTCAAAGAAATTAATGAAAGCCCAAATATTGCCACAACATTCATATCCAAGATGACATTCATGTCACTGTATGTAAACTTCTGACCACAACTGTATGGAGACGCATGAAACTGAAAAGGCCTACTGAGCCATCAGCAAATGGTGTTGATACACAAAAAGATAAAGAAAAATATGTTGTTAAATTAACTGCTCACGCATTTGTTGAAAAACTTGAATGACTGCAGAAGGATGGGAGGACTAAAGGCCTCTGCATGCTCTTGCGACAAGGCTTTCGCAGATAGCTTTTCGCAGACAGTTGTAATTTATCGTTGAGCGGGTAGGTGTGCGTGATGTTATTCACCGGCACAACGCAAGGGGGCGCGAAGTCTCTAGGAGTAGTTGGTGGGTGTGGTTAGTGGAGTGTTTATCCTCCGGTTACTTATAATGACTAGAACTTTTTTTTTTATAATGACTAGAACTGGAGTCGTATAGATGTACGTACTTCCTCACTTCCTCAATTAACCGCTCTTCATGCTGCTCCATCTTCGCTTGTGTTTTTAAAAATGCCGGTCGTGAAAACAAACCAAACCGGGAAAGTAGGGAAGCAGAAGTGCGTGTACAGCGGATGTAGAGTGGACCAATCAGAGCCCTCTTGTCTGCGGCGCTGTCTGCGAGGCTTCTGCGGTGGTCACAATTTTTGGGAGGTGCGCGCAGAGCGTCTGCGAAGGTGGAGTGGCTACGCAGACACTGTCTGCGACGCTATCTGCGAGGACTGGGTTGTCAGCATAAATTGGCCTTAAGTTAAATAAGCAATTTAAAATTAAAGATGCACGAGCTTACAAAAGGGAGATAAATCACAGGTTCAATGTGCTTTTAATGATCTTGTCAAATTCTGTGATGGGTATGTTACCTGAGGTTGAACAAGAGAAACATGATGTGTGGTTCAAAGCCAAAATGTTGAAAAATAATGAAATTATTTTAAAGGTGCAATTGTGGGTATCAGGTGCTGAACAAAATGCAATTAATGGTGCTGATGACCATAATATCAATGATGGTATTTACGCAGAGGACAGTATTTCAAATGTAGTCAGTCAATATTCAAGCAGGAAGAGTGCTTGCAGTGGGAGATCAAGCACTACTTCCTCTGCAAGAATGAAAGTGGAGGCAGACAAGGCAGTGCTGCTTGCCCGTATAGCAGCTTTAAGGGAAAAGCATGCACTGGAGGAATAAGAGCAGCAGATAAGGAGAAAAAAGGACAAAACAGGAACTGGAACCCATGATTGCCAAGTCTGCAGCTAAACTTGCAGTGTTAGAGGCCTCTGATAGTTGGTCAAAGGTGTCTAATGCAATTAATTCTTATTTGGAGAGAGAAATTAGAAAATTGGCACTTATAAATAAATTGGACCCAATGGCAAAGGAGTTCAATCCTGTACCTCAGAGCAAACCCCAGGAGTTGTCACTACAAGCCAATAACCCATTATCAACTGGAATGCTGCCTCAGGGAGCTAGCAAACACCTTGCAACTAAACTAAAGGAGTGGACTAATTCAAATAGACAGAGCTACCATGCATTGGAACAGGAAACATTGACACCGACTCTGGAACTTTCCCAGCCTAACATTCAGTCAATAGATCAAAGGCAATTTGGAGACCTTTTCACAGTAATGCATAGGCAAAATTAAATAACATCAGCCCTCATCCAACAACAACAAATCATCATTGCCAGCAAGAGAGATCCCTTTGTTTGATGGAAATCCTCTCCAGTATATCTCCTTCATGAGAGCTTTTGAACAAGGGGTGGAGGAAAAGGCCAGTAAGGGTGACTGCCTATACTATCTTGAGCACAGGGGCAGTCCTGGGGGCGGTGGCAGCCGCCCAGTGCGGCATCGCGGGGGGGGGCACGAGTGCGGGTGCGAAAAAAAAGGTCCCCCCCAAAAAAAAGGTCCCCCAAAAAATCCCCCCCCCAAAAAAAACAAGACGGGCGGGGGGGGGGGGGGGGGGGTGAACATTTTGGATGGGGAAGCCCAATACCAAAGTTGCGCAGGTGACATCATCAGTGTGTGTGCTTGTCGTAACCCCATAATATGCACAATCCCGCCAGCGGAACGTTGTACTAGTCATCAAAAAGACTTTACTGCCATAGTACTACACTACTATGACATTACACAGAGTCTTAAGTAATACATTATGACTTGATCATTGCCATTCTGGTAACAGCAAATTTATAACGGACCGTACCCGTGACATACAACACACGACGAGAAATGTTTAAATGACCATGTAAAGCTGTTAACATTCTGTTGGGTAATACAGAGCCCAACGCGGGGCGGCACGAGCGCGAAAAAAAAAAACGGTTCCAAAAAAACAAAAAAAAAAAGGTCCCCCCCCAAAAAAACCCCGAAAAAAAAAAACAAGACGGGCGGGGGGGCACCAGCAGGGGGTTTCGCCCGGGGAGTAAGTCACTCTAGGATTGCCACTGCTTGAACAGTTTAATAGGGGTCAGCCAAGGGAACTGGTCCATAGCTGTTTACACATGATGCCTGAGTTTGGTTATGCCAAAGCAAAGCAGCTACTGCAGGAACATTTTTGCAGTAAGTACAAGATAGCTGTGGCCTACATTGAAAGAGCCTTGTCCTGGCCTGTGATAAAGACTGAAGATGTCAACACCCTGCAGGCTTACTCTCTTTGCGTGGCTGTTGTAACACGATGGCATAGCTCCAGTACATGCAAGAGTTGGATATGCCAAGCAATATGAGGGCGATCGTGTCTAAACTGCCATTCAAGCTCAGAGAGTGGTGGAGAACCATTGCGTTTGACATCCTGGAAACAACTGAACATAGAGCCCTGTTTAAAGACATGGTGAAGTTCATTGAAAGACATGTTAGAATACTATCGGATCCTTTGTACAGTGACATAAGTGACTTAACTTCTGGAATAACTGGATTAAAGGCTACCAATAGACCAAAGTCATATTTAGGAAATGGAATCAAAGGAAACAGCTTTGCTACAACAATTACACCCATGGAATCAGTGGAGAATGCCAGTGAATGGAGAAATGTGTCATTAGAACATGACTCTGTAGCGATGCCAGCTTGTGTCTGTTGCATTCAAGATCATTTGTTGGAGTAGTGTCAACAATTTAAACAGATGAAACATGGAGACAAGATGAGTTTTCTAAAGGAGAAAGAACTTTGCTTTGGCTGCTTATGCGCTGGGCACAGGAGTAGGAACTGTAGGACCTGCGGGCAAAGACATCCCACTATACTTCACATCGACAGGAGAGATACAGCTAATGCATCTCCAGAACTGGTTAAGGAGTCCAGGGCCCAAGTGCTCATCGCATCTCCAAAAACTTGTGGTCATACAGAGGCTGGAAGGGATTGCTGTCTGCTTCCTGTCCTGCCAGTTCAAGTCAAGTCCATGAAGAGAGACCAAGTAATTCAAACATATGCCTTCTTAGATCCTGGAAGCTCAGCCACATTTTGCTCAGAGCAGCTTATGTGAAAGCTCAATCTTGCTGGGAGACAAACTCATTTTCTCTTGCAAACCATGAAGCGGGAAAAGGTAGTGCCAACATACTCAGAGGCTGTCCACACAGCAACGGATTCAGGTGAATCTGATAAAATTGTTTATCGTTTCAGCCTGGCGTCCACACAGCAGCGGTGTTTTGGTTGCTCCAAAACGAGAACGGGTTCCAGAGTGGAAAAATCTGGCAACGGCGCCATTGCGAAGTCGTCTGGATGAGTAGAACAGATTTGTTTACGATGACGTCACAACCACATGACTAGAACAAGCAGCACTCTCGCTGTTTTGTATGAACCACTGCATTGCATTCACTTTTGTATACAGCTTTTCTTTTAAATAAACAAGTAACTGAACCATTTCTTGAATTTCTTTTTTTTATTGGATAAGACTGCTTTTCAAAATGTTCAAACACAATATAAAAAGTTATATAAATTATATAAAAATGCTTTTCAAAATGTTCACACACAATAAGAAAATTAAGTTATATAAAACTATGCACACTAATAAAACTAATTTGTACACACAGAAGGCACGATTTCCTCGCGTAGTCACAGCCATCTTCTTCTTGTTGTTGTGTGTTTGTTCCTGAGAGTGCTTCACGCCGGGTAGAAGAAGGGGTTTATGCGCATGCGTCCTACTTCTATTGTTCTGGTGTCTCCGATGGGACTGTCTTACAGCGCACGTAGAGGTGTGGCATGTGTATTGCATCATTTTCAGCAAGCGTTGCGTTGCCATATGTACCTGATATTTTACTGATCCGTTGCCCATGTGGACGCGATATTTTTTTTAAATAAAATCTCGTTGCCGTTGTCGTGTGGATGTAGCCTCAGTCTCAGGCTTGGAGGTATCTGGAATTGATGACAACCTCTTCTATAAGCTTCCAGAAATCCTCACACAGAAGAAAATGCTTGTAAGTGCCAACAACATATAGATAGTTTTCACATGACGTCACAGAGTCGGGGATTCCCTGGTGGCGGCCATCTTGGAGGGCTAGCTTACCGTACGGGTCACTGAGCACACATTGTAGCGCGCAAGTTACATTCATTTATATATTATTTACATTTATAGTTACATTACTACTATTTAAAGCTAGCAATGGTGCAAACTTGTTGTATTCATGGCTGTCATAATAGGTCAAATGATGAAGTCAAGCGGAGCTTTTATGTAATTCCCACTGTACGGGAGCACGAAGGCGAGCAGACAAAGAAACTCAGCATACAAAGGAGGAATCAATGGCTTGCGAGAATCAACCATAAGGATTTTCAGCCTTCCAAACACAGCAGAGTCTGCTCCGATCATTTTATAAGTGGTAAGTTGTTTAAATAAACAATCAATTGTGTTTTTTTGTTTTTGGAAACCAAAACATTGTGTAAACAATCTCTAGAGAATGCCTAACTGGAGCCGCTGAGTGTACGTTTACATTGTAATGTACACTAATATCACTCACACAAGGGTCATTTTTGAAAAACATTTTAGGTCTATTCTGTATGATCTGATTTGTGTTTAATCAACTTATTACAGTTGCATAACATTCAACAGTCTATTTAATGCTAGAATATATAAAGTTGTATATATCAGACAGCCTTTAAAGTTTGATGAAGTCAGTTTCAGGCTTTGGAGTTTGGTTAGGCTAAATCATATTAAACCATAGAGAAATATAGGCCTTCTACTCAGCCACCAGATGCAAAGTAATATTGCACAGTATTCATAATAGTAGTAAGACAGTTTCAGTAAGTAAAATACACGAGTGTGCCAAGTGATTGATAATTAAAAAAACAGGCTCAGATCAGTATGTCTCATGATTAGCAAATTGTCTTTTTTTTTTTCCTTTTCTTTTTTTAACACCAATTTATTAATTTTTCAGGAACATCAAGTGACTTGTATGACACAACCAACCCTGATTGGGCACCTTCATGAAAACTGGCTGCAGAAAGTGTTAGTCCAGATCCAAAAGCAACCATGAAAAAGGTCACCAGGTATGAGAGGGCTAAAGCCAGGAAAGCAAAGAAGGAGCAGTTTGAAGCAGCTGGTGCACTTCTACAGCTGGCTTCATTCATAAAAGAGCCTCAACACTTTGCCGAGTCCACACCAAGTACATGCAAGGAAGAAACAGTGGATGTGGGTACAGAAAGCACAAAAGACACTGCAGCCTCTATATGTAATCTTGACATTTGCCAGAAAACTGCAACAGAGTGTCAAAGACTGCTCAGCGAAAATTTAGAACTGAAATCCATGGTTGACGATTCAAAAATAACGCTGGACTCTTTCCGTGACAATAACGTCAAAGTGAACTATTACACATGACTTTCAAGTTTTAAGACTTTGCTTGTTTTGTTTGAATTTATTTCGCCTTTTATTCCAGAGAGCTCCAGATCAACACTAAGTAAAGTTCAAAACATGTTACTGGTTCTAATGAAATTAAGACACAACTTTCCTGTACAAGACTTGGGTTACAGGTTTGGTGTTTCACAAGCAACTGTTTCTAGGACTTTTGTCACTGTGATTCATGTAATGTATGAAAGATTGAAATCCTTTATTTACTGGCCAGAGAGAGAACATTTGCGGTTATCTATGCCAATGGAGTTTAGAAAACATTTTGGTGTAAAAGTCTGTGTCATTATAGATTGCTTTGAGATATTTATCGAACGACCATCAAATTTGTCAGCAAGAGCAAAAACCTGGTCTTCATATAAACACCACAACACTGTAAAATATCTCACTGGGGTAACACCACAGGGTTCAGTGTCATTTTTGTCAAAGGGCTGAGGTGGGCGTGCAAGTGACAAGCATATTACTGAAAATAGTGGAATTTTAGAGAAATTGTTGCCTGGGGATCTAATTTTGGCAGACAGGGGTTTTGACATTGCAGACAGTGTCGGGCTAAAGTGTGCACAGGTTAAAATTCCTGCCTTCACAAAGGGTAGATCCCAACTGTCTGCACTTGATGTTGAAAACACAAGGAATATTTCTCATGTTCGCATACATGTCGAGCAAGTAATAGGGTTAGTGAGAAATAAGTACACCATATTGTCTGGTACAGTACCTATTGATTATTTGTTGACATCAGAAAATGAAATCCCAACTATTGGCAAGATTATTACGGTCTGTTGTTGTCTAGGAAATTTATGTGGTTCTGTTGTGCCTTTCAATTAAAAGGAAAAAAACACAGCAAGTAACAGACTGAAGATGTTCATTTATTTTACAGGTACAAAATGTTAGAATGATATATTAATGTTAACAATATTGGGTCATTTCTGATGCACATATATGCAGTGCAAAGTGTCAGATGGTTTGAATAAAGATATTACATTTCATACATGCAATCTTGCAGGGTTCAATTTTTCACACCTTTAGTTTTCTTGAACTGGGGAAGTTTTCTACAGTCAGGACAATACCAGGCAGTTTTAACACTTGGCACGCACTTATAATTCATCCATTTCACATGGAATGAACCATACACACAGTTTTGATTTCTGCAAGATACTATTCGATCACCTGTTGGCTGGTATGGCTGTTTACAATAACAGATTATTTGAGACACATTTGGCTGTTGAACAAAATCAATTTGTTTTGAGGCAGACAATGAACCAAATGCATGAGCATTAAAATCTCTCAAAATGTTACGTGTTCTGGTCTTGGGGAATGTTTACTTTACAAGGCTGGGGTCTGGAATAAAATTTGCCAACAAGCTCAGGCAGTAATACCTACACAAAGAATTTCTTGGATTTTTCAATGATGTTGTTCCACAAATCTTCATCTGGTTCAAGTCTTTCAACATGCATGTCTTTCCCTGTCCAAACAACAAAATAACCAAATTCTTTGTTGCTAACAAATATTTGAGTTTGAACTTGGTAATAATATTGGTGAAACTTTTTGAGCATCAGTGAACTATTACTTTGTTCCAAACATGACTTTTCTTCAGGAATATCTGTAAATGATGACTCCTTATAACAATAAGGACATTTGACCTCTACTATACCATTTCCACAGCAGTTACATGATATAACAGCATCTGGGGTTGCACCCATACACTGTAAAATATAATAAGTTGACTTTACTTAAAAAAAATATGCAAAGTCGTTGCCTCAAAAAAAGTCATTTATGTTGATTTAGATAAATTAGATTGGGTTAACTTATTTTTTGTGAGTTTGCAGTACTCAAATTAACTTAGATTAGTTTGATTACATTAACTTATTTATTTTAAGTTTACAGTACTCAAATCAATGGCTTTCAGATATCTTTTTGCATAAATTTAATTTAATATTCATGAATTGTGAAAGCTTAATTCTCTAGTTTTACTCATCCTTCATATTGAGGCCAATTTAACTTTAATTTTCTTGACCAAAGAGTTTTGTGAAAGACAGTAGGACACATGCTAATTTAATAAAAAAACAAACAAACACACAATACAAGGTAATGAGCCCCCAAACAAAATGAATGGTGAACACATTGGATTTACTTTGCAATTAACATTTATTTTAAATGCTAAACAACGCATCATTTAAGGCTCTGGAAACATGTTCCACTTTTGTTAATCCTGGTGCATGTGCTGAAAAGACCGCGCGTAGATGGGGCAGGTCTGCGCATGTCTAAACACAACGCCCAAAGGACTCTGGGACAATAAATTATATTTTCTAATTTAACTGAAGTGGAGTACACTAAGTTAAGCGTGTTCTCCAACTTGAAATTAGCAGTTATTTATTTAATATTAGTGTTGACAACAGGTTGATGATTTCTAAGTTTGATTCACTAATCATTTCTAATTAATTTGAATATTTGCATTTACAGTGTATATGGATATTTCGGATTCAGCATTAGCCCACTTTTCTTGCATTTGAAATTCTCATGAGAATTATTCATTACTTCACAGAAAGCATCAAGTGCAATTTTTTCATGTTCACAACCCCATTTTGTTGCTTTTGTGGCAAAAGATACAGAATTTGGATAACAGATAGCCTTGATCAGACTCTTGGAAGGATTTTCAACATTAGTTGAACACACCGCTTTCATACGAGATGCTGTGATTCTCCCAGCCCTAAACCTAAACCACAATTTACTACAGGACTGATCCTTCGTTTCTAATTCTACATTAATACATTGACTTTCAGACACTTTTATTGTTTCAAATTTGTTCATACAATGTTCAATTAATTCCTCTTTTGATGCTCCAGCATACTCTTCATTATAAAGTTCTGTCAGAATATCTGGGAATGTTTCTCCAAGTGATGATGGGACAAAATGTTCTGAATAACTTGGCATGACTGACAGAAGCACAGCATTGTCTTTTGTTGCAAAGAGTTTTTTCTAAAAACACTGCAGATTCTTCACTAGTGGGTTGTAGGATTTCTGGAAGTTTCTGTGATCCTTGGTCAGTTGAAGGCGTTTGAGGTGTTCCACATGATAGTGTGTTGTCCAGCTTCCTCTTCAATGATTGGCGAGACTAGAAGTCAATGTTTTGAATTTCACTATACTCCACCTTCAACAGACTACTTGGAAGAAGCCAGTAAGCAGGTACCTGTGTCACGGTTTGGGAATTTCGGACCTGCACTGCAGCATCAACTGCAAAAATGTGTGCCCCAACATGACTAGGGTTAGGGTTAACCCTAACCCTAACCCTAACCCAACATGACTGCACACCTCACCCAAACCGGCCATGCATGTGCAGTGTCCTGCAAGGATGACCCCAACCTCTTGCACAATTGCCCATGGTAATAAGGGTGGGTCATTCAATCGCTGGGAATGTTTTACCTGCAAAATGTGAAAAATACAATGTGTAAGCGGTCATTCACATTTTCACACCAAAAAATTAGGGGCTTATATTTATATTATACTTATGTAGAATATTTGATATATACATATTCATGTATTATGATATAAATTTAAATTTATAAAAACATTTGGTGCAAGGCTGCAAACATATGATTATTACTGGCCTATAAATTGTCATATTTATCATAACAAACACAAAATGTAACAAGCCTACATACCAGTTACTTATATTACAAAGTTTATACTGACATGGTACTGTAATACCACTAATGGATGTAAAATTTGTCTTAAATCAACTCGATATTATACACACACATATATTTATATGTGGTGTTGAGAGCTCTAAAATTCCAATGTTTACATACCTTGGCTGTAATTGGAACGCGGCTCTCACTGGTTTTTATATGGCGGACTTCACGGACCCAGCCACACACAAAATAATTGTATGACTCCAGCGACTTGTATGCTTTGAGGTCGTCAAGTGTGTAGGCGCTTTTAGTATTTACGAAATAGTTCACAATATCAGGGTACGATATGGATGGCAACCCTGCATAGTCACTGGAAAATGCTTCTTTGTCCACTTCGTAGGGGTCAATTCCCCCAATCAAGGACAGTTTGGCTGCATACCATTGTCGTGAGATGTCGTCCAATGTATCCATATACTTCCGTTTGCTTGATTTTGCCGACATTGTTCTTTATTTTAGAAAACTGACTATATAACTTAATAAATTTGTCCAAGACAACGTGGCCAGTAGTGGCGATGGTCTGTTTTGTTTGCCCACCAAGATGGTGGCTGGGGGGCGTTCCCCGGGATGCTGTGACGTCAGTGAAAACTATCTATTGACTGAAGAACATTTGGCAAAGTGGCCATACTTAGCCAAGATTAAAATCCCTAGTGTAAAGGCTAACATGGACCTGTTGATCAGAAGCAATGCACCCAAGATGTTGGAGCCTTGAGAGGTTGTCAACAGCTGTGGCAATAGTCCATATGTTATGAGAACAGTGATAGGGTGGGTCATTAATGGTCCTTTGTATGGAAACAACAGCAGCTTTCGAGCAGAGTGTATGTCAGGTTAATAGGATTTCTGTGTGCAAGTTGGAAGAGATGCTGAATAATCAGTATAATCACAACTTCAATAAGAGAGCTACAGAAAAGAAAATGTATCAAGAGAAGACATTAAGTTCATGGAAGTTATGGAGAGGTCTGCAACACTTGAACACAATCACTACTGCCTAAAATTGCCCTTTAGGAAAGATGAATTGTCTCTGCTGAACAACTTCTTCGTAGCAAAGCAGAGGCTTCTTGGCCTGAAAAGGAAGTTCCTGAAAAATGAGTACTTCTTTAAATGAGAAACGCAGAACCATTGCCTCACTTTTTGTTTATAAATGCCTTGAGACCTCAAGAATGGCATAGTTTTAAGCATTAACAATAAATCTAATATTAAGTGGAGTTAAATCTAATATTATATGGAGTTGTATTAAATTGGATAAAAAGTTATTTGAGCAACAGGATTCAATTTGTGAAGTTGGGTGACTCTGTCTCAACTCGTTTGAATATTGATTGTGGTGTCCCTCAGGGGTCAGTATTGGGTCCTAAACTGTTTATTCTTTATATAAATGATATGTGCAATGTATTAAATATATTTAAGATGGTATTATTTGCAGATGACACAAATATGTTTTGTTCTGGAACAAATGTACATGAGTTAGAAAACATAATCTCTTCAGAATTGTGCAGGTTAAAAAGTTGGTTTGATCAAAATAAATTATCATTAAATCTGTCTAAAACAAAAATCATGTTATTTAATAATTATAAAATAAATAGGGCAATAAATGTACAGGTAGATGGTGTTGATATTAAAAGAGTTTCTAATAATAAATTTCTTGGGGTAATAATATGGAATCAATTTTGTGCCAAAATGTTCATACAATACTTTTGAAATATCAAACAAAAACGACAAATCAAAATAAAAAAAGTCCATTTTTTTAGACTGGCAAACAAATTATTCATGTAATCGTGCAAAATATCAGTCTATTACTCTTCAGAAACCTTTTATTTTTGTTCCGTGTCTTTCTCAGTTTTGTTTGACGTAATTTATTTTGGTTGCGATTCCAGCTTTCTCGTTTGCTCTCCCTGACTTTTTGCTTGCAGTTTTGGCACAAACTTCACGTGTGGGCGGGCTGTCCAGGAATGCATTCCCATTGGCTAACTTGTGTTTGACTGACAGCTATGCTCAGCCATTCCCTACTCGGATTCTGGCGGACTGTTTGACGCGTGACCGATCCATTGACGGTAAACAAGGATCGAGTGGACTTCAGTGGCGACTATGATATTGCATTAATTCAACAAAGTGTAAATTCAATATCATAGTCGCCACTGAAGTCCACTCGATCCTTGTTTACCGTCAATGGATCGGTCACTCGTCAAACAGTCCGCCAGAATCTCATCTCATCTCATCTCATTATCTCTAGCCGCTTTATCCTTCTACAGGGTCGCAGGCAAGCTGGAGCCTATCCCAGCTGACTACGGGCGAAAGGCGGGGTACACCCTGGACAAGTCGCCAGGTCATCACAAGGCTGACACATAGACACAGACAACCATTCACACTCACACCTACGGTCAATTTAGAGTCACCAGTTAACCTAACCTGCATGTCTTTGGACTGTGGGGGAAACCGGAGCACCCGGAGGAAACCCATGTGGACACGGGGAGAACATGCAAACTCCACACAGAAAGGCCCTCGCCGGCCCCGGGGCTCGAACCCAGGACCTTCTTGCTGTGAGGCAACAGCGCTAACCACTACACCACCATGCCGCCGTCTGCCAAAATCCGAGTAGGAAATGGCCGCAACAGCCTCCGGGGGAATCGCTGAGCGTAGCTGTCAGTCAAACACAAGTTACCCAATGGGAATGCATTCCTGGACAGCCCACCCACACGTGAAGTTTGTGCCAAAACTGCAAGCAAAAAGTCAGGGAGCGCAAACGAGAAAGCTGGAATCACAACCAAAATAAATTACATCAAACAAAACTGAGAAAGACGCGGAACAAAACTAAAAGGTTTCTGAAGAGTAATAGACTGATATTTTGCATGATTACACGAATAATTTGTTTGCCAGTCTAAAAAAATTGACTTTTTTTTCTTTTTTTGTATTTTGATTTGTCGTTTTTGTTTGATATTTCAAAAGTATTGTATGAACATTTTGGCAAAAAATTGATTCCATATAATAATAGATGATAGAATTAATTGGAAATCACATATAAAATACATACTAATGAAACTATCAAGAAGCATATCTGTGTTGAGTAAAGCTAAGCATGTCCTGGACTAATTCACTCCACATTCTTTACTGTTCCCTGGTTTTACCATACTTAAATTACTGCTCAGTGGTGTGGGGAAATACGTATAAAATGTTCACTTCATGCAATAACTATACTTCAAAAAAGAGCTACAAGAATAATTCATAGTGCTGGTTACCGAGATCATACTAATTCACTATTCTTAAATTCAAAATATTTAAAATTCAGGGATATTATAGAATATAAAATTGCCTTAGTAATGTACAAAGTAAGGAATTATAAAGTACCAAGGAATATCCAAATAATGTTCTCGGATAGAGAGGGGGGCTATAATTTTAGGGGGAAATTGAAATTTAAAATTCGCAGTGCTAGGACAACGTTAAAAATGTTCAGTATCTCTATTTGTGGAGTAAAGCTATGGAACAGTTTGAATGTGGAGCTCATGAAATGTACAACTATAAACCAGTTCAAAAAAAGGTATAAGGAACAGATCTTTACGAGGTATAGGGAGGAGGAATTACAATAACATGCTATTGATAAAATAAGTGTATATATGTGGGTATGGGTACATACGGATATATTATATAAAAAGTGAGTATTTGTATATATATGTATGTATGTATGTATGTATGTATGTATGTATAACTGTATATAATATATAAGCATAATATGCATAATTATGATATGGGTGTCTGTGTACGTATGGATGTGCATAGTTATAGGTAGGCGTACATGTATGTACTGTATATATGTATTGTATGTGTGTATATATGCATAGCATAAGTATTTGTTTATATATGATTTGATTTGGGTTATATTATACCATGTTGGTATGTCTTGGTATTTTGGTATGGGTTTTTTTTTTGTTGATTTTGCTTTCTTTTGTATATATAGTTTATTATGGTGGAAAGTGATGTTTGATTAACGGTGGTATAGAGGGTTAGGATTTGATAAGGTATTTACTTCTTCCTAATCCTTTCCAAACATTATTATGCTATTGCCTTGTGGCTATGCTATTCTGTTTTTGACGATGTTTTGATGATTACATTTTTTATTTTTATTTTTTGTTTTGTTTGTTTTATATCTTCTTTACTGTTCAGAATAAAGCAATCAATCAAATCAAATCAATCTAATAGAATAATTTTTACGATTAAAGTGATTCACTCAGACCGCTACCTATATGAATGACCTTGACATCTGTGACGTCACAGCGGGAAGGCTATCGCTTTCAGTGCCATTTCCACTATACTAAAACATAGAGCTAACTGCAATTTCGATCCTCCATTTTGAGCTAATTTATCACCATGCCATGTAGATGTGTTGCTGGCAGATGCAGCAACATGACAGAAGGTGGATTTATGTTGCATTCATGGCCCAAGAATGTTCAAACTGCAAAGATTTGGACGCATTTTGCAAGAAATTCATGGATTGGGTGCCTACGAAGTGGTCTCTCCTCTGCTCTGCACATTTTACTGAGGACTCGTATGAAACCTTTGATCTGTTGGGGAGCATTGGCTATAAGCCCGTATTGAAAGAGGGTGTAGTACCAACAATTAAAGGAAAAGAAAACTACAAGAAAAGGAAAGTAAGGTCAGTTGCACCAGTTCTCCCAGAGTGTGAGCCGAGCAGTAATGGCAGAGTACTTAGTATGGAGAAAATGGAGAATGAGTGGACCAGTTGTTGGATTTCTCAGCTGGAGATGGGTTCCCCCCCACTGGATATGCTTGCCTCAACAGCAATATCTCACCCTGATGTGGAAGAACCATCAGCATCACTGGTAACACCTCCCACCCCTCACACTCACTCTTCAGCCTCCTGCCCTCAGGGAAAAGGTAACGGAGCCTCCAGGCCTGCTCCACAAGACTGCTAAACAGCTTCATCCACCAGGCTGTCAGGATGCTGAACTCTGTCCACTACCTACCCCCTACCCCTGGTATGTAACATGTTCATTCACACAAGAAAACTACCTCATCAGTTTGCACATCACACCACAAACATTAGCATTACTGCTGTATCTGCTGCTATTGCACATTTGCACTACTGTCATATACACCTCATAAGCTGCTCTTCTAGCACCTTTTCCGTTATTGTACTGTATTGTACTAGTCAAGTCAAGTTTATTTGTATAGCGCTTTTAACAATAAACATTGTCGCAAAGCAGCTTTACAGAATTTGAACGACTTAAAATATGAACAAATTTTATCCCTAAGCTATCCCCAATGAGCAAAAGTCTAGGTTTTCAGCCTAGACTTAAACACTGAGACTGTGTCTGATTTCTGAACACTACTTAGAAGGCTGTTCCATAACTGTGGGGCTTTGTAAGAAAAGGCTCTGCCCCTTGATGTAGCCTTCACTATACGAGGTACCAGCAGATAGCCTGCACCTTTTGATCTAAGTAGGTGTGGCGGGTCATAGAGGACCAGAAGTTCACTCAGGTACTGTGGTGCAAGACCATTCAGTGCTTTAAAGCTCAATAGTAGTATTTTATAATCAATACGAAATTTGTTTGGGAGCCAATGCAGTGTGGATAAGACAGGGGTGATGTGGTCATATTTTCTAGTCCTATTAAGGACTCTTGCTGCTGCATTTTGAACTAACTGGAGCTTGTTTATGCACTTATTGGAACATCCAGACAGTAAGGCATTACAATAATCCAACCTGGAGGTAACGAAAGCATGAACTAGTTTTTCCGTGTCATGTAGTAACATTAAATTTCTTATCTGAGCAATATCTCTGAGATGAAAGAAAGCTATCTTGGTAAAGTTATCAATGTGAGTTTCGAATGAAAGACTGGGGTCAATAATCACTCCAAGGTCTTTTACTGCCGCACATGAAGAAACAGAAAGGTCATCCAGAGTTACTGTGTAATCAGAAAACTTACTTCTAGCTGCATGTGGTCCTAGTACAAGTACTTCAGTCTTGTCAGAGTTAAGCAGAAGGAAATTAATAAGCATCCAGTGTCTAATGCCCTTTACACTTTCCTCAATTCTATTAAGCTGGTGTCTCTCATCAGATTTTGCAGAAACATACAACTGTGTGTCATCAGTATAATTGTGGAAACTAATACAATGTTTACAAATAATATCACCCAGAGGTGACATATATCAAGAAAAAAAGCAGTGGACCGAAGATAGGACCTTGTGGAACACCAAACTTTACCTCAGTACGTCTAGAAATATCACCATTTATATTAACATACTGATAGCGATCACTTGAATAAGACCTGAGCCAGGAGAGGGCCATTCCCTTAACTCCCACAACATTTTCTAGCCTATCCGGAAGAATGGAATGATCAATGGTATCAAATGCTGCACTAAGGTCAAGCAACACAAGCAGCGAGACACAGCCCTAATCAGAAGCCAACAGTAGGTCGTTTACTACTTTAACCAGTGCTGTCTCTGTGCTATGATGAGGTCTAAATCCTGACTGATACATTTCATGGATGTTATTCCTATGTAAATATAAGCATAATTGCTGTGCCACAGCTTTTTCAAGGATCTTGGAGATAAAGGGGAGGTTTGATATTGGCCGATAATTGGACAGCTGACAGAGATTAAGGTCAGCTTTTTTAATCAAGGGTTTGATAACTTCTAGTTTAAAGGATTTGGGTACATAGCCAATTGAAAGAGAATAATTTATTATTTTTAGAAGCGGTTCAGTTACTTCAGGTATTATCTGTTTGAATAGACGTGTAGGTAAGGGATCTAGTACCCAAGTTGGGGCTTTTGATGCCAAGATCAATGAAAGTAATTCAGTTTCTTTTAGGGGAGTAAAACATTCTAATTGATGATCTGATACAGTTATATTGTTAACTACAGGGTCACTTTCATCGTCTGACCTTAAATTAGTAATTTGAATTTTTTGTTGGATATTCTCAATTTTGTCATTAAAAAATTCATGAAATTGTTGCTACTACATACTACAGGTATGCATGTGTCTATAGTGGACTTATTTCTGGTTAATTTTGCTACAGTATTAAATAAGAATCTAGGATTATTTTTGTTATCTTCTATTAGGGAAGAGAGATATGTTGATCAAGGAGCACTAAGAGCTTTTCTTTACTTCAGGAAGCTCTCCTTCCACGCTAATTTGAACACTACCAATTTTGTTTGATGCCATTTACGTTCCAGTTTTCGAGTGGTCTGTTTTAATGTGTGAGTGTCATCATTATACCAGGGTGCTAATTTTTTGTCTCTGACCATTTTCCTTTTAATAGGAACTACATTATCTAAAGTATGGCGGAACGTTGACTCTAAACATTCAGTTGCCTGATCAAGTTCTGCAGGGGCTGACAGTGACCCAATCAAAGTTGATAACTCTGGGAGATCATTTATAAAGCTCTGTGCAGTGGTTGACGTGAATGTACATTTAATACAGTAGCGTGGTGAGGTGCATATATTACTACTCAGACATAGTTTGAATGAGATAATGATCTGAGATAACTTCAGACTGTGGAAGTATGACTATATTTTCTATGTTTAACCCAAATTTTAGTATTAGATCGATGGTGTGACCACAATTATGGGTTGGTCCTATGACATTCTGATTAATCCCTACTGAATCTAAAATGGACACAAACGCTGTTTTCAAAGGGTCTTCTGGGTTATCGAAGTGAATATTAAAATCTCCGACAACTAAAGCTTTGTCAAAGGAAATAACCAGATCTGAGATAAAATCTGCAAATTCAGAAAGAAACTCAGAATATGGCCCTGGGGGCCTGTAAATAATAAGTAACGGAATTAACTGGGTAGACTTATTTTTCGAGGCTACATACATTATATGAGTATGAAGAACTTCAAATGTATTAAATTTATAACTAGGTTTTTGTGTTACACCTAGATAATCATTATAAATAACTGCAACGCCTCCTCCTCTGCCAGTTAGATGAGGCTGGTGTATATAACTGTATCTAGGAGGACTCGCTTCATTTAATGCTATATATTTATTTGGCTTAATCCATGTTTCAGTTAAACAAAGTACATTAAACTCCTGATCAGTAATGATTTCATTTACCATTAGTACTTTAGATGTAAGAGATCTAATATTTAATCCCCCCCCCCCTTTAGATCAAAGTTGCTGGCAGCGGCTGTACAGTCAGTATGATCTTATTTTATATTTATTAGGTTACTGGAACAAACTCTCTGAATATTTCTACCTTTTTGTTGAGCTTGGGGAACAGACACAGTCTCGATGTAGTGGACCCTGAGTGACGACTCTGTGCAGCTAGCAGACAGTCGGTTTAGCCTGTTCGTCTGCTCCCTGGCCTTTGCTCTGGATTGTCAGAAATTAACTAGGCCTGATCTGAGACTATGACCTATGCTGCAGGAAATGAGAGCAGCACCTTCCCGAGTGGGATGGATACCATCCCGCCCTAAGTGGCCAGCAGTGCCCTCAAAATTAGCTCAATTATCTATAAAGCCCACACTGTTTTCAGAGCACCACCTGGATAACCAGCAGTTCAGCAACCATAACCTGCTGTAAGCTACATTGCCACGCCACATTGGGATGGGGCCAGAGCATACTACAGCATCGGACATCGCTTTCGCTAATTTAAACACCTCTACAAAGTTACTCTTAGTAACCTCAGACTGACGAAGGCGTATATCATTAGCTCCTGCATGGATAACTATCTTTGAGAACCTGTGCTTGCCTAGGACCCTAAGATTACCTGCTATGTTTGGCACCCTGACTCTCGGTATGCACCTGACTAAAGCTGCTGGTGCACCTAAAGGCTGAGCTAATTTCACATGCCGTATGATAGAGTCCCCTATAACCAGAGCTCTTTCAGGTTTCTCAGTGGGTGCATCACTAAGGAGAGCAAACTTGTTCAACACATGATGCGGAGAGGGGTGGTGCTTCCGTGGGCGAACCTCAGCGGTAGCTTTGGCTCTACGCTTATGCTGCCAAGTCATCACCCATTCGACCCACTGTAAGGGCTCTAATGCCAGAGTTGGGGGATTACTAACTCCACCTAGGGCATCCAGACTTTCCCCTACAGAAACTACACTGTTCTCACGCTCACTGACCTTCTCTAAAGCCTGGATACGCGCTTCTAACACTATAATCTTCTCCATCAGAGAGCTAACTAATCTGCACTTATCACAAATAAAGCTATCACTAGCGATGGAGGAAGAATGACTAAACATCCTGCACTCAGCACACTGAACAGGTTGAAGATGTGCCATGATGAAAAGATTCACGTACCTTAATCGAAGATCTGTTGATATTAAAGCAGGTCTGATGTAGATGGCCTCTGCTTGTGGTCTTTCCACAGGAAAAGGAAAAAAAAAGAAAAAGAAAGCTTCCAGTCTCGGCGTTCTTCCAAAAAAAGAGAGAGAAAAAATGGAAAAAGGAAAGCGAAAATGGAAAGTACAAAAAGGAAAGCGACAGTACAATAAAAATGAAGAGGATACTGGAAAATTATTTGTAGAAAAAAATTTTAAAAGATTAGTAATTAACACCAACACTTGTGGAAAAAAAGACTTGTCACAAACAACTCAGGAACCAGGAAGTGCGTAGCACACACTGCTGCTATTTTGTACATTGTTTGATTCTAGAGTGTATTTTTAATCTATATTATCTATATTTATATACAGGGCTCAGCATAAATGAGTACACCCCCTTTGAAAAATAACATTTTAAACAATATCTCAATGAACACAAACAATTTCCAAAATGTTGAAAAGACAAAGTTTAATATAACATCTGTTTAACTTATAACAGTAAAGTAAGGTTCATAATATAACTTAGATTACACATTTTTTCAGTTTTACTCAAATTAGGGTGGTGCAAAAATGAGTACACCCCACAACAAAAACTACTACATCTAGTACTTTGTATGGCCTCCATGATTTTTAATGACAGCACCAAGTCTTCTAGGCATGGAATGAACAAGTTGGCGACATTTTGCAACATCAATCTTTTTCCATTCTTCAACAATGACCTCTTTTAGTGACTGGATGCTTTCTTCCTCATGTCATCTGAGGTTGTTTTTCCTTGCCACCGTCGCCACAGGCTTGCTCATTGGGGATAGATTAGGGATAAAATTAGCTCATGTTTTACATCATTCAAATTCTGTAAAGCTGCTTTGCGACAATGTTCATTGTTAAAAGCTCTATACAAATAAACTTGACTTGACTTGACTTGACAAAGAAGAATTGGGATGATCAGAGCAATGAGGAAAGCAGACGGTTATACAGAGAGACAAGACAGAAGGCAAAAAGAGCAGTAGTGAAGGTGAAAGCAGATGGATACCAGGCAGAGCCGGCCCGTGGCATAGGCAATATAGGCAAATGCTAAGGGCGCTGCGTCCATCCAGGGGCACAGAAACGGGGGGAGAAAAATTATGACTTCCACTATTCTGAAAACGAGTCAGCATTATAATGTCTTAGCCTAATTTAATTGTACAGCAAAGCATGTAGTCAGGGTGCGATTTGTCAAAAAAAGCGGGGTGGGGTGGGGTGGGGTGGTGGTTGTTAATCATGAAACAATAAGCGCTCAACAGTGGTTCGCCCTGTCTATAGTGTGTCTTCGGGCGCACAAGTGCGCTTCCGCGGCTATTCTCTGTTTTGGCCATGTAATAGCCTAAGTGTTGTTGGCTAAAGAGTGTTTTTGCATAACGTAGATAACTGACATAGATCTGTTGCTTGTTTTGAATATGGCTGCACTTGGAGCAGTCTGTCGGTGTCGTTGAGCAGTCTGGGCTGAAGTAAAGGTCTTTTATGCACCAAACACGTTTCGCAGCAAGATATTCCAATGGTGCCTGGCACGTTTTTTTTTTTATAAAACAAAGTTGCTTTGTTGATCTGTGTTCTCATTAAAATGACAGTTTAGCAGCTCATTCAAGCAACCATGTTGCGAAGAGCTTCCTGGAGGAAAATATAATAAATGCGTTGAAAACAAGAAACAATCTCAGTGCGTCAAGACTGCAGGGAAACGAAACAAGCACTCAGATGTGTTCTCTTTACAAATAGCATAAATGGCTGTGGTGTACAGTGTTTTCAACCACTGTGCTGCCGAACTCTAGTACCGCGGAACACTAGTGTGCCATGAGAGATCACCAAGTGTACCATGGAAAATTATAGAATGACTGTATATTGTAAATATTGGCAACAGTGTTTTAGTTTCAGTCAACATTTTCTATTGGTGATGTGCCTTGAGATTTTTTCATTGAAAAAAGTGCGCCCTGGCTCATGAAAGGTTGAAAACCTTTTTTACAACACCTCTGATGCGGCTGGGGATGTAGAAATACGCGCCCCTTACCTCTGCTGTTACACTACCTGTGACAGTAGCTTCTGCTGAAAGAAGCTTTTCAAAATTAAAACTGCTGAAGACATACTTAAGGTCAACAATGAGTCAAGAACATCTGAATGGGCTTGCTCTGATGAGCATCAACCAAGAGATCTCAAGAGAAATATCATTTGATGATATTATCAAGGAATTTGCCATTAGGAAGACCAGATGAGTCCCATTGTAATGTTACTTCAATAACAAAGTACCCATAATAGCACTTTTGTTTGAAAATACAGCCCATTGATGTCCTAACAGGGTGCTTAAGTTTGCACAATTTAGAATTGTAGAATTTTTTATTCATTTAATTTGTTAATTCTTCAGAGATGACTTAACTTTTAATAGCAAAAAAGAAACTAAAAATAATTTCTTGTTTATTGTCCATGCACTACACTTTGAACAGGGTGCGGAAGAGTTTTTGCCCATTATATGGAGATATGTATTGAATTTGTGTGGTCATTTTACTTTGTGACACTTTATGTGAATAATGATAACAATAAAAACAATAATGAAAAAGATAAAAATGACTTCTTGTGTATTGTCCATGCACCGTACATTGTTTAATAGTAATAGAATAGAGTGATTAGATTAAAGTGTTATTTAGATGTTATTAGAGGGTTTTCTTTCTTGGGAGGGCGCCAAAACTCAATCTCGCCTAGGGCAGCCAAAGACCTAGAGCCGGCCCTGATACCAGGAGTTGTTCAAAAGACTGGAGACCACAGAAGGAGAGAAAGACCTGTACAGACTAGCTAGGCAGAGAAACAGGGAAGCAAGGGATGTACTGCAGGTAAGAGTGATGAAAGATGTAAATGGAAATGTGCTGACAAACAAAGAGAGTGTATTAAGAAGGTGGAAAGAGTACTTTGAGGATTTATTAAATGAGGAGAATCCAAGAGAGAAAAGGTCAGATTCATTGGAGACAGCAAATCAAGAAGCAGAGTTGGTTAGTAAGGATGAGGTGAGGGCAGCCATGAAAAGAATGAAAACCCTCTGTAATTACTGTAGCTCTGTACATCTCCCTTATTCTTGTATATTGGGACTAGCACACTCTTTCTCCATTCATTTGGTATTTTCTCATTCTAGGATCTTATTAAACAATCTCGTTAGGAACTCCACAGCCATCTCACCCAAACATCTCCAAGCCTCAATCGAGATACCATCTGGTCCAACTGCTTTTGCAGTCTACAAGTTATGGGAAAGGGTACTGGAGGCGAGATTGAGAAGAGACGTAGCAATCTGTGAGCAGCAGTACGTATTTATGCCAAGGAAGAGCACATTGGGTGCAATTTTTGCTTTAAGAATGTTAATGGAAAAGTACAGGGAAGGCCAGAGAAAGCTACATTGTGTGTTTGTAGACCTGGAGAAGGCATATGATAGAGTGCCGAGAGATGAGTGATGGTATTGTATGAGAAAGCGTGGAGTGAATGAGAAGTATATTAGAGTGGTGCAAGACATGTATGAAAACAGTGAAACAGCAGTGAGGTGTGCAGTTGGAACAACTGAATGGTTCAAGATGAGGGTGGGACTTCATCAAGGATCTGTTTTGAGTCCTTTCTTGTTTGCCATAGTGATGGATAGCTTGACGGACGAAGTGAGGCAAGAGTCACCATGGAACATGGTGAAACTCGAAACTCAAGCTCGAATCCTTTTCATAACCAAAACCAATGATATTGTGATATGTGGTGAAAGTAGAAATGAGGTTGAGCTGGGTTTGGAGAGATGGAGGTATGCGTTGGAACAAAGAGGAATGAAGGTGAGCAGTAGCAATACAGAATACATGTGCATCAATGAGAATGGAGATGAGAGTGTACTGAAGATGCAAGGAGTAGACGTAAAGAAAGTTGGTGAATTCAAGTACATGGGGTCAACTGTGCAGGAAAATGGGGGCTGCGATAATGAGGTGAGAAAGAGAGTGCAGGCAGGGTGGAGCAGTTGGAGAAGGATTTCTGGAGTCATTTGTGATAGGAAAGTCCCAGCAAAAGTGAAAGGTAAGATGTATAAGACAGTAGTGAGACCAGCTATGATGTATGGATTGGAGACAGTACCCTTAATGAAGAGACAGGAGGCAAAGATGGAGGTGGTGGAGTTGAGGATGTTAAGGTTTGCAATGGGAGTGAGAAGGTTGGACAGGATAAGGAACGAGCACATCAGAGGGACAGCACATGTGAAGAGCTTGGGAATTAAGCTAAGAGAGATGAGACTGAGATGGTATGGGCACATCCTGAGAAGAGATGCAGAGCATGTTGGAAGGAGAATGTTGAGGATGGAGCTCCCAGGCACACAAAAATGAGGAAGGCCAAAGAGGAGATACATGGATGTGGTGAGAGAGGACATGAAAGTGGCAGGTGTGGTAGAGAAGGATGTGGAAGACAGGGAGCAATGGAGACAAAAGATCCACTGTGGTGACCCCTAATCAGGAGCAGCCAAAAGTAGAAGAAGAAGAAGAAGAAGAAGAAGTGGGTGTATGTATTGTGATGTCACTCAGGTGAATCGAAACTCAAGCTCAAATCCTTTTCATAACCAAAACCAAATCATAACATAACCAGATTTTTAAAAAATGCATAACTTTCATTCCATGTCCCAACAGCTAGCCACTGTGTTCGGGGATCAGGTCGTTGAGGCCCCTGCCTTCGACTGCCACCCAATCCACACTGCACCAGCCCCCTACGGCTACCTTTGTGGGTGGTGAACCCACAGGAGGTTGGGCCCACGTCACCGCTTCAGGCTGAGCCTGGCCGGGTCCTGTGGGCAAAGGCCCGGCCACCAAGCGCTAGCATATGAGCCCCAACCCTGGGCCTGGCTCCAGGTTGGGGCCCCGGCTGCGCCATACCAGGCAATGTCACGGTCCTTGATAGATTGTTATCCATAAGGGGTTCTCCCAGCTTCTCCCAGCTTCCGAGGGAGGCGGGGGACATTGAGTCTGAGTGGACCATGTTCTCTGCCTCCATTGTCGACGCGGCTGTTCAGAGCTGTGGCCGCAAGGTCTCCAGTGCCTGTCGTGGCGGCAATCCCCAAATCCGGTGGTGGACACCGGAAGTAAGGGATGCCATCAAGCTGAAGAAGGAGTCCTATCGGGCCATGTTGGCCTCCGGGACTCCTGAGGCAGCTGATGGGTATCAGCAGGCCAGGCGTGCCGCAGCTCGGGCAGTTGCGGAGGCAAAAACTCAGAACTGGGAGGAATTCGGTGAGGCCATGGAGGAGGACTATCGGTCGGCCTCGAAGAAATTCTGGCAAACCGTCCGCCACCTCAGGAGGGGGAAGCAGTACTCTGCCAACACTGTTTACAGTGCGGGTGGGGAGCTGTTGACCTCAACTGGGTCATTGTCGGGCAGTGGAAGGAATACTTCGAGGATCTCCTCAATCCCACTGTCACATCTTCCATTGAGGAAGCGGAGGCTGATGTGTCAGAGGTGGACTCGTCCATTACCCAAGCTGAAGTCACTGAGGTGGTTAGCAAGTTCCTCGGTGGCAAGGCACCGGGGGTGGATGAGATCTGCCCCGAGTATCTCAAGTCTCTGGATGTTGTGGGGCTGTCTTGGCTGACATGCCTCTGCAACATCACGTGGCGGTCGGGGACAGTGCCTCTGGAGTGGCAGACTGGGGTGGTGGTCCCTCTTTTTAAGAAAGGGGACCGAAGAGTGTGCTCCAATTATAGGGGAATCACACTTCTCAGCCTCCCAGGGAAGGTTTACTCCAGGGTACTGGAGAGGAGAATTCGGCCAATAGTCGAACCTCGGATCCAGGAGGAACAATGCGGTTTTCATCCTGGTCGCGGAACACTGGACCAGCTCTATACCCTTCATAGGGTGCTCGAGGGTTCATGGGAGTTTGCCCAACCAGTCCACATGTGCTTTGTGGATTTGGAGAAGGCATTCGACCATGTCCCTCGTGGTATTCTGTGGGGGGTGCTTCGGGAGTATGGGGTTTGGGGCTCTTTGCTAAGGGCTGTCCAGTCCCTGTACGAATGGAGCAGGAGTCTGGTTTGCATTGAACAGGTAAGTCAGACCTGTTCCCAGTGCATGTTGGATTCCGGCAGGGCTGCCCTTTGTCACTGGTTGTGTTCATAATCTTTAGTTGCAGCCAGGGGCCGGAAGGAATCCTGTTTGTGAACCACAGGATTTCATCTCTGCTTTTCGAAGATGATGTCCTGTTGGCTTCTTCAAACCAGGACCTTCGGCATGCACTGGGGCAGTTTGCAGTCGAGTATGAAGTGGCTGGGATGAGAATCAGCACCTCCAAGTCAGAGGCCATGGTTCTCAACCGGAAAAGGGTGGCTTGCCCTCTCCAGGTTGGTGGAGAAGTCCTGCCTCAAGTGGAGGAGTTTAAGTATCTTGGGATCTTGTTCACGAGTGAGGGAAGGATAGAGCATGAGCTCGACAGGCGGATCGGTGTGGCCTCCACAGTGATGTAGTCGCTTTACCAGTCCGTCATGATGAAGAAGGAGCTGAGCCAAAAGGAGAAGCTCTCGATTTACCGGTCGATCTACGTTCCAATTCTCACCTATGGTCATGAGCTTTGGGTAATGACCGAAAGAACAAGATTGCGGATACAAGTGGCCGAAATGAGTTTCCTTTGCAGGGTGGCTGGGCGCTCCCTTAGATATAGGGTGACAAGCACAGTCACTCGAGAGGAGCTCGGAGTAGAGCCGCTGCTCCTCCACATCAAGAGGAATCAGCTGAGGTGGCTTGGGCATCTCTTTTGGATGCCTCCTGGATGTCTCCCTTGGGAGGTGTTCCAGGCATGTCCCCCCAGGAGGAGTCCCCAGGGAAGACCCAGGACACACTGGAGGGACTATGTCTCTTGGCTGGCCTGGGAATGCCTCAGTGTTCTTCCCGAGGAGCTGGCCAAGGTGTCTGGGGAAAGGGAAGTTTGGGCTTCCATGCTCAGACTGCTGCCTCCACGACCCGGCCCCGGATAAGCAGAAGAAGATGAGACGAGACGAGGTGTAACTTTCATTAACAATGACTACTCACTTTTTAAATATGCTGATGGCATGGCCCTGGTTTCCTACATCAGGGATGAGAACGCCCTCTCTGCCTATCATGAACAGGTGGACAACCTGATGCTCCTTGGACCTCATCACCTCCAAGATCAAGGAGTTGTGTTGTGGGGGGAGGTGAAAGCTCCTTGGACCTCAACATCTCCAAGATCAAGGAGTTGTGTTGTGGGGGGAGGCAAACATCTGATTTCCCCCACCCCTCTTTAAACCTCTGAGGCTAAATGGGCAGGCAGTGGAGCAGGAAGATGCCTTCAGGTACCTGGGGATGGAAATTGACAGTCTCATGTCTTTCTCCCAACACATTGATTTGGTGTACAAAAAGGCACAATGATGCCTGTTCCTGTTGAGGAAACTCAGAGGCTTCAATATCAGGAAGGACATTTTTGTCATGATCTGCCCCAGACATCCACTCCAGAGATTACGCATCTCTCACACCAGCGCCGATCCGGATCCGGGACAGGAATTCCTTCTCCCCTGTACTCACTTCCTGGTTTTCACTGCTGCTTATTTAAAGGCCATTCTCAGACTCTGTTTTTGCCAGAACATCTCGTTTGCTTCTCTCACCATTTCTGTGCCTCTCTTGCTCCTCATGGTTTTCCTCTCTAGCTATTTTATCTTGTCCATGTTTTTTGCACTAGCGTTTTTCTGGTTCTTGGTGTTTTGCACTACGGGTTATTTCTGGTTCATGGTTTTTCCACTAAGGGTTATTTCTGGTTCATGGTTTCTTGCACAAGGGTCTTTTCTTGTTTATGGTTTTTTTGCGCTAGCATTTTTGTCTTTGCCTGTCTCATGTTTTTGTCAAGTTGCTTGTTCTCATTTTGCCCGGACTATTTTTGTTATTTGTTTTTAGTTCTGTTTGTTTATCTTTTGCCACACCCTTTCTTCCCTGTATTAAATCATCTTATTTTTTGAATTAATGTCTGTGTCCTCTTTTTGGATCCTAACTTCACCATACCTCCACCAGCCCTAACAGTACGTTCTGGCCAACATGGATCCAGTGGAACTTGACCATCTGAGAATGGCCATCCAGCAGCAAGGGATTCTCCTCAGGACCCACCAACAAGACCTATGACAAATTACCCAGAACCTCGCCACCCTGTCCAACTCACTCAACCTTCTCACCATGCAGATGCAGCACTGTCAAGCCATGCCTACCCCTGCTCAGCCGTCTCCTATTAGAGGTCTGCGTGGGACAGAATTTTCAGTCCCGCTCCCGCCTGCTCCTGCATTGTGCAGTCGCGCTCCCACCCGCGCCTGCCATATTTTGTCCCGCTCACGCCCGCAAATCCCGCACGATGCAGACGTTCGCGTTATTTCTCATGAAAGTTCTTGTCATTGGCTTGGGGAATTAAACATGCTGAGCTTAGCTGAGCTCTCCACTGACCGATCATTTATTGTAAGTTTATTGTTTAGACTCTGACATTCTGCTGACACATTCCAAGTTGAGTGCTGCATGCGCTCATGATTGACAGCTCTCGCTTTGATTGACAGCTCTCGCTTTGCACACTCGCACTCCCACTTCCGAGTCTGTGGCGTTATGATTCCAACCGCAATTTCATTCTCCTCTCATATGAAGTGCTGCACAACCACAACCAGCTCCTCAGATTATACACTGTCTATTTCTAGCTTTAAATTGAACAATCTGTGTGATACACAGTCCTTTTTAATACTAGTTAATACTTTTTTAAATACTTTTTAATACTTAGGACTAATACTCTTGACTTTTTAACGGTAAATGTACCTCTTTTTAAAGCAGCACTTACTTCTGAAGCACTGTTTGTTTGTTTGTTTGTTTGTTTGTTTGTTTGTTTGTTTGTTTTTTATTTGATCCCCATTAGCTTTTGCAAAGCAGCGGCTATTCTTCCTGGGGTCATTCATATTCACAATTGACAAATACAAACATGAGGCACACAAAATGACAATGGACATGACATACATATCTAAATAACTAACTAACTAACTAACTAAATAAATAAATAAATAAATAACACAGACAATTCATAAACGTTTTCTCATAAATCATCACTAAAAATTACAAAACATAAATGACATGAGAGACAAAACAAAGAAAAAAAATTTTTGAGCTTCACTAGAGGAGCTCTGCTCTTCTGCCATGATCGGAGATCTCAAACACGGAAGAGCGGAAAGGAATCGGAAACGTACGCGAGATTAGACCACATCTGCAAATTTAGGCATCTTAAAATGTTTTTATTAATGCCAAATAAAATATCCAGCACAAATTATATACGATAGACATAAATTAATAATTTATAAATTTTATTTTAAACACGTTTTTAGTTAGCGGGACTGCAGCTTATCACCTCTCGCGCCCGCGCCCACATTGTGCACTCCCCCTCCCGCCCGCGCCCGCAATGAGCTTTCAAAATTTGTCCTGCACCGCACTGCTTTGCGTCAGGTCCCGCGGGACTCCCGTGGGAGTGCAGGGCTCTATCTCCTACTTCAGCTCCTGCCACCGCCTTTCTCCACAAACTGAGACTTCCACCACCTCCAGGCCCTTGTTGACTCAGGGGCAGACAGGAACCTGATCTGCTCTGCCACTGCCAAGCGTCTGGGAATCCCACTACTTGCTCTTGACATCCCTCTCACTGTCCTGACACTCAATGGCACCGGCTTGACCAGCATCACCCACCTTACTGCCCTGCTCACCCTAAGGATTTCCGGTAACCACTCAGAAACCATCCAGCTTCACGTCATGAACAACCCCCACGTACCCATTGTCCTAGGATTACCATGGTTAATGCAGCATAACCCCCACCTTAACTGGGCTGACATCACCATCCTAGGCTGGAGCCAGTCCTGCCTAGCTTCCTGTCTGAAATCCGCTCTGCCTCCCGCCAAACCACCACAGCCTTCATCCAGCAAGTTCCCCGACCTCTCTCACGTGCCTTTGGAATATCTGGATCTCAAACTTGTTTTCAGCAAGACCCGAGCAGTGTCCCTCCCTCCTCACAGACCCTATGACTGTGGAACCGACCTCCTACCCAGGACAGTGCCACCCAAAGGACGACTCTACTCTCTCCTGTCGAAAGACAAGCCATGGAGAAGTACATCTCCGAATCTTTGGCAGCTGGGATCATCTGTCCTCCCTCTTCCCCAGCAGGGGTGGGATTCTTCTTCGTGGAAAAGAAGGACAAGTCGCTCTGCCCCTGCATTGACTATTGGGGTCTCAACGCCATCATGGTCAAGAACTGCTACCCACTACCGCTCATGACCACGGCCTTTGAACTACTCCAGGGAGCCAAGGTATTTACCAAGCTAGATCTACACAATGCATACCATCTCGTCAGGATCAAGGAGAGGGACGAGTGGAAGACAGCCTTTAACACCACCACTGGTCACTACGAGTACCTCGTGGTGCCTTTTGGCCTGACCAACACGCCCGCAGTCTTCCAGGCACTCATTAACGATGTCTTAAGGGACTTCCTAAACATCTTCATTTTCGTGTACCTGGATGACATCCTGATCTTCTCCTGCTCCCTGGAAGAACTTCGGGGTCACATCCGGCAGGTCCTCCAGCACCTGCTAGAGAACAAATTGTTCATCAAGGCGGAAAAGCGCGAATTTCACCAGAGCTCTGTCTCATTTCTGGGATTCATCATCTCCCCAGAAAGGATCCAGATGGACCCCCTCAAGCTCAAGGCAGTTGCCGATTGGCCCACCCCATCTTCGAGATGAGAGCGCCAGTGCTTCCTAGGATTCACCAACTTCTACAGGCGCTTCATTCGCAACTTCAGCATGGTGGCCGGACCTCTCTCAGCCCTGACCTCATCCAAGACCCAATTCAAGTGGGGGAGGAAGCAGAGCTTAAGCACATGCTTAAGCACAGGTTTACCACATGCTTAAGCACAGGTTTACCACCTTTTCCACGCTTAAGCACAGGTTTACCACAGCACCCATTCTCACCATACCTGATCCTACCAAGCAGTTTATTGTCGAGGTCGATGCTTCTGAGTCAGGGGTCAGAGTTATACTATCCCAGAGGGCCAGTGACGACAAGGTCCACCCATGCTCCTTCTTCTCCCGCTGGCTATCCCCAGCTGAACAGAATTACAACATCGGTGACTGAGAACTACTGGCTGTTAAACTCGCCTTGGAGGAGTGGAGGCACTGGCTCGAGGGGTCGGAGCTCCCCTTCCTAGTCTGGACTGACCATAAGAATCTGGAGTATCTCAAGTCCATCAAATGCTTTAATTCCCGTCAAGCCCATTGGTCTCTCTTCTTCTCCCAGTTCAACTTCATGCTCTCCTACCACCCAGGCTCCAAGAACGGCAAACCCGACGCCCTGTCCAGGATGATTTCTTCCCACCAAGAGGAGTCTAAGCCACCCAAGACTATCCTTCCTTCATGCTGCCTGGTGGGAGCCACCATTCTAGAGGTTGAGACACTCATGCAGAAGGCCCTGGAGCAGGACCCTGGTGAAGGTAACTCCAACAACATTCCTCCTAACCATCTGTTTGTTTCCTGTCCTGTGTGAACCCAGGTGCTGCAGTGGGGTCATGGCTCCAAGCTGACCTGTCATCCGGGAGCCGCCCGAACCCTGGCACTCATCCAGCAGCACTTTTGGTGGCCATCCATCAAGGAGGATGTCCAGAAGTTCATGGCAGCCTACAACACATGCTCCTGGAACAAGACAACCAATCGACCCCCTGCCAGCTTGCTAAGACCCCTCCCGATTCCACTTCGACCTTGGTCTCATATCACCCTGGATTTCGTCACAGGACTCCCCAAGTCAGGTGGCAACACATGCATCCTCACTGTCATTGACCGGTTCTCCAAGACCGTCCATTTCATTCTTCTGCCCAAGCTCCACTCAGCCAAAGAAACCACAGAATTACTCGTCCACCATGTCTACCGCCTACATGGACTACCCACCAACATCATTTCTGACTGGGGCCCTCAGTTCACTGCACAGCTCTGGAGGGCCTTCTGCAAACTCATCGGGGCCACCTGTAGTCTCACCTCAGGCTTCCACCCACAGACCAACGGCCAGGCAGAACAGGTGAACCAGGCTTTGGAGGTTGCACTCAGGTGCATAGTGTCCAGGGATGCCAGTTCTTGGAATAAGTACCTACCCTGGATCAAGTATGCTCATAATACTCTTCCTTCATCTGCCACAGGTCTCTTACCCTTCCAGTGCTCCCTAGGTTACCAACCACCACTCTTCCCCAACCAAGAGGAGGAGGTCACCATACCCTCAGCCCAGACCTTCATACTCTGCTGCAGGAGGATGTGGGCATTGGCCCAGAGAAAACTCATTCACTCCACCCTAGCATCCAAGAGGCAGGCCGACAAACATCTCTCTAAGGCACCCACTTACCAGGTGGGGCAACGAGTCATGATCTCCACATGCCATCTGCCACTCAGAACTGTCTCCTGCAAGCTGGTTCCCAGGTACCTAGGACCCTTCCTCATCAAAAAGGTGTCAGGGTTTTGGTTGAGATGGGGATGGAACATCTTAAACCTCAAGGCCACCCTCAGAATGAGACAGAGATTCAGGACAGAGATGCAGAGAATTAGCGTTTTCAAAAAGGAAGTCTTTACTGAGAGCACCAGATCAAAAATCAAAATAAAACTTTAGCATGTATACTCCAGATCCAAAAGGTCAGTCATAAAAATGCACAAAAAATGAGAAAACCCAAAAATGGCAAAACAGTACTTGGCACAAAAGTTCAAGGTTCAAAAATCACTTATAATCAGCAGTCCAAGGAAACTAAAGATCAAGTCCCAGGTTACAAAATCCAATGGAAAAATCACAGGCTCCTAAGTGTCCAAAAAATAAGTCAGAGTTCAAAATAAATATCCACTTGAGAAAGTTAAAAGCAAAACATCCTCTTCTTAGAAAACAGAGGCAGTGGTCAAAAGTCAGTTCAGAACAGTGGAGCAAAACAGCTATAGTGAAAAACCCAGGACAAGTACTCACATGGTGGCTCACAGGAGAACTCAGCAAAGTGGAAAGGAAACAAACTCAAATATATAGGCCAACCAATCAACTACTAGCCATCAATGATTCGCTTAGCCAATAGCATGAAGACAAGTGTAACAAAAGAAAATAGAATGCTAAATGGAGGCATCTAGTGGCCAGGTAGATGAACCGCAGGCTGAAAAGTCCACAGAACCTGACAGAACCTCCCCCCCAAGATCGTCTCCTGACGATCCCAGGCCAATCAGGATGCAAGTGATGGAAGTCTCTAATCAAGGAGCGGTCAAGTATGTCTCTGGATGGCACCCAGGAGGTCTCCTCTGGCCCATACCCCTCCCAGTCCACCAGATACTGAAGAGACCCACGGACACGGCGGGAATCCAGGAGCCGGTTGACCGTGTACGTGGCCTGGCTATTGATGAGCCGAGGAGGAGGCGGTGGCCGAGGAGCTGGAGACAACGGTGAGGTGACCACTGGGTGGAGACGGGAGACATGGAAGGTCGGGTGGACCCTCATGGAGCAGGGCAGCTGTAGAGTGTAGGCCACAGGGTTGACCCGGCGGAGCACCTTGAAGGGACCAACCAACCGTGGCGCCAGCTTCCAGTTCTCCACCCTCAGAGGAAGATCCTGAGCCAAGAGCCAGACCCTCTGGCCAGGTCGGAAGGTGACCACCCTCCGACAGCGATTGGACTGCTGCTGGTACTGTCGGGAGGCTCTCAGTAAGGCACGTCTGGCTCTACCCCACGTACGCCGACACCGCCGCACAAACTGCTGGGCAGACGGGACCCCTGCATCCACCTCCTGTTCAGGGAACAAAGGCCCTTGGTAGCCAAACTGACACTCAAAGGGCGACATACCTATAGCTGAGCACTTCAGCGTGTTGTGAGTGTATTCAGCCCATGGGAGTTGGGAGCACCAGGAGGTGGGATTGGTCGAGACCATGCATCTCAAGGTGGCTTCAAGGTCTTGATTCAGTCTCTCTGTCTGCCCATTAGACTGGGGATGGAAGCCAGACGAGAGGCTTGCAGTCACCCCGATTAGCTTGCAGAAGGCTCGCCAGAAGCAGGAGGTAAACTGGGGTCCACGGTCTGAAACGACATCTTGGGGAAGACCAAAGACTCGGAACACATGGTCGCATATTAGTCTGGCAGTTTCAGAGGCAGAAGGCAGTTTGGGCAAAGGCAAGAAGCGACAGGCTTTAGAGAATCTATCAATAATAACAAGAATGGTGGTGTTACCTTCAGAGGTAGGCAGACCAGTGATAAAGTCAAGAGAGATGTGCGACCATGGTCTGCGAGGAATGGGCAAGGGGTGGAGCAGGCCCTGGGCCCTCTGGCGTGGATCCTTTCCCTGGACGCAGTTGGGACAGCTGGCCACGAAGATCTGCACATCCTCCTTCATATCTGGCCACCAGAAGAGTCGCTGAAGGAACTCCAGTGTTCGAGATGACCCAGGATGGACTGCCAGTTGGGAGGAGTGACCCCACTGGAGAACCTGACCATGTACAGACCTGGGAACAAACAAGAGACCTGCAGGAACATTATCAGGGCCAGGGTCATTGCGCAGTGCTTGCTGAACTATAGATGTGATGCCCCAGCGGACTGGTGCAATGAGCCGAGAACTTGGGATGATTGTCTCAGGGGGGCTCTCTAGACTGCCTGGCTGGAATTGGTGTGAAAGTGCATCAGGTTTGAGGTTCTTAGAGCCTGGTCTGTAGGAGAGCGTGAAGTCGAATCTTTTGAAGAAGAGAGCCCATCTTGCCTGGCGAGGGTTCAGCCGCTTAGCCTGCTGGATATATTGCAGATTCTTATGGTCAGTCCACACTAGGAAGGGATGATGAGCCCCCTCTAGCCACTGTCTCCACTCCTCCAATGCCAGCTTAACTGCCAGGAGTTCCCGGTTGCCAATGTCATAGTTCTTCTCTGACTGAGACAATTTGCGAGAGAAAAAGGCACAAGGGTGGACCTTGCTGTCAGAGGATCTCTGGGATAAGACTGCTCCAACCCCTACATTCGAGGCATCCACCTCCACAATGAATGGTCGAGTGGGGTCCGGATGATGGAGGATGGGAGCGGAGGTGAAGCGCTGTTTGAGAGCCCTGAATGCCTGGCCAGCCTCCAGAGTCCATGAGAAGGGGGAGTGGCATTTTCGAGTGAGCACAGAGATGGGGGCAGCAATGGAGCTGAAGTTACGGATGAACCTCTGGTAGAAATTTGCAAAGCCCAAGAATCTCTGCATCTCCTTGATTGTGTTGGGAACCGGTCAATCCTGTACTGCTTTCACCTTCTTAGGGTCCATGAGAATCCTCCCCTCAGAGATGACATAGCCGAGAAAGGACACCTTGGGAACATGAAATTCACATTTCTCAGTTTTAACAAAAAGGTTGTTCTTGAGGAGGCGACTGAGAACCTGTTGGACCTGCTGGATGTGCTCAGAGGGGGTCTTGGAAAAAAATCAAAATATCATCTAAATAAACAAAAACAAATCTGTTCAGCATGTCACGAAGGACATCGTTAATAAGGGCCTGGAACACAGCAGGGGCGTTTGTGAGCCCAAAGGGCATGACCTGGTATTCATAGTGGCCAGTTGGGGTGTTAAATGTAGTGTTCCACTCGTCTCCTTCATGAATTCGGACCAGATGGTAGGCGTTGCGAAGGTCCAATTTGGTGAAGATGGTGGCGTTTTGCAGGAGTTCGAAAACTGATGACATTAGTGGCAGGGGGTAACGGTTACAGATAGTAATCTTGTTGAGTCCTCTGTAATCGATGCAAGGCCTCAGGCCTCCATCCTTCTTGCCCACAAAGAAGAAGCCAGCTCCGGCTGGAGAAGAGGAGGGTCGAATGAAGCCTGAGGACAATGACTCCTTGATATACTGTTCCATGGCTAGGCGTTCTGGCGCAGAGAGTGAGAAGATGCGACCCCTAGGTGGACAGGTGCCGAGCAGCAGGTCAATGGCACAAGCATAGGGTCTGTGAGGTGGTAGGGCCGCTGCTTTTCCTTTGCAGAACACCTCTCTCAAGTCATGATACTCGGGAGGCACTCAGGACAACTCGGGAGGGGCTTGGGACAACTTGGGAGGCTTGAGAAACTCGGGACAGGTACTTGAGACAAGACAGCTGGCATGGCAGGTGGGGCCCCACTGGAGGATCGTGCGTGAGCCCCAGTCTAGATGAGGGTTGTGGCGAGTCAGCCAGGGGAATCCAAGGATTATGGGAAATTCTGGGGACTGGATTACATGGAATGACAGTTCCTCCTGGTGACTGTCGATCCGTACATGAACAGTAGAGGTCATTCGATCTACAAGACCCCCACCCAAAGGTCGTCCATCTAAGGCAGTCACTGACAGAGGGGGGTCAAGGCCAGATGTGGGAATCCCCAGACATTGTGCTAGAGAAAGGTCCATGAAATTGCCGGCAGCACCAGAATCAATGAAGGCCCGGAGAGAGTGCCATTAGTGATCCCAGGAGAGAGTTACAGGAACGAAGAAGCCGGTGGACAGGAGACCAGGAGACGATGCCACCCCCATCACAGATCTCCTGGGGCTGGACGGGGTTTGGCCTTTTCCCAGGAGTTCTGGGCAGGTGCTGCGAAAATGTCCAGGCTTTCCGCAGTAAATGCAGCAACGCTCCCTCCTTCGCCTATCACATTCTGCCTGAGACAGTCGAGTTCCCCCCGGCTGCCTGGGCTCCAGTCTTCCGTCAGAGGAGTCGACTGCTGGGCTGCAACGGACTGGAACTGCTTGGTAAATGGAGCTTTTCGGGGCTTTGTTACGTTCCTGCAGCCGATTGTCCAGCTGGATGACTCGAGAGATCAACGACTCGAGGTCTTCAGCCTCCTCCCACGAAGCTAGCCCATCCTTGATGTGGTCAGCCAATCCACTGTAGAGGGTAGCAAGCAAGGCCTGCTCCCCCCAGCCACTCTCCGCTGCTAGGGTGCGGAACTGAATGGTATAGTCCGCTGCCGACTGACGGCCCTGGCGAAGTTGGAGAAGTTTGTTGGCTGCGGTGCGACCGCTGACTTCTGGGGAGAAGACCTTCAACATCTCCTTGGAGAAGGACAGGAAGGAAGCGCAAACAGGGCTGTTGCTTTCATAGAGGGCTGTGGCCCAGGCCAGGGCTCTTCCAGTCAAGAGTGTGATGACGTAGGCCACTCGGGAATGCTCGGTAGGGTAGGCAGCAGGCTGGAGGTCGAAGGACAGATGGCACTGGGTTAGAAAGCCCCTGCAACCTTTAGGGTCTCCACTGTACCTCTCTGGGGCAGGCAGGCGGGGTTCACGGCTGTGCACAGGAAGAGACGCTGTTGGCTCATTGGAAGACGTGGCTGTAGGGGCTGGAGGAGCTGAAGAGGCTGAAGGGGCAGGTTGTGTAGGTTGACGAAGTTGGAGGACCTGGTGGATCTTGGTCAGCACACCAGCTTGTCTTCCCATTTCCGCCCCCCACTGAGCTAAGACCTCTTCATGACGGCACATGGTTTGCTCTCGGCTGGTGATGGCTGCTACCAGGTGCTGGAGGGTGAGTGCCGGGTCGTATGCGGGGGCAGTTGCAGATAAAGGATCAGGCACTGGCACAGAATCAGACTCAGGAAGTGGTATATCCTCTGCTCCGTCCATTGTTGGCTGAGTTCTTCTGTCAGGGTTTTGGTTGAGATGGGGATGGAACATCTTAAACCTCAAGGCCACCCTCGGAATGAGACAGAGATTCAGGACAGAGATGCAGAGAATTAGCATTTTCAAAAAGGAAGTCTTTACTGAGAGCACCAGATCAAAAATCAAAATAAAACTTTAGCATGTATACTCCAGATCCAAAAGGTCAGTCATAAAAATGCACAAAAAATGAGAAAACCCAAAAATGGCAAAACAGTACTTGGCACAAAAGTTCAAGGTTCAAAAATCACTTATAATCAGCAGTCCAAGGAAACTAAAGATAAAGTCCTAGGTTACAAAATCTAACGGAAAAATCACAGGCTCCTAAGTGTCCAAAAAATAAGTCAGAGTTCAAAATAAATATCCACTTGAGAAAGTCAAAAGCAAAACATCCTCTTCTTAGAAAACAGAGGCAGTGGTCAAAAGTCAGTTCAGAACAGTGGAGCAAAACAGCTATAGTGAAAAACCCAGGACAAGTACTCACATGGTGGCTCACAGGAGAACTCAGCAAAGTGGAAAGGAAACAAACTCAAATATATAGGCCAACCAATCAACTACTAGCTATCAATGATTCGCTTAGCCAATAGCATGAAGACAAGTGTAACAAAAGAAAATAGGATGCTAAATGGAGGCATCTAGTGGCCAGGTAGATGAACCGCAGGCTGAAAAGTCCACAGAACCTGACAAAAGGTAATCAACCCATGTTCCATCAGACTGGCAGTACCATGCGACGCATCCACCCCATGTTCCATGTGTCACAGTTTAAACCTCTGGTCTCTAGTTCTTTGCTCCCACCATCCAAACCCCCTCCTCCTCCCAGGCTCATTGATGGCGGCGAGGCTTACACAGTCAAGAAACTGCTGAAGGTGCGGCGGTGAGGCAGAGGACTCCAGTACCAGGTGGACTCGGAAGGTTACCATCCCGAGGAGAGAAGTTGGGTCCCCGCCAGGTTCATCTTGGACCCAACCCTCATCTCTGACTTCCACTGGCAACACCCCGATGCTCTTCCTCAAGCACCTGGAGGTGCTCGTTGAAGGGGGGGTACTGTCATGCTCTGCCCTGGACATCCACTCCAGAGATTATGGATCTCTCACGACAGCGCCGATCCAGGACAGGAATTCCTTCTCCCCTGTACTCACTTCCTGGTTTTCACTGCTGCCATTCTCAGACTCTGTTTTTGCCAGAACGTCTTGTTTGCTTCTCTAGCCATTTCTGTGCCTCTCTTGCTCCTCATGGTTTTCCCCTCTAGCTATTTTCTCTTGTCCATGGTTTTTGCACTAGCGTTTTTCTGGTTCTTGTTTTTTTTTTTGCACTAAGGGTCTTTTCTTGTTTATGTTTTTTTGCACTCGCATTTTTGTCTTTGCCTGTCTCATGTTTTTGTCAAGTTGTTTGTTCTCATTTTTCCTGGACTATTTTTGCTATTTGTTTTTCATCCTGTTTGTTTATCTTTTGCCACACCCTTTCTTCCCTGTATTAAATCATCTTATTTATTGGATTACTGTCTGTGTTGTTTTTGGATCCTAACTTCACCATACCTCCACCAGCCCTCACAATTTTAACAGTTATGTACCAAGCACTCATTGAATCAGTACATATTTTCAATATCTCATCCTGGTTCAATTTCATCTCTGTTAAGAACAAGTCAAAAATTTCTCAGATTATTAATCAAACAAGTAAAATAACTGGTGAAAACCAAACTCAATTATCTGTACTCCATACACAAGCAGTTAAAAGGAAGGCTAACCATATTATAGCAGATCCCACACACACCCTGCACAAGTCTTTCTAGTTACTACCATTGGGTCGCTGCTACAAAGTCCCCTTTGCCAAGAAAAAATATTTTCTGTCACTCATCCATTCCCACTGCCATAAAAACATTAAATAAACAATACCATCTCTCTTCTACAACCTCCACTACTATATAAAACACAAGTCTAATCAGCACATAAATTGTACCATCAGTATTATCATTTTATTCTCCTGTTCCATTTATTTATTTATTTATTTAAATAGCTACTTTTATTCTGTTTTTAGGAACATATCCTTTGTATGTCAATTGTCTGGTTGTTTTTGTATGTTGTTGAGCCAAGCCGAAGACGATTTTCTGTCATGACAGACAATAAAGTCATTCTGATTCTGATTCTAGTTCTGATCCTTTCAGCAGGACACAATCTCCAGTCTGAAGTTTCTTTCGTGCTTCGAGGGATTAAAAGCACTGCAAGTCAACACTAAGAGAACAGAAACAAGAAGAAAAAGAGGGAAACAGGAGGAAAAGAGAAATAGAAATTGGTAAGCAGTGCTACAGATGACACTACTTCCTGTTTGTATTGTCAGTCCGTCCAGCTGTCCGTCTGGTCACATTTTCATTTCCGGGCCATATCTTTAAAACTACTGATGATATCTTCATGAAACTTTGTATACATATCAAGCAACATGTGATCTTGCTATTTTGGATTTTTGAAAAAAGTATTTTTCTAATTTTTTTACATAAAAAATAGATTTTGACTTAGTTTCGAAAGAGCAATGTTTGTTTCCGGAGCATATATCCAAAACTATTCATGATACAGATTTGAAACTTGGTATACATGTTAACGAGGTGATGTACATGTGCCTTTTCATACTAAGGAATTTGAGAAATTTTAATTTTTCATGTTTCCATGGAAACAATTTCAGACTTAGTCTCTCAGGTTAGTCTTAGGGGTAGGTTTTATTTCCAGAGCAGAACTTGAAAACCATGGGTGGTATGGTCTTGAAAGTTTGTATATGTATTGATTAAGTAATGTATATGTGCCTTTTCATACTAAGAAATGTGAGAAATTTTAATTTTTAGCTCACCTTGACCAAAGGTCTGGTGGGTTTATGCCATGGGCTGCTGAGGCCAGTGTAAAAAGGAAGGGTTGGTTTCCTGCAGCAGAACTTGAAAAATGTGACAAATAATATCTTGAAACTTGGCATATAGTTGGTATATGGGATGGGGGATATAGATGACTCTGTCTCCTTGTTTTTCACTTGATTGCTGTTCCATTACAGTTCAGTTCCTCTTCAGGATAAAACACACAGGTCTTTCATCTTAAAGAACAGGATTTTAGCTCAAATTAAACACCTGGAAGTTTTGCTTTGTTTCTGGAGAATATTTCAGAAAATGGTTTGAACAACTAGTTAAGATCTGTTCACTAGGAGTTCAGGAAAGTCCTGTCAGGTTTCATTCCTAGTTTAGTTCAGTGGCTTTCAACTGGTTTTCCTTCAGGACCCATATTTTATGTTGGACATTAAGTCATGATTCAACACTACACTATAGGTGTTTATCACCTGGAAGTAAACAAAGAAATGCATATTAATTTTGCATAATATTGTTATTATACTCATAATTATTCATTGCATAGGCCTTACAAAGGTGGATAATAATCATTTACCATCTCAGACAACAGGAAATAAATCATCTTCATAAAAATCAACTTCAAACAACCTCATACGTATTTACAGTGGAAAATATAAATTTATTCAATCCAATGTATGTTGATTCAAGTGCAAAATTAATTAGTCACATTAATATGAAAATGGGCCACTGTATAAATGCATCCACTGTCAGAATGCAGTCACTTATGGCCCTTTTCCACTACCCTTTTTCAGCTCACTTCAGCTCGCTTCAGCTCACTTCAGCCCGACACGGCTCGCGTTTCGACTACCAAAAACCAGCACGACTCAGCTCGTTTCAGCCCTGCTTAGCCCCTAAAACTCGCACGGTTTTGGAGTGGGGCTGAAGCGAGCCAAGCCGTGCCGAGTGAGGCTGGGGGCGTGAGCAGACACTCCCCTGTGCACTGATTGGTGAGGAGGAGTGTCCTCACATGCCCACACACGCCCCGCGAGCGTGCTGGGATCTGTAAACACCGCAAACCCGGAAGAAGAAGAATTACGAATTACGAGAATTTCTGAAGCCTTATGCGCCTCGCCTCATCTATACGCTCTTGCCAGTATCTGTTGGCGTTGTCGGTGACAACAAGCCACAGAACCAAGACCAGCAACACTAACGACTCCATGTCCTCCATGTTTATTGTTTACTATTCGGGTCGTGAGACTACCGCTGAAAAGATCACTGAATCAGTGACATACAGAGCATCGTGGACGAGTTCGCGGAGCGCAAGGCTCGTCGTATGCCCTTCAAATAATGCGCGCAGTAGGCTATTGATGTTTTATTATGAGCCATGTACAGTATGTCGCCTAATGTTTTTTTGTTTCTGAGTTACATGTTCGTTTGAAGGACTTAATGTACAAAATAACATAGTTGCACCCCGTAGTGTTGAAATTGGTAAACACAGTGCATTCAGTGAGGTTTGCACCGCCCTCCTTTTATTTCTGACTCTTCCTGTCACCGTTGCAACCTCTGAGCGCTCATTCGTATGCCCTTCAAATAATGTGCGCAGTATAGGCTATTGATGTTTTATTATGAGCCATGTACAGTATCCTAATGTTTTTTGTTTCTGAGTTACATGTTCGTTTGAAGGACTTGATGTACTAAATAACATAGTTGCACCCGGTAGTGTTGAAATTGGTAAACACCGCAGTTGCGGACATTTTGTAGCCTAAAATGATGTTATGATAAGCTTTAATAAAGGGCCCGGTCATTTGCCCCGCCCCCGGCCCGGCTCTGACTTGTTCCGCCACTGTCACTGATGTCACTGTTTGCGCTGCTTAACGACATCACCTGATGTCCACCCACTTTCGCTAACTCCACCCAATGTGTCCACCCACTTCCAGCCAGCACGGTTCATCGCGGTTGTAGTCGAAATGCAACTCCAACAGCCCCACTCAGCTCGACTCAGCTCGACTCGGCACGGCACGGCTCAGCCGCGTTTGTAGTGGAAAAGCGGCATTAGAGATGCATGCACAGGGGAGAGCAGGGCATTGCAAACTGCAGCCAGAGTTGAATCAAAGAAAGGTTATCATAGGGACATGTGGAGGTCAGTTGATCAGCAAACAGTCCAACATAGGGGAAGCAGAAGATGAAGTTGAGACTAAATGTAAACACTAGTCAGAATGGGAAATCAGGCAGAAGTCACACAGCTCGGCAAAGTCAGGTACAGGACTCTAAATGATACTTTGTACTGGCTGTCTGTGAGAGCAAAGTATTTAGGGGAAAGTTGATTACTGGTAGATTGGAGACAGGTGATGTAATTTAGAAGTCAGGTGGCAGAGGGTGCTGTGACCCTTGTGGATTGTAGTCTGGAGTGGCCATGTTTGGAGGCTGCTCCGAACTCAGTTTTTCAGTGCTATTACTGACAGACCTTGGATAGCTGGCTTCAAGCAGGAGACATGGAAAATTGGAGCCATTCTGCTGTGAGGTAGAAGCTCCAGTCTGTTCGATACCTCATTGATCTTGTGCAGTATTTTGTATGGGCTGATGTAATGGGCTTGCCATTTCCTACATGTGTTGGGTTCTCTTAAGTCCCTTGTGGAGACCCACAAACAATCTCCTGGAGAATATTCTGGGCTATCACTTCTATGTTTGTCTGCATACTGCTTGCACTTGGCATTTACTTGTTCCAGTCTTTGATGGACCTCTTCCCATACCTGCTGGCTTCTCTTAAACCATGAGTTGACTGCTTGTATCTGAGTGGGTGTGTTGTCCCAAGGGAATAGGGGAGGTTTATTGCTGAGTATGCACTGGAATAGGGTCAACTGAGTAGCAGAGTGTTTCAGTGAGTTCTATGCATACTCGGCCCATGCAAGAAATCATGCCAAATCCCCTTGGTTCCTCATGCAGAAGATGCGCAGGAAACACCCCAACTCCTGATTGGCACATTCAGCCTGGCTATTGAATTGAGGGTGATATCCTGACATGAGGCTTACAGACACTCCTAGTCTTTTCATGAAGCTGGACCATGGTCAGAAGATGAATTGAGGACCCCGGTCACTCATTGTGTCCTCGGGAATGCTAAAATAATGGAAGATATGGTTGAATAGCAGTTTGGCTATCTGGAAAGCAGTGGGTAGACCAGGTAGTGGGATGAGTCTGAGTGCTTTGGAAAATCTATCGATGATCACCATAATGATTGTGTTATCTTGAGATTGTGGTAGGTCTGTGAGAAAGTCTATGGCAATATGTGACCAGGGACTCTGGGGAACTTGGAGAGGACATAGTTTTCCAGCAGATGGAGCATTGGGTACCTTGGCTTGGGCGCAGACAGAACATGAGGAAATGAAATGGTTAATGTCAGAAATGATATTCTCCCACCAGTATTTGTTTCTTTTAAGCTGATATATGTGGTGACTGCTGGGATGGCCAGTGGCTGGGAAAGTATGAGCCCAGGTGATGAATTTGCCTCTGAGTTTAGGTGGGACATGCAGGAGCCTGGGAAGACAGTTCTCAGGAGAGTTTGAGGGCTGTGACTGTCTGATTTCCTTGTTGATGTCCCATGTGATGGCTTGCACAAAACATTTGGTTGGTAGGATGGGAGTCAGTTTAGAGGTGTGGGGTGATGAATTATGAACTCTGGAGAGTGCATCAGCTTTGGTGTTTCTGGAGCCAGGGGGATAAGATATTGTGAACTGGAAGCAGGTGAAGAACAGGGCCCATCTGGCTTGCTGTGGGTTCAGATGTTTTGCAGTCTTTAAGTATTCCAAGTTCTTATGGTCAGTCAGAATAGTGAACAGGTGTATGGCACCTTCCAGCCAGTGCCTTCATTCCTCCAAGGCCAACTTGATAGCCAAGAGCTCTTGGTTGCCAATGTCATAGTTCCTCTCTGTGGACATGAGTTTCTTAGAGAAGAAAGGGACAGGGTGCAGCTTGGGTTTCTCCCCAGATCACTGAGAGAGAACCCCTCCTACTCCCATTTCAGATGCATCTACCTCTACAATGAAGGGCTTGGTAGGATCTGGGTGCTGTAGAATGGGAGTGGACATGAATGTTGCTTTGAGCTAGTTAAACACCTCTTCAGCTGCAGGGTTTCACTGGAGATAACATGGTTTCTTCTTCATAAGTGAGGTAAGAGGGGCAACGATAATGCTGAAACCCCAAATGAAGCACCGGTAGAAGTTAGTGAAGCCCAGAAAGCATTGCAACTCCTTTACTGACATGGGAGTGGGACATGATGTGATAGCCGAAACATTTGCTTGGTCCATGCTCACCGCCTCAGAGCTGATGATGTACCCTAGGAATGAGATCTGGTTGACATGGAACTCAGACGTCTCTGTTTTCACATAGAGATGATTCTGAAGCAAGCAGGAAAGTACAGACCTGATGTGCTCGTGGTGACTGTCTTCATCTGGGGAGTAGATTAGAATGTTGTCAATGAATTTCCCCAGCATGTTCCTTAGGACATCATTGATTAGGCACTGGAAGATGCTTGGTGCATAAGAAAGGCCATACGGCATGACCAAGTATTCAAAATGGCTGGCAGTGGCGCTGAAAGCAATCTTTGATTCATCACCCTCCCGAATTCGGACCAGGTTATAAGCATTGCGAAGGCCTAGTTTGGAGAACATTTTTGCTGAACGTAGTTGTTCCAAAGTTGAAGGCACCTGCGAGGGTGGATGAGGGTATTTTTCTGTGATTTGATTCAGGCCCTGATCATCAATGCATGGCCAGAGACGACCTCCCTTCTTTTCCACAAAGAAGATGCCCACAGAAGCTGGTGAGGTAGATGGTCTGATGTAACCTTGTTTTAGAGCTTCTTGTGCATATTCTTCCATGGCAGCCTGCTTGGTGAGGGACAATGGATAAATACAGTTACAAGGAGGAGTAGTGCCTTTGAAGAGGTCAATTGCACAGGAGAAGGGGGGGTCTGATGATTTTTTTTTATGCCATATCAATAACCCTCTGAAGAGCTGCTCTGTCTTCTGATGAACAATTTCCATACCAGGCCATTATGCAATATATCAGTAGCCTATGCTCTTAATCGAGCAGTGGTAGAATGACTCCAGCAGCTTTGCAGAGAGGTTGGTCTTCCTCAGAGTACTCAGGAAGTATAGTCTTTGTTGAGCCTTTTTGACCAGAGCACTGGAGTTAACCATACACTTGAGGTCCTCACTGATGTGGGTACCCAGGAACATAAAACTGGAGACCCTCTCCACCTACTCTCCCATTATTTCTAGTGGCAGGGCCTCCTCCTGATGCCATCTGAAGTCTATAAGAAACTCCTTTGTCTTTGTGATGTTTAGTGACAGGTTGTTATTTGCACAACATTCAGTCAACTTGCAGACCTCATTCCTATAAGCTGTCTCATCACCATTAAAAATCAGTCCCACTACTGTTGTGTCATCAGCAAATTTTATAATTATATTTGTGGGGTGAATGGGAGTGCAATCATGTGTGTAGAGGGAGTAGAGGAGGGGACTTAGCACACACCCTTGTGGCACTCCGATGCTGATGGTGAGACTTAGGGAGACATAAGAACCAAGTCTCAGAATCTGTGGGCAGTTGTTAAGAAAGTCCTTGATCCATAAACACAGTTTGTGGCCAAGGCCCAGGTCCAGCAGTTTGCCAACCAGTCTGCTGGGTACAATCATATTGAACACAGAGCTGTAACCACCAAAATGCATCTGTATATACAGTATGTCCCCTTCTGTTCCAGGTGGGTCAATGTAGTGTGGAGAGCTGTGTTTATGGCATCCTCTGTGGATCTATTTGGCTTAAATAAATACTGGTGCTGATCTAAAGTAGGGGAGAGGGTGGTTTTGATATGTTGCAGAACTAGTTTTTTAAAGCACTTGGATATGATGGGTGTGGATGTGACTGGTCTGTAGTCATTGAGGGAGCTGATGTTGGTCTGTTTGGGCACTGGAATGTTAGTGGTGGTTTTCTGACAGACTGGTACAGTAGCATGTGCCAGGGAGAGGTTAAAGATGTTGTTGAAAACTTATGCAAACTGATGAGCACAGTCCCTGAGCACCCTGCCTGGAATCCCATCTGGACCTGCTGCTTTCTTGACGTTAACAGTTCTCAGGATTCGCTTAACCTCTTGTGTTTCCAGGGTAAGCGATGGGTGAGCAGTCTCCAGCTGGGGTGAAGCTCTCTGGTGCTTTTGAAGTTGGTCAGGTGCTGAATGCCCTACCACATACATGCCAGATCCCTGGAAGGGAACTGACTCTCAGTCTTCTCTTTGTATGCAGCCTTCACTGTTTTTATGCCTCTCTTGAGGTTGTGTCTTGCAACACTGTACAGTTCTCTGTTTCCAGACCTGAAGGCTGCATTACAGTCTCTCAGGAGAAGCTGGACCTCCTTTGTCATCCATGATTTCCTGTTTGGGAGTTCATGGATGATTTTATTGGTCATGAGGGTTTTAATGCAGCTCCTGATGGAGAACAGTACAGTTCATGTATATTCTTCTAGGTTCTGAGTGAAAAACAGACTGCAGTTAGTGCATTGAAAGCAGTCCTGCAGCTGTAGAGATGCTCCCTCAGGCCAGGTTTTAATTGTTCTGATGGTGGGCAGCTGTTTGTTGCTGATGGGGCAGTAAGTTGGGGTTAGAAAAAGTGACTGGTGATCACAATGTCCAAGATGTGGGAGGGTTGAGGCTCTTTATCCTTGGGTGATATTAGAATATACACAGTCCAGTGTGTTTTACCTTCTGGTTGAACACTTAACGTGTTCCTCAAATCTTGGAAGCACAGTTTTCAGATTGACATGATGAAAATCACCAACCACAATAAAAACCCCATCAGGACATGCATACTGTTTGTTTATTGCTGATAGCATGTGGCCAAGGGCTATGTTAACACTGGTGTCTGGTGGAATATACACAGCTATAACAGAAACAACAGGGATCTCCTGTGGGAGATAATAAAGTCTGCACTTAACTGATAGAAACTCCAGGTCAGGTGAGCAGTGTCTGTCAATGATAGCAGTGTTTGTGCACTGGTTATAGTTCATATGAAACCACAATCCACCTCCATGACTCTTACCAGAGTCCTTTCTTCTGTTGCTGTGGTGAGTTTAGTGGCCTGCTAGCTCAATAGCCGTATCCAGGATTCCTGGATATAGCCAGGCATCAGTGATGATCATCACACATCTGTTCTGGATGTGTGCCCATGATGATAAACAAAGTCTGAATAAAGATAAACAAAGTGTTTTCCATTTTGTTGTTTAGAGCCCTGACATTGGACATAAAGAAACTGGAGAGCGGTGGCCTGTGAGGCTTCCTCTTTAGCTAAGCTACTGGTAGTGCACTGGCATAGTGTCCTCGCTTTTGTTTTTGCTTGCTGTCACTGGCATCTGCCACGCAGTACAATGATCCATGGAGACCCTGGTGGTCTAGCATTCTCTGGTGGAATCAGAAAGGGATGCTGAAATGCACTTACATCAAATTTTTGCTGCGTGGTCCCAATGAATATCAGTGATTCCTGGTGTAATGGATCACATTTGATGTACCTTTGTTAAATTTCCAGAACATGATCAAAAACAACAAGAAGATATGTTTCTATTGTAGAGAGCACTCAGCCACTGTGTCTGTGCACACTGCCATCTTTAAGAAGCTTAACCCTCTGGGGTCGAGAGCTTCGCCGGTGAAGCTCAACAGGTTTAGAATGAGTATGTCATGTATTTAGATAAATATCTTTGTGTGTTTTTTTATCATACAAGCATGATAAACATATTGAAACTTTATACTTCATACTTTCCTATGTGCCCACTGCCAAATAATATTATATTTTTAAAATTACCTAAATTACATGAAACATAAAACTTGTCACTGTACTTAGTCACACCAGAGTCAGAGGCCCTGTCCACACGGCAACGGATTCAGGTGACTCCGATACAATTGCTTATCGTTTAGGCCTGGCGTCCACACGGCGCCGGCGTTTTGGGTGCCCAAAACGCAATCTTTTTGAGAACGGGTTCCAGAGTGGAAAGATCTGGCAACGTTGCCGTTGTGAAGTCGTCTGGATGAGTAAAACGGATTTGTTTACGATGACGTCACAACCACATGACTGTGAGTGCTTCACGCCGGGTAGAAGTGTAACGAATATCACCAGGAAAAAGCCTTACAGAGCACTAGTGAGAGTGAAACACGAGCTTGGATATTATATTATTATTATTATTATTATTATGTTCAGTGTTAGTTCACAGTAGTAATGCAAGAAGCAGAATAGTGACAGTAATAGTAAAGCAAAAACATGCAATTGTACAAACACTGCAGCTCTACAGCAAAATATTCATTTATAAAATGGTCTGATTCTTAACACCAGTAGTGCCAATGATCTCATTGCGATGCGATGCGAGTTGTCAAGAAATCCTATAACTTGGTTCATGAAACGCGCTTACAAAATATTTTCACTGTGAATATTTATTGTGTAATGCCTGGTGCAAAGTGAGAGAGAGAGAGAATAGCCCTTAGGGCAGAGTCAATCCCGCCAGCAAAAATAAGGGGAAAAAAGGAGCGATCTCACCTCTTCAGATGATGGTTTAAGTCCTACAATACATTCCTCAAAAAAGGGCGTAGAAAAGCAAATTAATCCATCAACGTGTATCATTCAATTTATTCCGGACAATTAAAGACGCCGCCTTCCGCGTACGTCATCCTCGTCGCCATTTTGGAAAGGTCAAAGCGGAGAATAAAGATTAGCTGCGTTTAACTGTACCAACAGGTTTACCGTCCAAAGGAGATCACATGGGATTACCTTTCACAGGTGAGAAACAGCAAATTAATCCATCAACGTGTAGTATTCAATTTATTCCGGACCATTAAAGACGCCGCCTTCCGCGTACGTCATCCTCGCCGCCATATTGGAAAGGTCAAAGCGGAGAATAAAGATTAGCTGCGTTTAACTGTACCAACAGGTTTACCGTCCAAACGAGATCACATGGGATTACCTTTCACAGGGAGACTGGAAAAATACTTTTCATTGTATTTGGTCATTATAATGTAATTTTACGAACAGATTTTCCTGACTTTGTGGCTAATATGAAGTCTCGCGCATAATAGTTTATGCGCATGCGTCCTTACTTCTATTCCCATACGAAAAAGAACAGTAAAGAACTTATAAGAGTTTACCACTGTCTTAGTAGTAAATCCTTATAAATATAAGGATAAATCCTTATAAGGATTTATAAATAAATATATATGCCATGTATGATTTACTCCTGAAAGTGGCCCATTTTGCATTTTCCTCATACAAATTTTTTATGAAAATCTAGTATGTATGAAGTGAACATTGTGCATGGTTTTTACAGATAATGTGTATGATGAATTACACTGTCTTTGTATGCTTCATGTAATGTTTGTAGTTTTAAATTATATTTTACAGTTTAAAATGTATATGCCTTTTATATGTAAATCCACATATGTTTGTGTTGGATTTACATATAAAAGGCATGTACATTTTAAACTGTAAAATATAATTTAAAACTACAAACATTACATGAAGCATACAAAGACAGTGTAATTCATCATACACATTATCTGTAAAAACCATGCACAATGTTCACTTCATACATACTAGATTTTCATAAAAAATTTGTATGAGGAAAATGCAAAATGGGCCACTTTCAGGAGTAAATCATACATGGCATATATATTTATTTATATTTATAAGGATTTACTACTAAGACAGTGGTAAACTCTTATAAGTTCTTTACTGTTCTTTTTCGTATGGGTTGTTCTGGTGTGTCCGAAGGGACCGTCTTACAGCGCCCCTAGAGGTGTGGCATGTGTATTGCATCGTTTTCAGCAAGCGTTGCGTTGCCATATGGACCTGATTTCTACTGATCGTTGCCCATTTGGAGGCGATATTTTTTTTAAATAACATCACGTTGCCGTTGTCGTGTGGATGTGGCCAGAGTGCTGAGCTCTCACTTACCCATTCATGAAAGACTATTCACATGGTAACAGCATGATAATCACTTTCACTCTTTCAGTTAAGATTGGTTTCTCTTTCACAGTGGAAATGCCCACTGTAAACAGGATAAAAATCTGTCAGACATAGTTTAGCCTATTTAGAGGTAAAACTTGTTGCAAGATGGCATGCAGATTTTATGCACTTGGGATGATTAGTTTAGCCTATTTAGAGGTAAAACTTGTTGCAAGATGGCATGCAGATTTTATGCACTTGGGATGATTCAGGACAATGATTCAATTCATGATTCAGTTCATGATTCAGGACAACGATTCAATTGAATCTTGAGAACTGCAACACTGATGATGAGCGGTGCTTTTTTTTTTTACTTCGACTCAATCCAGCCAAAGATCAACTCAAGTAAGTGTAAATAATTCTTCTATGTATTATGAGCAGATCAGTTGATATGCATGCACTGTAGTGCATAAGCCCCTGTCACACTTATTCAGAATTAGCAGGAATCAAGCAGAACCAGCCGGAATGAAAATTTTTTCTAAATTCTTGCCACATTCAGGTGGGAATTTCAAACTGACCAACATTCTTACAGCTTTGTAAGAATGCCGTTCAAATAATTAGAATGTGCTTCAAACCCGCCTCGAATGATTCTTTCACATTACGGGTGTATTAGATTTTGAATGCAGTTCAAATGTAGTTGGAACAGTAGGAATACCTAGAATGCTGTTAGAATGCAGTAAGAATATTAAGAATGCACTTCGAATGCCGTACGGGTGCGATTCGATTGCTGCCCGAATACCACCCGAAGTCTGGTTGGAAGGTGCCTTGAATGCTGTATGAATTCACCTCAAATGCAGTCAGAATGCTCCCAGAATAGCCACCAAATATGTTTCGAACATCTAAGAATTCAAAGAGAATGCAGCTCGAATACTTAGAATGCACTTCGAATGTGCTTAGAATGTAACACAAATGTCCCAAGTGTACCAAGAATGCCACTGGAATGGTCCCTGATAGGGAATAAAACACTGCAGAATCTAGCATTTTCATCAATCTCAGCCCAGACACTATAGAGTATGGACCCCCGGACCATGTTGCTTTGCTCCAGATTGCTATCCTCCAGCAAGACCTGCTTGAAAGAGATGTGGAGGAGGCTAGGAGAAGAAACATTAGGAGGAGAAAACCCAGAAGGTATCAGACCAGCCCATGGCTGGCAGAGGAGAGAAGGAGGCTGTATGGACATTACACCAGACTGATGGAGGAGCTCAGAGTAAAAGATCCACAGTCCTTCTTCAACTACCTCAGGATGGAGCCTGCCATGTTTGATAAGTTGGTGCAGAGAGTGGGACCAAGGATAGAGACGCAGGATACCAAGATGAGGAAGGCACTACCTCCAGGCTTGAAACTGACCATCACTGTGAGGTTCCTGGCTTCAGGTGACAAGTATCCCAGCCTCATGTACAGCTTCCATGTGGCAAGGAACACCATCAGCCTCGTCATCCCTGAAGTCTGCCAAGCCATTGTGGAGGAGTACAAGGATGAGGTCATCACCTGCCCCACCACTCCAGAAGAATGGACACCTATTGGGGAAGTCTTCAGAAACAGGTGGAATGTTCCTCATGCTGTGGGAGCTCTAGATGGCAAAACAATGGACAAAAGGTTGATGTTGAGCAGGCGACTCCTCAATGCAGACTGAAGTTCCAGCAGCAGCTAGCCGCATTTTAATATGATTTGGTGGTGTTCTGAATTACGTCTGGACTCATTCGAGGGCCAATCAGGATGTTCTGACTGCATTCAAGATGTATTCGAGCAGCAATCAAAATATTCAGATGGCATTCAAAGTGCATTCCAGCTGAACTATTTTAGTATCAAAATAGATTCCGGCAGCAATCGAGATGCACTCGAGGTGCATTCCAGCTCATTTGAGGCACATTCAGGACATTCTGGCAGGATTTGAAGTGGCTTGCCATTTTGATTTTTCCCTCGAAAGCCATCAAAATGTTTCAAATTCTGTTGGAATGCCGTAAGAATACTGTATTTATAATGCAGTCAGAATGCAGTTAGAATACACTTCAAATGCCGTTCAATATTTCTCCTCTTCGAATGCACTTTGAATGTTTTGAACATGAGCAAAACATTCGGGCCGGCCACAATAATGGGCCTGAATGTTCAGAATGCACTCAGAATGCAGTCAGAATTTTTAGAATGCACTTCGAATATCCCAGAATATACGAAGAATTTTCATTCCGACGGCATTCCAGCTCATTCTGCCTTTAGTGTGACTACCCAAATACACAGGAAAAATGACTGAGCAGTTTTTCCAGAGTTAAAAGTATTTTCCTCAAAAATAGTTAATTTTGCTCTATTTGGAGTTTAGAGAGTAAAATTTGGAGTTGGAGTGGGAGCAAAATTACAGAGTAGCTGTGTAACAGAGTAAGAGAGTTGGTTGTGGCTCTGAACTGAGTAAAATAGTACAAGAGTTAATTTCAAGACACAATGAATGGAGTCAAATACCAAAATAAAGTCAAATACCAGATAAATGAAGTTGTTGTAAAAAGCAGTTTTAGAACTGTATTGGAATGTGTGAAAAAACATTGCCCTACCCATTGTGACTTGATCCGATGGGATTAAGAGTTGACCTGATGGGATTAAGAGTTGGAAGTGGGAGGGGTATTCACTCTTCTCATTGAATGGAATGGAAATTGTTATTCTTCTCATTGAATACCCCTCCCATTGCCAACCCTTTATTCCAAAATAATAGGACTTGTTTTTTTGGATGGCCAGTTAATTGTCCAAATCAGTGAAGCAGATTTAGGTTTTTGTGCTTGATACATTCCTAAGACTGAACAGAATCACCTCAAGTGACCAAAATGGTTCGTCACAACAGGTAAGGTCATGTTCCAACACAGTTCTAAAACTGCTTTTTACAACATCTTCATTTATCTGGGTTTTTTTTTTTAAATTACAATCATGACATGCATACTACGGTATGCAAAAGTTTGGGCACCCTTACTGAAAATGTCTGTTACTGTGAATAGTTAAGTGAGCAGAAGCTGAACTGATCACCAAAAGGCATAAAGGTAAAGATGACACATTTCTTTTCAGTGTTTTCTGCAAGATTTGTGTATTATTTTTGTTTTGTACAATTGGAGAGTGAAAAAAGAAAAGGAACACCGTGCGAAAGTTTGGGCACTCCAATACATTTTAGTTCTCAGGTAACTTTTACCAAGGTTCCAGACCTTAATTAGCTTATTGAGCTGTGGCTTAATTGTTCAAATTCTTCATTAGGAAAGGTCAGATGATGCAGATTTCAAAGCTGTATAAATTCTCTGACTCCTCAAACTTGTCCCTAAAATCAACAGCCATGGGCTCCTCTAAGCAACTTCCTCGCATTCTGAATAATAAAATAATTGATGCTCACAAAGCAGGAGAAGGCTGCAAGAATGTAGCAAAGTGTTTTCAGGTAGCTGTTTCCTCGGATTGTAATGTTATTAAGAAATGGAAGTTAACAGAAACAGTGGAGATCAAGGTGAGGTCTGGAAGAGGAAGAAAACTTTCTGAAAGAACTGCTCATTGGATTGCTAGAAAGGCAAATACAAATCCCTGTTTGACTGCAAAAGACCTTCAGAAAGATTTAGCAGACCCTGGAGTGGTGGTGCACTGTTCTACTATGCAGTGACACCTGAACAAATATGACCTTCATGGGAGAGTATCAGAAGAAAACCTTTCCTGCATCGTAGCCACAAAATTCAGCATCTGAAGTTTGCACATGAACATCTAAATAAGCCTGTTTGGAGAAAAAAAGGGTGCTAATTTCCAGGAAAAGAACACCTCTCCAACTCTGAAGCATGGGTGTGGATCGATCATGCTTTGGGGTTGTGTTGCAGCCAGTGGCACAGGGCACATTTCATTGGTCGAGGGAAGCATGGATTCGAATAAATACCAGCAAATTCTGGAAGCAAACATCACGCCATCTGTAAAAAAGTTGAAGTTAAAAAGAGGATGGGTCCTACAATAAGACAATGATCCAAAACACATCTCAAAATCTATAATGGAATACCTCAAGAGGCACAAGCTGAAGGTTTTGCCCTGGCCCTCACAGTCCCCTGACCTAAACATCATTGAAAATCTGTGGATAGATCTCAAAAGAGCAGTGTATGCAAGACAGCCCAGGAAACTTGTAGAACTGGAAGCCTTTTGCAAGGACTAATGTATGAAAATCCCCCAGGTAAGAACTGAAAGATTATTAGCTGGCTACAAAAAGTGTTTACAAGCTATGATACTTGCCAAAGGGGGTGTTACTAGGTACTAACCATGCAAGATGCCCAAACTTTTGCTTCGGGCCCTTTTTCGTTTTTGTCATTTTGAAAATGTAAAAGAAGAAAATAAAAAATTGTTTTTGCTTAAAATATAAAGGGAATGAGTCACCTTTAACTTTATGCCTTTTGGAGATCATTTAATCTTCAACTTGCTTAACTGTTCACAGTAACAGCAATTTTGACCAGGGGTGCCCAAACTTTTGCATACCACTGTAGATATTATTGTAGCTGAACTTGTACTGAATACAAAAAAGTCATATGACTTTGAAAATACTGCTTGTTGATACACTCCTGCAGCCAAGAACAGGAATATTTGAATATGTCTGTGAAGATTCTCAGTCATCCAGGTCATAGTAACTGTGGGTGGTAAAAGAGAGCAACTGGACTTGCTTGAAGATTCTTGAAGACGTTTCACCTCTCATCCAAAAGGCTTCTTCAGTTCTGTCTGACTAGTAGGGAGTATCAGGTATTTATCCTTGTGGCAGCGGGGGCGTGGTCTAGCATTGGTCTGTGACAGGAGGGCGGAGTCAGGGAAGTTAAGTGGCAGAATCACTACACCTGTTGTTAATTGATGTGTTTGTGTGTCTTCCCAGTGACCGCACCCTTCTTAAGGAGAGAGAGTGAGAGCAGAGGGACTCTCTCCACAACCAGACGGCTGATGTGTGTGTTTGCGTCTGAAAAGTGCAAAATAAAAGAGAGTTTTGTTAAACAGTTCTGTCCTGCCGTCCTTCTGTGCTCCACCCACCTACATGGACTGTTACAGTCCATGTAGGTGGGTGGAGCACAGAAGGACGGCAGGACAGAACTGTTTAACAAACAGTTTAACAAACATGGACTGTTACAGTCCATGTAGGTGGGTGGAGCACAGAAGGACGGCAGGACAGAACTGTTCAACAAAACTCTCTTTTATTTTGCACTTTTCAGATGCAAACACACACATCAGCCATCTGGTTGTGGAGAGAGTCCCTCTGCTCTCTCTCTCCTTAAGAAGGGCGTGGTCACTGGGAAGACACAAACACATCAATTAACAACAGGTGTAGTGATTCTGCCACTTAACTTCCCTGACTCCGCCCTACTGTCACAGACTGATGCTAGACCACGCCCCCGCTGCCACAATCCTCTCATGGATGAAATGCTCATCTAAGGCTCATCTAATTACAACTCAATTTTGTATCACCGCTATGCAGATGACACCCAAATTTATTTTGTTCTATCACCTAATGATTATGCCCCCCTTGAATGTCTCTACCAGTGTATTGACTAAATCAACAACTGGATGTCACAAAATTTTCTCCAGCTGAACACAGATAAAACAGAAGTAATTCTATTTGGGAAAAAAGATGAAAGACTCAGGATTACCACTATTCTTGACACAAAGGGGATTAAAACAAAAGACATGGTTAAAAATCTTGGTGTTTTCATTGACAGCGATCTAAACTTTGACAGTCACATGAAAGCAATCACTAAATCATCATTTTATCACCTAAAAAACATTTCCAAACTAAGAGGACTTATGTCAAAAAATGATCTGGAAAAAACTTATACATGCCTTCATCTCTAGTAGGGTTGATTACTGCAATGACCTTTTCACAGGCCTGCCAAAAAAGACCATCAAACGACTTCAGCTGGTTCAAAATGCAGCGGCTAGGGTTCTCACATGAACAAAGAGAACAGAGCACATTACTCCAATTCTAAGGTCCCTTCACTGGCTTCCAGTAAGCTACAGAATTGACTTTAAAGCATTGCTGCTGGTGTACAAATCTCTAAATGGTACAGGGCCCAATTACCTTTCTGATATGTTGCAACGGCCTAACCCAATCAGATCTACCAGATCGCAGCAGCAAAATTTACTGGTAAAACCTGTTGCTAAAACAAAGTGTGGTGAAGCAGCTTTTAGCTACTATGCAGTACAGCTATGGAACCAACTCCCAGAGGACATCAAAAATGCTCCTGCTGTTGGCAGCTTCAAGTCTAGATTAAAGACCAAGCTGTTTTCAGATGCTTTCTGCTAACTGATAAATATCATTATCTTTACATGTTTTAAACTTTACTTAACTTTTACAGTCTTTGTATGTCTTAAACTTTCCTTAACTTTTATTCCATTTTATTCTGCTGTTTTTACTGAACTTTCTATCTTCTTCCCCCTTTATTTTATGTAATTTTATTTTCTATTGTTTACTGTTTTGCTTTTACCTCTGTAAAGCACATTGAACTGCCATTGTGTATGAAATGCGCTATATAAATAAACTTGCCTTGCCTTGCCTAAGGTGTCGTTGAGTCATCCTGTTGGTGTGGGTCACTGGGTGCTGGATGTGAACGGCCTCAAGAGTCGTTAGGGTGATCAATGGATTGCCCGATAAGGTGATCAATGGAATGCTGATTCTCTCTGTCCTCTTGTGAGTCACTGAAAACAGCTGGGTTTTGGTGTGCATTCAGTTGTCTGGGAAGTGTGCCAAGGACTGCATTGTAGGTGGCTGATAAATGATGTCTTAGGCCCTGTCCACACAGCAACGGATTCAGGTGAATCTGATAAAAATTTTTAGCGTTTCGGCCTGGCGTCCACACGGCACCGGCGTTTTGGGTGCCCCAAAACGATATTTTTTGAGAACGGTTTCCAGAGTGGAAAAATCTGGCAACGGCGCTGTTGCGAAGTCGTCTGGATGAGTAGAACGGATTTGTTTACGATGACGTCACAACCACATGACTAGAACAAGCAGCACTCACTCATTCACGCCGGGTAGAAGAAGGGGTTTATGCGCATGCGTCCTACTTCTTCTATTGTTCTGGTGTCTCCGATGGGATTGTCTTACAGCGCACGTAGAGGTGTGGCATGTGTATTGCATCATTTTCAGCAAACGTTGCGTTGCCATATGTACCTGATATTTTACTGATCCGTTGCCCATGTGGACGCGATATTTTTTTTACCTGCTAAAAAAAAAATCTTGTTGCCATTGTCGTGTGGATGTAGCCTTAGACCCCCACCTCTGTTCAGTGATGGCCATTCCAGGTTGACAAAAATGGCTTCTTTAACTCCTCACTCATACCAACGATCCTCTCTGGCTAAAATGCGTATGTTGCAATCCTGAAATGAGTGTTCTTTGTTGTTAAGATGAAGGTAGACAGCAGAGTCCTGGCCTGAGGACCTGGCTCTCCTGTGTTGAGCCATACGTCTGTGAAGCGGTTGTTTTGTTTCCCCAATATATGAGTCCGTGCATTCCTCACTGCACTGAATTGCATACACTACGTTGTCCTGTTTGTGTCTGGCTATTCTGTCCTTAGGGTGGACCAGTTTCTGCTTCAGGAAATTACTGGGTCTGAAATGTACCGGAATTTTGTGTTTGTAGAAGATCCTCCTGATTTTCTCAGATAGACCAGAAATGTAGGGAATGACAATGTTCTTGCTATCCTCCTTGTCCGTTATGTTCCTTTTTCTGCTCTTGAAGAAAGACCAGTTGGGATACCCGCAGTTCTGAAGTGCTTTCTTGATGTGATTCTGCTCCTTCTCTTTTCCCTCTACCGTTGTAGGGTTGTTCTGAGCCCTGTGTTGTAAGGTCCTAATGACCCCCAATTTGTGTTCCAGTGGGTGGTGAGAGTCAAAGAGTAGGTACTGTGTGGGGGGGGTTTTCCGGTAGACCTCGATGCTAAGGCTTCTGTCTTGTCTAATGTGTACATCACAATCCAAGAAGGCTAGATTATTCCCACTGACGTCCTCCTGAGTGAAAACTGATGTTGATATCCACTGCATTGATGTGCTTAGAGAAGGCTTCCACTTCATGGGTTTTGATTTTAACCCAGGTGTCATCCACATATCTGAACCAGTGGCTGGGAGCAACTCCTGAAAAAGTGGTCAAAGCTTTATGTTCCATTTCCTCCATGTAAAGATTGGCCACAATAGGGGACACCAGTGAGCCCATGGCGCATCCATGCTTCTGTCTGTAGAAACTTTCATTAAACTGGAAATAAGTGTTAGTCAGGCAGAGGTCAAGCAGGGTGCAAATCTGGTCCGTTGTGAGGTTCGTTCTATCCAGTAAGGTGTTGTCTTTAAGGAGTCATTTTCTAACAGATTTGACTGCTTCTGTGGTGGGAATGCAGGTGAAAAGAGAAGTGACATTGTAAGAAACCATGGTTTCATCCTGGCTCCTCTTGTTGGGAATACGCTACATCACGTCAAAAACTCCCAAGATTTTGCTACTAAAGTTGCAGACCTCAAACTAGACTTAGATGAAACCATGGTTTCTTACGATGTCACTTCTCTTTTCACCTGCATTCCCACCACAGAAGCAGTCAAATCTGTTAGAAAACGACTCCTTCAAGACAACACCTTCAGATATGTGGATGACACCTGGGTTAAAATCAAAACCCATGAAGTGGAAGCCTTCTCTAAGCACATCAATGCAGTGGATATCAACATCAATTTCACTCGGGAGGACGTCAGTGGGAATAATCTAGCCTTCTTGGATTGTGCTGTACACATTAGACAAGACAGAAGCCTTAGCATCGAGGTCTACCAGAAACCCACACACACAGACCAGTACCTACTCTTCGACTCTCACCACCCACTGGAACACAAATTGGGGGTCATTAGGACCTTACAACACAGGGCTCAGAACATCCCTACAATGGTAGAGGGAAAAGAGAAGGAGCAGAATCACATCAAGAAAGCACTTCAGAACTGTGGGTATCCCAACTGGTCTTTCTTCAAGAGCAGAAAAAGGAACATAATGGGCAAGGAGGATAACAGGAACAAACGCAAGAACATTGTCATTCCCTACATTTCTGGTCTATCTGAGAAACTCAGGAGGATCTTCTACAAACACACCCTGAAGCAGAAACTGGTCCACCCTAAGGACAGAATAGCCAGACACAAACAGGACAATGTAGTGTATGCAATTCAGTGCAGTGAGGAATGCACAGACTCATAGTATATTGGGGAAACAAAACAACCGCTTCACAGGCATATGGCTCAACACAGGAGAGCCAGTTCCTCAGACCAGGACTCTGCTGTCTACCTTCATCTTAACAACAAAGGACACTCATTTCAGGATTGCAACGTACGCATTTTAGCCAGAGGGGATCGTTGGTATGAGCGAGGAGTTAAAGAAGCCATTTTTGTCAACCTGGAACAGCCATCACTGAACAGAGGTGGGGGTCTAAGACATCATTTATCAGCCACCTACAATGCAGTCCTTGGCACACTTCCCAGACAACTGAATGCACACCAAAACCCAGCTGTTTTCAGTGACTCACAAGAGGACAGAGAGAATCAGCATTCCATTGATCACCTTATCGGGCAATCCATTGATCACCCTAACGACTCTCGAGGCCGTTCACATCCAGCCCCCAGTGACCCACACCAACAGGATGACTCAACGACACCTTAGATGAGCTTTTCATCCATGAGAGAATAAATACCTGATACTCCCTACTAGTCAGACAGAACTGAAGAAGCCTTTCGGATGAGAGGTGAAAAGTTTTCAAGAATCTTCAAGCAAGTCCAGTTGCTCTCTTTTACCACCCACAGAATCTTTGAATTAAGAACAACTTCCTATTAAAGTGGACAGTGAGTCCACAGTCATGTCAGTTTTTAATGCAGTGCTGCCTGAGGCATCGAAGGTCACCGGTGTTGAGTGTTGTTTTCAGCCATGCCTTTCAGCCGTGCAGAGATTTCTCTGGATTCATTGAACCTTTTGATGATATTATGGATTGTTGGTGGTGAATTCTCTAAATTCCTTGCAATTGTACATTGAGAAGCTTTGTTATTAAACTGTTTGATTATTTGCCCATGCAGTTTGTCACAATGTGGTGAACCTCGCCCCTTCCTTGCTTGTGAATAACTAAGCCTTTCCAATTACCAATTAAACTGTTTACCAGTAGAATATTCCAAACAGGTGTTTTATTGAGCATTTCACAATTTTTCCAGTCTTTGTTGCCAGTGTCCCAACCTGTTTGGAATTGGGGTGGTATAAAGGTGTGTTGGTTGTGTTGTGCTTGAAAACACTGTGTATTTGTGTGATTACAATCATAGACAATACCTGATGGATGAGTTATAGAGACTGATGACAGCAGTTATTAAAGACCTGAAAGACAGGTTTTAAGCCATCTGGGGCTAACACTGCCCATCCCTGCCTCCTTGCTCTGGTGGAATCTGTGCACTTCCTTCTTTACCTGATTCACTGTAATACTTTGGGACATGCTGTTACCGAAAAATAATCAACACTGGGGTGTTATCAAGAACTCCACTTCCTCACTGATTGTTTCCAATCACAGCATGGCAGTGACTGTACTGTTTCCTGCTTGGAGAATTAAAATGTATGTACAGTGGTCTCCATGATGATTGTCACCCCTTGTGACAATTAACAAAAAAATTAGAAAAAAAAAATCCACCTTTTGAAGTCGCTTCATCTCACACTGAAAAACTGAGAAAAATTCAACCTTTAATTGAAACAAATCCCTCATAAAGAAATATTTATTTTCAAAAAAAGAAAAACCCCAAAAAACTTTATACTTTGTTGGCCCCTCTGCACTTAACACTTTGTACAAGCTCCTTTTGACAGTAAAACAGCACTGAGTTTTCTCCTATAACATTTTATAAGGTTGGAGATACAGAGCAGAACATCTGAGACCATTCCTCTTCACACAATTTCTTAAGATCATCTCGGTCCTCAGCCCTCTCTTGTGCTCTCTCCTCTTCAGCTTACTCCACAGAGTTTCAATGGTGTTCAGGTCAGAGGACTGAGATGGCCATGGCAGAAGCTTGATTCTGTGCTCAGCGAACCATTTTTGTGTTGATTTTCACATATGCTTCAGATCATTATCCTCCTGGAAGATCCAGTGATGACCCTGTTTTAGTTTCCTGGCAGAGTGTTTATTACCAAAACCTCCATTTTGTTTCATCAGACTACAGAACACGGTTCCAGTCAAAGTTGTAGTAGTGTTTCGTAAATTCCAGTTGCTTATGTTTGCAGTGAACTGACAGAAAAGGCTTTTTTTCCTCAAAGACTGGAGATAAGACAAGAGTTTGAAGCTGGAAATCAACAAAGAACATGGTCAAAGTCATGGGCAGTCAGGAACTAAGTAAACGGCTTGGTATGATCATGTACAGAGACACAGAACGATACTTTGTAATGTGTGTGAATGTTTTCTGTGCTTAAGTATAGGGGACAATTACTGGGAGGATGAGAAACATGTGTACCTTAGTATTCCAGAGAGGAGAGGTGCTGTGACGCTTGGGAAATGTAGTCTGTAGCGGTCATGTTTGGATGATGCTCTGAACTCAGATTTTCAGCGCCGTTACTCACAGATCTCTCACACACACACACACACACACACACACACACACACACACACACTTTTCCTGGGTGCTGGTTTGTCAAGATGTTCAGAGTGAAACTCCTGGGTGAGAAGTGGGTCTAAGCTGTCTTTTGCATTCACCCAGCTGTGTTCCTCTGGGCCGTACCCCCCAGTCCACGATGTATTCTAAGTGGCCTCGTGTATAACAGGATTTTAGGATTTTGTGTGCCTGATAAACTGGATATCCCTTTGCTTCTAGGGGAGAAGGGGGTTCATTGGTGGGTGTGTTGGTGGCCAAGTGTCCCTGAATGGCAAGCTTTAGGCAAGATGCATGGAACCTAAGAGACATGTGGCAATGTGATGGGAGCTCTAGTTTATAAGATACCCTCTTTATTTGGCAAAGGACCTTGAAGGGGCCAATGTATTGGGCATGAAGTTATCTGCATGATTTGGGGTCTTGTAGGTCCCTTGTGGATAACCACACTCTGTTGCCTGGAGAGTATATGGGTGTTTCCCCTCTGTGCTTGTCCTTGTAGCACTTATACCTGTCGTCTACCTGTTCTAGCCTTTGATGAACCCCTTCCCATACTTGTTTGCTCCTTCTGAACCAGGAGTCTACTGCCAAGATTTGTGAAGGTGAATTGTCCCATGAGAATAGAGGTGGCTGGTAACCAATTGAGTTAACTGGGTGGCTGAATGTTTTAATAAATTTTGCATGTATTCTGACTAAGGAAAGTATTGCACCCAACCTTTCTGGTTTTCCATACAAAACACTCTGAGGAAACACCTGATCTCCTGATTGGCGCATTTCACTTGGCCATTAAATTGGGGATGGTTAAGCACACTGAAACCCCTAGTTTGTCCATAAACTTAAACCAAACTCTGGATGTGAATTGAGGACTCTGGTCACTAACTATGTCCTCTGGGATCCCCTAATATCAGAAGATATGAGTGAACAGATGTTTGACTGTTTCAAAAGCTGTGGGTAGGCCAGGCAGGGGAATGAGTTTCAAAGCTTTTGAGAATTGATTGATTACCACCACAATGACTGTATTGCCTTGAGGCTTGCATAGGTTGATGAAGAAATCTATGGCTATGTACAACCAGGGCCTTTGGGGTATAGGCAGCAAGCAGAGCTTGCCAACAGGTGGAGCCTGGGGCACTTTGGCATTGGCACAGGTAGAACAGGAGGAAACAAACTTGTTAAATTTGTAGACCATGTTCTCCCACCAATACTTATTACAGATGAGTTGATAGGTATGCTGACTACTAGGATGACCTGTGGCCGGGGATGACTGAGCACAGGTCTCTAAACTGTGAAGGAACATACATGAGAATGGGAGGACAGGCTTCCATAGGATTGTGTGGTTGGGCTTGAGCTATATCTTTGTCAGTGTCCCAAGTAATTGCTTTGACAAAGCATTCTGGAATTGGGATGGGAGCAGGTTCTGGATTATTAGAGGTGGTGTGAATTCTGGAGATAGCATCAGCCTTAGTGATTTTTGAACCAGGACGGTATGAACTGGAGAATCGGAACCTGGTGAAGTAGAGCACCCACCTAGATTGCTAGGGGATTTAGTCATTTAGTGGTTTTCAGGTACTCAAGCTTCTTATGATCAGTAAGGATTGTGAACATATGCACTGCCCTCTCTAACCAAATGTTTCCATTCTTCAAGGGCCAGTTTGATGGCAAGAAGTTCCCAATTTCCAATATTATAATTCTGTTCAACTGGCGTGAGTTTCTTGGAAAAAAAGGCCATGAAGTGTAATTTGGGTTTTTCCCTGAAGCACTGGGACAACACCCCTCCTACATCGGTTTCTACCTCCACCATGAATAGTATGGTTGGATGTGGGTGCCTGAGAATGGGGGCTGACGTGAAAGCCATCATGAGTTTTTCAAAGGCCTCCTCCATGGTGTAGTTCCATTGGAGGCATTTGGATCCCTTCTTAAGCAAGGAAGTGAGAGGTAAGGCAATTGTGCTGAAACCCCAGATGAAATGGTGATAGAAACTGGCGAATCATCAGAAATGTTGCAGTTCATTAACAATGGTTGGTTTAGGCCAGGTGGTAACCACGGACACCTTACTGGCATTCATGCTTACACCCTGCATACTGATGATGTACCCAAGAAATTAAATCTGCATTACATCAAATGACATCTTGATTTATTCCCCCAGTGAAGCCACTCATCACAAGCATGTGAAATCGGTGCTGACCCGGCTCCTAGAGGACCACCTTTATGTCAGGATGGAAAAGTGCGAGTTCCACTGTTGCAAAGCTTCCTGGACATATTCCTCCATGGGAGCTTGTTCAGCGATGGCAAGTGGATAGATGCAATTTCATGGAGGTGTTGTGCCAAGGAGGAGATCAATGGCACAATCATAGGATTGGTGAGGGAGAAGACCACTGGCTTTACCTTTACTGAACTCTTCCTCAAGTTCATTGTAGCAGGCAGGAACATGTTTGATACCTCTGGTTAAGGGATTCTCTACCAAAATGGAAGCCAGGGTGATTTGTGGAAGTTGTAAACACTCATAAAAGCATTTCAGTGACCATTTCAAAAATCTCTCTTTGCTGCCAGGAGATGAGTGGGTCATGGAGTTGTAGCCAGGGGAAACCCAGAACTACATCATGATGTGATGTGCAGGTGACAAACAGGGATATGTATGCTCAACATGGATGGCTCCAACCTGAAGTTCTATGGGCAAGGTGCAAGCCATGACGAGCCCTTCCCTGATGGGTCTGCCATCTATGGTTTTAAGACTTGCTGGTCTTTGGAGATCCTCCATGGTTAGGTTGAGTCTCTGGATGACTTTGAGGTTGATGAAATTGTCCTCTGCCCTGGTGTCTATGAGGGGAGAAAGAACATGGGCCGAGGCTGAGTTTTAACCATACTTGAATCTCAAGAGATTGTTGTACTGAAGTTGCTTTGTAACTCATCAGGCTGGTGGAGCTGGTTTCTTCATAGGAAAGAGCCTCCCTTTTGGGTTTTGGTGGTCAGACTGGCCACTTTGCCAAGAGATGACCGTGTTCACCGCAGTAAAAGCACAACCTCTCATGATGCTTCCTCTCCCTCTTGGAATGGGGTATGTGAGTATTGGAGATCTCTGTTGGCATAGGGGACTGTGGAGATTGTGGAAGAGCTGGACAGTGCTGCAAAGAGGGCCAGTTCCAGAGCAGGTGATCCAGTCTGATAGCTAAGTCAGTGAGGGAATTGAGGGTCAAGTCAAGTCATGTCAACTTTATTGTCAAAATGCTATACATGCTCGACATACAGCACAGATGAAATTTCAGTCCTCTCTGACCCACGGTGCAAACAGGCAATGCAATAAATAAAAATAAAAATAGAATAATTGAAAACAAACTGCGGGGGCATGGTCAAGCGCTGGTCTGTGACAGGAGGGCGGAGTCAGGGAAGGTGAGTGGCAAAATCACTACACCTGAGAGCAATTAACCTGCGTTTGTGTCTTCCCAGTGACCGCGCCCTACTTAAGGAGGGAGAGCGAGAGCAGAGGGGCTCTTGCTGAACCAGGCACTGAGTGTGTGTGTACATATGTATCTGAAAAGTGCATACATTTGTTAGACTGAAAAGTGTGGCAAATAAACGTGCCGTCCTCTGTGCTCCACCCACGTACGCTGAACCGTTACAGTGGTGCCAAAACCCGGGACCGGGAGCACAGCAGCCTCACAGCCCCATGGAGTCCTCCCCGTTCGCTGAACTGATCCATGCCCTCGCCACGGCCCAGCGAAGCCAGCACCAGGTGCTACTCACCCTCCGAAAGGAGCAAGAAGAGCGGTTCGAGGCCCTGGTGTTGGCCCAACAAGAAGATCGCCAGGCGTTCCGGCACCTCCTCGCGTCGGCGGGGCCCACCAGCGCTCCTACTGCGGGCCCGTCTCCCCTCACCGTCACCAAGATGGGCCCGCAGGACGACCCCGAGGCATTCATCACGCTCTTTGAGCAAGTTGCCGAAGCCTCGGGGTGGCCGATGGAGCAGCGCGCGGCGCGCCTCCTCCCCCTGCTCACGGGAGAAGCAGAGCTGGCCGCGCTACAGCTCCCCGCCGACCGCCGGCTGGCCTACGCGGACCTCCGCCGGGCTGTCCTCCAGCGCATAGGGTGCACTCCAGAACAGCAGCTCCAGCGCTTCCGCACGCTGCACTTGGAGGAAGTCGGCCGGCCGTTCGCGTTTGGCCAGCAGCTCCGGGACACCTGCTGGTGGTGGCTGAGGGCCAACAACCGTGACGCCGAAGGAATCCTTGACCAGGTGGCGCTGGAACAGTTCGTCTCTCGCTTGCCAGCAGGAACTGCGGAGTGGGTCCGGTGCCACTGCCCGGCGTTGCTGGATCAAGCAGTCGAGCTGGCGGAGGACCATTTGGCGGCTGTCCCGGCGGCAGGACAGCAGATGGCATCTTCTCTTCTCTCCTCTTCTCTCTCTCTCCCCCCCTCCTCCTGTGTCCGGTCCTCGCCTCATTCCCCCTCCGCGGAGGCGGGGGCCGGCGCCCCCCCCAGCCGGCCCGCCGCACCCGTGGTGCCCTCCCGTTTCTCCCTTCTGTGTCTGTCTCTCCCCCACCTCAGGTGAGTGAGCCCCAGATCACCGGTGCAGAGGGAAAGCCCGGGCCGGTTTGCTGGCGCTGCGGGGAGCTGGGCCACCTTCAACAGCAGTGCACGGCCATGGAAGTGGGCATGGTGGTTCGGATCCCTGACGTGCCAGAGGCCGCCCTCGATTGGGCCGGAGCGTATCGCATACCGGTGAGTATCCAAGGGGCTACATATCAGGCATTGGTGGATTCTGGTTGTAATCAGACCTCAATTCGCCAAAGCCTGGTTCAAAATGAGGCATTGGGGGGAGCACAAGGGGTGAAGGTGTTGTGTGTGCACGGGGATGTTCACAGCTACCCTTTGGTGTCGGTCCACATTATTTTCAGAGGGGAAAAATTTATAGTGAAGGCGGCGGTTAATCCCCGCCTTACCCACTCTCTAATTTTGGGGACTGATTGGCCGGGATTTCGGGGTTTAATGACACACCTAGTCGAGAGTGGGTCCTGCCATTTGACAGGGGGAGGTCCCGGTGTCGCTTTGGTGGGAGCAGCTGTCACAGAGCCATCTACGTCATCTCCGCGTCAGAGTGAGGAGCCGCCGGCTCCTCCTCTCTCTATTGGGGAATCCCTCACGGATTTCCCATTAGAGCAGTCACAAGACGAGACTCTACGGCATGCGTTTGACCAAGTGAGAGTAATCGATGGTCAAACGCTCCAGCCGAACGCCACCCCGTCCTTCCCCTACTTCGCGATTATGAAGGATAGATTATACCGAGTGACGCAGGACACTCAAACTAAAAGAGCAAGTCATGCAGCTTTTAATTCCGAAGAGCCGCCGGGAATTGGTATTCCAGGCGGCTCACTTTAATCCCATGGCTGGACACTTGGGGCAGGATAAAACACTAGCCGGAATAATGGCCCGATTCTATTGGCCGGGGATTCGCGGCGATGTCTGTAGGTGGTGTACGGCATGCCGCGAATGCCAGTTAGTAAACCCAGCGGCCATTCCAAAAGCGCCTTTGCGCCCTCTACCATTAATCGAGACCCCATTTGAGAGAATTGGGATGGATCTCGTCGGGCCATTAGATCGGTCAGCATGAGGGTACTGCTTTATATTAGTTCTGGTGGATTATGCAACGCAATACCCGGAAGCAGTGCCTCTGCACAATATCTCAGCACGCAGTATTGCAGAGGCACTCTTCCGCGTCATCTCCCGAGTTGGAATCCTGAAAGAGATTCTGACTGATCAAGGCACTACGTTTATGTCACGAACACTGCGCGAACTGTATGGGTTATTGGGGATTAAGCCGATCTGCACCAGCGTATATCACCCACAAACGGACAGTTTAGTAGAATGGTTCAACTGCACCCTCAAAAATATTATTAAGAAATTCGTAAGTGAGGACGCACGTAATAAGTGGCTCGAACCCTTGCTGTTCTCAGTGCGAGAGGTCCCCCAAGCCTCCACGGGGTTCTCCCCGTTCGAATTAGTATATGGGCGTAAGCCGCGCGGCATCCTGGACGTGCTGCGGGAAAATTGGGAGGAGGGACCTTCACAAAGTAAGAATGAAATTCAGTGCATTATGGACCTGCGCGCAAAACTCCACACGCTCACCCACCTAACTCAGAAGAATTTGCGGCAGGCCCAGGAACGGCAAGCCCGCCTGTACAACAAGGGTACGCGCCTTAGAGAGTTCACACCGGGAGATAAGGTACTTGTACTGTTGCCCACGTCGAGCTCCAAATTGATCGCCAAGTGGCAAGGACCCTTTGAGGTCACACGGCGAGTCGGGGACGTCGACTATGAGGTGAGGCGAATGGACAGGGGTGGGGCGCTACAGATTTACCACCTCAATCTGCTTAAACTCTGGAACGAGGAGGTCCCCGTGGCATTGGTGTCGGTGGTTCCGGAGAAGGCGGAGCTGGGGCCAGAGGTTCAAAAGGGGACATTGGCATCACGTACCTGTCCGGTCCCCTGTGGAGACCAGCTCTCCCCGACCCAACTCACGGAGGTCGCCCAGTTGCAGGCCGAGTTTTCAGATGTGTTCTCGCCCCTGCCCGGTCGCACTAACCTCACAGAGCACCACATCGAGATGCCCCCGGGGGTGGTAGTGCGTAGCTGCCCTTACAGGCTACCCGAACACAAAAAAAAGGTGGTTCGGGAAGAACTTCAGACCATGCTCGAAATGGGCATCGTCGAGGAGTCCCACAGTGACTGGAGCAGCCCGGTGGTCTTGGTACCCAAGGCCGACGGGTCGGTCCGGTTTTGTGTGGACTATAGGAAAGTCAACGCGGTGTCTAAATTTGACGCATACCCAATGCCTCGTATTGACGAGCTGCTCGATCGACTAGGCACGGCTCACTTTTATTCGACACTGGATTTGATGAAGGGATATTGGCAGATCCCCTTGACTCCACTTTCCCGAGAAAAAACGGCCTTTTCCACACCGTTTGGGTTACACCAATTCGTCACACTTCCGTTTGGGCTGTTTGGGGCACCCGCTACGTTTCAGCGGCTGATGGATCGGGTCCTCTGCCCCCACGCCACCTATGCGGCCGCCTATCTGGATGACATCATCATATATAGTAATGACTGGCCGAGGCACTTAGAACACCTAAGGGCCGTCCTTAGGTCGCTGAGGCAGGCGGGTCTCACAGCCAACCCAAAGAAGTGTGCAATTGGGCAGGTGGAAGTGCGGTATCTGGGCTTCTACTTGGGCAACGGGCAGGTGCGTCCCCAAATTAATAAGACCGCAGCGATTGCGGCCTGCCCGAGGCCCAAGACCAAAAAGGGGGTGAGACAGTTCCTGGGGCTGGCTGGCTATTATCGTAGGTTTATACCTAATTATTCGGACGTCACCAGCCTGCTGACTGATCTCACTAAAAAGGGGGCACCAGATCCGGTCCAGTGGACGGAACAATGCCAGTGGGCTTTTTCAGAGGTAAAGGCTGCACTGTGTGGGGGGCCACTTCTACACTCCCCTGACTTTTCTCTCCCCTTTATGTTGCAGACCAATGCGTTGGACAGAGGGCTGGGGGCGGTTTTGTCCCAGGAGGTGGAGGGGGAGGACCGCCCCGTCCTGTATATAAGCAGGAAGCTGTCGGTGCATGAGGGGCGCTACAGCACCATAGAGAAAGAGTGTCTGGCCATCAAGTGGGCGGTCCTCGCCCTCCGGTACTACCTGCTGGGTCGCCCTTTCACCCTCTGTTCAGACCATGCACCCCTCCAGTGGCTCCACCGCATGAAAGATGCCAATGCGCGGATCACCCGTTGGTATCTGGCACCCCAACCCTTTAATTTCAAGGTGGTCCACAGGCCGGGAGCGCAGATGGTCGTGGCGGACTTCCTCTCCCGCCAAGGGGGGGGAGTCGGCTGCAGGCCGGACAGCCGCCCGGCCTGAGTCGGGTGGTGGGGGTATGTGGCAGCGGGGGCGTGGTCAAGTGCCGGTCTGTGACAGGAGGGCGGAGTCAGGGAAGGTGAGTGGCAAAATCACTACACCTGAGAGCAATTAACCTGTGTTTGTGTCTTCCCAGTGACCGCGCCCTACTTAAGGAGGGAGAGCGAGAGCAGAGGGGCTCTTGCTGAACCAGGCGCTGAGTGTGTGTGTACATATGTATCTGAAAAGTGCATACATTTGTTAGACTGAAAAGTGTGGCAAATAAACGTGCCGTCCTCTGTGCTCCACCCACGTACGCTGAACCGTTACACAAACAAACAATATAAACAGTATAAACACTCTAGATAGGAACTAGACATAGACTAAACACTCAGCCAAACAATATAAACAGTATAAATAAACAGTATAAACACTAGATTAGAACAAGACATAGACTAAACACTCAAACAATATAAACAGTATAAACACTAGGGCCCTGTACTACGATGTGGGTTTTCTGGCTTACCAGGGTAACTTCGAGAGTAACTTGATCACGTGCAGCGTAACTTCCCGATTAACCCATACTACGAAAGTTGGCTATGTTCAAACCGAGGTATACTGCCATGACAATTTACGCTGCATCTCAAACCTGCTCGTCTCAGGTTATGTTCTTGGTTAACCCAAGGTTTCCGATTAACCACACCCTTTTTAAACACCACCTCTCCACCGACATTTCCTCTAGAGACAATGCCAGCATACCTGGATGACCCGTGCGATATCGGAGCGCAGATTAGAGATGGGATTTATGGCTCTTTGATGTGATCCGTTCTTTGAAAAGAGCCATTCAAAAAACTGGCTCATTTGGCTCTTTTTAAATATTTATTCAGTTTTAAGAAGACAGCGTCTAAAGAAGCCAGATCCCTCTGCTTAGCCAGTGACATCAATATTTCTGGACATACCTTTTATATAAAGCAACCTAGACTTACATTATTGTAACCCCTAAACGCTCATAAATAACCATTAAAAAACAATGAGGGCTTCAATGAATGTCCATGCAGAACGGCTTTTCTGTAAAAAAAAGAACCCACTCAAGAACATAGTTATCAAGAACGCAAGAATATTTTATAGAAAAACACTTGTTTTACAAAAATATTTAAGTCTGAGATCCAAAATAGATACAACTACAATAAATATAACACAAGAACTAGTTATCACACAAGAACATTGTAATAGAAAAAAACAAACTTTCTATATTAAAAATATTGAAATTGTAACAAAAATAGATACAACTAAACAGTCAGATAAATAGATAAAGTTATAACAAGAACACAAGATTATTTTAATAGGAAAAAACAAACTATTAATGCAAAAAATATATTATTAGAAAAATAGATACAACTAGAAAAACAGATAAATAAATAAAACACAAAAATAGAACAAACAAAATGACGATAGAATAAATTAAATGAACGTCCGTGCAAAGTAGTTTTCCCACAATATTATCATTAATATCACACAACAACATCATAAACTATATACAAAACAATTTGAACTATTAGGCAAACAGATAAAACTTGAATAAATAAAAGGCAAATGAATGCTTGCTTGCACGCGCACACACACTTACCATTATGAATGATGTTTTTATATTTCATTTTCACCTGTTGCCAGGTGCGTTTGGCACTGCTGTTGCCTCTGAAATGTTCACAGGACACACACCAACTTAGTCAAAGGGACCGAACAGTCAGTCATCCTAATTCATGTGACTCATGTGCACATATCAGCTTAAGTAGGCTACTCCATGAATTTACCATACCAAATTTTATTCAGGATTTTTCGGACATTAAACAAGCTATATATGACTAGGGCCACGTCGAAGGACCATTTTCTGTGACTTGTGATTGATCATGAAGCTTTCTCTCATCCTATACTTCTGTTCTGGAACATGTAGAAGGGAGAATGTACTTACGCATTTACCCGATCGGCAATTCGTTGCCAACATGCTTGCCGCTCCTTATTGGCAGCCGCTGTGTTAGATTTTGCTCTTAATGTTGTTTTAAACTCCTCGTAGCTTTGCATTATGACAGCACATTCTTCCTCTGTGAAGTACGGCGACTGTGCCATTGTGAACAGTGGTGATTTGCGCTGATAACTTCCCCTTTAACGTGAACGTGCATTAACCCTGATTAGGTTAACACAGGTTAAAGAAATCAACTTCATAACTGGCGTCGTAGTACCATTTAACCCCAAACAAGATAACCAGGTTTTGTCAACCCCGGTTTAGCGGGGGAACCCTGGGTTACTTCTGGGTAGGTTGACCTCCGTTCGTAGTACAGGGCCTAGATAAGAACTACACAGACTAAACACTCAAACAGACAATATGAACAGTATAAACACTAGATATGAACTAAACGTAGACTAAACACTCATACACACACACACACACACACACACACACACAGGTTCAAATAAACAAAACAGTCAAGGGCACTTGAGGTATAGCAGGTAAACATGAAATAAGCAGTATAAACAAACTAGCAGCTGTTAAGATGAGGTAGTGCGGAATAGTGCAAATGAGCGAGGTAAAGTGAGATGTGCGGTCCCTGAGTTCAGTGTGTTAATGAATGATGAGATGTATGTATGTATGTATGTATGTGTGTGTTGGGGGGGGAACTGTGAGGATGACATGTCAGATGCTGAAGGGGGGGCAGGGGGTGTGCGAGCAGGCTCTGTGGCAGGGGGCAGAGGGGGGAGGAGGGGCAGAACAGGGAGGGAGTTGAGCCTCCTGACTGCCTGGTGAAAGAAACTGTTCTTGAGCCTGCTGGTTTTGGCCCGGAGACTCCACAGTCTCCTCCCCGATGGCAGCAGGCTGAAGAGGCTGTGAGATGGGTGGGTGGGGTCACCTGCAATCCTGATGGCTTTGCGGGTGAGGCGGGAGTTATATATATCCATTAGAGAAGGGAGAGACACCAATGATCCTCTCAGCTGCTCTCACGATGTGCTGCAGAAACTTGCAGCAGGACACGGTGCAGGCACCGTACCACACGGTGATGCAGCTGGTCAGAATGTTCTCGATGGTGCCTCTGTAGAATGTGGGTGAGTTGTTGGTCATGGCATGCCAGCTCTGTGAGAACATCAGGGCTGAGAACCTGGCGGAAGGTTGCCTTTAATGCTGGTTCAGTCCACCCACTGCCTGCCATTAACGTGCAGAAATCCAAGGCATATTCGGCCACTCTCCTTTCTCCCTGCCTGGTCGTGAGTTGTCTCTCCCCCACTTTGACTCCCTCTGGCTGATGATCAAATACTTGTTTTGACAATTCAATGAAACAATCATAAGAAGTAGTATGCTCACCACCATGCTCCCAAACAGCACAAGCCTACTTCATAGTCTTGCCAGTGAGGAGATTGATGAACTATGCTATTTTCTGTTCTTCTGCAGTATCCGTGAGTGTTGTGAAGTATAGCAAACATTGGAGGAAAAAAAACCCTTACACTCAGAAACCTCCCTGGAGAACTTCTCAGGTTGAGGTACCATCGTGGAGAACATGGGGTATGTCAGGAGGGCCTGCAAAACAATAGCTGTTAGCTGTGACATTCTGGTGTTTAATTAACTTCACATCTGTTGGTGTTCTCCTAACAATTCTCCCTGAGCATTGAGAGCAGTCTGCTTCGCCTCCTCTGCTGCATCCATGGTGGTGAAGATTCCTGTCAGGGTGTAGGCACATACAGATGCAGGTGCAGAGGAGAACAGGTGCATCACAAGCTGATAACCAAATATAATTTGTGAGCCAAAAGAGGAAGGTAGAGTTGAATAGGGGTTGGTCAGTGTGTGAGCAGATTATCAGAGATAAAATAAGAGTTTGAGGTCAGAAATCAACATAAAACATAGTCAAAATTATGGTCAGTCAGAAACTAGGTAAACGGCTTACTATGAGCAGATACAGAGACACAGAATGATACTTCACAATGTGTGTGTTTGCTGAATTTAAGTAGAGGTGCTAATTACTGGGAGGATGGGAAACAGGTGTGTATTCTGGAGAGGCGGGGTGCTCTGGCACTTGGGAAATGTAGGCATAGTGGTGATGTTTGGATGATGAACTGAACTCAGATTTTCAGCAATGTTACTGACAGAAATATGCTTCAATTACATTGTGTTCAATATAATGTAATGTACAGGGGTGCAATGAACAAAAGCACGTTTTTTGTTGAAGATAATTATTTCTTGATGGATTTTTTTTTTTTTTCTCGGAAGGAGTTTATTTCAGTTACAGGTTGGGTTTTTCTCATTTCACCAAAAGGTGGATTTTTTCAAACTCTTCTTACAAATCTATACAAGTGCTGCCAAAAATTGTGGAGGGCAGACATTTAATATACTCATCTCTCATTATCTCTAGCCGCTTTATCCTGTTCTACAGGGTCGCAGGCAAGCTGGAGCCTATCCCAGCTGACTATGGGCGAAAGGCGGGGTACACCCTGGACAAGTCGCCAGGTCATCACAGGGCTGACACATAGACACAGACAACCATTCACACTCACATTCACACCTACGGTCAATTTAGAGTCACCAGTTAACCTAACCTGCATGTCTTTGGACTGTGGGGGAAACCGGAGCACCCGGAGGAAACCCACGCGGACACGAGGAGAACATGCAAACTCCGCACAGAAAGGTCCTCTCCGGCCACGGGGCTCGAACCCGGACTATCTTGCTGTGAGGCGACAGCGCTAACCACTACACCACCGTGCTGCATTTAATATACTGTGACAGCAATCCATTTTTACTTCTTAATTAAAACAGTTTTTAAAGTATTGACAAATGCCCCTGAAATTTGCATTTTAAATTTCAAGTTGTTTCGCAAGAAGGGGATGAATATGAAAAATGCATTTACATTAAAGGACATATTGAAGAAAATGTCACACAAGTGCAGTGAGAAGTGAATCATTCAGGAGAGAGATTTGACATCATTACTGGTGTTATGGATTATATTCAATTCAGGGTCCATGAACATTGTATAAAGTTTTCTGTTGTCTAAATCCACTCTCATCATGTCTCCTGTGTCAGTCATGGCTTCCTCCAGCAGTCTACTGTGTGAAGATCAGCTACATTGCCCCATCTGTCTGGATGTGTTCACTGATCCAGTCACAACTCCATGTGGACACAACTTCTGTATGATCTGTCTCGAAGAGTTCTGGGACAGCAGTTCACACTGTCATTGTCCGGTGTGTAAAATTAATTTTGCCAAAAGACCGGAGTTATGTGTGAATATGTTCATCTCTACCCTTGATGCTCCATTTAAGAAGGCAGATCAGGTGAAATCCAGCAGCACTGCAGAAAAACCCACACAATCTGTGGTGCTCTGTGATGTCTGCTGTGAGACGAAATGTGCAGCCGTGAAGTCCTGCCTCATCTGTATGACATCTTACTGCAAGATTCACTTGGAACGTCATGAGAATGTTTCTTCATTAAAGAAACACAAACTGATGGATCCTGTGGAGAACCTGGAGGACTACACCTGCCTGAAACATGAGAGACCACTGGAGCTGTTCTGTAAGGACGACCAAATGTATGTGTGTCGGTTCTGTACCAAGACAGACCACAACACTCATAACACAGTTCCTATAGAGGAGGAGAGTGGAGAGAAGAAGGTGAGAGACTAAAAATGAATGATGCATATTTAACACAAGTATGACCTTTATTTTTTATGACTTTATACGTTATGTCTATTTTTTTCAGATTGAGTTGGGAAAGACACAAAACGAAGTTCAGCAGATGACCCATGAGCGACTGAAGAAGCTTGAGGAAATCAAAAACTCTGTAGAACTCAATAAACTTAGTCTCTTCACTAACCTACAAAATATATCCTTTATAAAAACACGTGAAAAATCATATCGCATGAAATAAAATCATTTATCTCAATTTGTCTCCTGTTAGAAAAACACAGAGAATGAGAAAGCAGACATTGTGGATATCTTCAGTGCTCTGAAGTGCTGCATTGAGAGAAGCCAGGCTGAGATGTTTAAGGTGATGGAGGAGAAGCAGGAAGCAGCAGAGATGCAGGCTGAAGAGTTCGTTAAAGAGCTGGAGCAGGAAATCACTGAGCTAAAGAGGAGAAACACTGAGCTGGAGCAGCTCTCAAACACTGAGGATCACTTCCACTTCCTACAGGTCAGAGTCCCTCTGTTTCTCAATATCAATACAGCACATGACAGGACAGCACTCCTCATGCTGAGAGATTTCTCTTCTCTCCTGTTGTATTGTAGAGTTATCCGTCACTGTGCAGCCCTCCACACACCCAGGACTGGACTGACGTCAAAATTAAGTCTCATCTGAGTGTGGAGGCTCTGAGGAGAGCTCTTTCTCAACTTCAGGAAACTCTCAGTGAGAAAATGGAGAAAGTTGAAGAGACTGGTCAGTATTTACCCATCAGCATGTCCTTGTTTTGGTATTGAATGTATTGTATCAGAAGATTGTTGCAGAAATGTATAAAAATGCTGATAAAAGAAACATTTTTAAAATCACTACAATGTTTGTGCTTGTAATTTTAGAATAATCAAGCATATAATCTCACCAAATAAATCTGTCACAGCAAATAACATTGTCCAAAATAATTTTCCCAACAGAACTGATGAGAATTCAACAATATGCAGGTTCGTGAGCTCTTATTGATCACATGACTATATATATATATATATATATATATATATATATATATATATATATACACTGTGCAATGATAAAACTGATGTTCACTGTGTTTCTGTCTCTCAGTGGATGTGACTCTGGATCCTGATACAGCTCATCCTAAACTCATCCTGTCTGATGATGGGAAACAAGTGAAACATGGAGACAAGAGACAGAATCTCCCTGATAACCCAGAGAGGTTTGATTATTGTGTCTGTGTGCTGGCAAAGGAGGGATTCTCCTCAGGGAGATTTTACTATGAGGTGCAGGTCAGAGGGAAGACTGCATGGGATTTAGGAGTGGCCAGAGAGTCCATTAACAGGAAAGGGAAGATTACAGCCAGTCATGAAAATGGTTACTGGTGTGTGTGTCTGAGGCCCGAGACTGAATATCAAGCTTGGGACTCTCCCTCTGTCTCCCTCTCCTTAAAACAGGCTCCTCAGAAGGTGGGGGTGTTTGTGGATTATGAGGAGGGTCTGATCTCCTTCTATGATGTTGATTCAAAATCTCATATCTATTCTTTCACTGGTCAGAATTTCACTGAGAAACTTCATCCATACTTCTGTCCCTGTCACAATGATGGAGGCGAAAATTCAGCACCACTGATCATCTGTCAAAGAAGCCATCTTTGTCAACCTGGAATGACCATCAGTGAATAGAAGAGGTGGTCTGAGACACCACTACAATGCAGTCAACTACAATGCAGTCCTTGGCACACTATCAGCCAATTACAATCAGCCAACTACAATGCAGTCCTTGGCACACTTACCAGAAAACTGAATACACATACCAAGACTCAGCTGAATTCAATGACTCACATGATGGCAGAGAGAACCAATGACCCACAGATCACCCTAATGACCCTCTCAGCTTGTAAAACCATTCACATCCAGCCTCCAGTGATCCTAACAACCTACAGGATGACTGAGAGGGTCAACGACCCATGTGACCTCAACGACTCTCCTTATGGTTGCCTTTGGTCCACTAGAGGATAAATACCTGGAGCCCCCCACTGGTCAGACAGAACAAAAGAAGCCTTTTGGATGAGAGGTGAAACGTCTTCAAGGACTTCAAGCAAGTTCAATTGCCTTCTTTAGCACCTATGGATCATCTGTCTTGTTAATCAAATCTAATCTTAGCTTTTATTTTATCATATGGAGTTGGTCCAAGTTTTAAATCCTGTTTCATCTTATCATTTTAAATGGTTTATATTTTGCTGTCTTTTTATATTCTGAAAATATTACGTTGGACATAATGGCAGGCTTCTATTTTGTAATGATGGCATTTTGTTTCTGAAATGTTTCTATTTTTTTTTTTTCAAAAGGATTGTGTATATTAGAATTTGTGTAGAGAAAGGGAGTGGGCAAAATAAGAAAAGCACCACATGAAAAATGACGTTGAGTTTGAAATGACTAAAACAATTCCATCCACAGTTGCACAGGATAGTTATATTCGGTTAATTCCTGACTCACAGCATGTATCAGCTGTAAGGCAGCACTGAAAATGAACACTTTGATGATCATGATAGTGCCAAAAGATGCTGAACTACACTCCCCATCAGCCCCAGCACATCACATGACTCACGAATCACCTTCACCTGTCTGTTCTAATGCCTGATTAGTGTGGTTGTCACCAATGTTATGGGTTGTTCCTTGTCTCGAGTTCAGTTTCCTGCTTATTGTCTTGTTTTATTTGTTTGTGTTTCATTGAATTAAATAAAAAGTCTGCACTTGCATCGGCCTCTACCTTCTAACATCTGACATTGATCTGTGAGATTATAAAGCAACATGAGGCATCAAACAGTGGGAATCTAAATTTCAGGTGTATCAGGGATAAAAATTGTAAAATTATTTCATGATTTAAAGAAGGCAGTCTTGAAAATCATGGCAGTGTTGATCATGGACACAAACACACAAATCATACCCATACATACAGTATAATATGGAGTTCACCATTCTCAAAGGATATGGAATGAAAATATGTTTTGACTTCTGAAAAACTGTAATAGAAGAATGAATTATTCTCTTCACATGAATAATAATCTATGTAAATGTAATAATTATGGTGGTGTAGTGGTTAGCACTGTCGCCTAACAGCAAGAAGGTCCTGGGTTAAAACCCAGTGGCTGATGAGGGCCTTTCTGTGTGGAGTTTGCATGTTCTCTCTGTGTCTGTGTAGGTTTCCTCCAGGTGCTTTGGTTTCCCCCAAAGACATGCAGGTTAGGCTAATTGGTGGCTCTAAATTGACCGCAAGTGTGAATGGTTCTTTTCCTCTTATGTGTCAGCCCTGTGATGACCTGGTGGCTTGTCCAGGGTGTACCCTGCCTCCCGAACATAGCTGGGATAGGCTGTTTGCTGTGGTATAAAACACTTCTGAACATGTCCTTAAAGGAAAATAATCTTCAGGGTGGTAACAGTGACTCTGCTTCATGACAGCACAACACCAAGTGTTTTACTCCCTGCTTAGATCATTAAAACAGATGTAATGCTTAATGATGTTTAAAATGGAGTGTTGCATTTTTAATACAAAATAAAATTATTGTGAAGTGTTTAAAATAATACTGAGATTTAAATTTTGAATTTCAAGTTATCCCCAGTTGTTTGGTAAGACAGGAATTAAACTGTTTAAACTTAAGAGCAGGTTTTAACAAATCTCACACAAATATAATGTGAAGTGCAGGAAAATAAAAGCTTTTTTGAATGTTTAAGAAATTCAATATGTCGAGAAAAATCAGAAAGAGGAAACAGGCAATGGTCTAGCAATCAGCAAATGGCATAAACTCCATCTGAAACAGATCTTGACATCAGGAATACACAATCTATTTTAAGCCTCCTATTTTCTCTTTTTATATTAGGGTCATTAACTGTGAGAATGATATATGAATATAAACATTTTTTCCACCCATATTATGGTCAGTTTGAGTTAAGATTCAAGATGTTTATTTGTCATATACACAATAACAGACGGGGTGGTGTAGTGGTTAGCGCTGTCGCCTCACAGCAAGAAGGTCTGGGTTCGAGCCCCATGGCCGGCAAGGGCCTTTCTGTGTGGAGTTTGCATGTTCTCCCCGTGTCCGTGTGGGTTTCCTCCGGGTGCTCCGGTATCCCCCACAGTCCAAAGACATGCAGGTTAGGTTAACTGGTGACTCTAAATTGACCGTAGGTGTGAATGTGAGTGTGAATGGTTGTCTGTGTCTATGTGTCAGCCCTGTGATGATCTGGCGACTTGTCCAGGGTGTACCCTGCCTTTTGCCCGTAGTCAGCTGGGACAGGCTCCAGCTTGCCTGCGACCCTGTAGAACAGGATAAAGCGGCTAGAGATAATGAGATGAGATGAGACAATAACAGACACAGCAGTTTATTATTGGGTAATGAAATTCTTATTTTGCAACTGCCCAACCAAACTATGCTTACCAATATAAAAAGAAATATATATATAAAATATTAAATATAAAATATAAAGTGCATATGGAATGCAAAATATAAAAGTAGAATGAAAAATGAAGATAACATTTTAAAAAAAGGAGAGGCAAACAATGTGCAAACATAGAGGTAGATATACTGTGCAATGTCTTGTGCAAAATTGCTAATATAATCCGTGGTTCAAAGCCTGATGAAAATATAGAGGTAGATGGTGATTATAATCCGTGGTTCAAAAGCCTGATGGAAATATAGAGGTAGATGATGATTATAATCCGTGGTTCAAAAGCCTGATGGCCTGGGGGTAAAAACTGTTTGTCAGTCTAGTAGTCCTTGCTTTCACACTCCTGTAGCATCTGCCAGGTGGTAGGAGCATGAATAGTCTGTGTTGTGGGTGTGTTTGGTCCCTGATGATGCTCTGTGCCCTTTTTGTGACCCGGGTGTTGTAAATGTCCTGTAGTGGGGGGAGGATAGCTCCACAGATGAACTGTGCCATTTTAATGACATGCTGGAGAGCCTTTCTGTCCTGAGTTGTGCAGTTCCCGTACCACACAGTGATGGAATTTGTCAGGACACTCTCCACTGTGCACCTGTAGAAGTTGCTGAGGAGTTTGGTAGACAGTCCAAATTTCCTCAGCTTCCTCAGGAAGAAGAGTCTCTGTTGAGCCTCCTTGATGGTCTGCTGTGTGTTGTGTGTCCAGGTGAGATCCTCACTGATGTGAGTTCCAAGGAATTTAAATGTTTTCACCCTCTCCACCTGTGTCCCGTTGATGTGCAGCGAGGCATGCTGGTCTCTCCTCCTCTTCCTCGGGTCAATAATCATCTCCTTGGTCTTCTCAGCATTCAAGGAGAGGTTATTTTCCTGGCACCAGGAGACCAGCTGAGCCACCTCCTCCCTGTAGGTGCTCTCATCTCCGCCGGTGATCAGCCCAATGACAGTGGTGTCGTCAGCGAACTTAATGATGGAAGGTGCTCTGGGTGGGGGTGCAGTCATAGGTGAAGAGGGTGTACAGGAGTGGACTGAGCACACAGCCTTGGGGGGTCCCTGTGCTCACTGTCTTGGTGCTGGATGTTCTGGTACTGACTTTGACAGCCTGGGGTCTGTTTGTGAGAAAGTCCAGGACCCAGCAGCAGAGGGAGGATGTCAGTGCAAGGGTGGAGAGCTTCTCTGTCAGTCTGCTGGGGATGACGGTGTTGAAGGCTGAACTGTAGTCCACAAACAGCATTCGAACATAGGTGTCCCTGTGTTCCAGGTGTGACAAGGCTGTGTGGATGGCTGCATTGATGGCATCATCAGCTGAACAGTTCTGACGATATGAAAATTGAAGGGGGTCTATTGTGTCTGGGATGCCCTTTTTGATGTATGACATGACTATCCTCTCAAAACACTTCATTACAACTGAAGTGAGTGCAATTGGGCGATAGTCATTCAGGCATGTTATATTGTTTTTCTTTGGGAGGGGCACTATGGTGGTGGTCTTGAAGCATGTGGGCACAGAAGACATGGAGAGGGACAGGTTGAAAATGTCTGTGAAGACCTCTGCTAACTGTGTGGAGCAGGCCCTCAAAGCACGGCTGGGGATGTTGTCAGAGCCGGCTGCCTTTCGGGGTTTAGTCCTCCTGAAGACCTTGCTCACCTCGGTTATGGTCACAATAGGTGAAGAGCTCTGTGCTGCCTCTGTTGGTAGAATCCCTCTGTGTTGGTTGGTGTTGAGGGTGTCAAAGCGACCATAGAACTCGTTCAGCTCATCTGGTGATGTGTTGTGGTTGCCTGTGACCCTGCTGTTCTTCTACTGGAAATTGGTGATGTGTTGCAGGCCCTGCCACATGCATCTGGAGTCTGAGGTGTTGTAATATCCTTCCAGCTTCAGTCTGTACTGCCTCTTGGCTTCCCTGATGGATCTGCGTAGGTCATATCTGGCCTTTTTATATCCATCTGCATTGCCAGAGGCAAAAGCGGTGGAGCATGCATGTAGCATGGAGCGTACTTCACTGTTAATCCAAGGTTTTTGGTTAGGATATATTTTGCAGCGCTTGGTGGGGACAATGTCATTAAAGGGTTGATGACACGAACATGACTCTATGCAATTTCTTAAATAAACTATACAACATGGCAAACGTTAGATTTCTGTTATAATTACGTGAAAAGAAGCTGTTGTTACGCAAATATCCAACTTTTAATTGCACAGTGCAAGAAAACTGGGTCCGTGGCTCGCGGCCATGTTGTGACGTCAGCGGAAGAACATGCTGCGGTTCACTGGCTGTTCTACTCTGGTTCTACTCAATGGAAATGGCGCATGAAAACGCCGGTGAACTCTCTAGTGCTAGCTCTTCCTCTTCTGGGAGTCTAGAATTGTGTTGATCTCTTCCGAATAGAATCTATGATAGCCTACCCTCTTTACCCTTGGCCTCTCGTTGCTAGGCGGCAGTTACATGAAAGCCGCAAGCTTTCACAAGCAAATACATGACTGATATCACGCCGACTTTATGATTACATTTATGATTATCATGTAGAATCTATAGCTCGACGTACCTTTATCTTATGTCGTTTCACAACACATGTTCTGACGGGAGGACTGTCTTTGGATCTGGCATAGCTACTAGTAGACCCCCTCCGGAATACTGGCAGTGTTGCCAGATTGGGAGGAAGCCCGCCCAGTTGGGCGGTTTCAAGTGCATTTTGGTGGGTTTTGAACATATTTTGGGCTGGAAAACATCAGCAGTATCTGTTGCCAGATACTGCTGATGTTTTCCAGCCCAAAATATGTTCAAAACCCACCAAAATGCACTTGAAACCGCTCAACTGGGCGGGAAACCTCCCAATCTGGCAACACTGTGTAGGCACTGCTGATGGTAGTAACACATGTTTGTGATGAACTGAACACCCAAGAGATTCTTTTAAGCTGGGAAGGGTGTCAAAACAATCCAAATCGAAGTGTCCAGAGCACAGGACGGATGTTGGTGAGGGCTCCCACTTGTCACGAGTGCGCCTGACTTGCTTCACCCACTTCGCATACAGCTCGGGATCTCTGGGAAACTTGAATAAACTTACCCCATCCTTGTAGGTTTTGGAGCAAAAGCCGGCAACACAACGCGAAGGCATAATAACTAATATATATATATATATATATATATATATATATATATATATATATATATATATATATATATATATAAAATGTATAATAATAATACTAATAATGACAAACTGAACACCTGTCGCATCAACAACAAACTGGTAAGTTAGGAGGAAGGTTCTTTCGCTGACGTCATATAGCTCCTTCTCCTCTTTCGTCTCCTGGGTGCTGCAGCCCTGTCAAATTTGCCCAAATAGCCGCGTTTTTTATCATAACTTGTAAAATAGGCGCCTTCATGAATTAATATATGGATCATCGGGAATTACTTTTTATGTTATAAAACATCGCCAAAGATGTCAAAAACGTGTCATCAGCACTTTAATACACGTATTGATGTAGCTGGTGACCACAGATGCATATTCCTCTAAATCCACAGAACAGTCTTCTCTCAAAGCAGCAGTCTTAAATACATCCCAGTTTGTAGAACTGAAGCAGTCCTAGAGCACCAGATCAGTCTCTTCATTCCAAACTTTAACAGTTTTACTCACTGGGGGGCTTGTTTGAGAAGGGCCTTGTAAGCTGGGTAGAGGAACACAGAGATGTGGTCAGACTGTCCAAAGTGGGGGCAGGGCACAGCCTTGTAGCCATTTCTCACATTGCTGTAGACATGGTCCAGGATGTTGTTGTCCCTTGTCGGAAAGCTCACATGTTGATGGCACTTTGGTAGCACAGTCCTGAGGTTGCAATGATTAAAATCCCTGGCCACGATGAACACAGCATCTGGGTGTGTGGTCTCGTATTTGCCGATGATGTCATGTAGTAGTCCTAGCGCTGTAGGGCGGTCGGCCCGCGGCAGGATGTAAACAGCCAGCATAAACACAGCACTGAAGTCCCTCGGTAGATAAAAGGGTCTGCACTTCACCATCAGCACTTCAATGTCCGCACAACAGTGTTTTTCAACCACCTGTACATCTGCACACCATCTGTTGTTAACATAAACACACACACCACCACCTTTGTTTTTACCGGAAGCAGATGTGCGGTCTCCGCGGTGCATGGAGTGGGTCTGTAGTTCAATGGCCAGGTCTGGCAGGCTTGCAGTAGTCCAGGTTTCTGTAAAAATCAGGGCACAACACTCTCTGATCTCACGTTGAGATGTTATACTGGTTCTCTGCTCATCCATCTTATTCTCGAGCAAGCGAACGTTAGCTAGCAGGAGGCTAGGTAGCGGTGGTCTTGTAGCTCTAGCCTTTAGCCTAGCATGTAGCCCACCTCTCTTACCTCACCTCCATTTTGGGTGCGTGGATCGTTGGCCGTTTCGCCTACTCGAGTCTGGTGATGATGCAGCCTGCCGGATGGTGTCGGTGTAGTTTCGGTCGGTGTCAGCGATGAGAAGAAAGCTACAGTCCAGAAGGACTGGACTGGGCCCGTGGTGAATTTTACCAATGTCCAGAAGTGTGTCTCTGCTGTAGGTGATCCTAGAGTTAAATCAAAGGACTTCAGCTTTCTGGCATTTTTCACTGAACATCTGTCAGGATTGTCATGAGAGAGAGAGAGAGTCTCATCTCATCTCATCTCATTATCTCTAGCTGCTTTATCCTTCTACAGGGTCGCAGGCAAGCTGGAGCCTATCCCAGCTGACTACGGGCGAAAGGCGGGGTACACCCTGGACAAGTCGCCAGGTCATCACAGGGCTGACACATAGACACAGACAACCATTCACACTCACATTCACACCTACGGTCAATTTAGAGTCACCAGTTAACCTAACCTGCATGTCTTTGGACTGTGGGGGAAACCGGAGCACCCGGAGGAAACCCACGCGGACACGGGGAGAACATGCAAACTCCGCACAGAAAGGCCCTCGCCGGCCCCGGGGCTCGAACCCAGGACCTTCTTGCTGTGAGGCAACAGCGCTAACCACTACACCACCATGCCCTTATAAATACTTTCATATAATTTAAACATGTTTCTCTTCTCTTGTGAAGCCCAACACTGAGATTATTATTTTAATGTACACCACGTTTCTCCAGCACACTCCGATGACAAAATTAACATCATTAGTAAAAAAATACTGTCTAAAAATGTCCACAGTGCAGATTTTATTACAGATATGGAGACGGTTTAAAACACGAGTTCACTGGGTAAATTTCTGCCATCTAGTGGCTATAACGTGGAATTACACCATAAGAAAAAGCCAAACAATTGGCATCTCATCTCATCTGATTATCTCTAGCCGCTTTATCCTTCTACAGGGTCGCAGGCAAGCTGGAGCCTATCCCAGCTGACTACGGGCAAAAGGCGGGGTACACCCTGGACAAGTCACCAGGTCATCACAGGGCTGACACATAGACACAGACAACCATTCACACTCACATCTACGGTCAATTTAGAGCCACCAGTTAACCTAACCTGCATGTCTTTGGACTGTGGGGAAAACTGGAGCACCCGGAGGAAACCCACGCGGACACGGGGAGAACATGCAAACTCCACACAGAAAGGCCCTCGCCGGCCACAGGGCTCGAACCTGGACCTTCTTGCTGTGAGGCGACAGCGCTAACCACTACACCACCGTGCCGCCAATAATAATAATAATAATAATGTTCAATTTATATAGCACCTTTCTCATAACCAAGGCCGTGTTACAATTATGGGGGGGGAGTCCACCAAAAGAAGGTCAGGATCTCATTCCAATGGTGTAGCAGCCACAGTCCCACCAAAAGGTGCACGAAAATAAGTCCCATACTGCCTGCACAGCCACTGCAACACCGCCAGGCAACACTGCTCAGAATACCGCGCCATGGATCCAGAAAGTGAGCACTGCCACGCAGAGTGCTGGTATGTCCCAAACCACCTGCACAGCCGCTGTGACACCACCAAAAACACTGCATCAAGCACACACACACCCACAAGTGTTCTGGTTGGGAGAGATCCTCTCATCACTCTCTCCCTCCTTTTCTTCCTTCCATCCTCACTGCAAAACACAGACACAACATTAAACAACAACAGGTGCACTGACTTTGCCACTCACCTTCCCTGGCCCCACACCCCATTCACAAACTGATGCTTGGCCACACCCCCACTGCCATATACTCACACCACCTGGCTCAAACTGCTCCAGTCCCCTGTGGAGACCATCTCTCACTGGCCCAAATCATGGGGGTTGCCAAGTTGCAGAAGGAATTTTCCAACATGTTCTCACCACTTCCTGGCTACACCTGCCTCATAGAACACCACATTGAAACACCCCCAGGGGTTGTGGTACCCATACTGCTTGCCTGAACACACAAAAAAATGTGGTTTAGGATGAACTCCAGGCTATGCTTAAGATGGGGGTAACCGAGTAGTCACACAGTGCTGGAGCAGCCTGGTGGTTTTGGTTCCCAAGACTGATGGGTCGGTTCAATTCTGTGTGGAATAAAGAAAAGTCAATATGGTATCTAAATTTGATGCATATCCGATGCCTCACATTGATGAGTTGCTCGATCAATTAGGCGCTGCTCGCGTTTACTCGAGGGATTTGACAAAGGGATATCGGCAGATCCCCTCGACTCCGCTCTCCCAAAAAGAAAAAAAGGCGTTTTCCACTCTGTTTGGCTTATGCCAATTCATCACTCTTCCTTTCAGGTTAGTTGGTGCTCCCACTACATTCCAGCAGCTCATGGACAAAATCCTCTGCCCCCATGCTACCTATTCCATGGCCTACTTCGATGACATCATTATACAAGTACATAGCAGTGATTGGCTACAGCACCTAGAACACCTTAAGGCTGTCCTGGAGTCATCGAGACATGCAAGCCTCACAGCTAACCCCCCAAAAAATGTGTGATTGGGCAGGTGAAATTACAGTATCTGGGTTTCCACTTGGGTCATGGGCAGGTAAGTAAGTAAGTAAGTTTAATTTGTATAGCACATTTAAACACAGCATACACTGACAAAAGTGCTGTACAGAGTCAGTATTTAGAGACAAATGATCAAAAAGAAAAAGAAAAAATAAATAAAATAAAACTATAATAATAACAACAATAACAATAAGCTGATGGTTAGGGAAAGGCCAAGGAGTAGAGATGGGTTTTTAGCCTAGATTTAAAGGCAGAGATGGAGGGATCAGATCTGATGTCCGGTGGGAGCTGATTCCAGAGGCGTGGAGCAGCAACAGAAAAAGCTCTGTCACCTCTCTGCTTCAGCCACGAGCAAGGTACATGAAGAAGCCCTGTGTTAGAGGATCTTAGAGACCTTTGGACTGAGTGGGGCTATAAAAGGTCATTAATGTAGGCTGGGGCCAGCCCACTGAGTGCTTTAAAAACAAATAATAAGACTTTAAATGGTATTCTGAAAAAGACTGGGAGCCAGTGCAAGGAGGCCAGAATGGGAGTGATGTGCTCACGTCTCCTGGTGCCAGTTAACAGACGTGCAGCTGCGTTTTGGACCAGCTGTAAATGTCTAAGTGAGGTTTGAGGGAGGCCAAGATAAAGAGAATTGCAGTAATCCAGTCGTGATGTGATAAAAGCATGGATGACTATTTCAAGATCGTTATGAGATAGGAAGGATTTGAGACGGGAAATCACTCTGAGTTGGTAAAAACTATTTTTGACCACAGTGCTAATCTGTTTGTCAAGACAGAGATCGGAATCAAGGAAGACACCCAGGTTTCTAGCAGAGGGTGTGACATGAGGAGTGAGGTGACCTAAATCGTTCACTGTAATGCATCTTGCCTTGGAGGGACCAAAAATAATGACTTCAGTCTTGTCACCATTTAGCTGGAGAAAGTTGTTAGCCATCCAATTTCTGATGTCTTCGAGACAGACAAGGAGAGATTGGATGGAGTCCCTAGATTTTAAGGGCAAATACAATTGAGAATCATCTGCATAAAGGTGAAAGGAAATGTGCCTTCTAATAATGTCACCAAGTGGAAGCATGTAGAGACTGAAAAGCATGGGACCCAAGATGGACCCCTGGGGGACCCCATAGGAGACAGAGGCAGTTGATGAAGAGAAATGGCCAATGGAAACAGAGAAGGTCCTATGTTTAAGGTAGGACCTGAACCAGAGAAGAGCAGTGTCCCTGATGTCCACCTGCTGGTCTAGACGGCTGAGAAGGATGTTGTGGTCAACAGTGTCAAACGCAGCGCTAAGGTCGAGTAAAACCAAAATGGCATTGTCACCAGAATCTAAAGTGAGGAGCAGGTCATTAGTTACTTTAAGCAAGGCTGTTTCAGTGCTGTGAAGGGATCTGAATCCTGACTGAAAAGGTTCAAATATGTTACGGGTGGACATAAAAGGAATCAACTGTAACAGTATAGCTTTTTCTAAAACTTTTGAAAAAAAAGGGAGCTTGGAGATGGGGCGATAATTTTGCAAACATTGGGCATCGAGGTTGGGTTTTTTAAGCAGGGGTTGGACGACTGCATGCTTAAAAAAGGTAGGGACAGTGCCAGATGTGAGACATGAATTTAGAATTATTTGAATCGATGGCCCAACAGCATCAAAAACATCCTTTATAATACAGGAAGGAACGGCATCATAGGGGGATCCAGTGGGTTTCATATGTAAAACTAGTTCCTGCAATTCACTGAAAGAGATGGGCTGAAATTGGTTAAAAGTAGAAATAGCTAGTGCACGAGAGTGAACAGGTAGAGCAGTTGATAAGGAGGGCATAAACACTGATCTGATGTTCTCTATTTTATCAGTGAAAAACTTGAGGAATTTTTCACAGGTCTCAGTAGATACGCCAGCAACTGGAGAGTTAGGAGGGTTAAGAAAAGAGGTAATAGTGCTAAACAGAATATTGGGTCTGTTGGAGTGTGTACTAATTAAGTCTGTTGGGACTTGGACTGTTTTGGCCTCTAGAGGCCGCTGTTATTTCCTTTTCGTGTCATGTTTATTTTGGCCTCTAGAGGCCGCCACTGTTCCTGTGTGTTGTGTTTTTTGTTAATTGCCTGTTTGTCCTGATTATCTTCACCTGTGTCCTTAATTAGTTTGTGTATTTATACCCCTGAGTTCAGTCCTCTTGTCACGGAGTCTTTGTGCTGTTATGTTTATCTCCAGTTTCCTTTGTACTGTGTTTTGTGGATCTTCTGAGCTTTTGCATTTTTGCCTTTTTCTTTTTGAATTATACTCTTTGTTTTTGTTTTTTTTTGTTTTGCCCTGGATTGTATATAGTGTACATAATATAAATAAACCTTTTGTTACTTTTTCTACTTCTGCCTCACGCCTCTGCATTTGAGTCATTCCCCTGGTGGCCTAGTGGGGGTTTGCTGGATCATCACACCAACGAACCAGGTTCGAATCCCAGCAAAACCCTAACAGAAAGACTCCGTCATGACCGACTCAGCAGAGGCTGTTTCAACTGTCTACCCGGCCAACCTTCAGGGAATTATGGCAGCTTTGACACGCTTCGGAGCGACCATGGACGCTCATGGACGTACGCTCACCAGCCAACGTGAGGCCCTCGCTCGCCACGAGGAACTGCTTCAGCAAATTGGGAAAACCCTGGCACAGCTGATATCTCTGCCTGCATCTCCTGCTCCTGATCCAGCTCCCACTCCTGCTCCAGTGCCTCCTGCCATGCTGCCTTCTTCACCTCGCGAACCCAGCCTTCCTGCACCACAGAGGTATGACGGCAAGCACAGTGAGTGCCGAGAGTTCCTTACCCAGTGTCAACTCACCTTTGAGCTTCAGCCTACCACCTACACTACGGATCGCCGCAAGATTGCCTTTGTGATCACCTTATTAGCTGGTAAGGCGCGAGCCTGGGCTACTGCTATCTGGCAAAGACAGGGACCTGAGTGCTTTGATTTCCAGCTGTTTTCTGAAGAGATGCTTCGGGTCTTCGATCAGGCAGACATCAGTACCGACGCAGCCCGAAAGCTCATGTCCATCCGGCAAGGAGGAAGCGTCGCAGATTACGCCATCTCGTTCCGAACACTCGCAGCAGTAAGTGGATGGAACGAGACTGCCCTGGTGTCAGCCTTCCACCATGGTCTGTCTGACCCCATCAAGGACGGTCTGGCCTCTATTGGATGCCCAAGTGACCTCGAAACCCTCATCTCACATGCTATTCGTCTGGACAACAGGATGAGAGAACGCCACCAAGCCTTGAGCCCCCCCAGCCTCCCTACCTCTACCTGGAGACCGTCTACCTCCTTCAGTGACTGTCCAGAACCCATGCAAGTGGGTCGTACTCACCTCTCCGCATCTGAGAGGGAGCGCAGAAGGAGGGACAAGTGCTGCATCTACTGTGGCAAGCCTGGTCACTTCCGAGCATCATGTCCCGAACTCTTGGGAAAAGGACCGCCCCGTCCAGCCGAGGGAGGGTTGTGACGGGGCCTACCCTCTCTCCCGGACTCCCTGGCCAAGGAATCTACATCCCGGTCTCCATCTCCTGGGGTGAGTCTGTCCACTCTTGTCAAGCTTTGATAGACTCAGGGGCGGCTGGGAACTTTATGGATATTCACTTCGCCCAAAGCATCAGTATACCTACTGCACCTCTTGAAGTCCCTCTGTCTGTGTCTGCCCTCGATGGCCAAGCGTTAGGTGATGGAAGAGTCACTCAAGTTACTTCTCCAGTCTTCCTCCAGTCTCAAGGTCACAAGGAAGAAATATCCCTGCACCTGATTCCTTCACCTGAGTTCCCAGTTATTCTAGGCCTTCCTTGGCTTACTCGCCACAACCCTCGCATAGACTGGGTAACAAGCCAGGTTGTGGAATGGGGCCCTGCATGCCATGCCTCTTGTCTGCTCTCTAGCTCTCCTGTGTCTCCTGCCGAGCCCCCTGATCTCACCGAGTTATCTCAAGTTCCCACAGAGTACTGGGATCTCAAGGAGGTATTCAGCAAGAGCAGGGCCGCCGTTCTTCCTCCGCACCGGGCCTACGACTGTGCCATCGACTTGCTCCCTGGGACTACCCCTCCTCGTGGCAGACTGTTCTCCCTCTCTCAGCCAGAACGCAAGGCTATGGAGGAATACCTCAAAGACGCCCTGGTCTCTGGGTTCATTCGACCCTCCACCTCACCTGCTGGTGCCGGCTTCTTCTTTGTCGGCAAGAAGGATGGGGGGCTTCGACCATGTATTGACTACAGGGGCCTGAACAAGATCACTGTGCGCAACCGATATCCCCTTCCGCTGATGTCCACTGCTTTCGACCTGCTCCAAGGCGCCACCGTCTTCACCAAGTTGGACCTACGGAACGCATACCACCTCATCCGTATCCGACAGGGAGACGAGTGGAAGACTGCCTTTAACACCCCGTCTGGGCACTACGAATACCAGGTGATGCCCTTCGGACTCACCAACGCACCAGCTGTTTTTCAGGCCCTAATCAACGACGTCTTAAGGGATATGATTAACCTGTACGTCTTTGTCTACCTCGATGACATCCTTATCTTTTCCAAGACCGTGCAGGAGCACCGCCACCATGTCCGCCAGGTTCTCCAGAGGCTGCTACAGAACAATCTGTTCGCCAAGGCCCAGAAATGCAAATTTCATGTTCCCGAGGTCTCCTTTCTGGGATTTATTGTACGGACAGGCCAACTCCAAATGGACCCTGCCAAGACCCTGGCCGTCCGGGACTGGCCCACTCCCAAGTCCGTTAAGGAGGTTCAGCGGTTCTTAGGATTCGCTAACTTCTACCGCAAGTTCATCAGGAACTTCAGTTCTGTGGCAGCACCCATGTCAGACCTCACCAAAGGGACAGGTGGATCTTATGGCTGGTCTCCTCAGGCAGAAAAGGCGTTCAAAGACCTCAAGGCCCGCTTCTGCACGGCACCCATTCTGGTCCTCCCGGACACCTCCCAACCATTCATCGTGGAGGTGGACGCCTCGGACAGTGGTGTCGGCGCGGTACTCTCTCAACGTTCGGAAGGAAAGCTGCACCCCTGCGCTTACTTCTCCCACCGCCTGAGTCCTGCGGAGTCCCGGTACGATGTGGGGGATCGAGAACTGCTAGCGGTCAAACTGGCCCTTGAGGAGTGGAGGCACTGGCTGGAGGGAGCGCAACATCCATTCCTGGTTTGGACTGACCACAAGAACCTGGAGTACCTCCAGCAAGCCAAGAGACTGAACCCTCGACAGGCTAGGTGGGCCCTGTTTTTCAGTCGGTTTGACTTCACCCTCTCGTACCGTCCCGGCTCCAAGAACACCAAACCTGACGCACTGTCCAGGCTGTTCTCTGCCACTAACAGGGAGAAGGAAGTCGGGCCTATTATCCCGGTGTCCCGGATTGTGGCCCCTGTCCGCTGGGGTATTGAGGAGGCTGTTCGACGAGCCCAACGCCAGGACCCCGGTCCTGGGACGGGGCCACCGGGCCTCTTGTACGTCCCACATCAAGCCCGGGCCAAGGTTCTCCAGTGGGGTCACTCTTCCCCTCTCACCGCCCACCCGGGAGCTCGGAGGACCCTGGACTTCCTGAAAAGACGCTTCTGGTGGCCTAACATGGAGCAGGAAGTAAGGTCATTTGTCCTGTCCTGTGAGGTTTGCACCAGAACCAAGAACCCACGACAGCGTCCCCAGGGTCTCCTGCATCCTCTGACCATTCCCCGGCGTCCCTGGTCCCACGTGGCAGTCGACTTCATCACGGGTCTCCCTGAGTCACAAGGTAACATGGTCATTTTGGTCATTGTTGACAGATTCTCCAAGGCCTGCCGCTTCATACCTCTGTGCAAACTCCCCTCTGCTCTTGAAACAGCGAAACTTATATTTAATCATGTCTTCCGAGTCTTTGGTCTTCCACAGGACATCGTCTCAGACCGAGGGCCCCAGTTCTCCTCCCGAGTGTGGCACGGGTTCTGCAAGGTCATCGGAGCCACTGCCAGCCTCTCCTCTGGGTTTCACCCACAGTCCAATGGTCAGACGGAGAGGCTCAACCAGGACCTGGAAACCACCCTGCGAGGCCTGGCTATGGATAACCCGACATCGTGGAGCACCTGGCTGCCATGGGCAGAGTACGCCCACAACACCCTGCAGTCATTGGCCACCAAGCTGTCGCCATTCCAGTGCCAATTCGGGTTCCAGCCACCTCTGTTCCCGGACCAGGAGGAGGACGCAGGGGTGCCCTCGGTCAACCAATATGTGAGACGGTGTCGCAAGACCTGGAGCAAGGTCAGGAAGACCCTCATACAGACCTCCAGAACCAACCAGACTCAGGCCAACCGCCACAGAAGACCTGCACACACTTTCCGCCCTGGGCAGCGGGTTTGGCTGTCCACTAAGGACCTTCCGCTGCGGGTGGAGAACCGCAAGCTTGCTCCTCGCTACATTGGCCCCTTCAAGGTGGTGCGCAGGGTGAACCCTGTCTCCTACCGGCTTCAGTTGCCCCGGACTCTGAGGATCAACCCCACTTTCCATGTTTCCCTGTTGCGGCCTGTACTGACGTCTACGTATGCCCCTGCCCCTAGGAACCCCCCACCCCCCCGCATCTTCCAGGGGCAGACTGTGTTCACTGTGCATCGCCTGCTTGACTCCCGCCGGGTCTGCGGCGGGTTGCAATATCTGGTTGACTGGGAGGGCTATGGTCCTGAGGAGCGCTGCTGGGTTCCTGCTCGGGATGTCCTGGATAAAGAACTGTGTCGGGACTTCCATTCGGCCCATCCGGATCGCCCTGGGAACGTCAGGAGACGCTCCTAGAGGGGGGGGTCCTGTTGGGACTTGGACTGTTTTGGCCTCTAGAGGCCGCTGTTATTTCCTTTTCGTGTCATGTTTATTTTGGCCTCTAGAGGCCGCCACTGTTCCTGTGTGTTGTGTTTTTTGTTAATTGCCTGTTTGTCCTGATTATCTTCACCTGTGTCCTTAATTAGTTTGTGTATTTATACCCCTGAGTTCAGTCCTCTTGTCACGGAGTCTTTGTGCTGTTATGTTTATCTCCAGTTTCCTTTGTACTGTGTTTTGTGGATCTTCTGAGCTTTTGCATTTTTGCCTTTTTCTTTTTGAATTATACTCTTTGTTTTTGTTTTTTTTTGTTTTGCCCTGGATTGTATATAGTGTACATAATATAAATAAACCTTTTGTTACTTTTTCTACTTCTGCCTCACGCCTCTGCATTTGAGTCATTCCCCTGGTGGCCTAGTGGGGGTTTGCTGGATCATCACACCAACGAACCAGGTTCGAATCCCAGCAAAACCCTAACAAAGTCAGAGAGGTGCTTAGTTCTGGCTTTTTTAGCTGCTGTCTGGAAGGAAGTTAAAGTCGATTGGAAAATTTCATAGGAAACAGTGAGATGGTCCTTTTTCCATTTCCTTTCAGCTTTACGGCAGGCTTGCCTGAGCGAGCGGGTGGCCTCGTCCAACCAATATTGAGACTTTAGCTTAGGGCGTGTGAACGTGAGAGGGGCTACAGAGTTAAGTATGGAAGAGCAAGAAGATTGAAAAAGACTGACTAATTCGTCTGGCCCAGAAGAGGATGATGCCGCTGTTGCAATGGTAGCTGCAACAGAGTTACTGATGAAACTATCTGAGAACTGGGATGCAGTTTGAGTGTTAATGTGGCGAGAGTGACGACCTTGAGTTTTGACAGTTTGCAGAGCATTTGATAGACTAACATTAAACATAATAGGTTTATGATCAGAGAAAATGGCATCCTCAATCACAATGTTATCCACAGAAAAACCATAGGATAGAACAAGGTCGAGTGTATGTCCCAAGATATGAGTAGCTTTGTTTATATGTTGAGTAAGACCAAAGGCATCTATTACACCACAGAATTCGTTAACCATGGGTCTGTCAGGACAGCAGACATGGATATTAAAGTCGCCAAGTATAAGAAGGCGATCGTGCGATGACAGGAGGTGGGAGAGAAGGTCGGAGAATTCTGTTATAAAGTCTTTGTTGTGCTTAGGAGGCCTGTAGACGAGTACACATACCAGCAGTGACATAGCACATTCTACAATTACGCATTGCAGTTCAAATGTGACAAAACTCCCCACAGAGAGTGTCCGTAAATTAAGACTGTTTTTAAAAACGAGAGCTACCCCGCCTCCTCTTCCAGCGCACCTGGGTGTGCTAATGAACAAGCACTGAGGCGGGCAGAGTTTACTAAAGACAGAAGACTGGCCAATTCCAGTGCTAATCCATGTCTCAGTTAAAAACAGGAAATCCAGGTTGTAACGGGAGAAAAAGTCATTTAGAACAAAAGTTTTGTTAGACACAGACCTGCTGTTGACCAGGGCGACTTTTGCAGTGAAGTGGACCGTAGCCTGAGGACAAGGGGAATATTCCAGAGGGCGGATGTTCAAGGAATTCACCCCACCACTACGTATCCACAATCTCGGGCGGGCAGAGCAGACAGGTGTTTGAGGTTGGTCCTCCAGAGTGATGGGAACATGGCAGGAGTACCAGCGGTCCCACGAACGACGGGCCAAGAAGAGATCTGTCTGGCCTAGATGGACTGCAGAGAGCCGATGAGGCCCAGGCTGGGCGAGAGAAACACTCGTGATTTTCCTCATTGCCACTCGGACGCCTCCACGCTTGCCTTGGCGCCTGTGGTGCTTCTTCTGTAGAGAACTACAACAAGGTAGGTGAAGGACACAATCCAGGGTGGGGTAGACAAACGGAGGATGACATTCGATGTATGGAATAAGAGACCCATCGGTGGTCACCAGTGCGCTTCTAAGATGTAGCAGAGTCTGACGATCATAAATCCAGGTAGGGCCAGCAGAGCAGTGGCAACATAGCATGAGTAGCAGCATAAACAGACATAGCGCAAATCGGACAGGTAGCAGCTCACGGAGCTGACGGCAGGCTGACAGACACACTGGCGCCATCTTGCTTCCGTGATAGTGGTCCCCAGGTGCATCCCCAAATTGACAAGACTGCAGTGATTGTGGCTTGCCCCAGGTCCAAGACCAAAAAGGAGGTGAGACAGTTCCTGGGGCTGGCTGGCTAGTATTGCAGGTTCATACCTAACTATTTGGATGTCACCAGCCCATTGACTGATCTCACTAAAAAGGGAGCACCAGGTCTAGTCCAGAGGACAGAGCAGTGCCAACAGGCCTTCACCAAAGTAAAAGCTGCACTGTGTGTGTGTGTGTGTGTGTGTGGGGGGGGGGGGGGGGGGGAGTAAAAGCTGCACTTACATGATGTGTCACCTGAGACAGATTATGAATATATCCTGGAAGGACAAGATTCCCAACAAGGAAATCCTTGAGAGAGCAGGTCTCCCATCTGTGGAAGATATACTAACACTAATGAATCTCAGATTGTTAGGCCATGTGGAAAGAATGGAACATGATCGCCTACCTAGGCAGCTACTCTACTCTCAGCTGTCTGAGGGAAAACGTGGCTGGGGAAGGCCTCAGCTTAGGTTTAAAGACACTGTAAAGAGGAACTTGAAATGTAGGAACATTGACCCTCACTTGTGGAACGCATTTGCCAACAACTGACAAAAGTGGAGGACTTTGATGTGTCCCTCATGCCACATGAAACAGTCCTCGTCATTATTGACGGACTGCAAAAGAAAAGTGGAGGGCACTTTTACACTCTCCTGACTTCTCTCCCCCTTTTATTTTGCAGACCAATGTGTCAGACAGAGGGCTGAAGGATGTTCCATCCCAGGAGGTGGACAGCGAGGAATGTCTGATACTGTACATCAGCTGCAAGCTCTTGATGAGAGAAAATAAGTACAGCACCATTGAATAAAAGTACCTAGCCATCAAGTGGGTGGTCCTCTCCCTCTGATACTACATGCTACAGTGTACTTTCACCCTCTGTTTGGATCACACACCACTCCAGTGGCTCCACCACGTGAAAGATGCCAATGTGTGGATCACCTGTTGGTATCTAGCCCTCCAGCCTTTCAAATTCTAAAGCAGATCTAAATTCTAAACAAATTCTAAAGCAGTTCTAAAACTGCTTTTTACAACATCTCCATTTATCTGTTTTTTAAAGTACAATCATGATATACATACGACATCAATATTTTTGTAGCTGAACTAAAAAGTCATATGATTTTTGAAAATATGGCATTAGATTTGTTGAAATTGACAACAAAATCAGAGCAGGGCAAAATCATTAGAGTTCTAGAAAATACCCTCAGACCCCAGAGGGTTAAATTTGATGTGGGACAGAACTGGGAGCTAGTGGAGCTGAGACAGGATGGGGGTGATGTGAGCAGAGCATTTAGTAGGACTTAGAATTCTAGCTACAGAGTTCTGAATACATTGTAGCTTTTGCAGGAAGGCCTATGAAGACTGAATTACAATAATCTAAACAGGACACAATGAAAGCATGAACCAGAGTTTGTGTATCATTATTTGTCAGAAGTGTATGACAAGAAGTAATGTTACAGAGGTGAAAGAATGCAAATTTGGCAAGTGACAATATGAAAATCAAAATTGAGTGATAGATCAAATATTACTCCAAGATTTCTGACAACAGGAGCTGGCTTAACAAACACACCATCAATACTAACAGAAAATTTGGCTGATTCAGATAGTAGGGATTTGGGACCAACCAGTAGGACTTAAGGTTTTGTTTTTTGTTTTTTTCACTGTTTACCTTGAACTGTGAACTGTAACTGCAATCAAAGCTTTAAATCTGAGATACAATCAATTAGTGTATTGGGAGGAGACACTATGGGTGAGTCTGTAGTGAGATACAGCTGAATATCATCTGCACAGCAGTGAAAGTTAAAGACATGTCTATGAGTAATTTATTTGACCAAAGCGTAGGATGTAGATTAAAAAGAGAAGAGGGCCAAGAACTGATCCCTAATGGACCCCACACTTCACAGAAGAGGTGGCGGACTTGTGTGAACCTAGTCTGATAAACTGTTGTAAGATATGACCTGAACCACTGAAGGACTATGTCAGCGATATCAATAGAGGAGAGATGGGAAATAGGTGCATCCTTATTAACAGTGTCAAAAGAAGCACTTGTGTCAAGAAGGAGGAGGAGAATGTTGAGAGAACCACTATCAGGAGATTGGCAGAGATTATTAACAACACACAGAACAGCTGTCTCTGTGTTGTGATGTGGACAAAAACCAGAATGAAAGATCTCATAGAATATATTTTCATTAACAAAGATATAGAGTTACATAGCTACCACTCTTTCCATCACTTTAGCTCGAAAGGGAAGGTTTGAGATCAGTCTATAACTGGAAAGAGATGTTGGATCCAACTCAGGTTTCTTAAGGATAGGGGTAACTGCAGCAGTTTTAAGGACAGTTATGACAGAGCCATAAGAGAGACATGTGTTTATCTCTTTGGCAATAGGAGTATTAATTATAGATGGACATGTCTTAAGTAGTGGGGTGGGGGTAGGGTCAAGCAGACAGGAGGAAGGGTTAGGCTTCATGATGAGTTCAGTGACAGAGAGTCAACAGATGTGAAGAAAGTGAGTTTTGTAGGCAGTGTAGAAGCATCAATGGGTGAGAATGAATGGGAAGTAGAAGGAAAACAGTGATCAATTTGGTCAATTTTATTATCAGAGATGAGATGAGATGTAAAAATGCCTGACATTGCTTAGCTGTATTACAGCATATTGGTAAAGGAGGTTAGAGGAGTTTGTTAACAGTTTTGAAGGGTGTCCTTGACTGAGACTTGGCACTATTTAGCCTGGAGGAGTAGTCGTTCGAGCGAGCAGCCTTTTGGGCATCCCTATACTTGCAGATATGGTCAGTGTATTGCGGTGAGTGGACAGTGGGGCCAGTTTTCTCATAAAGGTGCTCAAGACACCAGCCAGTAACCTCCTTTACTCTAAGCTCAGGAGTAAAGTTAAAGGGGCTAGATCATTGAGTAATGCAGAGACAGTGTCATTATAAAAGGGAAAACATACCATCAGGGGAGGAAAGTTTATGCAAGTCAGATAGGGATGCGGACTGAAGAGAAGTGGCAAAAAGATTGGAATTGACAGACCTAAGATTATGATAGGTTTTGATCTGTCTTTACGGAAGGAGGCTGAATTGATAAAGAATGATCCAGGAATATAGACCTCTGCTGCCCAGGAGATTCTGCCACATGGACTGATCCGGTAGCAACAGTCACTGATGCGGACACAGTTGTTCAGAGATGTTTCTCGGTTTATTGTAGGACAAACATGAGTATATATTCACATTCAAGAGCATGTTGTAGCTAGATGATTGGACGATATGATTGCAGAAGCTAAGTAATTTATGTAAGACAAAGCAATGTAAATGGGCGATATTACATCTCCTGTTAGGATCACCTTATGAAAGAAGAGAGACATTACTGGTCAAAATAACCTTCATTAAGCAGACAGCAAATGTGCGAGTGAATATAAATCTCAAGGATTTAACAAACCAAAACAAATAGGAATCAGATGAGTCTGTACCAGTTTCAATCATACCAAACAGATCTTTATCAACAGGTGACAAATTTTATCAGGTGGAGGAGGAGAGGTAATGTGAATGCTGCATTTGATAAATTTATGATCAGATATACCAGAATCTGAACCAGAGACAGATATCACTCAAACCAATAGAACAAATCAAATCAAGAATATGACCATGAACACAAGTTGGAAAGTCAGCATGTTGTATCATGTTAAAACACTCTAATACTGAGATGAAGCCAGATGTGAAGAAGCAGTTCATGTCAACATGAATTTTAAAGTCACCAAGTCCAATTATGGCAGGGCAAAGGGAAGAGATCATTGTAAGGAGTTCATTACAGTCTGACAAAAAGTTAGCAGCAGCTTTGGGAGGGTGATAGACAGGGGAGGCTGGTCAGTTACGATATTTCCAGATTTTAAAAGAAAAAAGAAAAAACACATCAATTTTGCCCATACTCTTGCCTCTGATCTGGCTGATTGTTTGCAGGGTCACAAACTGTGAAATAACAGGTTCTTTTGGCCCATTAGCCTACTGTCCAATATACATGATGTTGGGGGGGTATATTTTAACATTTTATATTTTAAAATTGTGGCATCTCATCATCTCTAGCTGCTTTATCCTTCTACAGGGTCACAGGCAAGCTGGAGCCTATCCCAGCTGACTACAGGCGAAAGGCGGGGTACACCCTGGACAAGTCGCCAGGTCATCACAGAGCTGACACATAGACACAGACAACCATTCACACTCACATTCACACCTACGGTCAATTTAGAGTCACCGGTTAACCTAACCTGCATGTCTTTGGACTGTGGGGGAAACCAGAGCACCCGGAGGAAACCCACATGGACACGGGGAGAACATGCAAACTCCGCACAGAAAGGCCCTCGCCGGCCACGGGGCTCGAACCCGGACCTTCTTGCTGTGAGGCGACAGCGCTAACCACTACACCACCATGCCACCCTGTTTAATTCATATCCAGAAAAATATATATTCCAATATAATATACTCAGCATAAACATTTTAAATAGATTCTATATTTTTGGTCCATCCATGACATATTACTAAAGTAGCCTATTTACTGTTGTTGATGTGGGTCACTTGCTGTTAGCCAATTCGCTTTCTCGTGCCAGGAGAGCTGAAAGGAACGAGTATTATTCCCTACCTTTTTCACCAAGTCAGTTTGAGGCGTTGGTCTACCCTGCTCTTTAATTTTAATTTTTTCCTTGAAAGGAAGACTGGCAAATGGCTTCGCCAAAATTAAATCAGCAATGCTTGGCATCCGTGCGCAGCTTTCTTGCTAGCTGACTAGCCCCCTCAAGTTCAAGTTCAGTCACTCAAATAAACGAAATTTCTGGAACTAAGATAGCAAACTTGACAACACTATATTTACACTTTATTTACAATGAAAATATATACAAACTAAAAAAGCTGGTAGAAACCATATGTAATGAGTGAAATTGAAATGTAAGCTCTTACAATACACCACAGCACTTGCGAATCCGCATGGGACTGAACTGAAATTCACCGCTGCCTGTCTATATTTGAAACGAGCTGTCAATCAAAGAAAATATCCGGCCGCTTTCACCAATCACCAGTCTCCTCGCGGAAACTGCCATGTCCCTCCCACTGTGAGGCTGGGAGTCCGTGGGCGGGCATTTTCACAGTATTTGTCCAATAACCGTCTTGCATTTTGATATTGAAAAGCGCATAGCTCCCAAATGCCATTGAAGTCCACTGAGGCTGGGAGTCCGGTGGGCGGGCATTTTCGCAGTATTTGTCCAATAACCGTCTTGCATTTTGATATTGAAAGCGCATACCTGTAGCTCCCAAATGCCATTGAAGTCCACTGAGGCTGGGAGTCCGGTGGGTGGGCATTTTCGCAGTATTTGTCCAATAATCGTCTTGCATTTTGATATTGAAAAGCACATAGCTCCCAAATGCCATTGAAGTCCACTGAGGCTCGGAGTCCGGTGGGCGGGCATTTTTGCAGTATTTGTCCAATAATCGTCTTGCATTTTGATATTGAAAAGCGCATAGCTCCCAAATGCCATTGAAGTGCACTGAGGCTGGGCTGCATCGCGCTGTCACGAGGGGGAAAAACTCACGCACACATTAGGCGAACTGAGGAAAGTTATAACGGAATGATTTCGCACTGTAGTTGAGTTGAGCACGTATATTTCTATGATTCTGGATCTGAAATAGCAATGTTATAAGGTTGGCTATAACATAAGCCTAGAGCAATTCATCCTACACGATGTTCGTCATTTTTAGAGGAGGCTGAGCCTCCCTCGTTGTCTTAGAGCAATCGCCCGTGGTGATAGACTAACAACAACCACATAGGAGAGGAGGAAACAACCTTCAGAGCAACAGATTGAAAAGATATAACATCAAATAGTGAAAGTTCTTTAACTTTTAAACCAGGCCGATAAACCACAGCCAAGCCATCCCCTCTTCCTTTTAATCTGGGTTTTGATAGGTAGCTGTAGCCAGAAGAAGCCATCATGTTTAAATGTAAATAGGCACCAGTTTGTTGCCAAGTTTCTGTAAGAAAAAAACGTCCACTTTTTTTTTTTGGTTGAGGAGATAATAGATTAGTGAGGCTTTATTGGTAACAGAACAAGCATTCAATAAGACAAGATTCAAGTTGCGATAGCCAGGAGAGGATGGTGCAGATAGTTTTGGAAAAGGACAAAGATGGTCATGATTAATTCCTCAGATAACTTATATTATATTGCTGGCATTTAGCAGATGTTTTTTTTTTTTTTTAAATCCAGAGTGACATACAACATACCTAGAGCAGCCTGGGGAGCAGTTGGGGGTTAGATGCCTTGCTCAAGGACACTTCAACTATTCCTTCTGGTCCAGGGAATCAAACCAGCAACCTTTTGGTCCCAAAGCTGCTTCTTTAATCATTAGGGCATGATTTAATATCATGCCAGGGAACTTGATCATATGTCCATATAGTCAGGATCTGCTAATCAGATTCATAGATATGTGAGGGTCCTCTTCTCGAGCAGTGGCTGTATTGTGGACATAAGACAATTCCAAGTGACTGCCACAGATCATGTGACACAGAATCCAGGGGTGTGTGGCAATCAAGGTGTTGAAGTTTTGTCTGAGAGTATATAAGCTGCATTGCCAGGTAGTAAAGTATACAAATACACAGCACAACTCCAGGCTGAAAACAAAAACATGTGAGGATACCCCACATGCCAGCAGCTGTCATAAGGAGAGATGGGGGGAAAAGCCACAGAGCAGCACAATGCTAGCTCACTCCATGCACATTAGCCAACACAAAACTCACTACACAACCAGCTAGAAACCGAAAATGCAACCAGGTAAAGCTGCACTTTCAACAAACCAGACTGGCAACGGCAACAAAGCAAGAGAGTAGAGACTCACTATGTATGAGTTGTAGCAGTTTTTAAAAGTAAATGACTTGCACACAGTGAATGAGAAACTTGAACTATTCCCCAGCTTTCCCCTTTTCTCAGTCCACATGTGAGAAGTATTCTGATATTAGTGCCGTACATCTTGGGGTTTGTGTCACACTTGTGAAAATAGTATGAGTGTTAAAACTTGAATTTTTTTCTCTGTCATAGCAACATGGTAAGCAGTCATGGTATAGGAGAAAAGGAAAAGGATCAATGCAGGTAAGAAGCCAGTGTGCTATAGGCATGTAACCAGGACTGAGCTGTCAGCAAATGATTCCATTTTGTGTATGTATGTGTGCGTATATATATATATATATATATATATATATATATATATATATATACACACACTACTGTTCAAAAGTTTGGGGTCACTTTGAAATGTCCTTATTTTTGAAAGAAAAGCACTGTTCTTTTCAATGAAGATCACTTTAAACTAATCAGAAATACACTCTATACATTGCTAATGTGGTAAATGACTATTCTAGCTGCAAATGTCTGGTTTTTGGTGCAATATCTCCATAGGTGTATAGAGGTCCATTTCCAGCAACTATCACTCCAGTGTTCTAATGGTACAATGTGTTTGCTCATTGCCTCAGAAGGCTAATGGATGATTAGAAAACCCTTGTACAATCATGTTAGCACAGCTGAAAACAGTTTAGCTCTTTAGAGAAGCTATAAAACTGACCTTCCTTTGAGCAGATTGAGTTTCTGGAGCATCACATTTGTGGGGTCGATTAAATGCTCAAAATGGCCAGAAAAATGTCTTGACTATATTTTCTATTCATTTTACAACTTATGGTGGTAAATAAAAGTGTGACTTTTCATGGAAAGCACAAAATTGTCTGGGTGACCCCAAACTTTTGAACGGTAGTGTGTATACATGTTATTTCACCTCCCTCACTGCCATCACCAGGAACTACCTGCAGGCCAGGACAATGATAACATTTTAACATAGCCTATGGAAATCCAAAGTTTACACATTATCATCACGCACAGAAATTGCAAAACTGCAAAACTAGTTTTAAAACCGCTAAGTTCCAATTGTTAAACATAGCGAGAGGCTGAGCTACGTGTGTGTGTGTAAAGTGTAAACCAGTGCATCCTAACTTTCTAACTATGCCTGTGTGTTGCTTGAGCGGCAGTCAGTCAACAACTCTTCACAAAGTTTCCTTATGAAAATATGCTCGCTGAAATTATGGCAGGGAACGCCAGATTAAACATTAAAACTGCCTTCTGAGCACTGTATCTACAGGCTACCACCGAAAGAAGGAGGCTACCAGAAAGGCATCACTCCATACGATTTTACTTTCACTACGACATTACTTTGAACAGACGATCAAAAAATTGCAAGGTGATATGATAAAGTAAGGCACAGTTTACTTACAGTCGTTTTTTTTTTTTTAAATGATGCAATCGTTTTCTGCCTTTTGGCACCCTTCATCATGCCGTGTTGGGGTCCTGAACTAGCAGGAGCTGTCCCCGATATGCCTGTCAAACTTGTTGTGGGTAACCATAGCAACCAAGCTCGAGCTCGCAACCTGTGCAGTCTGCGCAGTTGCAACTATGTATGTACTGCTGTGCACCTCAATAAACCGAATGGTAATTAGTCTTTTGATTTTTCCATGAGGTTTGCCTTATGCAAAGACAGCATAGATTATTTTTCATCCCTATAAGTGGGGGGGACCGAACGAGGTGAATTTAAATCTGGGTGGGACGAATCCCCCCCGTCCCCCCCTCTATCTGCGCCCATGCATGTAACACAGAGTAAAAGTAAATTGTCAAAGCAAGTAGAAAGGCAGAGCAAAAAGTCAACAAAACAGAAACTTGCTTACTTAACTTGCTTAAGGATGTCCGTCATATCCAATGATGACAATCCTGCCTCTGCTACTTGTGAGTTCTCATGTGACTATAAAGTCCAATCCGTGAGCCACACTGCCTGCCACAGACAGAACAGTTAAAGGCACTGACTGGGGGTATGGGTGTGGAACTGGCTTCATGTCTCTTCAAGCGTCTCCTGGTCCGTTGGTCTCCTCGGTCCTCTTCAAGCTTCTGCACTCCTTGCTGACAGAGCTGCCGCCAGATGAAGCGTTGGGTGGCAATGTCCTCCAGCTGGCTTGGGTTCAAACCACACTTTTTCATAGTCATTTTTAGTTGGTCTTTGTAACATTTTTTCTGGCCCCCTGCCAGGTGGTGGCCAACATGTAGCTGGCCATACAGCATCTTGCGAGGTAGGCATTCCTTTGGCATCCTGATGACGTGACCGAGCCAGCGAAGTTGGTGCTGGGTGATGATGGCCTCCATACTGACGCAGTTGGTCTTGCAGAGGATTTCAGTATGGGGCATTCGGTCACTCCAGGTTATTCCCAGGATGCATTGGAGGCATCTGATATGGAAAGCCTCAAGCATCTTGAGGTGGTGACTGTACAGGGTCCACGCCTCACAGGTGTAGAGGAGAGTTGTGATGACAACTGCCAGATAGACTGATATTTTGGTGTGGAGTTTGAGGTCTTTATTTTGGAAGACCCTTTTTCTGAGTCTGCCAAAGGAAGATGACACATGTTTAATCCAGTTTTGTATCTCTCTGTCAATGCTGGAGTCATCAGAGAGGAAACTGCCCAGGTATTTGAAGGATTCCACTATTGTAAGTGGTTTGTTGGAGATGGTGAAGGTTGGTGAGGGGAGTGAAGGAACAGAGGCCCACTGGCATATTACTTCAGTCTTGGCCACATTTATGGAAAGCCCCATCCTGCCATATGCCATTGCAGCAGCTGCAAGGGTGACTTGCAATGCTTCTGGTGTATGGGCCACGACTGCACAGTCATCGGCATACAATGATGTGGTCAGATGTTGTTTTTGTGGCCTCTTGGAGCCTTCAAATGTTAAACAGATTCCCATCAAGTCTGAAGTCCAAGGTAATTCTGCTGTCTCTCTTGATGTCCTCGTGGAGGGGTAGTGTCACACACAGGAGGAAAATGTTAAAAAGAACTGGAGCAAGGATGCACCCCGACATACACCAGTGCACACCCTGAATGGCTCAGATTCCTGGCCTCTGATGGTCACATGTGCCATCATGCCTTCATGAAACTGCTGGAGGATGTTAACAAACCTTCGTGGGCAGCCAAACTTCAGAAGGATTTTCCATAGGATCTCCCTCTTGACTGTGTTGAAAGCCTTTGACAGCTCAATGAAGGCTATGAAGAGGTCTCAATGTTGCTCTCTACACTTCTCCTGGAGTTGCTGTGCTGTGAATACCATGTCCACAGTACTCCTCTTTCTCCTGAACCCACACTGAGACTCAGGCAGCAGCTCCCCTGAGATGTTTTTCACCAGCCTCTGTAGCATAACTTTGGCCAGGACTTTTCCAGCAGCAGCCAGGAGTGATATGCCATGGTTGTTGCCACAGAGGGACTTGTCTCCTTTGCCTTTGTATGGGGATGATGTTAGCATCCTTCCACTGCTGGGGGACGGTTTCGGTCTTCCATACGTGTGAGATAAAGAGGAAAAGTGCACGGGTGCAGAGGTAGCCTCCCTGTCTGAAGATCTCTGCAGGGATGTTGTCAGGGTCTTGTTGTTCTTTAGTGACCTTACTGCACAATGAACCTCTTCAAGGGCTGGTAGATGGTCAAGGTCTTGGATGGTGGGGTGGACAAGTAGTTCATCCAGGACTGAGGGATCTGCTGGGGAGGGCTGGTTCAGCAGAGCTTGAAAGTGCTCTGCCCACCTTTTTGAGATCAGGTTCTGGTCCTTTATGAGGGTGGTACCATCACCAGACTTCAGGGGGGAGATGGAGCAGTTTCTTGGGCCATAGATCATTTTCACTGCATCATAAAAGTTGTGCATCTCATTTCTGTTGGCATGAGATTGTATTTCATTTGCCTTTGATATCCACCACTCATTCTGCAGGGCACACAATCTTGACTGCATCTCTCTCCTGGATTCTTGCCATCTTTGCTGGAGAGCAGTTGATATAGGATTTGTGAGGACAGCACTATGTGCTTTGTGCATGCCTTTCAGTATGGAAGTTATTGTGTCCGTGTTGTCACTGAACCAGTCCTGTTGCTTTCTGCCCTTGTACCCGATGGATTGGGAAGCTGCCTCGTAGAGCCTAGAGCTCACAGAAGACCACTTCTCATCTATGGAGTCATCTGTGCTCAGGAGAAGCTCAATGTCTTCCAGGTTTTCAGCCAGAGTGAGATGGAGGCTGTTCCGGATCTCAGCCTTTTCTAGCTGGATACAGTCCAGCTTCTTCTTTCTTGGCTTCTGGAGATGGACAGCAGGGCATACTTTCACCAAGAGCCTGGTCATGATGAGCCAGTGATCTGTCCAGCACTCAGTGCCTCTCATTGCATGAATGAGTAAGATGTATTTTATCTCAGACCATCTCACAATGATGTAGTCCAGCAGGTGCCAATGTTTGGAGTGTGGGTGCATCCAGGATGTTTTGTGTTTATTTTTGAGCTGGAAGACTGTGTTTGTGATGGTCAGGCCATGCTTAGCACAGAGGCTTAGCAAACACAGACTGTTTGCATTGACATGACTAATGCCATGTCCACCAATGACACCACTCCATACCTTGTTGTCTTTCCCCACTCTAGCATTGAAATTGCCCAGCAAAAGGATCTTGTCTTCCTTGGGTATATGACAGACAGCCTCATCTAGTGATTGATAGATGTGGTCCTTCATGTCATCCCCTGATGGTAGTGTTGGTGCATAGGCACTTAGAAGGGTAGTGTAGGTGCAATTGGTAATTAAGTGATCAATCTCATTAAATCAGTCTTGTTAAATATTAAATCAATCTCATTAATTAATGCCATTAATTTTAGTGCTTAATAATAAATTACCAAACAGCCAAATTATGGTATATTCCAAATTATTATGATCACTTACTGTATTATACAACTCATATGCACCTTGGAATTCTTTTGAGATTGAGCGACTTCATAAATATCGGAACAGCAAATAAACACACAGTTTCAATTATAAATTGAATTTATTATAACAAAGATAAAATAAATAATGGCAGTTGAAATATATACAAATATGATATATACTTGATGAGTGTGTGTGTGTGTGTGTGTGTGTGTGTGTGTGTGTGTGTGTGAGAGGCCTTATGACCACGTGTTTCTAAGTACAGCAAGAGAGTTAGCTTTGGTTGCTAATTGAGATGTGTTGGCCATGTGTGGAGACACAGATTAGCCTTGTGTCGCTAGCTAAGACAAAGGAATGCTAGCTAAGGTGTGTTTGTGTGTGTCCACGTGGCCTGACAAAGTTAGCCTGTGTGTGGCCTGAACAAAAAGTTAGCATGGATTGCTAGCTAAGGTGTGTTTGTGTGTGGCCTGTGGCCTAAGCAAAAGGTTAGCCTAGCTTGCTAACGAGACAAAGGAATTAGCCGTGTGTTTAGCTAAGGTGTGCTTGTGAGGCCTGTGGCCACGTGTTTCTTTGAGACAATACACTTAGCCCTGGATGCTAATGGGACAAAAGAATTAGCCGTAGGCTAATTTCACTAGCTTATAACAGTACTAAATCCACTGAAATCTTGATGCGGTCAAGATAAGTGTAATAATGAAATTAAAGTGTTAGACAGGAATAGAGAGAGAGCATGCAAAGCCTATCTATTAAACAAAACTGAGAGATCAAAACAAAATAGAACAATTATGGAACACAAAAATCAGTGTGCACACTTAAACAGTTCCTGAGTTTAAATTCACACTGCTTCATAAAAGTTAATTCCTAAGACTAGCACTACGTTCACACTGCAGGCTGAAGTGACTCAAATCCGATTTTTTCACCCATATGTGACCTGTATCTGATCTTTTATTGACAATATGAACGACACAGATCTGATTTTTTCAAATCCAACCCAGGCCGTTTGGATATGTGGTCCTAATTCCGATTCCTATCCAATCTTTTCATATGCGACTTCAGTCTGAACCGCCAGGTTGCATTCATCCGACTTACACGTCATCAACAAGCCACAAACATCATTATTCTGCGCCGAAGTAGGCGGCGGGTCTCTCAAAAAAGTTACAACAACATGGCGCATGACATCAAGGGGTTCTACCGTGGCCAAGGGTAAACAAAAACCCTGTTGAATCGTATTCTCGGGAGAAAGAAAAGAAAAGACATCTTTATCTTGGGTGCTCAGCGGAGCGAGCGATCCTCCTTGTGTCCAGGCAGCTGCTCCAGATGGAAAAGAGGAAGTATGGCGGATTTCCGGGTCACTTATGCCTTCCTGGAGGATGTGACGTTAGTCATCCCCCCCGGCGTGACGCAGGTCAACGCGGAAGTTGGCTGATGGGAAATGTAGTTTCTTAAAGGGACTGTGTGTTACCTACAGTAGCGTAGCGTTTCTTAGCCAGAGGGATCCTGAGTGGCATGAGCCTTTCACTTATGCCATTCGGTGTTTCAGTGAGTCTTGGTAGGAGGCTATTTTTTATTGCAAGTCCTACACCATGCTGATGTTGTCCTCCTGCAGGGTATCCCTTCCAGAAGAAGGTGTAGGTGTCCTCCTTCAGGGAGCCTTCATCCAGGAACCTTGTCTCACTCAGAGCGGCAATGTCAATGTTGTAGTGGTTGAGTTCTACTGCAATGAGTGCAGTTCTTCACTGAGGTCTTTCATCATTGGCATCCAGCAGGGTTTGAATGTTTCATGTTGCAAGTTTAAGAGGGACAGTTTTCTTGCATTTATTTCAACTGCAGAGTGGAATGTCCCGATAGATGCAGTAGCCTATCCAGGATACTCTGAGTGGGCAATGTTTTAGGCCACCTTTTCTAGGCCCCTCCCCACTTGGGGTGAGCAGTGTGGCTCCTAAATAGGGCTGCTCAGTCACACAGGGGTCTGCTGAGAGCAGCTGCCACTCAGCCCAGCTGCTGGCGACCATAAATAGCCCTGTGCCACTGGCATGCAGGGATCTGACTAGGAGCTCCCAGTGCATTCAAACCTGCTCCCATCACCAGACACCCTATCGCCGCCAGACTTTCCGTTTCCGGAAACGGAAAGTACAACCCCATTGAAATACTGTGTATTATGAAAACAAAAAATAGAATGCAATGATTTGCAAATCTTTTTTTTTGTACCTATATTCAATCAATACAATACAAAGACAACTTATTTAATGTTCAAACTGATAAACTTTACTGCTTTTTGTAAATATACACTCCTTCTGAATTTGATGCCAAAAACATGTTCCGAAAAAGTTGGGACAGAGGCATGTTTACCACTTTGTTACATCACCTTTTCTTTTGACAACACTGAGGGAACTGAGGGCACTAGTTGTGGAATTTTAGAATGTGAAATTCTTTCCCATTCTTGCTTGGCATACAACTTCACTTGCTCACCAGTCCAGGCTCTTTGTTGTCTTGCTTTGTGCTTCATAATGTGCCACACATTTTCAATGGGAGGCAGGTAGGTCAATTTGGTAGCGTCTTTGCTGGAATAAACAGGGATGTCCCTGAAAAAGACATCATCTAGTTGGCAGCATATGTTGGTAGATGGTGGTGAGCATGGATGCAGTGGCCCCTCGCAGCCTCAGTAACATAGTGTTTTGACATCTTTCTTCATCTATGTTTACATGTTCATTTATGTTAAGGCACAAGTACAGTCACCAGTTTCTGTTGAATATCGACAGAAAAAGTGAAAATAGCTTGATGGCAGCACAAGAGCAGAAACTTATGTGCCTCAGTTTACTCTGCCAGATCACAACATCGCTGACCTCAGGTATTGTTTCTTACCAGGAGAGGAGGCATCACAGGTGTTGCAAGAGAAAGCAGAAAATGGGAAACCATGGTGGTATACAGGCTAGGCTAGTGGCTAATCTGAACAGACCAGCAATACCATCTGTCATACCTGCCAATGTTCAAGCCATAGACAATAAGACGGACCACATACATCTTCTGAGAACCACCCAGCACAACATGAGAGACGGCTGTGTTTTCATTTTCATGGAAACATGACTAAATAACAACATCCTGGACTCCATTATACAGCTAGACTGGCTAAAGTGGCACAGAGCCGACAGAGCCTGGGGAATGGGTGGTAAGACCTGCAGTGTGTGTGTGTGTGTATCAGCGATGCTTGGCGTTGGGACACTATGGTGGTTTTTAAACACTGTTCATCTCTGGTGGAGTTTATGATAATCAAGTTCCAGCCTTTTTATGTGCCAACACCATCCCACCCCAATGGATTTCTTATTCTTGCTGGAGATTTTAACCATGCCAGCCCAAAGACTGTTTTACCCAAGCTACACCAACATGTTAATTTCCTTACAAGAGGAAATAACATACTGGACTTTGTTTTCACTCACAACAAAGGAGCATACAAGGCTGCCCTCTCCCCCCACCTTGAGCTCTCTGGCCACATCACAGTTATGCTCAAGCCAGCATACAGGCCAAGGGTGAAAGTGATCAAATCAGTTCTGAAGGAGATGCATGTGTGGCCAGATGGTGCTGCCTCCACACTTCAAGACTGTTTTGACACTACAGACTTGGACATTTTCAAGCACACAGCCACATACAACCAAAACATAGACCTACAAGAATACACTGACACTGTGACTGCCTACATCACCAAATGCATTGAGGATGTGATGGTCACTAAAACAATCGCCACATGGGCGAACCAGCAGCAATGACTGACAGAAGAGTTTCACAGACTGCTAAGGATGCAGAACACTGCCTTCAGAGCTGGGGACACAACTGAACTGAGAACAGCCAGAGCCAACCTGTCTCATGGCATCATGAAGGAAAAACATCAATAAACCAGGAAAATAACCGACCAATTCAAGGACAGCAGAGAGGCACAGAGTCTGTGTCAGGGGATTCAGACCCTCATGGATTACAAACCACCACCACAGGCCTGTGATAATAACATCTGTCTGCTACATGAACTGAACAGCTTCTTTGCACGTCTTGAAGCAGTAAACAACATGTCTGCACAGAAGACACCCCACCCCCATGGTCAGGTTCTGAGTTTTTCCTCATCTCTTATGAAGAAAACACTCAGCAAAGTCAATGACCACAAGGCAGCTGGTCTGGACAACATCCCTGATCAGCTGCTGAAAGACTGTGCAGATGAGCTGAAGGATATCCTCACAGACATTTTTAACACCTCCTTATGTCAGGTTGTTGTCCCCAGTTGCTTCAAAGTCAGCACCATCATACCTGTGCCAAAGAAGTCATCTCCATCCTGCTTTAATGACTACCCTGTTGCACTAATCCCCACATTCATGAAGTGCTTTGCAAGGCTACTCATGCAAGATATAAAATCCATCCTTCCTCCTAACCTTGACTCTATTCAATTTGCATATTGGGAAAAAGGTTCCACTGATGATGCAGTCTGCTCTGCCCTGCACATTGCCCTCACCCATGTGGACACAAAAGACTCACATGTGAGAATGCTGTTCATAGACTTCAGTTCAGCATTCAACACCATCCTCCCTCAACAGCTGATAGGGGAAATTGAACCTACTGGGCCTGAACACCTCACTCTGCAATTGAGGTATTTCACCTGACGTCACAGGGTCACGTGACGCCCCGGTGTCCGCCATTTTGGACAGCAAGCTAGCTAATGTCAACAACAGTAGCTGGTATGTTACTGTAGCAATGTTTACGTTCAGTCATTTGGATGACTGTTAAAACCTTTCAGTCTCAAGTTTTTCCTTTACTGGATTTACTAGTTTACTGAGCCAGCCAGCCCCGGAGCGCTAGCTAGCTAGCGCCAGCCCCGGAGCGCTAGCCAGCCAGCCAGCCCCGGAGCGCTAGCCAGCTAGCGCCAGCCAGCCAGCCAGCCCCAGAGCGCTAGCTAGCCAGCCAGCCCCAGAGCGCTAGCCAGCTAGCGCCAGCCAGCCAGCCCCGGAGCGCTCGCTAGCCAGCCAGCCCCGGAGCGCTCGCTAGCCAGCCAGCCCTGGAGCGCTAGCCGGCCAGCGCCAGCCAGCCAGCCAGCCCCGGAGCGCTCGCTAGCCAGCCAGCCCCGGAGCGCTCGCTAGCCAGCCAGCCCCGGAGCGCTAGCTAGCCAGCCAGCCGCAGAGCGCTCGCTAGCCAGCCAGCCCCGGAGCGCTAGCTAGCCAGCCAGCCCCGGAGCGCTAGCTAGCCAGCCAGCCAGCCAGCCCCAGAGCGCGCTCAGTAAACTAGTAAATACAGTAAAGGAAAAACTTATAATGGGCCATGTCTCAACAGACTAAGAAGTTATTTCAATAACATTTAATAACATTTTGTTTATCCTGAGGACCGAATGAAAATGTGAACAAATCTTAGCTGTCAGTGAACAATCCTGGTGGAAGCAGGTAAACATCGTTCTCTAAGCCTGCTAAACTCAATTTTTGCAAATACCTCTCCCTCTGCTCGCCCTGTAAATGCCCTACGTCGCTGGATAGTGAAGGTGTTTTCTGCATCTTGCTCCTTTTTCTTTTATGTTTTTCGTTTGTCGCCTTCCTCGCATTCAAACTGATTCGAGCCGTGCCGTCCAAAATGGCAGCGTCACATGACTTGGTCACATGAGTGAAATACCTCAATTGGTTGCTGGACTTTCTCTCTGAGAGATTGCGATCATTAAGGATCAGCAACAAGGCATCAGGCACCATCACAATAAGCATCCCCCCCAAGGGTGTGTGCTCAGTGCCCTGCTGTTCACCTTGTTGACCCATGACTGTGTTCTGACATACAGCTTCTTCAAATTTGCTGAGGACATGACTGTGGTGGGTTTCATCCACAACAATGATGAAGCAAGTTACAGAAGTGAGGTGAACCAACTGGCCACATGGTGCATGAAGAACAATCTCTCACTAATTTTGAAAAAAAAAAAAAAAAGATTAACAATTTCCAGAAGGCCCACACCCCAACTGATCATCAGTGGAACTGCTGTGGAATGGGTGAGCAGCACCAAATTCTTGGGGGTGCACGTCACAGAGGGCCTATCCTGGAAGAACAACACTGCATCACTGGCCAAGAAAGTCCAGCAGCACTTCTATTTCTTCTGAAAGCTGAATAGAGCCAGAGCTCTGACACCCATCATGCACACTTTATACTGCGGCACCACTGAGAGCATTCTAACCAGCTGTATCACTATGTGGTTTGCAGAGGTGGAAAAACCCAGGTGCAGAAAGTAAAAACCCTGCCACATTTTTGCTCCAGCCAATTCAATGAACCAGCTGATCCTAATTACCACATCCCCTAAGCCAGGTTGATGAGCTAATTGGTGAAATCACCTGTGTTGAGAGCACAGGCAGAAGGAAAACCTAAGCAGGACTTTTACTTTGTCAATCCATTTTTTCCACCTCTGGTGGTTTGGGAGCTGCACAGCTGCCAGTCATAAGACACTGCAGTGCATAGTGAATGTAGCTGAGATCACTGGTACCTCACTATCCCTCCTCCTGGATATCTACAACACCTGTCTAGCCCACAAAGCCACTAGCATTGTGAGTGACCCCACCCACCCTTCAAACATCTTCTTCAGTCCCTTGCCTTCTAGTAAAAGGTACTGGAGCCTCTGAGCTAGCTCTCCAAGACTGAGAAACAGCTTTATACAACAGGCTGTCAGGATGCTGAACTCTCCCCCCCACACACACATACTCCTACCTCCAAATAACTTAGACTGTTAATGCAATTCATCTGCAGTTTTGCTAAATAAATCAGGCACTTGTCATTTTACCTTTTTAATATTTATTGACTAACTGTTTTCCATTTGTACTATTTCTGCTCATATGGTTTTTGTACAGTATATGTATGCCTGTGTATACAGTTATAATTCTTTAACTGTATTATAAATTTCAGCATTTTTTAGACTCATTTTGTTTCTGTATTTATGTTTACACTGAGGGTCTGAGAGAAATGATATTTCAGTCCCATCTATGTCCTGTACATATGGCGGAATGGACAAAAGTTAAATTCAATTGACGTGACATTTTGCTCAAAATCCTGTACGTACCTTTCAGGATTCATTTTGCATTCAGAGATGTGCAAGTTAGCCCTGTCATGGGCACTCAGTAAATATCATACAAAGTTAACATAATTCGTAAAAAATACTGTCTGAAAATGTGCACAGTGCAGATTTTATTACAGAGATGGAGACAATATAAAACACTGGAGTTCACCTGGGGCAGCACGGTGGTGTAGTGGGTAGCACTGTCGCCTCACAGCAAGAAGGTACTGGGTTCAAGTCTAGTGGTGGACGGGGGCCTTTCTGTGTGGAGTTTGCATGTTCTCCCTGTGTCTGCATGGGTTTTCTCCGGGTGCTCCGGTTTCCCCCACAGTCCAAAGACATGCAGGTTAGGTTAACTGGTGACTCTAAATTGACCGTAGGTGTGAATGTGAGTGTGAATGGTTGTCTGTGTCTATGTGTCAGCCCTGTGATGACCTGGCGACTTGTCCAGGGTGTACCCCGCCTTTCGCCCGTAGTCAGCTGGGATAGGCTCCAGCTTGCCTGCGACCCTGTAGAAGGATAAAGCAGCTAGAGATAATGAGATGAGATGAGACTTGTCATTTTACCTTTTTAATATTTATTGACGAACTGTTTTTCATTTGGACTATTTCTGCTCATATGGTTTTTGTACAGTATATGTATGCCTGTGTATACAGTTATAATTCTTTAACTGTATTATAAATTTCAGCATTTTTTAGACTCATTTTGTTTCTGTATTTATGTTTACACTGAGGGTCTGAGAGAAATGATATTTCAGTCCCATCTGTGTCCTGTACATATGGCGGAATGGACAAAAGTTAAATTCAATTGACGTGATATTTTGCTCAAAAACCTGTACGTACCTTTCAGGATTCATTTTGCATTCAGAGATGTGTAAGTTAGCCCTGTCATGGGCACTCAGTAAATATCATACAAAGTTAACATAATTCGTAAAAAATACTGTCTGAAAATGTGCACAGTGCAGATTTTATTACAGAGATGGAGACAATATAAAACACTGGAGTTCACTTGGGGCAGCACGGTGGTGTAGTGGGTAGCACTGTCGCCTCACAGCAAGAAGGTACTGGGTTCAAGTCTAGTGGTGGACGGGGGCCTTTCTGTGTGGAGTTTGCATGTTCTCCCTGTGTCTACATGGGTTTTCTCCGGTTTCCCCCACAGTCCAAAGACATGCAGGTTAGGCTAATTGGTGGCTCTAAATTGACCATAGGTGTGAATGTGAATGGTCGTGTGTCTCTGTGTCAGCCCTGCGATGACCTGGCGACTTGTCCAGGGTGTACCCCGTTTCTCGCCCATAGTCAGCTGGGATAGGCTCCAGCTTGCCTGCGACCCTGTAGGACTAGCCTGGGCCCACCCATCCTAAGCGTGACGCAACACGAGGGCCTGTTGCGAGCTTAGTCTGGCCAGGCAAGCTATCTCCAGCTCTTCCAAGCTCCGGAAAAATCGGGAGCCAATCAACTTTGAGCATCTCCAACGGCCCTGGGTAGAGGCGTGTTCAAGGCAGTGACGTAGTAGAACTGCGACCGGAAGCCATAGATTGTTTACAGAATCATGCTGTATTGAAAGCATTCAACGGGAAGTTCTCATTGAAAACGGAGCAAAGAGCAGCCCTGGAGGTATTTATTGAAAGGAAGGACGTTTTCGCCTTGCTCCCGACCGGCTTCGGTAAGAGTTTAATCTACCAGTTAGCCCCGCTAGTAGCCAAATCAATGGGGCTCAGCGAGAATCCTATCATCGTGTCACATACGTCAGAGGAAAGAGTGATGTGATTGGTTTAAGCTTTGTCACAGCCTTTTCTGGCTTCGACCAGTAGCAAACTGAGGCATTTCAGGGAGGCGGGTCAACCACGGGCTCTGGGAAACGGTTGGGCTTAATATCTTGGCCAGACCAATAGCTCGTAGAGCTTTGAAGTCGCGTTAGCCAGACTACTGTAGGACAGGATAAGCGGCTACAGATAATGAATGGAGTTCACGTGGTGAATTCCCCCATCTAGTGGCCAAATTTGAGATTACAGCATGAAAAAAAAACGGACAGTGGGCGCGTCTCTTATGACGTCACTCAGGTGAATCGAAACTCGAGCTCAAAATCACCAAAACCAGATGCATTTCAGCAGGATACAATCTCCAGTTTGAAGCTTCTCTCTCTTTCTTAGAGGGATTAAAACCAGTGCAGGTGAACACTAAGAGAACAGGAACAAGAGAAATAGGTAAGCAGTCCTACAGATGACACTACTTCCTGTTTGTGTTGTTTTTCACTTGATTTCTAAGTATGACGGCATTCTTTAATAATAAAATGTAAATATTTCAATTAATTAATATCCTTTATTTAACCAGGTAAAAACTCATTAAGATTAAAATATCTTTTCCAAGAGTGACCTGGCTAAGAGGGCAGCATAAACAATATTACAATAAAAATTACAACCATACAACAAAATAAATAAAATACATCTGGTGTAATGTTACAAATGATTACAGATAAAACAAAATTCAGTTAAAATGCTAAAAGCTCAAAGATAAACAATCAGTTAAAAGCAAAAAAAGTGCATTGTACAAGTAAAATACCTCTCTATCTTTTAGAATGGATGTAAATTAACCCTATCAGTTTTGACAATTTCAAGTCCTTTTAGAAATTGTTCCAGGATGAGGGAGCAGCATATTTAAAAGCCTTTTTCCCTAAATATGTTCTCACTCCAGGAACTAACATCTGTAACGTGTTATTAACATGCAGGCCATGTCTGTTTTGTTTCAGACGCAAGTATAAAGAATGATAAGGAGGAACTAGCCCAAGAACAGATTTATAAACAATCAACCAGTGTGAATGTCTGTGAACAGACAGAGCTGGACAATTTGCTATTACAGAGTTCAATGATGTACAAGGTTGCCGCAGCCAGATAATGATAATGAATGGAGTTCACGTGGTGAATTCCCCCCATCTAGTGGCCAAATTTGAGATTACAGCATAAAAAAAAAACGGACAGTGGGCGCGTCTCTTATGACGTCACTCAGGTGAATCGAAACTCGAGCTCAAAATCACCAAAACCAGATGCATTTCAGCAGGATACAATCTCCAGTTTGAAGCTTCTCTCTCTTTCTTAGAGGGATTAAAACCAGTGCAGGTGAACACTAAGAGAACAGGAACAAGAGAAATAGAAATTGGTAAGCAGTGCTACAGATAACACTACTTCCTGTTTGTGTTGTTTTTAACTTGATTTCTAAGGATGACGGCATTCTTTAATAATAAAATGTAAATATTTCAATTAATTAATATCCTTTATTTAACCAGGTTAAAACTCATTAAGATTAAAATATCTTTTCCAAGAGTGACCTGGCTAAGAGGGCAGCATAAACAATATTACAATAAAAATTACAACCATACAACAAAATAAATAAAATACATCTGGTGTAATGTTACAAATGATTACAGATAAAACAAAATTCAGTTAAAATGCTAAAAGCTCAAAGATAAAAAATCAGTTAAAAGCAAAAAAAAGTGCATTGTACAAGTAAAATACCTCTCTATCTTTTAGAATGGATGTAAATTAACCCAGGTTTATCAGTTTTGACAATTTCAAGTCCTTTTAGAAATTGTTCCAGGATGAGGGAGCAGCATATTTAAAAGCCTTTTTCCCTAAATATGTTCTCACTCCAGGAACTAACATCTGTAACGTGTTATTAACATGCAGGCCATGTCTGTTTTGTTTCAGACACAAGTATAAAGAATGATAAGGAGGAACTAGCCCAAGAACAGATTTATAAACAATCAACCAGTGTGAATGTCTGTGAACAGACAGAGCTGGACAATTTGCTATTACAGAGTTTAATGATGTACAAGGTTGCCGCAGCCAGTGATAAAACGTAAGGCACAGTGATCGTGTCAGATTTCTTGAAATACCGGTCAGGTGCATTCATAAAAAGTAGATCCCCATAGTCCATAAGGGCATAAAACTTGCTGAAAACCGGTGTCCCCTCACCTGGAGTGAAAAGCAGGATTTATTTCTAAAAAGGAACCCCAATTTAAGTTTGGGTTTTAATACAAGTTTGTCAATGTGTAACTTGAATGTGAGGGTCTGAACAATAATAATAATAATAATAATGCCCAAATATTTATATGATGTGCCCCTTTCAATTTCAACACCTTGAGCTGTTAAAATTTTAGGAAGGATAGATGGCAGACATTTCCCATTCCAGAATAAAATGAATTTAGATTTATCTTCATTTAAAACTAGCTTAAAGTGCTGATGACATGTTTTTGACATCTTTGGCGATGTTTTATAACATAAGTAATTCCCGATGATCCATATATTAATTCACGAAGGCGCCTATTTTACAAGTTATGATAAAAAACGCGGCTATTTGGGCAAATTTGACGGGGCTGCAGCACCCAGGAGACGAAGGAGGAGGAGGAGCTATATGACATCAGCGAAAGAACCTTCCTCCTAACTTACCAGTTTATTGTTGATGCGACAGGTGTTCAGTTTGTCATTATTAGTATACATTATATATATATATATATATATATATATATATATATATATATATATATATATATATATATATATATATATATATAATATTAGTTATTATGCCTTTGCGTTGTGTTGCCGGCTTTTGCTCCAAAACCTACAAGGATGGGGTAAGTTTATTCAAGTTTCCCAGAAATCCTGAGCTGCATGCGAAGTGGGTGAAGCAAGTCAGGTGCACTCGTGACAAGTGGGAGCCCTCACCATCATCCGTCCTGTGCTCTGAACCAGGCCCGGCGCCAGGAACAGTTTACTAAGGGGGCAATTAGAAATCGCAAGGGGGCAAATATTTTTCATATAGTGTGTAGTAGTGATGGCGGTCTGACAATGTGTTTCAAACAATTAACTGCGCCAACCACAAAACCACGGCCCCGAAGGTTGCTTTAGTCCGGGAAAATCATGTGACATATTACCAGGGCAGTTGCGCTTTATCAGCTCCTGTGCCCACCTGTTAACCCTCCCCTCCAATTTTCTCACAGACAGTGGCGGTTCTAGACCAAAATTACTAGGGGGGCCGAGGTGGGGCCAGTGTTTTTTCAGGGGGTCACATATGGGCAAAACATGGCAATATTTAAGCGTTCAAAATCTTTTGTTTAGTTTATTTAAAACCAAAACAAAATACATTGAGCATAAATACAATGAGATAAACATTCTGTCTTAATAGCCTAAACATAAAATAAATTGTGCTCAGTAAATCTTAAAACCATGTTTCTCTTTTTTGTAAAATAAGATTTCTATTTTTGCATACAATGAACCTTTTCTTCAGACGTGGCTGCACTGGAGTGTTGTCCAAGCACTTGCTGATATCTGGAGAAAGATGAATACAGTAAATATGGGAGTGCGACTGAGAACAACATTTACTTATCATTATTCATTTATTAATTTATTATTATATCTATTATTTGTATTTTATATTTATTAATTATTATTCAGACTTCACACTTTCAGGGTAGGCTATATGAATTGTAGGTCGACACTGCTCACACACATACATTTGTTCAACATCACAAACCTGATGGTGCTGTACTTGATATGCATGGTGAATCTGGTTGTCCCAATGACTTGTTGGGTTGTCCCTCATTCTGTCCCTCAATCTGATCCTGAATGTCTTCATCCTCACTCTCAGACTGCCTTTCAGATTCCTCACTTTCCACCTCTCCAACCACCACCTCTGGCTCTCTCTCCACCTCTGGCTCTCTCTCCTCTTTCATAATCTTCATCTTCCTTACTCTCTCTATGTTGCTTTTTGCCAACAGGGGCAAAAAAGGACATAATGTCCTTCTTGCTCCTTTCCATGATGATAGCCTACAGTAGATCTATACTAAAAAGTAAACGGAGAGGAATGTAGCCTCTACATATCAAAAGGCCATTAAAGTTTTACAAGAAGGTTAAACACTGTGGGTTATTTTACCCATTTCCCAAAAATATTAAGTTAGGCTACTTATTGCTGTGCAACGCACTTTTAAGAAAGTGCAATAAAACGGATTTATTATTGTAGTGAACAACAACACTACCCCCTCCTAGAACTGCCACCATATTGTGGTGGAGGGGTTTGTGTGCTTGAATGATCCTAGGAGCTATGTTGTCGGGGGCATTATGCCCCTGTTAGGGTTTCCCAAGGCAGACATGTCCTAGGTGACAGGCCAGACCAAGAGCAGTTCACCAAAAAACCCCTATGGAGAAAAAAATCCAGGACCGTGACGTTGCCCGGTAGGACGTAGCCGGGGCCCCACCCTGGAGCCAGGCCCGGGGTTGGGGCTCGTATGCGAGCGCTTGGTGGCCGGGCCTTTGCCCATGGGGCCCGGCCGGGCTCAGCCCGAAGAGGTGACATGGGCCCGACCTCCTGTGGGTTCACCACCCACAGAGGTAGCAGTAGGGGTTTGGTGCAGTGTGGATTGGGTGGCAGTCGAAGGCAGGGGCCTCGACGACCTGATCCCCGGACACAGCGGCTGGCTGTTGGGACATGGAATGTCACTTCGCTGGGGGGGAAGGAGCCTGAGCTTGTGCGGGAGGTTGAGAGGTACCGGCTAGAGATAGTTGGGCTCACCTCCACGCACAGCTTGGGCTCTGGAACCCAGCTCCTCGAGAGGGGCTGGACTTTCCACTTCTCTGGAGTCGCCCGTGGTGAGCGGCGGCGGGCTGGTGTGGGCTTCCTTATAGCTCCCCAGCTCAGCCACCATATGTTGGAGTTTACCCCAGTGAACGAGAGGGTCGCCTCTCTGCGCCTTCGGATTGGGGAGAGGGCTCTTGCTGTTGTTTGTGCCTACGGGCCAAATAGCAGTATAGAGTATCCGGCCTTCTTGGAGTCCCTGGGAGAGGTACTGAGGGGTGCTCAGACTGGGGACTCCATTGTGCTACTGGGGGACTTCAATGCTCACGTGGGCGATGACAGTGACACCTGGAGGGGCGTGGTTGGGAGGAACGGCCTCCCCGATCTGAACCCGAGTGGTGTTTTGTTATTGGACTTCTGTGCTAGTCACAGTTTGTCCATAACGAACACCATGTTCGAGCATAGGGGTGTCCATAAGTGCACGTGGCACCAGGACACCTTAGGTCGGAGGTCGATGATCGACTTTGTAGTCGTGTCATCTGATCTCCGACCCTATGTCTTGGACACTCGGGTGAAGAGAGGGGCTGAGTTGTCAACTGATCACCACCTGGTGGTGAGTTGGATCCGCTGGCGGAGGAGGAAGCTGGACAGACCTGGCAGGCCCAAACGTATGGTGAGGGTCTGCTGGGAACGTCTGGCCGAGCACTCTGTTGGGGAGGTCTTTAACTCCCACCTCCGAGAGAGCTTTTCCCAGCTTCCGAGGGAGGTGGGGGACATTGAGTCTGAGTGGACCATGTTCTCTACCTCCATTGTGGACGCAGCTGTTCGGAGCTGTGGCCGCAAGGTCTCCGGTGCCTGTCGTGGCGGCAATCCCCGAACCCGGTGGTGGACACCGGAAGTAAGGGATGCCGTCAAGCTGAAGAAGGAGTCCTATCGGGCCATGTTGACCTCCGGGACTCCTGAGGCAGCCGACGGGCATCGGCAGGCCAGGCGTGCTGCAGCTCGGGCAGTTGCGGAGGCAAAAACTCGGAACTGGGAGGAGTTCGGGGAGGCCATGGAGAAGGACTATCGGTCGGCCTCGAAGAAATTCTGGCAAACCGTCCGGCGCCTCAGGAGGGGGAAGCAGTACTCTGCCAACACTGTTTACAGTGCGGGTGGGGAGCTGTTGACCTCGACTGGGGACATTGTCAGGCGGTGGAAGGAATACTTTGAGGATCTCCTCAATCCCACCGTCATGTCTTCCACTGAGGAGACTGAGGCTGATGACTCAGAGGTGGACTCGTCCATTACCCAAGCCGAAGTCACTGAGGTGGTTTGCAAGCTCCTCGGTGGCAAGGCACCGGGGGTGGATGAGATCCGCCCTGAGTATCTCAAGTCTCTGGATATTGTGGGGCTGTCTTGGTTGACACGCCTCTGCAACATCGCGTGGCGGTCGGGGACAGTGCCTCTGGAGTGGCAGACTGGGGTGGTGGTCCCTCTTTTTAAGAAAGGGGCCCGGAGAGTGTGCTCCAATTATAGGGGAATCACGCTTCTCAGCCTCCCAGGGAAAGTTTACTCCAGGGTACTGGAGAGGAGAATTCAACCAATAGTCGAACCTCAGATCCAGGAGGAACAATGCGGTTTTCGTCCTGGTCGCGGAACACTGGACCAGCTCTATACCCTTCATAGGGTGCTCGAGGGTTCATGGGAGTTTGCCCAACCAGTCCACATGTGCTTTGTGGATCTGGAGAAGGCATTCGACCGTGTCCCCCGTGGTATTCTGTGGGGGGTGCTTCGGGAGTATGGGGTTCGGGGCTCTTTGCTAAGGGCTGTCCGGTCCCTGTACGAACGGAGCAGGAGTCTGGTTCGCATTGCCGGCAGTAAGTCAGACCTGTTCCCAGTGCATGTTGGACTCCGTCAGGGCTGCCCTTTGTCACCGGTTCTGTTCATAATTTTTATGGACAGAATTTCTAGGCGCAGCCAGGGGCCGGAAGGAATCCTGTTTGGGAACCACAGGATTTCATCTCTGCTTTTTGCGGATGATGTTGTCCTGTTGGCTTCTTCAAACCAGGACCTTCAGCATGCACTGGGGCGGTTTGCAGTCGAGTGTGAAGCGGCTGGGATGAGAATCAGCACCTCCAAGTCCGAGGCCATGGTTCTCGACCGGAAAAGGGTGGCTTGCCCTCTCCAGGTTGGTGGAGAAGTCCTGCCTCAAGTGGAGGAGTTTAAGTATCTCGGGATCTTGTTCACGAGTGAGGGAAGGATGGAGCGTGAGATCAACAGGCGGATCGGTGCAGCCTCCACAGTGATGCGGTCGCTTTACCGGTCCGTCGTGGTGAAGAAGGAGCTGAGCCAAAAGGCGAAGCTCTCAATTTACCGGTCGATCTACGTTCCGACTTTCACCTATGGTCATGAGCTTTGGGTAATGACAGAAAGAACAAGATCGCGGATACAAGCGGCTGAAATGAGTTTCCTTCGCAGGGTGGCTGGGCGCTCCCTTAGAGATAGGGTGAGAAGCACAGTCACTCGGGAGGAGCTCGGAGTAGAGCCGCTGCTCCTCCACATCGAGAGGAACCAGCTGAGGTGGCTCGGGCATCTTTTTCGGATGCCTCCTGGACGCCTCCCTGGGGAGGTGTTCCAGGCATGTCCCCCCGGGAGGAGGCCCTGGGGAAGACCCAGGACACGCTGGAGGGACTATGTCTCTCGGCTGGCCTGGGAACCCCTCGGTGTTCTTCCCGAGGAGCTGGCCGAGGTGTCTGGGGAAAGGGAAGTTTGGGCTTCCATGCTTAGACTGCTGCCTCAGCGACCCGGTCCTGGATAAGCGGAAGAAGATGAGACGAGACAACAACAGTAAAACACGGATATGTGCAAACACTGACGTTACGAAATTGAATAATTTTCCTTACCTTCGCCTCTTTGCAGTAGCCTAGTCCTTGCAGGGCTGCAGCTGTTATCTCTCACGTCCGAAGTTTACAATTCGCGCTGCTGCAGGTCTTTCTGCTGCAGGTAACAGTGTGCGTGTAGCACTTTAAGGAGTCCGTGTAGAACACTCCGTCATGTCAGTTCCGATCTTCGAGCCAGCGCATGTCAAAATTAATAAATCTTGTTACCTGTTCAGCACAGGGGCCACAACAGGGGCCTGGAGCAATTTTACAGGGGCACTGGCCCCCCCTGGCCCCCGTTTAAAACCGGTGTTCTGAAATTTCTTCCTACCTATAATTTCTTCCTACCCATAGCGGAAATTTATAGCTGTATCTGATATTTTGTCCTACCTTGTGAAAATATCCTACCAGCACATATATCTTCTTCCCTCTGTGTTCAGGGTGGTAGCAAATTATTATAGACATCAAACCCCTATAAATTTCTGCTTCCCTCCATCTTTTAGGTGGTAGCACATTATTATATATATCAAATCCCCATAAATATCTGCTTCCTCTGTGTTCAGGGTGGTAGCAAATTATTATAGACATCAAACCCCTATAAATATCTGCTTCCCTCCATGTTTTAGGTGGTAGCACATTATTATAGATATCAAATCCCCATAAATATCTGCTTCCTCTGTGTTCAGGGTGGTAGCAAATTATTATAGACATCAAACCCCTATAAATTTCTGTTTCCCTCCATCTTTTAGGTGGTAGCACATTATTATAGATATCAAATCCCCATAAATATCTGCTTCCTCTGTGTTCAGGGTGGTAGCAAATTATTATAGACATCAAACCCCTATAAATTTCTGTTTCCCTCCATCTTTTAGGTGGTAGCACATTATTATATATATCAAATCCCCATAAATATCTGCTTCCTCTGTGTTCAGGGTGGTAGCAAATTATTATAGACATCAAACCCCTATAAATATCTGCTTCCCTCCATGTTTTAGGTGGTAGCACATTATTATAGATATCAAATCCCCATAAATATCTGCTTCCTCTGTGTTCAGGGTGGTAGCAAATTATTATAGACATCAAACCCCTATAAATTTCTGTTTCCCTCCATCTTTTAGGTGGTAGCACATTATTATAGATATCAAATCCCCATAAATATCTGCTTCCTCTGTGTTCAGGGTGGTAGCAAATTATTATAGACATATAAACCCTATAAATATCTGCTTCCCTCCATGTTTTAGGTGGTAGCACATTATTATAGATAACAAATCCCCATAAATATCTGCTTCCTCTGGGGGGTGGACAGGCTTCACTGCGTCGTAGTCCAATGCCTCCCCTGTGTGTGTGTGTGGGGGGGGGGGGGGGGGGGCAGGCTTCACTGCGTCGTAGTCCAATGCCTCCGTGTGTGTGGGGGGGGGGGACACAAGCTTCACAGTGTTGTAGTCCAGTTCCTCCCCTGTGTGTGTGTGTGTGTGTGTGTGTGTGTGTGTGTGTGTGGGGAGACAGGCTTCACTCAACGTAGTCCAATGCCTCCCCTGTGTGTGTGCGTGTGTGTTTTAGCAGTGAACAGGCTATGCTCATCCTGTGCCCACTGACGGCTTCTGCAGTTGTTTGCACATCATAAATGTGTCCACTCTGAAGCAATTCTTCGGTGTACTGTAAATTAATTATGAATGTAATTATGGGATTGATTTTGGTACATTATCTACATAATACCACATAGGCTTCTAGATACATAATCTATGCAATGAAATACTATTAGCTAAATCTTCAAAGGACATAAACGTAGGAAAATAGTACCTTCAACACTAGAACCCCACAACTGCTGCCATCCATCTGGTGGTTGTGGTTCATGGTTTGCACCGTCCACGCATATTTGGACTCCTCGCTTGTCCTATTCCTCAGAAAGTTTCTATTAGAGCATTAAAATTATTGTTTTAAAACTTCATTTTTAGAAAAAATTATCTCGAAAAAAGAAAAAATATTCAAATTAAGCAAATTATTCTATATATTACCGCCAGTTCCTCAGAATCTTCCTGTTGTAGGCATCCTCATTTCCCATTGGGTCAATTACAGTAAGTGACTTCTCTGCCATGTTCACAACCTAAAGTAAAGTAATTTCATATTTCATATCAACAAACAAGCTGTATAAGGACTTTCTTTACAAAGCTAAATGATTATTCTACAGAGTCTTGCACAGCCTGCTTAATTTGTTCAAACCGAGAATTTGTTCAAATCTGTCCACATAACAAAAGACAGAAAATCTTTCAAAGTACTGTGTTATCAAAAACAAACATTTAGGAAACAGACCACAAGAATCCAATGTGCTGTAACATTCACAGGACACAGCCAAACATCCTCAGCTGGGAATTTCATCTGTAACAAATAATATAGAAATAATATGATTAATAAGGATGAGTAGAACCCTACGTCAAAAGAAATTACTTACTTTCTTAATAGGTACATTACCTTATGGAGACATCTAAACTGTCCATTAAAGAAGAGGGCGCTTGCCACAACGGCACCGAGATGAAATATGGCTTCCTGATAAAATTATCAACATATTTGTTAGTGCAAAAGTACATTCACAGACCATGTCAAGTAATTTCCATTCAAAACTAACACATACCTTGTGTTGTTGTAGCAAGTGGTGAATGTACGCATCAATAACCTAGCATAAAAGAGAAAACAACAATGAAATAACAAAAAAAAGTAAAACAGTTTTGTATTCAATTACAGTAGTCATCTATTACTTCATCTGAAAGCCATCCTGATCCTTGCAGCATACGGAAAGAGGATTGGTACAGTGAATATGATCCAACAACTACTTCAGCTTTGCCACGGTCTTTAGCCGCCCAGAGTTCCTTCACTAAAACAAATACAAAGAAAAAGTGTGGCAAAATATATTTATTAACTTTATGAAAACGTGAATAAATAGGCCAAAGAAACTGTTAATAAAAACATAATGAACTAGCACAGACAAGGAGGCGTATACATTACTCAAACATAACACAGAGGTGGAAAACTGTTTTGACCCAAGGACCACATTGGGTTTTAAATATCGTCTGAAGGGCCAAATGTTGCAGGTAGGCTAATTGATAGGAGGGCTTGGATGAAATGGCCCAGCAGGCTGCATGTGGCCCCCAGGCTGTAGTTTTCCCACCTCTGGTATAACATCAAGTTAGTGGGTGAGGGTGGGGTAGTGTTAATAAAAGTATAATAATGAATTGTTAGTAAAATGTCATTGTTAGTAAAAGCCGAAAAATGACTTGTTAGATGAAACGGGGCAGATGAAACATCTTGTTAGAAATATGAAAATAGCCAACAGGCTAACCTGAAGAAGAAAAGCACCAACATCTCCACCAGGTAGAGAACAAACCGGTGGAGAAGGTTTGACCAACGGGTCAGAACCAAAAACCCAAAAAGTTAAGGCGCCAATCAAACCTTCTTGCTGGATGCTGCGGTTAATCTTTGGCGGAATATGGTCCATTTCCTGCACTTCAGCTACTGTATTGTCTACCTGTTTATCTGTATCAGTGTGTTCTGCTGGCATTTTGCCACAAAACTGAATAACAGAAGGCCGTTCAGACTGTTGATTTGTTGAAGGCAGAGGGCAGATTTCAGGGAACACATCAGATGTCTTCGTGATGTCAACCTTACTAGGCACAGGGCCAGTCTGGTCTCGTACATCTGTAGATGCGCTTCTTCTATAGGGTTTTATGTGGTTGATGTTGTATTTGTTTTTCAGAGTAGCTCCTTGAGATGTACTTAGCGTGACAAGCCTACCGCTAATTGCTTCTATCATATAAGGTCCAGAGAAATCCGCTTCAATCCTGCCTCCCTTCCTTCCATGCTTCCTCATGTTACACAGAAGTACCTCATCACCAATGCTGTACTTAAGGTTTTTGAACTTCTTCATTACTTTTCTTGAATATGCCTCCTTCTGTTTCTCTTGGGACTTTCTAATGTTTTCCTCAGCCTGTTCTTTAACTGCTGTCATTTCTTTTGCTTTTTGCTCCACTACTTCACTGTACTTTTCTTCTGCTGGGACAATATCTAAAAGCTATAATTAAAACAATTTCATACAATGTAATTAATTACTGGCACAAAAGGAAATTAAGCTAAACAGCTGTGTTTTATAGTTTATAATTCAGCACCTGTTCATACCACCATTTAAGAACCCTGTTGCCACACTTAAGAGACCAAGCATTACCCCTGAATGTGTTCTTGTTTGCAGTTTCCACTTTGACTACCAAAAGCAAACCCACAGAAAAGAAAACATAGAAGCAACCCCGTAATGGCAGTGACAAAATAACAGTTTTAAACAGAAAAAAAAACAGTTTTTGTAAACAAAGTCAAAGCACTGAGTGGCCATATCATAATACTTACCGGCATTTCAGCAGGTACCTCTGACAGAAATACTGCTTCTCGTCCATACATCAAAAAAAATGGAGAGTACTTTGTGGTAGTGTGAATTTTGGACCGCAGAGAAAACAAAGTTGCCTCAAGATAAATCTTCAGTCATTTTGTTGGTCATTAACCAGTTTCTTGAGGGCTCTAAAATAAAATAATTATCATGAAAAACAGCAATAATACAATATTATTGCAATAATAAATATGATGACTTGCACATACTATAAAAGTACCATTTGATGTTGTCATTTGTCTTTTCATCCAGACCATTTGTTTGTGGATGATAGGCTGCGGCCACGCTTCTCTCTATGCAGAGCAACTCAAAGTCTGTTGTTAAGCTTTAAAAAATAAAAAGAAAAAATCAAAGTGAAGACTAAACTAATTACCTGACATTATTGGTTGATTCACATTAACAAGGCAATTGTCAACTGTTGATAGACAACTGTGCAGATGTTTTGAATGCTTGTTATTTAAATGTACATACGTCATTCACAAACTCTCTTCCCTGGTCAGAGAGAATGCGCTTTGGGCAGCCATGCCTGTATATAATACTGCAAATACATCTTGCAACTTCTGCAGCTGATTTGGACTTGAGTGGAAAAGCTTCCACCCACTTGGAAAAAAAATCAGTAGCTGTCAAAATGTATTGAAAGCCATTGACAGTTTTGGGAAGTGGTCCAGTAAGGTTGATCCCAATCAAATCCCACACGCCAGAGACCTAAAAAAAAGTAATATAAAGATAACCATAACACTAAACTGTTCACCTCCCATAAGGAAATAGGGAGAATGTGATTTCACACTATTGTTACCTACTGTATAGTTTTGCACGAGTATTAATATGTATTTACCTTTATCGGCTACAACTCCCCCACTGCAGTCAATGGTTTTCCAACCTTTTGGCATCTGTCACATTCTAAGATCTTGAAAATATATAAACTACATTATTAACATTATTTGTGTGTGACAGTCAGTTTATATTAAACAAACAAAACAAAAAAAAACATACCCAATTTTTTATGTCTACAGACATCCCGGTCCAGTAGAACCTGGAAGAGATTGCTGCCCATGTTTTAAGGATGCCAGTATGACCTCCCATGGGGGAGGAATGGAACTCCATGAAAAGTCTCCTGGCTTCCTCCCTCTTTTTCACCACCTTCTTATTACCAAACCAGAGATCTTTTTCTGTTAATGATACATTACTTTAATAATGCGTTATCGCCACATACAGTATTCTAAATAACATGCATCATAGACTTGTGATACTAACCCCTTACACTGAATTTGGAGGCATATCTTCTCAGGTTTTGCCTCTGACTTTTTCCATACCCCGAGGGGTATGTGCCTTCTGTCAGGAGGGCATGCACCTGATCCCATTTACTTTCCATGTCTGTACAGTAATGTTAAAATGACTGTAGGTCAATATCATAGAGACTTGCAAATGAGCCTATGTAATACCAGAGACATGCAAACCCTGCGCTAATGTAAAGGTAGGCTACTGAGTAAGTTTCGAAACAGCTGGTAAACAGAGCTATTAAACATCGAACTGCATGCTCTCAGAAACAATCATATCATGTATCATAAAAACGTACATCGTCTTGTAAACTAGCTTAGGCTACACAGTGAGATAATGTATTGTAAAGATGTATTTCGTCTCGCAAACTGCAAAGTCTGGGCTAATTTTGTAGACGCATGAGCAAGTTTTATGACTACATGAAAATGACAATGCTTCGCAGTATTAGCTATTCAAACTGCATTCAAACACATATCATGCACGTGGCAAGTTGAACTATTTGACTGTCAAACATATGCATTGAATACTGGTCATAGAAGGTATTAAAAATACAAGAAACTAACCTTGTGTAATACAGTAGCAGAAAATTATGGCCCTGTGAATTCGCCGTTGTACGCATGCGCAGTTAACATGGGTAGGACGTTTTCATGGGTAGGATGAAATTTCAGAACACCTGCTCCAAAGACAGTCCTCCTGTCAGAACATGTGTTGTGAAACGACATAAGATAAAGGTACGTAGAGCTATAGATTCTACATGATAATCATAAATGTAATCATAAAGTCGGCATGATATCAGTCATGTATTTGCTTGTGAAAGCTTGCGGCTTTCATGTAACTGCCGCCTAGCAACGAGAGGCAAAGGGTAAAGAGGGTAGGCTATCATAGATTCTATTCGGAAGAGATCAACACAATTCTAGACTCCCAGAAGAGGAAGAGCTAGCACTAGAGAGTTCACCGGCGTTTTCATGCACCATTTCCACTGAGTAGAACCAGAGTAGAACCATAGGATGTCTATGAGTAGAACAGCCAGTGAACCACAGCGTGTTCTCCCGCTGACGTCACAACATGGCCGTGAGCCACGGACCCAGTTTTCTTGATCTGTGCAATTAAAAGTTGGATATTTGCATAACAACAGCTTCTTTTCACGTAATTATAACAGAAATTTAACATGTTTGCCATGTTGTATAGTTTATTTAAGAAATTGCATAGAGTCATGTTCGTGGCATCAGCACTTTAAGCCAAGTCAAATGAAACTGAACAACATCAAAGACAGACTGCAGATATTCTAGAGCAGGGGTCGGCAACCTTTTTGCCATGTAGTGCCAATTAGAAATTTTCTTGTTAGTTAGTGTGCCATTCAAATAGGTGTTGTTAACTATGTGTAATTAGACACCACACATTTTAGACGGATATGGATATTTAATGCATTGAGCAAATGTAAAACACCATTGCACTTGTTTTATGCCATTAACCTCACACACAAGGTTTCAGAACACACACACCCACATACACATTGGATAACAACATTGCAAGCAGCTTATACAAATTCACAAAATAATATCCAAAATCTTTCAGTAGGTAACAGGCCCAAGTTATTCACAATAAAGACGTAGCAGCCTAATGGAAATGGAACTGATGAATAATAAAACTACAGAAAAAAATTAAATAATGAGCATCAGAGAACATTGACAAGTAGCCTACATAAAGTGGCTTAACAATAAACTGTAAATTTGAAGTAGCCTTGTTACAAAATAAATGTTTTGCCTATCAGTCAATGTGATCCCTGGCCCTGCTTCCCCTTACTTAGCTCCGAGATGTGGGGATGGTAATTGGTCACTTTGAGTTGGACGCATGCTTCCGAATGGCCCGCTGTCAGACAACTTCGGGAGGGGCAAAGTACATTCTTCATGTGCGAAAATATCTGTTCACACGGATATGTTGATCCGAACACTGACAATAAAGCCAGTGCGATATTGCGAAGACAGTTGAACTTTTTGGGTAAAGATGCCCAGCAGGATTCATTGGCTTTAAACAGCAGAGCTCCTCTCTCACAGTCACATCACAATATCTTGCCATCACTGCCAAACGTGCCACATCATTCACATCTACGCTTTCGTCAAACGCAATGCTAAACACCGCTGCATCTTTTATGCCAGTTTTTTGCTGCACGCTTATGTTTTCTGCCATTTCACCAATTCGTCGCTCAACAGTTCTGGCTGATACGGGCATGTCTTTTATTCTTGATTTTATTGTCTCTTTATTTGGCAGCCCCTCAAAAAGACTATCCGAGCCGGAGAGAAAGGCCTCCTTAATGTATTCATCGTCTGTGAATGGCTTTCCATGTTTAGCTATGCAGTGAGGAATTATATAGCTAGCTTCAGTGGCATTGTTTTTAGCTGAGGCAAAGACTTTTAAAGTGTGGGCTTGCTTTCTATATCTGCACACTGCGCGCAAGTTTGATTCGTCCCTATCTGCCTGATCTTTGAAATTCTTTTCGTGCTTTGCCCCGAAATGGCATTTAACACTGGATGTTTGACACACAACACTTTCAAAACACAACGTGCACACAGCACGGTCCCTCTGAGAAACGAACCCATATTCTTTGCTCCACGAGGAGAGGAAAGCCCGAACTGTTGGCTTCTTTGCCATCTTAGCGCAACTGCTGCATCAAGTGGGCCCATCTCGTGAGAAATATGGGGAGGGGGAAGTGTTGCCAGATTGCGCGGTTTTAAGTGCATTTTGGCGCATTTTGAACATATTTTGGGCTGGAAAACGTCAGCAGTATCTGGCAACAATGGGAGGGGGGCGCTATATTGTTGTGTAGTCATGCTAAAAGAGCAGGCTTGCCATGCAACAGCCAATGACAGTTCAAGATGACGTTTGAACATTTTTAATGTGTTGAATAATTAGGTTTGTGTATCATCGTCAGCGTGCCACTGGAAATTCCTCGGCGTGCCAGTTGTGGCGCGCGTGCCTAGGGTTGCCGACCCCTGTTCTAGAGTCTGATCTACAGAAGGGGATGAACAGTAGCAGACTGTCATCTGCATAAAAATGGTATGCAGCATTAGACAGGTTATCACAGAGATTGATCTAAATGGTAAACAGCAATAGTCCTAAAATGGAGCTCTAGGGGACACCCTTTAAAGTGCATATCACAGGTAAATTCAGGAGCAAGATCAATGTAATTCTCCTATTTTATATTAAACTTTGGTCAAATATCTGGAACATTCTGCATTCTCTGCAATTTTTTTACCTTGAGCAATACCAGAAAAATTCAGTTGAAATCAAGCCATTTGAGGCGAATTGGTCCGCCTCTGAAAAAACTTGGCATTTGAATTTCCCAGGAAACATTGATTTTCATGACATCATGTCAGGGACGCCTCCCTCTGAATCCTACATCAGTGCTAGTTTGTTTATGAGAAAACGACCTGGTGGTTTTCTGCAAATTTCTTCAACGTTATCATGTAATTATTAAAATGGTTAACAGATGTATCGTAGGAGAGTGTAGCAACACCAATCATGATGGGATTAGTACTCATCATTTTCCAAAAGACCGGACAATGAGAGAGAAATGGGAGCGCTTCGTCTACACAGGCTGTGCACTGAAACTGCGCAAAGCTCGTGCAGCCTGCTGGCGCTTCCGCAGATAACGTCATGATTCTGGCTCCAGACTCCCTTGGGATTTTTCCAGACACGTTTTGTTATTTTATTTTTTTCTGCTGTAGACAGATGGCTGTAGAACCAGAGCAGGTGGGTGGAGCACAGAAGCACGGCAGGCCAGAACTGAGTTCTCAGAAACTTTTATTTTTCCCATTGTATATGTGGCTTTTCAGCTCATTCACTCTCTCACACACGCACACACACATGCATTCTGGTCGGGAGAGAGCTCCCTTTCTCTTCTCTCTCTCTCTCTCTCTCCTTTTATAGGGTGTGGTCACTGGGGAAGACACACAAACAGGTTAATTCACATCAGGTGCAGTGATTCTGCCACTTAGCTTACCTGACTCTGCCCTCTATTCACAGACCGATGCTTGACCACGACCCCGCTGCCACATACCCCCACTGCCCGACTCAGGCCAGGGAGCCATCCAGCCTGCAGCTGACTCCCCCCCCCCCCCCCCCACAGGAGAGGAAATCTGCCATGACCATCTGCGTCCCCGGCCTGTGGACCACCTCGAACTTAAATGGCTGGAGTGCCAGATACCAATGGGTGATCCACGCATTGGCATCCTTCATGCGGTGGAGCCGCTGCAGGGGCACGTGGTCCGAAAAGAGGGGGAAAGGGCGTCCCAGTAGGTAGTAGCGGAGGGCGAGGACTGCCACTTGATGGCAAGGCATTCCTTTTCTATGGTGCTGTACAGGCCCTCACACACACCGACAGCTTCCGGCTGATGTACAGCACTGGACAGTCCTCCCCCTCCACCTCCTGGGACAGAACAGCCCCCAGCCATCTGTCCGATGCATCCATCTGCAAAACAAAGGGGAGAGAAAAGTCAGGGGAGTGTAACAGTGGCCCCCCACACAGTGCAGCCTTTACCTCAGAGAAAGCCCGCTGGCATTGCTCTGTCCACTGGACTGGATCTGGTGCTCCCTTTTTAGTGAGATCAGTCAGCGGGCTGGTGACGTCCAAATAATTAGGTATAAACCTATGATAGTAGCCAGCCAGCCCCAGGAACTGTCTCACCCCCTTTTTGGTCTTGGGCCTCGGGCAGGCTGCAATCGCTGCTGTCTTTTTGATTTGGGGACGCGCCTGCCCATTGCCCAAGTGGAAGCCCAGATACCGTACTTCCACCTGCCCAATCGCACACTTCTTCAGGTTGGCTGTGAGACCTGCTCACTTCAGCGACCTAAGGATGGCCCTTAGGTGTTTTAGGTGTCGCGGCCAGTCATTACTATAAAAAATGATGTCATCCAAGTATGCGGCCATGTAGGTGGCATGGGGGCGGAGGACCCTATCCATAAACTGTTGGAACATAGCAGGTGCCCCAAACAGCCCAAAAGGAAGTGTGATGAACTGGTGTAAGCCAAACGGTGTGGAAAAGGTAATTTTCTCTCAGGATAGCGGAGTCAAAGGGATCTGCCAATATCCCTTTGTCAAATCCAGTGTCGAATAAAAATGAGCCGTGCCTAGTCGATCAAGCAACTCGTCAATACGAGGCATTGGGTACGCATCAAATTTAGACACAGCGTTGACTTTTCTATAGTCCACACAGAACCGGACCGACCCGTCGGCCTTGGGAACCAAGACCACCGGGCTGCTCCAGTCACTGTGGGACTCCTCGACTATGCCCATTTCGAGCATGGCCTCGAGTTCTTCCCGAACCACCTTTTTTTTGTGTTTGGGCAGTCTGTAAGGGTGGCTGCGCACTACCAGCCCCAGGGGCGTCTCAGTGAGGTGTTCTATGAGGTGGGTGTGGCCGGGCAGGGGCGAGAATACGTCAGAAAATTCTGTCTGCAACTGGGCAACCTCCATGAGTTGGGTCGGGGAGAGGTGGTCTCCATAGGGGACCAGAGCGGTGGGCGATGTCAATTTTCCTTTTTGAACCTCCAGCCCCAGCTCCGCCTTCTCTGGAACCACCGACACCAATGCCACAGGGACCTCCTCATTCCCAAGTTTTAACAGATTGAGGTGGTAAATTGTAACACCCCACCCCTGTCCATTCGCCACACCTCATAGTCGATGTCCCGACTCGCCTTGTGACCTCAAAGGGTCCTTGCCACCTGGCAATCAATTTGGAGCTCGACATGGGCAACAACACGAGTACTTTATCTCCTGGTGTGAATTCCATAAGGTGCATGCCCCTGTCGTACAGACGGACTTGGCATTCTTGGACCTGCCACAAATTCTCCTGGGTTAGGTGCGTGAGTGTGTGGAGTTTGGCACGCAGGTCGATAACGTATTGAATTTCATTTTTACTTGTTGAAGGTCCCTCCTCCCAATTTTCATGCAGCACATCTAGAATGCCACGCGGCTTACACCCGTATAATAATTCGAACGGGGCGAACCCCGTGGAAGCTTCTGGGACCTCTCGCACTGCGAATAACAGGGGCTCGAGCTATTTATCCCAGTTACATGCATCCTCGCTTACAAATTTTCGAATTATGTTCTTGAGGGTGTGATTGAACCGTTCAACTAAGCTATCCGTCTGTGGGTGATACATGCTGGTGCGGATAGGCTTAATTCCCAGTAACCCATACAGTTCATGCAGTGTGCGTGACATAAACATAGTGCCTTGATCTCTTTTGGGGATTCCGACTCAGGAGATGACGCGGAAGAGTGCTTCTGCAATACTACATGCTCTGATATTGCGAAGAGGCACTGCTTCCAGATATCGCGTTGCATAGTCCACCAGAACTAAAATAAAGCGATATCCTCATGTTGACCGATCTAATGGCCCGACGAGATCCATCACAATTCTTTCGAACGGGGTCTCGATTAATGGCAGAGGGCGCAAAGGCGCTTTTGGAATGGCTGCGGGATTTACTAACTGGCATTCGCGGCACACCGTACACCACCTACGGACATCGACGCAAATCCCTGGCCAAAAGAACCGGGCCTTTATTCGGGCTAGTGTCTTATCCTGCCCCAAGTGTCCGGCCATGGGATTAAAGTGAGCCGCCGGGAATATAAATTCCCGGCGGCTCTTTGGGATTAAAAGCTGTGTTATTGGTTCCTTAGTCTGAGTGTTCTGCATCACTCGGTATAATCTATCCTTAATAATGGAGAAATAGGGGAAGAACGGGATGGCGTTTGGCTGGAACATTTGACCATTGATTACCCTCACTTGGTCAAACACATGCTGTAGATTCTCGTCTCGCGACTGCTCTAACAGGAAATCCACGAGGGATTCCCCGAGAGAGGGAGGAGGCGCATGCTGCTCCTCACTCTGACGCAGTGATGACATAGACAGCTCTGTGACAGCTGCTTTCGCCAATGCCACACCGGGACCTCCCCCCGCTAAATTATGGCAGGCCCCACTCTTCACTAAATGTGACATTAATTCCCTAAATCCCGGCCAATCAGTCCCCAAAATTATCGACTGGGTAAGGCGAAGATTAACCGCGGCCTTTACTCTAAATTTCTCCTCTCAAAATAGAATGTGGACTGACACTAAAGGGTAGTTGTGAACATCCCCATGCACACACAACACCTTCGCCAATTGTGCTCTCCCCAGTGCCTTGTCTTGCACCAGGCTTTGGTGGATTGAGGTCTGATTACAGCCGGAGTCCACCAAAGCCTGATACGTATCCCCTTGGATACTCACCGGTATATGATATGCTCCGGCCTGATCGAGGGCAGTCCCTCGATCCCTCGGGGATCTGGACCACCGCGCCCACCTCCATCGCCACACACTGATGCTGGAGGTGCCCCAGCTCCCTGCAGCGCCAGCATACCAGCCCAGGCTCTCCCTCTGCACCAGTGTTTCAGAGCTCACTCACCTGAGGGAGGGAAGACACAGACATGGAAGTGGGAAACAGTAGGGCACCACTGGTGTGGCGGGCCGGCTGGGGTGGAGCCGGCCCCCGCCTCCGCAGTGGGGGAATGGGGTGAGGACAAGAAACAGAAGGGGGGGAGAGAGAGAAGAGAGGGGAGAAGAGGAGACACTCTGTCCTGCCGTCGGAACAGTCGTCATATGGTCCTCCGCCACCTCAATGGTCTGATCCAGTGACACCGGGCGATGGCACTGGACCCACTCCGCTGTTCCTTCCGGAAGTCGGGCAATGAATTGTTCCAGTGCCACCAGGACAATGATTCCCTCAGCGTCGCGGTTGTTGGCCCTCAGCCACCACCGCCAGGCATCCTGGAGTTGCTGGCCAAACGCGAACGGCCGGCCGACCTCCTCCAGGCGCAGCACGCGGAAGCACTGCTGTTGCTGCTCTGGGGTGCGCCCCACACGTTGGAGGACGGCCATGTGGAGGTCGGCGTAGACCAGCCGGCTGTCGGCGGGGAGCTGTAGCATGGCCAGCTGCGCCTTGCCCATTAGCAGGGGGAGGAAGCGCGCCATTCCACTGGCCAACCCCATGCCTCTGCTGCCTGCTCAAAAAGAGCGAGGAAGGCTTCAGGGTCGTCATGCAGACCCATCTTCATTAGGGTGAGGTGGGGAGGGTCTGCAGCGGTGGTGATGGTGGACCCCGCCGACACGAGCAGGTGCTGGAACGCCTGGCGATCTTCCTGCTGTGCCAGCACCAGGACTTTGAACTGTTGTTCCTGCTCCTTCCGGAGGGCGACCAGCACCTGGTGCTGGCTCTGTTGGACCAAGGCGAGGGAATGGACCAGGTCTTTGAAGGGGGAGGACTCCATGGGGCTGTCTCCTTCTGCGCTCCGTTCCCGAGTTTCGGCACCACTGTAGAATCAGAGCAGGTGGGTGGAGCACAGAAGCACGGCAGGCCAGAACTGAGTTCTCAGAAACTTTTATTTTTCCCATTGTATATGTGGCTTTTCAGCTCATTCACTCTCTCGCACGCACACATGCATTCTGGTCGGGAGAGAGCTCCCTTTCTCTGCTCTCTCCTTTTATAGGGCGCGGTCACTGGGGAAGACACACAAACACAGGCTAATTCACGTCAGGTGCAGTGATTCTGCCACTTACCTTCCCTGACTCCGCCCTCCATTCACAGACCGACGCTTGGCCACACCCCTGCTGCCACAATGGCCTTGTGCAAAATTACCCTTCTGGATGAGTGTGTAAAGGGACATACTTTTATATATAAAAAAATTAAATAAATTGGTCCAGAATATGCACTTTAAAACAGGGAATAAAGTCCCTGAAGAAACAAAATGGGGTGGCACGGTGGTGTAGTGGTTAGCACTGTCGCCTCACAGCAAGAAAGGTCCGGGTTCGAGCCCAGTGGCCGGTGAGGGCCTTTCTGTGTGGAGTTTGCATGTTCTCCCCGTGTCTGTGTGGGTTTTCTCCGGGTGCTCTGGTTTCCCCCACAGTCCAAAGACATGCAGGTTAGGTTAATTGGTGGCTCTAAATTGACCGTGAGTATGAATGGTTGTTTGTCTCTGTGTCAGCCCTGCGATACCCTGGTGACTTGTCCAGGGTGATGGGCTCCAGCTTGCCTGTGACCCTGTAGGACAGGATAAGCAGCTACAGATAATGGATGGATGGATGGATGGATGGATGGATGGATGGAAGAAACAAAATGTTCATTCAAGCAATTAAGAATAGCTGATTCACCAGTTAGAGTACAGGAGTCCTTTACAATACAAGCTGGCAGATAATTTGTAGTAGTACTCCCAAATGAAGATTTTATTACTTTCCAGAATATCTTAGGATCATTCAAATTACTGGTGGTTACAGACAAATTACTGGTGGGCAAATTTTTTCCAAACTGCTGTGGGTATAGGCGAATAAAACACTTTGGGACAGGCTGTTACTGAAAAATAATCAACATTGGGGTGTGAACAGTAACTCCACTTCCTCACTGATTATTTACAATAACAGCATGACACCAACTCTACTGTTTCCTGCTTTGAGAATTAAAATGTACCTCATGCTTAAGGACATTTGATACACTGTGACAATGAATTAGTAATAATTAATTAAAATGAATATGAAGTGTTTTAAAATACTCCTGAAATTTGGGTTTTGAATTTCAAGTTCAGCAGGAAAAGGAATAATATGAAAAATGCATTTAGATGAAAGGATGTCGCAGAAAATGTCGCACAAGTGCAGTGAGAAATGAATCATTCAGGAGAGAGATTAGAGATCATTACTGGTGTTATGGATTATATTCAATTCAGTGTCCATGAACAATGTGTGAAGTTTTGTGTTGTCTAAATCCTCTCTCATCATGTCTCCTGTGTCAGTCATGGCTTCCTCCAGCAGTGTCCTGAGTGAAGATCAGCTCCAGTGCTCCATCTGTCTGAATGTGTTCACTGATTCAGTCATGAGTCCATGTGGACACAACTTCTGTATGATCTGTCTCAAAGAGTTCTGGGACAGCAGTTCACACTGTCACTGTCCAGTGTGTCAGGAGGAATTCCCTATATGTCCTGAACTACATATGAATACATCCATCTCTGAACTTGCTGCTCCATTTAAGAAGGCAGTTCAGGTGAAGATGAGAGACTAAAAATAAATGATGCATATTTAACACAAATATGACATTTTTTATAATATTTTTATATATGATGTGTATTTTTATCAGACTTTGTTGGGAAAGACGCAAGCAGAAGTAAAGCAGATGATCCAGGAGCGACTGAAGAAGATTGAGGAAACCAAACACTCTGTCGAACTCAATAAAGTGAGTCTCTTAAATAACATACAAAATAGCTCCCTTATAAAAACACATGAAGAGAATGATGTAATCATATAAAATAAAATAGTTTCTCAATTTGTCTCCTTTTAGAAAAACACAGAGAAGGAGAAAGCAAACATTGTGGGGACCTTCAGTGCTCTGATGCGCTGCATTGAGAGAAGCCAGACTGAGCTACTTAAGGTGATGGAGGAGAAGCAGAAAGCAGCAGAGATGCAAGCTGAAGAGTTCATTAAAGAGCTGGAGCAGGAAATCACTGAGCTAAAGAGGAGAAATACTGAGCTGGAGCAGATCTCACACACTGAGGATCACCTCCACCTCCTACAGGTCAGAGTCCCTCTGTTTCTCAATAGCAATGCAGCACATGACAGGACAGCAGTCCCCATGCTGAGGGATTTCTCCTCTCTCCTGCTGTACTGCAGATTTACCCGTCACTGTGCAGCCCTCCACACACCCAGGACTGGACTGACGTCACAATTAACTCTCATCTGAGTGTGGAGACTCTGAGGAGAGCTCTGTCTCAGCTTCAGGAAACTCTCAGTGAGGAAATGGAGAAGGTTCCAGAGATTAGTAAGTGTTTAATTGTTTGGAAGAACTTGTTTGGTCTGAGACGTTTCATCCTAATTTAATTCTTTAGACTGCTGTTGTTTCAGTAATGTGAAGATAGCCTGAAAATAGAAATACTTGTTTTGTACAGCGTGTGTTTAGAAACTTCATTCTACAGAGTTCTGGAAGCAAGATTTTCATTGCATTGCATTAATGGCATTGAGCAGATGCGCTTATCCAGAGCAACATACCCAGAGCAGCCTGAGGACCAGTTAGGGGTTTTGTGCCTTGCTCAAGGGCACTTCAGCCATTCTTGCTGGTCCAAGGAATTGAACTGACAACCTTCTAGTCCCAAACCAGCTTCTCTCACCATTAGGTCATGGCTTCCCATCACTGCAATGTTTGTGCTTTGGTTGAGTTCTTGATTCTTTTGTTTTAATTTATGAAAAAAAAAAACCCACCATCTAAGCATCAATTTAGCAAACTAAAATTTTAACAGAAAATAACCTTGTCCAAAATTATTTTCCAAACAGAACTGAAGAGAATTCAACAATATGCAGGTTTGAGTTCTTTTTGATCACCTGACTAAATGTATATTTCTTCACTGTTCCACACTGTGCGATGATAAAACTGATGTTCACTGTGTTTCTGTCTCTCAGTGGATGTGACTCTGGATCCTGATACATCGAATCCTTATCTCATCCTGTCTGATGATGGGAACCAAGTGAAGGATGCAGACAAAAGACAGAATCTCCCTGATAACCCAGAGAGGTTTAATTCTTGTCCTTGTGTGTTAGGAAAGGAGGGATTCTCCTCAGGGAGATTTTACTATGAGGTGCAGGTCAGAGGGAAGACTAAGTGGGATTTAGGAATAGCCAGAGAGTCCATTAACAGGAAAGGGCAAATTACACCCAGCCCTAAAGATGGGTACTGGTGTGTATGGCTGAGGGATGAGACTGAATATAAGGCTCTGGACTCTCCTCGTGTCTCCCTCTCCTTGAAACAGGCTCCTCAGAAGGTGGGGGTGTTTGTGGATTATGAGGAGGGTCTGATCTCCTTCTATGATGTTGATACAAAATCTCATATCTACTCTTTCATTGGTCAGAATTTCACTGAGAAACTTTATCCATACTTCAGCCCCGGTCTCAATGATGAAGGTAAAAATTCAGCACCACTGATCATCTGCCCTGTTAACCAAATCTAATCTGAGATTTTATTTTATTTTAGTGTTTTATCTTATATCACATGGAGTTGGTCCAAGTTTTAAAGCCTCTTTCATCTTGTCAGTTTAAATATTATACATTTTCCCTGCCTTTTTCCTGTGAAAATATTATATTGGGTATAATGGCAGGTCATTCATTTTGTTTCTGAAATGTTCCATTTATTTATTTATTTATTTATTTATTTAATTTATTTATTTGTTTGTGTAGAGAAAGGGAGTGGACAAAATAAGAAAAGCACAACATGATAAAGGGCCTTGAGTTTGAAGTGACTAAAACAATTCCATCCACAGTTGTACAAGATTGTCAGTCATATTTAGTTGATTCCTAACTCACAGCATGTATTAGCTACAGTGTTGGGAGTAACGCGTTACAAAAGTAACGAATTACTGTAATGCATTGCTTTTTGCAGTAACGCGGTAATGTAAGGCATTACAGAAAAAAAATTGGTAATATTTTACTTGGTACAAATGTCAGTAACGCGCGTTACAATGCATTTTTAACCTGGAATGAAGTGGTGGGCTTTTTTCCTTCATACAAATTCGCCAAAATCACCACGAGATCAGCAGAGGTGAAACATCCACGCAAAATGTTTCACTTCCTTTTCCTTTAGGCTAGTCAGACAGGAGAGAGAGATGAGTGAACCTGCAGATGATCTAATGTCGGATAGCACATTCTCCTGAGGGGCACACGCCCATTACTTTAAGTTTGTGAAAAATAAGGATGTGAAGAACATCGTAGTCAAATGCAGTTTGTGTGCTAAACCTAAAGAACTGTCCACTTCCCGAAATAGCACCAGTAATTTAACTAAGCATTTACAGAGGTGCCATCGTAACATGAAGTTAGCAAGGAAGCAAGCGGAGGATGAGAGTGGCGATAAAATCACAAAGCAGCCAAAATTAACGTTCTGCCGCTCTGAGATGCTCCTTCAGCCTCAGGAGGTTAGGAGACTTGTGGCAGAGTATATTGTTGAAGATATGCTGACAGTTTGTTTACATTTTTGTCCTGTATAACTGAGATTTTTTTCTGGTTGTAAGTCAGACTAAAGTGATTGAGCTGCCTTTCCTTCGAGGGCTAATATGCCTAAGCACTTCAATATCATTAAAAGCACTTGGATTTTGTTATTTCTAATTCTGTTTTTCGAAATGTGACTGGGTCGCCTCATATAGCTAATAGTCATTGTCTAGCCGTGATTTAAAAGGCTTGGGGGGTTTTTTTGTTTGTTTGTTTGTTTGTTTTTCAGGCCAGTTTTATTGTAGGCTACGATTTGCCATAATATGTTCATTTTTGTTAAATTTCTGAAATGGAGTCATATCCCTTAGGGCTAATCTTTTTTTTTTTTATGAAGCATAAACTATGCTTAATGCTGTAAACTTGAAAACAATAAAGGCATAGAAATGCTAATTTTGTATCATGTCATATCTTTAGACATTACAATCCAATACAGTTCAATTAATGTTAATATGAATAGGCCTAAAGTTACAGTATTTCTATCACAATTTGCCAGACTTTCACCTTTTGTCTGTTCTTGCGATGATTGTTCCTTGTATTGTGCCATGAGCCATCACTGTGGCTATTATGTTCAACTGTTTTTAACCATAAGCCTAGTTCAGTCAGATACCACATCACCTTCCACTGGATGTGTGATGAGCTAATTGAGCGTCTTGAGCTACATTTAAATTGCCAAATCCATACTTCCAGTTATTTTGGTGAGAGTAACTTAAAAGTAATGCAATAGTAGTGTAATGCCTTACATTTTAAATACAGTAATATTGTAATGTAACTAATTACTTTAAAATGACAGTAACAAGTAATAAATAATGCAAAACAGTTTTGAAGTAACTTGCCCAACACTGATTAGCTATAAGACATCTCTGAAAATTAACACCATCATGGTAGTGCCAAAGGTACAGAACTACACTACCCATCAGCCCCAGCATGCCACGTACCTCACTAATTACTCTCACCTGTCTCTCCTCATGCCTTGTTAGCGCCACTATTCAGGTTCTAGTTTTCAGTGTCTCTGACAGAGATATTTGTTTGGTATGCTTACTCCTTGTTTTGGTTAGTTTTAATCAAATCCTTGAAAGTTATCTTTACTTGCACACCTGCTCTCTGTTTTTCTTAAGGCTATCCTGGTCAGTAATTTTCCATCACCTGTTGAAGCTACTCTATCATACTCAGCCAACTCCACTTCCTGAAATTACATTTTCCAATCATGTCACTACACTCTTGAATGTGGATATAGGCTCATGTTTGTCTTTCAATAAACTGAGAAAGATCTCTGAACAGTTGTGTCTGAGTCAGTGCTGTGCTCAGAGCCATGAGGCAGAATCTCCTCAGCGGTTGAGGGACTATATTTCTGAATCACTCATACTTTGTCAACTCAACATTCTTAAGTACAGACAAATCAAACCTGTGAGATTGCTTACTGGTATTGACATGGAAAGGGGTTAAGAATTTTTTTTTTTTTAAAGGGCAACACACTGACCTGAGCTTCCTGCTTTTAGCTCTTAAACATGTGGAAGTGTTACTGAAGACTATTTCAGAAGGAGGGTTTAACAACTACTCAAGATCTGGTAACTTGAATTTCAGTAAACATGGCATTTCAGTAAAATATTTTACTTTTGGACGGTGGTGTAGTGGTTAGCGCTGTCGCCTCACAGCAAGAAGGTCCGGGTTCGAGCCCCGTGGCCGGCGAAGGCCTTTCTGTGTGGAGTTTGCATATTCTCCCCGTGTCCGCGTGGGTTTCCTCCGGGTGCTCCGGTTTCCCCCACAGTCCAAAGACATGCAGGTTAGGTTACCTGGTGACTCTAAATTGATCATAGGTGTGAATGGTTGTCTGTGTCTATGTGTCAGCCCTGTGATGACCTGGCAACTTGTCCAGGGTGTACCCCGCCTTTCACCCATAGTCAGCTGGGATAGGCTCCAGCTTGCCTGCGACCCTGTAGAAGGATAAAGCAGCTAGAGATAATGAGATGAGTTTACTTTTGAAAATTGTCAATTGCCAAAACAACTTTATTGAATCAGTCAAACAATTGCCAACATTTTAAACACTGTTCATCTGGTTAGACACAAATTGCAAATCTGAATCACCCATTTTGCAAAACTCTAAACATATTCTCATTCACAAAACCCATTTAGTGGTGTGGTGCACTTTGAAGAAGACAAAGAGGCCAAGAAGCCTTTTATTTGTCACATGTACACTCAAGTACAGACTTAAGCACACAGTGAAATTTAACCTCTGCATTTAACCCATCTGAAGCAGGGAACACAAGTGAACAATGAGCATGCACACACGTACCCAGAGCAGTGGCCAGCTATGCTGCAGTGCCAGGGAGCAGTTGTGGGTTAGGTGCCCTTACTCAAGGGCACTTCAGCCCAACCTCAGGCCATGGCTGCCCCATATTAACCTAATCACATGTCTTTGAACTGTAGGGGAAACTGTCACAACCCAAAGGCCACGGTAACAGATAGGACCCAATGTGCAACTACTGGAAATGAGAGGAAGCATCCCTGAGGAGTTGATTTGTGATGCAGGCAGGCAGGTGACAGGCACAGCAGCACAATCCAAAACCAATTTAGTTATTTCCCAGAAGATGGTGTTAAGGCCCAAAAAACAGCAAGCAAAGTTGTAATCAACATGTAAACAAAGTACAAAGCCAAAGTGACAATGAAAGGTCCCAAAAGTGGCAGGCAAAAATTGTAATCCAAAAACATAAACAAGGTTGAGGAACAGTGTGTGAGCATGAGCAAGACAAAACTTACAGCGAATATTTATCTGTGCTGCGTGAATCTCCTTGGTGTGTTTATATGGGGTGGCTGATGATAAACACACAGAGATTCTTCCAGATTCTCTGAATCTTTTGATGATATTATGCACTGTAGATGATGATATGTTCAAACTCTTTGCAATTTTACACTGTCGAACTCCTTTCTGATATTGCTCCACTATTTGTCGGTGCAGAATTAGGGGGATTGGTGATCCTCTTCCCATCTTTACTTCTGAGAGCTGCTGCCACTCCAAGATGCTCTTTTTATACCCAGTCATATTAATGACCTATTGCCAATTGACCTAATGAGTTGCAATTTGGTCCTCCAGCTGTTCCTTTTTTGTACCTTTAACTTTTCCAGCCTCTTATTGCCCCTGTCCCAACTTTTTTGAGATGTGTTGCTGTCATGAAATTTCAAATGAGCCAATATTTGGCATGAAATTTCAAAATGTCTCACTTTCGACTTTTGATATGTTGTGAATACAATATCTTGATACTTTTGATATGTTGTAAATACAATATCAGTTTTTGAGATTTGTAAATTATTGCATTCCATTTTTATTTACAATTTTGTACTTTGTCCCAACTTTTTTGGAATCGGGGTTGTAGAACAAAATGAACAATTCAAAAACTCTTTAATTGTATAAATTTCAAATGGTTTGCAATTAATTGGGATCCACTGTTTTTATTGTTTCAACCGTGCATCATACCCTCGTCCAATTGAAAATGTCATTCACGCACTTTTCTCCCCATGAGAATTTTGAAAAGTTGGCAAGTATGCATGTGTCCAATCAGTGATGTGTGAACATTTAGTAAACAGGATATAAGCAGGTCAAATACAAGTGGCATGTGTGAGCTGGATTGTGATTTCAACAATGAAGTGCGACAACAGAAGAGGAGGAGAAAGACAACAACGATGACGGCAACCAAGAACAATAGCTGTACTTTCACAGAACAGAAAGACAGCCAGCTAGAGGTGGCAAAAGCCAGAAATTCACAGAGGAGCAAGAGACCACCATAATCAACATGGTTTTGGAAAATAATGGCATCACCCTGAGGGAAATCAAACAGAGTCCTGGAAGACAATGTCCATTTTGCAAACATTAACCAAGTCAGCCTGTGCACAATTGACTGTGTCTTGAATCAACACCAGCTGAGGATGAAACAGATATATCATGTTCCATTTGAGCACAACTCTGACCGAGTGAAGGAGCAACAATACCAATATGTGCATGTGAGTCCAGCATTCTCTCATTGCTTGATACAGACATATCATTATGTACCTGTGTTCCTTTGTGGAGGGCTTTTGTCTGATATGCTCTATAATGGAAACTTCTAATAAACACTTCAGAACACTTAGCAGTTGTCTTTTCAGTTATTTATTATAGTAGATCTAATAAAAACAGATATAAAACAGGAAAAGAAGAAGACACCACCTCAGGTGATGCTGAGAGTGTGCACTCTGAGTTGTGTCTTAGTGGCTGTTATCTATTATACTCTAAAGACATTCGCTTACTGCTTGCATCTCCACGTGATTGGCTCGAGGCTTGCCCTTGAAGCTAAACATCAGTTCTTTGTTAGGGCATGCACCTGGTGTGCTCTGAGATCTGCAGCAGATGTGTGGTTAGGCATAACATAACATGAAACAAATAAGGCAGCCTGCTTATCACCAGCTGTTGAGCCAAGGACACAGAATGGGAATGTTCATCTGCTAAATTTCCTTCACATTTCCCCCTTTTTATCCTACAGGATAATAATTGCTGAAGGAAAGAAATGTACACAATTTCAGTGGTAAGAGTTCCTGGAGAGATTCAACTTAACACGTCATCAAGTGTACAGGGATAATTCTAAGGCTGTTTTGTAAGACATATACCCCTTTTCCACCAAATCAGTTCCAGGGCTGGTTCGGAGCCAGTGCTGGTGCTGGTTCACAACTCGTTCAACTTGCGAGCCAGCTGAGAACCAGTTTGCTTTTCCATAGCTCACGGTGCTAAGCGGAGCCATGTCATTACATCACTGTATACATCATTACGTTGCTGTATACGTCAGTTACGTCGCTGTATACGTCAGTTACGGCGCTACGTTTACATAAACCTTGGCGCGAATATGAAAGCAAAAGCAACACGGTAGAAGCAGCAGCGGCAACAACAACAACAATAATAATGGATGACTTCGTGTTTGTACAGCTGCTGCTTCTCATCGCTTAAAAATGGTGATCTTTCGCGGTCTTGTTATTGTTGTTGGTCTTAACAACTCCGCCCCCCCGCTGACATAAGCGGTTCTTTCCTCTGGCCCAGCAGAGAGTTGGTGCTAGCCTGGAACCGGTTTTTCTGGCCCCAGAGCCAGTTCTTTGTCAGTGGAAACAGAAAACCCGGTTCCAAACTAAGCACTGGCCCCGAACCAGCCCTGGAACTGCTTTGGTGGAAAAGGGGCAATAGAGGTCTTAATGCTAGAAAGCTATATACATAGATCAGGAAACAATAGAACAGAAAACAACCACAAATAAGAGTGTTTTAAGCTAGGGCTAATTTCATATCAGCTGTGCTGACGTCGTCAAATGGTGGGTTATAGTCTTCATGTGGGTTTGGAAGCCAGTCAGGCAAGTCTCATCTCATCTCATTATCTGTAGCCGCTTTATCCTGTTCTACAGGGTCGCAGGCAAGCTGGAGCCTATCCCAGCTGACTACAGGCGAAAGGCGGGGTACACCCTGGACAAGTCGCCAGGTCATCACAGGGCTGACACATAGACACAGACAACCATTCACACTCACATTCACACCTACGGTCAATTTAGAGTCACCAGTTAACCTAACCTGCATGTCTTTGGACTGTGGGGGAAACCGGAGCACCCGGAGGAAACCCACGCGGACACGGGGAGAACATGCAAACTCTGCACAGAAAGGCCCTCGTCGGCCACGGGGCTCGAACCCGGACCTTCTTGCTGTGAGGCGACAGTGCTAACCACTACACCACCGTGCTGCCCGTCAGGCAAGTCGTCTAGGTCTATTTTCACCATCTGGTAACCAATATTTGTCAGCTGCCTCTGAAACACAGACATACAACATTGACAGAAAACAGGGAGCAAACATAGCATCACAATCACTACGCCCAGGACCGGTATGGTGGATGGAATCAGTGTCTTCCATCCACTGAACCAATGCCACCAACTGTCTTCGACTCTGTCAGCCTGGGTTCCCTGTATTGACCACCACACGAATCCTCCCGTGAGCCCCAGCAGGATCAGGATGCTCAGGCCCACGACTGGACCTAGCTTATAATGATTTACCCCCTTCATCTTATGTTAACTATGTCTCCAAGTTAACCCTTGCCCTTCAAAATGCTAGCACAAAAAACCCTGAACAAGAAAAGACTTTTAGTGCAAAAAACCATGAACCAGAAATAACCCTGTGGGAGCAGGGGCATGGCCAAGTGTCAGTCTGTGAATGGAGGGCGGAGTCAGGGAAGGTGAGTGGTCATGTCACGACACCTGTTAACGTGTGTTTGTGTGTCTCCTTCAGTGACTGCACCCAATAAAAGGAGAGTGAGAAGGGGAGGACGGCGCTGAGGGCTTGCTACTAGCCAGTGTGTGGCTGTGTGTGAGAGAGAGAGAGAGAGAGAGAGAGAGTGAGTGAGTGAGTGAGTGTGTGTGTGTGTGTGTGAGTGAGTCTAAGTTGTGTGTTGTAAAGCAGCAATAAAGGAAAGAAACGAATTGTAAACAACCACCTACTGTGCTTCTGTGCTCCACCCACACCAGAGTCTACTACAGTGGTGCTGAAACCCAGGAAGAGTACGGAAGGGAAGAGCCCCATGGAGTCCTCGCCGTTTAAGTAGCTGATCCATGCCCTCGCCACGGCCCAGCAGAACCAGCACCAAGCGCTGGTCGCCCTCCGGAAGGAGCAGGAGCAACGGTTCGAAGCCTTGGTGCTGGCCCAACAGGAGGACCACCAGGCATTCCAGCACCTGCTTGCATTGGCAGGGCCCACGACCACCACCGGAGCAGACCCTCCCCACCTCACCTTAACAAACATGGGTCCGCATGATGACCCGGAAGTGGACCAGCGCGCAGCACGCTTCCTTCCCCTGCTGATGGGCAAGGCGCAACTGGCCGGCTTGCAGCTCCCTGCCAACAGCCGGCTTGTCTACGCAGACCTTCGAAGAGCCATCCTCCAGTGTGTCGGCTGCTCCCCAGACCAACAACGGCAGCGCTTCCGCTCGCTGCGCTTGGAGGAGGTTGGCCGGCTGTTCACATTCAGGCAGCAACTCTGGGATGCCTGCCGGTGGTGGCTGAGGGCAGACGACCGCGACGCCAAGGGAGTGATCGACCTGGTGATACTGGAGCAATTCGTCACGCGACTTCCGGAAGGACCGGCGGAGTGGGTCCAGTGCCATCGCCCGGCACCACTGGACCAGGCAATTGAGCTGGCAGAGGATCACATGGCAGCAGTTCCAATGGCAGGACAGCATGTCTCCTCTTCTCCTCTCTCTTCTCCCTCTCCCTCTGTTTCCCATCCTCACCCCATTCCCCCACCGTGGAGGCAGGGGCCGGCTCCCCCCCAGCTGGCCTGGCGCACCCATGGTGTCCTCCCATTTCCCCCTTCCTTGTCTGTGTCTCCTCCCCCTCAGGTGAGTGATGCCTGTAACACTGGTGCAGAGGGAGAGCCTGGGCCAGTGTGCTGGCGCTGCGGGGAGCCGGGACATCTCCAACATCAGTGCTCTGTGATGGAGGTGGGCGCAGTGGTCCAGGTCCCCGATGCGCCAGAAACCACTCTCAATTGGGCCGGAGCATATCGAATACCAGTAAGTGTCCAAGGGGATACGTATCAGGCTTTGGTGGATTCCAGCTGTAACCAGACCTCAATCCACCAAAGCCTGGTGCAAGGTGAGGTATTGGGGAGAGCACGAATGGTGAAGGTGTTGTATGTGCACAGGGATGTTCACAACTATGCTTTGGTGTCCGTCCACATTCTATTTCGAGGGAAAAAATATAGTGTAAAGGCAGCAGTCAACCCTCGTCTCACCCACTCGCTAATTTTGGGGACTGATTGGCCGGGGTTTAAGGAATTAATGAAGAGTGGGTCCTGCCGTAATTCAGCTAGGGAAAGCCCCGGAGTAGCATTGGCAGGAGAAGCTGTCACAGAGCTGTCTAGATCAGCACCGTGTCTGGGCGACATGCAAAGTGAGGAGCACCCCACCCCTCCTCCCCCTCTTGGGGATTACCTTGGGGATTTCCCATTAGAGCAGTCACAAGACGAGACTCTGCGGCATGCATTTGACCAAGCGAGAGTAATCGAACATCAAATTCTCCAGCCAAATGCGCCGCTGGCCTTCCCCTACTTTGCTATTATTAAGGATAGGCTATACCGAGTGACGCAGGACACTCAAACTAGTGAAGAGATAACACAGTTATTAATTCCAAAGAGCCGCTGGGAATTCATATTCCAAGTGGCTCACTTTAATCCCATGGCTGGACACTTGGGGCAGGATAAGACACTAGCCCAAATAATGGCCCGGTTCTATTGGCCAGGGATTCGCAGGGCAAGGCAAGGCAAGTTTATTTATATAGCACATTTCATACACAATGGCAGTTCAATGTGCTTTACAGAAGTAAAAACAAAACAGTAAACAATAGAGAAATAAAATTACATAAAATAATTTTATCTTTATTCTAAAATAATTAATTAAAAGAAGTAAAAGAATTAAAAGAAAATAATAAGAATTAAACAACAGTAGAAATAAAATATTAAAATGCCAAAAAGAAAAAGGAGAAAAAGAAAGAGAAAGGGAAAAAAACTAGCAGAATAAAATAGAATAAAGTTAAAGTAAATTTAAAACATGCAGAGAAAGTAAAGATTATAAAAAATGTAAAAAATATTAATTATTTAACAGAAAGCATCTGAAAACAACTTGGTCTTTAACCTAGATTTGAAGCTGCCAACAGCAGGAGCATTTTTAATGTCCTCTGGCAGTTGGTTCCATAGCTGTACTGCATAGTAGCTAAAAGCTGCTTCACCACACTTTGTTTTAACAACTGGTTTTAATAGTAAATTTTTCTGTTGCGATCTGGTAGATCTGATTGGTTTAGGTCGCTGCAACATATCAGAGAGGTAATTGGGCCCTGTACCATTTAGAGATTTGTACACCAGCAGCAATGCTTTAAAGTCAATTCTGTAACTTACTGGAAGCCAGTGAAGGGACCTTAGAATTGGAGTAATGTGCTCTGTTCTTTTTGTTCATGTGAGAACCCTAGCCGCTGCATTTTGAACCAGCTGAAGTCGTTTGATGGTCTTTTTTGGCAGGCCTGTGAAAAGGCCATTGCAGTAATCAACCCTACTAGAGATGAAGGCATGTATTAGTTTTTCCAGATCATGTTTTGACATAAGTCCTCTTAGTTTGGAAATGTTTTTTAGGTGATAAAATGCCGTTTTAGTGATTGCTTTCATGTGACTGTCAAAGTTTAGCTCGCTGTCAATGAAAACACCAAGATTTTTAACCATTTCTTTAGTTTTAATCCCTTTTGTGTCAAGAATAGTGGTAATCCTGAGTCTTTCATCTTTTTTCCAAATAGAATTACTTCTGTTTTATCTGTGTTCAGCTGAAGAAAATTTTGTGACATCCAGCTATTGATTTGATCGATACACTGGTAGAGACATTCAAGGGGGGCATAATCATTTGGTGATAGAGCAAAATAAATTTGGGTATCATCTGCATAGCAGTGATACAAAATTGAATTTTTATTGATAATTTGCCCAAGGGGCGGCACAGTGGTGTAGTGGTTAGCGCTGTCGCCTCACAGCAAGAAGGTCCTGGGTTCGAGCCCCGGGGCCGGCGAGGGCCTTTCTGTGTGGAGTTTGCATGTTCTCCCCGTGTCCGCGTGGGTTTCCTCCGGGTGCTCCGGTTTCCCCCACAGTCCAAAGACATGCAGGTTAGGTTAACTGGTGACTCTAAATTGACCGTAGGTGTGAATGTGAGTGTGAATGGTTGTCTGTGTCTATGTGTCAGCCCTGTGATGACCTGGCGACTTGTCCAGGGTGTACCCCACCTTTCGCCCGTAGTCAGCTGGGATAGGCTCCAGCTTGCTTGCGACCCTGTAGAAGGATAAAGCGGCTAGAGATAATGAGATGAGATGAGAATTTGCCCAAGTGGGAGCATATAAAGGTTGAAAAGTAATGGTCCAAGAATCGACCCCTGGGGGACACCACAGGTCAAGGGCATTGACATTGAGGAACAATTTCCCAGGGTAACAAAGAAGCTTCTATCTTTTAAGTATGATTTTAACCAATTGATAACTTTACCAGTCAATCCAACCCAGTGTTCAAGTCGATATAGCAGTATGTTGTGATCAACAGTATCAAAAGCTGCACTGAGGTCCAGTAATACCAGGACCGATGTTTTGCCTGCATCAGTATTAAGACGTATGTCATTTATAACTTTAATCAGCGCTGTTTCAGTGCTATGATTGGCACGAAATCCTGACTGAAAATTATCAAAACGGCTGTTTGATATCAAGAAGGCAGTTAATTGATTGAAGACAATTTTTTCCAGGATTTTCCCGATGAATGGTAGATTTGATATTGGCCTGTAATTATTTAACACTGAAGGATCCAGATTATTTTTTTAAGAAGGGGCTTTACAACAGCTTTTTTTAGGGACACAGGAACAATACCAGTCTCCAAGGATGTATTTATAATTTGAAGCACATCTGTAATTATAAGATGAAGAACAGACTTAAAAAAGTTGGTGGGCAGAATGTCCAGTTCAGATGTTGAGGAACTGAGATTTTGTACAGTTTTTTCAAGAGTCTCATAATCAATTAAACAAAATTCTGACATTGTATTAAAGTTATCTATCTGTGTCATTGGTGATTGCAGTTTTTCAATTTTTTGCAACTGAGATATATTATGAGAAATATTCTGCCGTATTTTATCAATTTTACCTTTGAAGAAGGATGCAAACTCATTGCATTTATTAACTGAGAGAAGTTCAGGTGCTAATTGTGGTGGGGGATTAGTTAGCTTCTCTACTGTTGAAAATAGCACACGGGCATTGTTCATATTCCTGCTGATGATATTGGAGAAGAAAGACTGTCTTGCTTTACGAATTTCATAATTATAATTACAAAGCATCTCTTTATGGATTTGATAATGGATGTGAAGTTTAGATTTGCGCCATTTTCTTTCAGTCTTTCTACATTCTCTCTTTAGCAGTTTAACAGCTGGGTACTGCTTCCATGGTGCTTTCTGCTTATCATTGACTCTTTTGATTTTGAATGGAGCAATATCATCCATAATTTGGGTCATATTTAAATTAAAAAATTCCAGTAAATCATCTACAGGGATGTCTGTCGATGGTGTGCGGCATGCCACGAATGCCAATTAGTAAATCCCGTGGCCACTCCAAAAGCGCCTTTGCACCCTCTCCCTTTAATCGAGACCCCGTTTGAAAGAATTGGGATGGATCTCGTCGGGCCATTAGATCGGTCAACACGAGAATATCGTTTTATTTTAGTCCTGGTAGACTATGCAATGCGATATCCGGAAGCAGTGCCTCTCCGCAATATCTCAGCACACAGTATAGCAGAAGCACTCTTCCGCTTTATCTCCCGGGTTGAGATTCCGAAAGAAATCCTGACAGACCAAGGCACTACATTTATATCATGCACACTATGCGACCTGTATGGGTTACTGGGGATTAAGCCTATCTGCACCAGCGTCTATCACCCACAAATGGATGGCTTAGTAGAACGGTTCAATTGAACTCTCAAAAATATAATTCTAAAGTCCGTAAGCAAAGATGCACATAATTGGGATAAGTGGCTCGAGCCCCTGTTATTTGCAGTATGAGAGGTCCCGCAAGCCTCCACAGGGTTTTCACCATTTGAATTGTTATATGGGCATAAGCCGTGTGGCATTTTGGACGTGCTACGTGAAAATTGGGAGGAGGGACCTTCACCTAGTAAAAACAAAATTCAATATGTTCTCGACCTGCACGCCAAACTCCACACACACACACACTCAACCCAGGATAATTTGCGGCAGGCGCAAGAACATCAAGTCCGACTGTACGACAGGGGCACGCACCTTAGGGAGTTCACACCGGGAGACAAAGTACTCATATTACTGCCCATGTCAAGCTCCAAATTGGTTGCTAAGTGGCAAGGGCCCTTCGAGGTCACACAGCGAGTTAGGGATGTCGACTATGAGGTGAGGCAAATGGACAGGGGTGGGGCATTGCAAGTTTACCACCTCAATCTGTTAAAATGTTGGAATGAAGAGGTTCCCGTGGCGTTGGTGTCAGTAATTCCAGAGAAGGCGGAGCTGGGGCTGGAGGTTCAAAAAAGAAAATTGACATCGCCCACCACTCCAGTCCCCTGTGGGGATCACCTCTCCCCGACCCAGCTCACGGCGGTAGCCCAGTTGCAGAAAGAATTTTCCAACATGCTTTCACACCTGCCCAGCCACACCCACCTCATAGAGCACCACATTGAGACACCCCCGGGGGTGGTAGTGTGTAGCCACCCTTACCGTCTGCCCGAACACAGAAAAAGGTGGTCCAGGATGAACTTGAAGCCATGTTCAAAATGGGCATAATCGAGGAGTCCCACAGCGACTGGAGCAGCCCAGTGGTCCTGGTCTCCAAGACCGATGTGTCAGTCCAGTTCTGTGTGGACTATAGGAAAGTCAATGCGGTGTCTAAATTTGACGCATACCCAATGCCTCACATTGACGAGTTGCTCGATCAATTAGGTACTGCTCATTTTTATTCAACACTGGATTTAATGAAGGGATATTGGCAGATCCCCTTGACTCCTCTATCCTGAGAGAAAATGGCCTTTTCCACACCGTTTGGCTTACACCAGTTCGTCACACTTCCTTTTGGGCTGTTTGGGGCACCTGCGATGTTCCAGCTGCTAATGGACAGGGTCCTCCTCCCCCACGCCACCTACACAGCCGTGTATCTGGATGACATTATCATCTATAGTAATGACTGGTCGCGGCACCTTGAACACCTTAGGGCCATCTTAAAGTCACTGAGGCGGGTGGGTCTCACAGCCAACCCAAAGAAATGTGCAATTGGGAGGGTGGAAGTACGGTATCTGGGTTTCCACTTGGGCCATGGGCAGGTGCGCCCCCAAATTAATAAGACGGCAGCGATTGCAGCCTGCCCGAGGCCCAAGACCAAAAAGGGGGTGAGACAGTTCCTGGGGCTGGCTGGCTACTACTGGAGGTTCATACCTAATTATTCGGATGTCACCAGCCCACTGACTGATCTCACTAAAAAGGGAGCACCAGATCCGGTCCAGTGGACAGAGCAATGCCAACAGGCTTTCTCTAAAGTGAAGGCTGCACTGTGTGGGGGGGCCACTTTGTTTTGCAGATGGACGCATCGGACAGAGGGCTGGGGGCCATTCTGTCCCAGGAGGTGGAGGGGGAGGACCGTTCCATGCTGTACATTAGCTGGAAGCTGTCGATGCGGGAAGGCAGGTACAGAATGATTGAAAAAGAGTGCCTAGCCATCAAGTGGGCAGTCCTTGCCCTCTGGTACTACCTGCTGGGGCACCCTTTCACTCTCTTTTCGGACCATGTGCCCCTCCAGTGGCTCCACCACATGAAGGATGCCAATGCGTGGATCACCCCTTGGTATCTTGCACTCCAGCCATTTAAATTCGAGGTGGTCCACAGGCCGGGGGCACAGATGGCGGTGGCAGACTTCCTCTCCCATCAGGGGGGGAGTCAACTTCAGGCCAAATGGCTCCCCGGCCTGAGTCAGGCGGTGGGGGTATGTGGCAGCGGGGGCATGGCCGAGCGTCAGTCTGTGAATGGAGGGGGGAGTCAGGGAAGATGAGTGGTCATGTCACTACACCTGTTATCAATTAACGTGTGTTTGTGTGTCTCCTTCAGTGACTGTGCCCGATAAAAGGAGGGTGAGAAGGGGAGGACGGCGCTGAGGGCTTGCTACTAGCCTGTGTGTGTATATGTGTGTCTGTGAGACAGAGAGAGTGTGTCTAAGTTGTGTGCTGTAAAGCAGCAATAAAGGAAAGAAACGAATTGTAAACAACCGCCTGCTGTGCTTCTGTGCTCCACCCACACCAGAGTCTATTACAAACCCTTAGTGCAAAAAAACATGAATCAGAAAAATGCTAGTGCAAAATCCATGAACAAGAGAAAATCGCTAGAGAGATAAACCATGAGAAGTATAAGAGGCACAGAAACGGCTAGAGTAACAAGCAAAACATTCTGCCAAAGTATGAGTCTGAGAATGGCATATTTATAAGCAGCGGTGAAAACCAGGAAGTGAATGCAGGTGAGAAGGAATTCCTGTCCCAGATCCGGATCGGCATTGGTGTGAGAGATCCGTAATCTCCGTAGTGGATGTCCAAGGTGGAGCATGATAGGCAAGCCTTCAATCTTCTCCTGGATTGGTGTCTCCTTATTTCCTGTTGTGGAACATTTAATGCAGGGGTGTCAAACCTGATCCATAAAGGGCCGTGTGGCTGCAGGTTTTCATTCCAGCCATGCAGCAGCACCCTGATTTGGCTTATTCAATCAACTGACACACCCACCCTTTAATCAAGGGTGGGTGTGGCTGCAAGTATTTGACTGTGTGAAGACAGTTCAGTTGATTGAATGAGCCAAGTCAGGTGTGCTGCTGCATGGCTGGAATGAAAACCTACAGCCACAAGGCCCTTTATGGATCAGGTTTGACACCCCTGATTTAATGCCTCAGACCATATCAGAAGTAGCATGCAAAGTGTGGAGTCAGGCTGAATAAAGTTTGCAAGCAAGTTTTTGTGGGTGGCTACTGCATGCAAAAGGAAAAAAAAATTAAAGTAGAACGCTTCCTGGTGAAGATTCTGTGTGGATCTGGATTTCAGCAGTGTTGAATGTAGATGTCTGCTGAAGTGTTGTGTTTGCAAGTCAAGTTTATTTGTATCCTGCTTTTAACAACAGAGATTGTTGCAAAGCAGCTTTACAGAAAATTAATGACTTTAAACAAATGAGCTGATTTTATCCCCAGTGAGCAAGCCTATGGCAATGGTGGCAAGGAAAAACTCCTTCAGACGACATGAGGAAGAAACCTTAAGAGGAACCAGACTCAAAAAGGAACCCATCCTCATTTGGGTGATAACAGATCGCGTGAGTATAAGTAACTTGCTTCTATAACTGTGTCATATATAGTCACAAAGTATAACTGTGAAACCAGGAAAATTATTATAGTTTTAACATGAAGTCCATTTTGTTGAAATTATAAACTGTTCATTGATGGAAACTTGAGTGCAAAACTGTTTATAACAACTGCAGTCCTAAAGTTAGCAAGTCAACTGTAGTCTTCAGACATAAAAGCATTACTGTAATTGTCCAGAGAATCTTCCAAGTGCGACTTTCAACTGTCCATATGAGGCCATCCTCCACAGGAGCGATGTGATGAGACTCCAACCAGATGTAGGGCATCAGGATGGATCAGGCGAGTCTGAGGAGCAGAAGAGGTCAGCATCTTACTGGTGTCTCATGATCAGCATGTAACTCAGAGAGGGATAGACAGAGGGAAGAGATGGGGGGGAGTGACACTGCCACTGCATATATTGGGTTATATATGCACATGAACCAGTTGTGTATTGTTCTGAAGGAAGCTGTGAGTGTGTGAAGAGCTTTGGTATTGTTTTTGGTCAGGTTTGTTTGTTTGTTTCTTTCTTTCTTTTTTTAACGATGTTACGGGAAAATGGCTGGACCAATTTTCATGAAACTTTCAGGATAGATGGGCATTGGTCTCAAATAGAACCTCCAACATTTTGAGGGTCATTCAACCAAAGTCAATGTCATGGTGACCAAAAAGGTAAAAAAAATAAAAAGCTCTGAGCTCAGACTACAGGAGTGCTGCCTTGGAAAGACTCCTTCCACAAATATGCTAATTGGATCACTATCATTTGCATACACTGCTGTCATTGGATGGTTTCTTGGTTCATTTTACATCCATAAAGGTTTTGGCCATGCCCACTTTTAAACCCCATTGATAAAAACTTCCCTGCTCTGTTGATTTATTATTATAAATAAATGGACTAGAATAAAGAAATCGCTTTCAGACATGTTTATGCTTATTACAGAGGGAAAATGCATTCCACTGCATTCTAGTGCCAGGCCATCACATCACACACATCACATTATCTCTAGCCGCTTTATCCTTCTACAGGGTCGCAGGCAAGCTGGAGCCTATCCCAGCTGACTACGGGCAAAAGGCGGGGTACACCCTGGACAAGTCGCCAGGTCATCACAGGGCTGACACATAGACACAGACAACCATTCACACTCACATTCACACCTAGGGTCAATTTAGAGTCACCAGTTAACCTAACCTGCATGTCTTTGGACTGTGGGGGAAACCGGAGCACCCAGAGGAAACCCACGCGGACACAGGGAGAACATGCAAACTCCACACAGAAAGGCCCTCGCCGGCCCCGGGGCTCAAACCCAGGACCTTCTTGCTGTGAGGCGACAGCGCTAACCACTACACCACCGTGCCGCCCCAGTGCCAGGCCATTTCACGGAAATAAGAGTTTCGGTCATGGCAACAGTGTATGTATGTCAGCCTTGGTTTGGAAGTTTCAGTTTCAAAAACTGTAAGAGGTAAGAGTCAAATAAAATAATTTGTTTGTTTGTAAACAATGTTACGGGAAAACAGCTGGACCAATCTTCATGAAACTTTTAGGAGAGATGGGCATTGGTCTCAAATAGAACCGCCAACATTTTGGGGGTCATCCGATCAAGGTTTTTGTGGCTACTGCTTCATATAGAGGTGGTAGCCACTATGTCAGTGTGCTGTAAGAGTGTAACAATTGCGCAGTACGGTGCATTCTGACTGGCTGAGAGCAGTACGGTGTGTTCTGACTGGCTGAGAGCAGTACGGTGTGTTCTGACTGGCTGAGAGCAGAAGCAGTATAGTGTGTTCTGATTGGCTGAGAACAGCAGAGAATCAGAACCATGTTTATTGGCCAAGTAAGTTCACATACAAGGTCAAAATCAAGGTCAAGGTCACCAAAAAGGTCAAAATCCATTTTTTCGTGATATCTTCCTTCATATTCATCATAAGTGCTACTAGGCGAGGTTTGTTTTGCCTGGAAACACTTGTTTAATTCAGTAATTGTTTTGTTCACCAAATATGATTAGGGGTCAGTTGTGTAGGAGTCATTTGCTTATTTGTTTAATCATTTGTTATAATAAAATTCCTATTTTTGTGAGTATGTGCCCTCTACAGGTCAAAGGGCCCTTGTATAGGAAGGAGACCTGGAGGAGGTATAGCTGACTGGGAACACACAGCTTTATGATCTTGTCTTGTTACTGCTGCTCTTCTTTTGTGCTCTATATTCTCAGTTTCCCTTATATATTAACTTTTATTTACTAGCTAAAGGAGCTGTATTATTTATTTTGGTAATAAATCAGAGCTATTTATCTGGAAGTTTTGTTGGACTTTCTTTGGACCCTTTTTACAAACAAGTGTCAAAGATTCCCCCAGTCAACACCAACTGTGACAAACAAAAGAATCATCTCATCTCATTATCTGTAGCCGCTTTATCCTGTTCTACAGGGTCGCAGGCAAGCTGGAGCCTATCCCAGCTGACTATGGGCGAAAGGCGGGGTACACCCTGGACAAGTCGCCAGGTCATCACAGGGCTGACACATAGACACAGACAACCATTCACACTCACATTCACACCTACGGTCAATTTAGAGTCACCAGTTAACCTAACCTGCATGTCTTTGGACTGTGGGGGAAACCGGAGCACCCGGAGGAAACCCACATGGACATGGGGAGAACATGCAAACTCCACACAGAAAGGCCCTCACCAGCCACGGGGCTCGAACCCAGACCTTCTCGCTGTGAGGCGACAGCGCTAACCACTACACCACCGTGCCGCCACAAAAGAATCAAAATAGGATAAATGGCCACTACATTCCCCATGATAATCGCTGGAACAGCAGGTCTATACCTCCTCCTCTTCACTTTCAGCTGAGGCCCAGCTCTGCAACCCTGGCATCTCCTCCACAGTTCCACCAGGATCTCAGGCCTTGGTCCGGGCAGCAGCACAGATTTACACAGCATGATCAGCTGGTTGTGTGTGTAAACAATGCTCTCACTGTTGCATCTGTTACCATCCATTGCCAGTAGCAACAAAAATGCTAGAAAAACAAAGAAATTCTGCAACAGAAAATAGCCATTGTTTCACAGTATCTGTTATAAGTGACTATAAGGATCACACACAAATACCAACAGAAGTAATGAAAAAAAATAAACACATGGGAGCTGCTGCAACAGGCTGCCACCAAGCACAGCACCATCTTCGATTATATAATAGGAGAGAGATTTGCGATCATGATTGGTGTTATGGATAATATTCAGTTCAATTCAATGTCCATGAAAAATGTGTAAAGTTTTCTGTCATCTAAATCCACACACATGAAATAAAATAATTTATCTCAATTTGTCTCCTGTTAGAAAAACGCAGAGAAGGAGAAAGCAGACGTTGTGGAGATCTTCAGTGCTCTCACTGTAAAAAAAAGAATAGTTGAGAATACTTGAAATTTCAAGGCAACCGTCTGCATTAAGAATTTTATGTTTTGCTAATGATGTGCCCATGATAATCCAAACTATGATAACACTGTTATCTTTATTAAGAATTCTTAATTAAGTCAATTTTCAATTCCTCATTCTGCCAACATAGATTTCTCTTTTTGCTGAACAGTGGCATTCACAGTAGTACAAAAAGGCAATTGAGGTTATCACAATTTATCATTAAAATATACATGCCTTTTTTCATTGTTCTACACAATTACAAAACTTCAATAATGTACAATAAACTTCACACTTTTTTAAAAAACTTTATTTCTATAAGCACTTTTGAACAAAATCAAGTATTTGTATAATTACAGCGCATGCCCCCTGAGTTCAATCTATTTTCCATCTTTTTAAGCATGAATAGGCTACATGGGGTTTCATTTCTTTAATCAAAACATGGCCCTTCAGTACTTGAACTTGGTTTCACAGGCCAAGCTACAGTGCAATAATAAGTGCACTTGTAATTGGGGCGTCTTGTCATTCTAATCTACCTGCTCTGAAACACAAGCTACATCCATGTCAAAACGTTCATGTTTAAGGGGGGGACATGGCCCTTCTAACTGTTAAGATGCAGATTGACTTAGAACATGACCCTGCAAAGCCTAAATACACACTGGCTGGTTCAGAACATGGGCCTGCACAACCTAAATGCCATAAGGTTCAACATGTCAACATGAACTTCAACTGGAAAGAGAACCACATTGCCCAGCCCTTGCATTTGGGAGAGGAAACCCCGTGTCTTGGTCATTAAGAGCATGCGCTGAATAAACACCTGTGGCAATTATGTATTTTCAATTCAGATTATTCACTATTGTATATTTACACATCATTGAGGTGCACCCTATCAGTTTGATGTGGATTTTTCTGTTCGTTAATAATTATTCATATTTTCTTGTCCATTCAATTGTGAATATGGAATTACTTGAACAAAGCGTAATTCTATTTTTTACAGTGCTGATGCACTGCACTGAGAGAAGCCAGTCTGAGTTGTGTAAGGTGATGGAGGGAAATCCCATGCTGAGGGATTTCTCCTCTCTCCTGCTGTACTATAGATTTACCCATCACTGTGCAGCCCTCCACACACCACCCAGGACTGGACTGACATCACAATTTACCCTCATCTAAGTGTGGAGACTCTGAGGAAAGCTTTGTCTCAGCTTTAGGAAAAGGTTGAAGAGAAGGTTGAAGAGACTGGTTAGTATTTACCCATCAGTACATCCTTGTTTGGGTGTAGAATGTAATGTATCAGAAGATTGTTGCAGAAATGTATAAAAATCCTGATAATGTGTTTAATCACTACAATGTTTGTGCTTGTAGTTTATAATAATAAAGCATTTAATCTCATGAAACAAAACTAACAGCAAATAATGTTGTCCATAATTATTTTCCAGACAGAACTGATGAGAATTCAACAATATGCAGGTTTGTGAGCTCTTATTGATCACATGACTAAATATATATTTCTTCACTGTTCCACACTGTGCAATGATAAAACTGATGTTCACTGTGTTTCTGTCTCTCAGTGGATGTGACTCTGGATCCTGATACAGCGAATCCTTATCTCATCCTGTCTGATGATGGGAAACAAGTAAAAGTTGGAAAGAAACAACAGACTCTCCATGATAACCCAAAGAGGTTTGATCAACACGTACATTTTGGGAAAGGCGGCTCCTTAAAAGGCGGGGTTGTTTGTGGATTATGAGGAGCATCTGATCTCCTATGATGTTGATGAAAAATCTCATAGCTACTCTTTCGCTGGTCAGAATTTCACTGAGAAACTTTATCCATTATTCAACCCTTGTGTCAATAATGGAGGTTAAAAAAAATCATTACCACTGAATATCTGCCCTGTTAATCAAATATAATCTTCGCTTTTATTTTATTTTTTTTCTGTCTTACATCACATGGAGTTGGCTAAAGCTTTCAATCCTATTTCACCTTTTTATTTTAAATGGTCTATATTTTGCTGTCCTTTTCCTGTGAAAATATTATGTTGGGCATAATGGCAGGTCATTCATTTTGTTTCAGAAATTTTTCTATAAATTTTTTTTCAATATTATTTCACAGTTTAAAGGAGACAGTCTTGAAAATCATGGCAGTGTTAATCATGGACACAAAGACACAAATCATACCCATACATACAGTATAATATGGAGTTAATCTTTCTCAAAGGATATGGAATGAAAATATGTTTTGACTTTTGAAAAGCGACAACAGAAGAATTATTCATTCTCTTAGCATTAATAATTCTCATCTCATCTCATTATCTCTAGCCGCTTTATCCTGTTCTACAGGGTTGCAGGCAAGCTGGAGCCTATCCCAGCTGACTACGGGCGAAAGGCAGGGTACACCCTGGACAAGTCGCCAGGTCATCACAGGGCTGACACATAGACACAGAGAACCATTCACACTCACATTCACACCTACGGTCAATTTAGAGTCACCAGTTAACCTAACCTGCATGTCTTTGGACTGTGGGGGAAACCGGAGCACCCGGAGGAAACCCACATGGACACGGGGAGAACATGCAAACTCTGCACAGAAAGGCCCTCGCCGGCCCGGGGCTCGAACCCGGACCTTCTTGCTGTGAGGCGACAGCACTAACCACTACACCACCGTGCTGCTGGGCATTAACAATTCTCTCTGTAAATGGAATAATTGGTTGTTTGCTGTGGGATAAAACACTTCTGAACATGTTCTTATTGGAAAATAAACTTCAGGGAGGTAACAATGACTCTGCTTCATGACATCAGCACAACACCAAAAGTGTTTTATTCCCTGCTTAGATCATTAAAACAGATGTTAATGCTTAATGATGTTTTAAATGGAGTGTTGCATTTTTAATACGAATTAAAATTAAAGTGTTTAAAATAATCCTGAGATTTGCATTGTGAATTTTGAGTTGTCCACAGTTCTTTGGTGAGATAGGAATCAAATAAAAATGTGTTAAAACTTCAGAGCAGGTTTTAGAAAATGTCACACAAATACAGTGTGAAGTGCAGGAACATAAGAGATTTATTAGAAAAGTGTGCAACAAATCCAATCTGTTGAGCAAAATCAGACACAGGAAACAGGCAATTTGTCAGGCAATCAGCAAACAGTATAAACTACATCTGAAAAATATCTGGACATCTGGAATACACAATCTATATTAGACATCTAATTTTGTCTGATTATAATGGGGTCATTAACTGGGAGAATGATATTTATAAATATGAATATAAATAAATTTTTTGCACCCATATTATGGTCGGTGTAAGTTAAATAAAAGGGCTTCAGATTTCTGGCATTTTTCACCGAACATCTGTCAGGACTGTCATGAGTTTAAAAAAAGAAAGACCAAAATACTGTTTTATTGGTATTTAACATTTTACTAATAAATGCTTATTGTATTTTAATATACACCACATTTTTCCAGCACACTCCTGTGACGAAATGAATATTATTAGTTTAAAAAAAATGCTTCCTGAAAATGGACACTGCAGATTTTATTACAGAAATGTAGACAATGTAAAACACTGGAGTTCACGTGGTGAATTTCTGCCATCACGTGGTTCAAACCTGTAATCACGTCATGAGAAAATGCCAAACAGTGGGTGTATCTATTGTGACATCACTCAGGTGAAGTGAAACTCAAGCTCGAATCCTTTTCATAACCATAACCAGATCAAAGAACAACATAACTTGCATTAACAATGACTTCTCGCTTTTTAAATATGCAGATGACATGGTCTTGGTTGTCCACATCAGGAATGGGAACAGGTGGACAACCTAATGACCTGAATAGAGGAAAGTTCTTTGGAGCTCAAAATTCTAGCGGAGAATTTTCTCAAGACCAAAGAGTTGTGTTGTGGAGGGAGGCAAACATCTGATTTCCCCCACCCCTCTTTGAACCCCTGAGGCTAAATGGGCAGGCAGTGGAGCAGGAAGAGGCCTTCAGGTACCTGGGCATGGAGATTTACAGTCTCATGTCTTTCTCCCAACACATCAACTCGGTGTACAAAAAGGCACAATGATGCCTGTTCCTGATGAAGAAACTCACGGACTTCAATGTCAAGAAGGACATTTTTACAGTTGTGTACAAAGCACTCATTGAATCAGTACTTGCTTTCAATATCTCATCCTGGTTCAATTTCATCTCTTTTAAGAACAAGTCAAAGATTTCTCAGATTATTAATCAAGCAAGTAAAATTCCCACTGCCATAAAAACCTTTAATAAACAAAAACATTTATCTACTTCTACAACCACTACCAGTATATAAAACACAAGGCTAATCAGCACATAAATTGTACCATCAGTATTATCATTTTATTCTCTTGTTCCTCTGATTTATTTGTTCATTAATTAATTCATTCATTCATTCATTGGGCTAGCTATTTTTATTCTGTTTTTTATTCTGAACATATGCTTTGTATGTCAATTGTCTGGTTGTTACTTTGACCCATGGTGGACTCCATCCCGGGACGAGGTAACAACAACTAGACAATTGACATACAAAGGATACATTCCTAAAAACAGAATAAAAGTACCTAGTCCAATAAATGAATGAATAAAAAAAAGAAAAACAAAAGGGAAAATAAAATAAAAAGCTCTGGTGAGAAGTGGCAGCCAGAATGCACAGCGTACTTTCAACCAGAAGCAGAAATGGCATGTCCCTTGTGGTGTCACGCAGATGAATCGAAACTCAAGCTCAAATCCATTTCATGACCAAAACCAGATCCTTTCAAGCTTCTGTCTCTTTCTTCAAGGGATTAAAACTACTGCAGGTAAACACTAAGAGAACAGGAACAAGACAAAAAAAGAGGGAAACAGGAGGAAAAGAGAAATAGACATTGGTAAAGCATGCTACAGATGACACTACTTCCTGTTTGTGTTGTTACCTCGCCTGGGACGGAGTCCAACAGGGGGCAAGGTATTGTTTCCTGTCTTTTCTTTGTTTGTTTTTTTGCAAACGATTATTATGGGAAAACAGCTGGACTAATCTTCATGAAACTTTCAGGATAGATGGGCATTGGTCTCAAATAGAACCTCCAACATTTTGAGAGTCATCCAGTCAAGGTCAAGGTTTTTGTGCCTACTGCCTCATATACAGTGTCATCATGCTGTAAGAATGTAAGAGTGTAACAGTTGTGCAGTACGGTGTGAGAGCAGTATGGTGTGTGCTGACTGGCTGAGAGCAGCAGAGAATCAGAATCAGAAGAGCAACTCACTTAAACTCACTTAAGGTGAGAGAGAAACAGCATTTCAATTCTCCTATATGTCCTGGATATATAATGAATTGACAATAAAGAATCTTTGAATCTTGAATCTTTGAGAACCATGTTTATTGGTCAAGTACGTTTACACACAAGGTCAAAATCAAGGTCAAGATCACCAAAAAGGTCAAAATCATTTTTTCATGATATTTTCCTTCATATTCATCATAAGTGCTACCGGGTGAGGTTTGTTTTGCCTGGCAACACTTGTTTTTGTATGTTGTTGAGCCAGGCTGAAGATGATTTTCTGTTATGACAGACAATAAAGTCATTCTGAATCTGATTCTGATTCTGAACCTTTCAGCTGGACACAATCTCCAGTTTGAAGATTTTTTCATGCTTTGAAGGATTAAAAGCACAGCAGGTAAACACTAAGAGAAGAGGAACAAGAGGAAAAAGAAGGAAACAGGAGGAAAAGAGAAATAGAAATTGGTAAGCAGTGCTCCAGATGACACTACTTCCTGTTTCTGTTGTTTTTCACTTGATTTCTGTTCCATTACAGTTCAGTTCCTCTTCAGGATAAAACACACAGGGCTTTCATCTTAAAGAACATGGGTTTAGCTCACATTAAATACCTGGAAGTTTTGTTGTGTTTCTGGAGATTATTTCAGAAAGAGGTTTGGACAACTAGTTAAGATCTGTTCACTAGGAGTTCAGGAAAGTCCTGTAAGGTTTCATTCCTAGTTTAGTTCTCAACTGTTTTTTTTCAGGACCCATATTGTATGTTGGACATCAAGTCATGACTCAACACTACACTATTAGATAGATTAGATTACAACCCCGATTCCAAAAAAGTTGGGACAAAGTACAAATTGTAAATAAAAACGGAATGCAATAATTTACAAATCTCAAAAACTGATATTGTATTCACAATAGAACATAGACAACATATCAAATGTCGAAAGTGAGACATTTTGAAATTTCATGCCAAATATTGGCTCATTTGAAATTTCATGACAGCAACACATCTCAAAAAAGTTGGGACAGGGGCAATAAGAGGCTGGAAAAGTTAAAGGTACAAAAAAGGAACAGCTGGAGGACCAAATTGCAACTCATTAGGTCAATTGGCAATAGGTCATTAACATGACTGGGTATAAAAAGAGCATCTTGGAGTGGCAGCAGCTCTCAGAAGTAAAGATGGGAAGAGGATCACCAATCCCCCTAATTCTGCACCGACAAATAGTGGAGCAATATCAGAAAGGAGTTCGACAGTGTAAAATTGCAGAGTTTGAACATATCATCATCTACAGTGCATAATATCATCAAAAGATTCAGAGAATCTGGAAGAATCTCTGTGCGTAAGGGTCAAGGCCGGAAAACCATACTGGGTGCCCCTGATCTTCAGGCCCTTAGACGGCACTGCATCACATAAAGGCATGCTTCTGTATTGGAAATCACAAAATGGGCTCAGGAATATTTCCAGAGAACATTATCTGTGAACACAATTCACCGTGCCATCCGCCATTGCCAGCTAAAACTCTATAGTTCAAAGAAGAAGCCGTATCTAAACATGATCCAGAAGCGCAGACGTCTTCTCTGGGCCAAGGCTCATTTAAAATGGACTGTGGCAAAGTGGAAAACTGTTCTGTGGTCAGACGAATCAAAATTTGAAGTTCTTTATGGAAATCAGGGACGCTGTGTCATTCGGACTAAAGAGGAGAAGGACGACCCAAGTTGTTATCAGCGCTCAGTTCAGAAGCCTGCATCTCTGATGGTATGGGGTTGCATTAGTGCGTATGGCATGGGCAGCTTACACATCTGGAAAGACACCATCAATGCTGAAAGGTATATCCAGGTTCTAGAGCAACATGTGCTCCCATCCAGACGACGTCTCTTTCAGGGAAGACCTTGCATTTTCCAACATGGCAATGCCAAACCACATACTGCATCAATTACAGCATCATGGCTGCGTAGAAGAAGGGTCCGGGTACTGAACTGGCCAGCCTGCAGTCCAGATCTTTCACCCATAGAAAACATTTGGTGCATCATAAAATGGAAGATACGACAAAAAAGACCTAAGACAACTTGAATCCTACATTAGACAAGAATAGGTTAGCATTCCTATCCCTAAACTTGAGCAACTTGTCTCCTCAGTCCCCAGACGTTTACAGACTGTTGTAAAGAGAAAAGGGGATGTCTCACAGTGGTAAACATGGCCTTGTCCCAACTTTTTTGAGATGTGTTGTTGTCATGAAATTTAAAAACACCTAATTTTTCTCTTTAAATGATACATTTTCTCAGTTTAAACATTTGATGTCATCTATGTTCTATTCTGAATAAAATATGGAATTTTGAAACTTCCACATCATTGCATTCCATTTTTATTTACAATTTGTACTTTGTCCCAACTTTTTTGGAATCGGGGTTGTAGATTCAACTTTACTGTCATTGCACATGTCACAAGTACAAAGCAATGAAATGCAGATTGCATTTAACCAGAAGTGCATAGCAATAAATAACATAAGTGTAATATACAAATATAAATACAGAAATTACAGGGTATGGAATGGTATAATGATATGATAGATATTTACAGTATGTACACATGCGGAATATGAATGTATTATAGTGCAATGGTATGATATGATATAAATATTTACAGTTTTCCAAAACATGATATGAATAAACAGTAGTGCAAATGGTGATAGTGCAGTGATAGTGCAGTGAAGTCAGTTCAAGTCAATTCAGTTTGGTCGGGGGGTTGATGAGTGTGTGGAGAGGGGGACCGTGGGGGGCGGAGTTCAGCAATGAGACAGCTGAAGGAAAAAAACTGTTCCTGAACCTGGTGGTTTTGGACCGATGGCTCCTGTAGCGCCTTCCAGAGGGCAGGAGAGTGAACAGTTTGTGTGCTGGTGGCAGGAGTCTTTGTTGATGTTTATGGCTCTCCTGAGACATCGTTTCCTGTAGGTGTCCTCAATAGCAGGAAGTGAGGCTTCCACGATACGCTGGGCGATTTTTCACCACCCTCTGCAGTGCCTTCCAGTCCGAAACAGAGCAGTTCCCATACCAGACTGTAACACAGTTGGTTCGAATGTTCTCGATGGTACAGTGGTAGAAGTTCACCAAGATGTCTGAAGAAAGATGGTTTTTCTTCAGAGTCCTCAAGAAAAAGACACTGGTGAGCCTTCTTGACTAGGTTGGAGCAGTTGGTTGTCCAGGTGAGGTCCTGTGAGATGTGGATCCCCAGGAATTTAAAGCTGGTCACAATAACTGCACAATAGTTGAATAAGTCCGTCAGGACCCCCACCAGCTCCCCAGCACATGTCCGGGGATGCCATCAGGGCCTGCAGCTTTGCGTGGATTGATCCTGCTCAGCACTGCTTTGACATCAGTGGGGGAGAGTGTTAGGGGTTGGTGATCTATAGTCAGCCTTGCCCTGGATGCAGGCTCCTGGTTGTCCTTCTCAAACCGAGCATAGAAATTGTTGAGCTTGTTGAAAAAGGAGATATCAGAGGATGGGAGGGAAGGGTTGTTGGACTTGTAGTCACTGATGACCTGAATGCCTTGCCACATACATCGGGGGTTGGAGTTGGAGAAGTGTTCCTCAACCTTCTGTTTGTAGCAGTGCTTGGCCTTTTTTATGCCAATGCTTCAGGTCAGCTCTGGCTGTACTGTAGGCTTGTACATCTCTATCATTGTCTAAGAGATGTGCTTTCAAGTCTGGTTCTGTCCCTGCTTTGCACACAGCCACTAAGGAGCTGGAAATTAGCATTTTAAAAGCAAAACAGGACTATAAAATTAAACTGGAAGACAAAATGGATGCAAATAATCTTGGCTCTGTCTGGTCAAGTATGAAAGCCATAGCAGGCATAAGTAACCCAAAAAATAGAAGCAATGTCACTTTAGATGGTTTTGACTCAGACTCTGATCTAGCAAATGCTCTTAATTATTTTTATTCTCGATTTGATGTTTTTGATTTTAGCAAAGAGATGCAGGAAGTGAGTCATAAACTTGAAGACAACCATAATTTTTAGATTGAACACATAGATATTGTGAAGGCTTTCTCTTCCATAAAGACAAATAAGAGCCAGGGACCTGATAACATCTGTGGTCGACTGCTCAAATTGTGTGCCAAACAACTGTGCCCAATATTTTATTATATTTTTAATAAATCCTTACAGACTCAGCATGTCCCAAAATGTTGGAAGAAGGCTGTAGTTGTCCCTGTTCCCAAGATAAAATGCCCAAAAACCCTGAATGATTTTAGACCCATTGCATTGACATCCACTGTGATAAAAACCTTTGAAAAGTTGGTGAGGTCTGAAATCATAAAGAAGACAGAGAATGACCTGGATCCTCTGCAGTTTGCTTATAGACCCCTTCGAGGAGTTGAGGATGCCACAGTCACTTTAATGAACCTGCTTCTTAAACATCTTGAGGGAAAGGGAACACATGCAAGGCTTTTATTCATTGATTTTTCATCTGCTTTTAATACCATTCAACCCCACATTTTAACACAGAGGCTTTTAGAACAATTTAATCTAAGTTTTAATCTTGTGGGCTGGATTTTAGATTTCTTAACAAACAGAACACAGAGAGTGAGAGTGAACGGCACTCTGTCCGATCAGGTCTGTTCCTCCACTGGCTCCCCGCAAGGATGCGTTCTGTCACCTCTCCTGTTCATTCTTTACACAAACATGTGTCGTGGCAGCAGGGAGGGCAGATTCATTTTAAAGTATGCAGATGGCTCCATCATTGTCAGTCTGCTGAAGGACAACGAAACCTGCCACGGTCCAGTCATTCAGGACTTTGTTCAGTGGTGTGATGAATCCTTTCTGCAGATGAACATATTAAAAACTAAAGACATGTTAATTGATTTTTAGGAAACTCCCCCAGGCACAGGAACTCACTTTTATAAAGGGTCAGACAGTAGAATGTGTTGAAACATATAAGCATCTTGGCACAGTCATTGATCATAAACTGACTTTTGAGGCAAACTGTGAAGCTGTATATAAAAAGGGGAACCAGTGTCTGTTTTGCCTCAGGAAACTGTCATCATTTCACATTGACAAAACACTGCTGACCCTGTTTTCTCATCTCATCTCATCTCATCTCATCTCATCTCATCTCATCTCATCTCATTATCTCTAGCCGCTTTATCCTTCTACAGGGTCGCAGGCAAGCTGGAGCCTATCCCAGCTGACTACGGGCGAAAGGCGGGGTACACCCTGGACAAGTCGCCAGGTCATCACAGGGCTGACACATAGACACAGACAACCATTCACACTCACATTCACACCTACGGTCAATTTAGAGTCACCAGTTAACCTAACCTGCATGTCTTTGGACTGTGGGGGAAACCGGAGCACCCGGAGGAAACCCACGCGGACACGGGGAGAACATGCAAACTCCACACAGAAAGGCCCTCGCCGGCCCCGGGGCTCGAACCCAGGACCTTCTTGCTGTGAGGCGACAGCGCTAACCACTACGCCACCGTGCCGCCCTGACCCTGTTTTATTGTGCTTTTATTGAATCGGTTTTATATTTCTGCTTGGTGTCTTGGTTTGGTAATCTGCCGTCTAAAAATAAGAGGTGCCTGAACCAAATAGTGAAGTGGTCCAGTAAGATGACTGGAGAGACGCAGTTAAATCCAGAATCACTGTATTCCAGACAGGTACAGAGGATATCTGGATCAATTTTAAAGGACACTTCTCACCCACTACATTGTGAGTTCCAGCCTCTCCCGTCAGGACGTAGATATAAAGTACCACAATATAAAACCAAGCGTTATAAAAACAGTTTTGTTCCTGCTGCCATAAGCCTTTTTAATAAGTCTTAGCTTCATGTGGGGTTTTATGTGTTTATGTTTTAATGTTTTAATGTTGTGTTTTAAGTGAGTTGTTTTATCATGGTTTTTTAATGTTATATGTTTATTACATTGTGTTTTATGTTAGATGTTTTAAGTGTTGTTTGGCGTGTGTGGAAGAGAAAGCTGACTCACTTCACTGCAAAACAAGTTTACCTTCAGGTACAAATAAAGTGACTTGACTTGACTCTCCTGATCTGAAAGCAGTGTTGTGGGCTTTCAGCAGTAGACCAACATTTCTGTTCATCCAGGGTTTCTGATTTGGGTACAAGCTGATCAATTTCTGGGTGGTGATGCTGTCTATGGTGGTGATGATGTAGTCCAGTACAGAGGAAGCATAGCTCTCAATGTCTGGGAGTGACAGATTGCTTGAATAGCAAACATATTCCAGTCTGTGTGTTTGAATTGGTCCTGCAGCATAGAGTCTGTCCCCTCCGGCTACACTTTTATTGTCTTCACAATGGGTTTCACACATTTAGTAGTGAGTACTCACAAGTAGTGAGTACTTAGGGGTGAGAAACAGAGAAAGGTGATCTGACTGTCCTATATGGGGGAGGGGTGTAACTTTGTAAGCTCCAGCTATGTTGGAGTAAATATGGTCCAGTGTCTTAGGCTACATCCACACGACAACGGCAACAAGATGTTATTAAAAAAAATATCGCGTCCACATGGGCAACGGATCAGTAAAATATCAGGTACATATGGCAACGCAACGCTTGCTGAAAACGATGCAATACACATGCCACACCTCTAGGGGCACTGTAAGATGGTCCCTTCGGAGACACCAGAACAATAGAAGAAGTAAGGATGCATGCGCATAAACTATTATGCGCGAGACTTCATATTAGCCACAAAGTCAGAAAAATCTGTTCGTAAAATTACGTTATAATGACCAAATACACTGAAAAGTATTTTTCCAGTCTCACCTGTGAAAGGTAATCCCATGTGATCTCGTTTGGACGGCAAACCTGTTGGTACAGTTAAATGCAGCACATGAACGAGGCATCTTTATTCTCCGCTTTGACCCATCCAATATGGCGGCAAGAATGACGTATGATTCTACGCGGAAGGCAGTGTCTTTAATGGTCCAGAATAAATTGAATGCTACACATTGATGGATTAATTTGTTCTTCTACACCCTTTTTGAGGAATGTATTGTAGGACTTAAACCAACATCTGAAGAGGTGAGATCGCTCCTTTTTTTCCCTATTTTTGCTGGCGGGATTGACTCTGCCCTAAGGGCTATTCTCTCTCTCTCTCTCTCTCTCTCTCTCACTTTGCACCATTACACAATAAATATTCACAGTGAAAATATTTTGTAAGAGCGTTTCATGAACCAAGTTATAGGATTTGTTGACAACTCGCATCGAGTTCATTACACTTCTACCCGGCGTGAAGCACATGTGGTTGTGACATCGTAAACAAATCCGTTCTACTCATCCAGACGACTTTGCAACGGCGCCGTTGCCAGATCTTTCCACTCTGGAACCCGTTCTCAAAAGATTTCGTTTGGGGGCACCCAAAACGCCGGTGCCGTGTGGACGCCAGGCCGAAACGATAAACAATTTTATCGGATTCACCTGAATCCGTTGCCGTGTGGACAGGGCCTTATTTCCTCTTGTGTGGCAGGTAATATGTTGATGCAGTCTGGGAAGTACTGTCTTCAAGTTGGAGTGATTAAAGTCACCCGCAAAATAAAGGCAGCCTCTGGGTGCATTTCCTGCTGTTTGCTAATGGCTGCATGCAATTCTCCCATTGCAAGCTGAGCATTAACATCTGGTGGTGTATATACAGCAGTAACTATAACTGATGTGAGTTCTCTTGGAAGATAAAAAGGTCTACATTTAACCATGAGAAACTCTACGTTAGGTGAGCAGTGTCTCTCAGTGATAATAGAGTTTGGACACCAAGCTCTATTTATATAAATGCACAAACCTCCGCCTCTGGTTGTACCAGAGCCATCTACAGTCCTATCTGCATGGTGAGTGTGGCGTCCTGCTAACTCAATAGCACTGTCTGGAAAACTGCTGTTTAGCCATGTCTCTGTAAAGATCATGACATTGGAGTCCATAATCCATTTATTGTTGGTGAGGTAGAGTCGTAGTTCATCCATTTTGTTCACCAGAGACCGGACGTTAGCAAGGAAAATGCTGGATAAAGGGAGCCGATGCGGTGTTAGCCTTAGCTTAGCTCATAGCCCCCCTTGCTTACCCCGCCTTTGTTTACGGTTCCAACGCTGTCTGTGAGCACTTCCGCCCACCTGGAAAGAGTGAGCAGCCTCCGGTGTTCTGGAGATCTCTGGGATGAGTCGAAAATTGGCGATAAAACTGTCGGAGTTTCGTGATCCAATGTCCAAGAGCTCCTATCTGCTGTAAGACGTTAAAGCAGTGCTGTACTGAATGAACAGTCCAGTAAGGAGCAGATAAAACACCACTAATTTTGAGAGACGCTGAGCCTCGCGTTGTTCACGCACCGCCATCTTGGTCATCAATAGGTGTTTATCACCTGGAAGTATACAAAGAAATACATATTAATTTTTCATAATAATGTTTATACTAATAATTATCCACTGCATAGGCCTTATAAAGCTGGATAATAATCATTTACAATCTCAATTAATAGGAAATAAATCATATTCATAAAAATCAACTTCAAACAACCTCATAAGTATTTACAGTGGAAAATATCAATTTATTCAATCCAATGCGCATGTTTATTCAAGTGCAAAATTAATTAGTCACATTTAATATGAAAAGTGGCCACTATATAAAGGCATTCACATGATCCAAAGTGTAATTTACCCTAGTCTAACAAATAAAATAAACACTGACCCAAAATGTCCATTAATATGAAATATGCACAACTATTAAATGCATATAAATAATAATGAGAATAAACTGTAGCTAACAAGAAAAGAGCTGAAATCACAGCCTGTGCAAATCAATGGGAAACCTGAGGAAGTGGGCTCGTGTCTCAAAATCAGGATGGTGTGATAAGATACATCTGTTGAGTCACTTAGTTTGAGTGCAGAATAATCACTTGCCTTAATGTGTGTTCTCTTCTGCTGCTTTATGTCTTTGAAAATATCTTGTATATTTTCCTCCATTGTCAGCCCTGTGATGACCTGGTGACTTGTCCAGGGTGTACCCCGCCTTTCGCCCGTAATCAGCTGGGATAGGCTCCAGCTTGCCTGTGACCCTGTAGAACAGGATAAAGCAGCTAGAGATAATGAGATGAGATGAGATGAGATGAGATGAGATGAGATGAGATGAGATGAGATGAGACAAGATTTTCCTCCATATGGTGTCATTGGAGACCTTCATTGGATTTCAAGATGTCATGGGATTTTCACTGACTTCGCATACTTGTACAGTTTCCAGCCTTTTATCAGAAGAGGGAATTTCACTCCATTTATCAATGTTTGCACCAAATGTTTAAAGATGAATTAGCACCAAAATTGACAGAATTTTATTGAATATACAGCATGACATAACTGAATTTTTCATGGGCTATGGAGAGCAGTCCTTTTGACTATTCCTTTTTTTTAACTTGTTCAAAAAAAATTCCCTTTATTGTCATTTTCCCACAATTTTCCATTTTCCATCCATCTATCCATTATCTGTAGCCATTTATCCTGTTCTGCAGGGTCCATTTCCATTTTGTTATGCTTTATCATTTGCATTGAGCAATTTTGTTGTTGTTGTTGTTGTTTTAATGTAGGACAATACATTGGGCAGCACGGTGGTGAAGTGGTTAGCACTGTCACCTCACAGCAAGAAGGTTCTGGGTTTGAGCCCAGCGGCCAGCGGGGGCCTTTCTGTGTGGAGTTTGCACGTTCTCCCCGTGTCTGCGTGGGTTTCCTCCAGGTGCTTTGGTTTCCCCACAGTTCAAAGATATGCAGTTAGGTTAACATAGGGTGGCCTTGGGCTGAAGTGCCCTTGAGCATGGTACTACGCTGTAGTGTGGCTGCCCACTGCTCTGGGTGTGCGTTCGCTGATTCAGATGGGTTAAATGCAGAGGATGAATTTCACTGTGCTTGAAGTGTGCATGTGACAAATAAAGGTTTCTTTTTCAATAATGCATTTTAATTATTATTTAATATAATTGTCAAATTGAGTCACACACTATACTGACTGATTGTTACCTTGAAAGCAACAAAGTCTGGTGAAGACCCAAGTTTTTGTTCTTGAAACATGGGATGGCCTGTCAAACTTACACCTGATAACCATCTCCTTCACTGAAATACCTGACTTCATTTACTACATTAAATTAACTTCTATAGGTATAGAAATAAAAATTTAATTTTTATTCCTAGGTTGGTTTTGCATGCATGTATTTCATTCACAAATTTATTTATTTTCATATATAATTATATTTTTTGTATTTTTATCCATGTATTTAGTATATGTTTACTATTTATTGAATGCATTCGTTTCGGTGGGGTTAGTCACCCGTGGACCATTGGGGGTGGGTCCGGGGGGATCATGGATGCATGAGTCCCTTGTTAAGGGCCCCTTGCTATGCATGGCCCTTTTGTCCTTGCCCTTCGGGCTTGCGGATGGCTGAATTCATTGAAATGAGTGTTTATATTGTATTTATTTTGTATATTTTATATATATATTTTTTTTTTTTTCTTTTAGTTCTCCTAGTATAGTATTTACTGTTTTAGGAGTATTTTGATTAAAGAATTAAAGTTCTTTTTTTTTCAGACAAGATATTTAATTTGAGATAATATTTGCTCAGTAAATTAATGTAACAACTATAATGTTTTTGTATCATTTGTTGAAGTCAGTTGTATTTATCTAGCTTAAGGGTTTAGATGAAGAGCTGACCACATTTCATTGAAAATTTCAGAATCATGATCAGAATCAGAATGCCCTTTATTGTCATTGCATATTACTATACAACAGAATTTGGTGTCTCTCTTAAAACAAAGGAAAACTGTACCCCATTCACTCTACTGATCAGTCAATTCACTCACTTACACATTTTAAAAGAAGCTATCAGTTAATTAAGTATTATGATTGTAACTGAGGTAAAGATGTTGTGGTGGCAGTGGAGGGGTGCGAGTTCAGTTCACTGATAGCTGTTGGGTAGCAGTTGTTCCTGAATCTGGAAGTGTGGGCCTTTAAGGCTCTGTAGCATCTTCCAGATGGCAGTAGTGAGAACAGATGATGACATGGATGTGTATTGTCGTTACTGATGTTGCAGGCTCTGCTGAGGCAGCAAGATCTGTAGATGTCCTCCAGAGGAGGGCAGGGGGAGTCTGATTATTATTATTATTATTATTATTATTATTATTATTATTATTATTGTTGTGCCTTATTAAAAACCCTCTGAAGAGCTGCTCTGTCTGCTGCTGAACAATTTCCATACCAGGCCATTATGCAATATGTCAGTATGCTCTTAACCGAGCAGTGGTAGAATGACTCCAGCAGTTTAGCAGAGAGGTTGGTGTTCCTCAGAGTCATCAGGAAGTATAGTCTTTGTTGAGTCTTTTTGACCAGAGTACTGGAGTTAACTGTACATTTGAGGTCCTCACTGATGTGAGTACCCAGGAACTTAAAACTGGAGACCCTCTCCACCTTCTCTCCCTTTATTTCCAGTGGCAGGGGCTCCTCCTGATGCTGTCTGAAGTCTATAAGAAGCTCCTTTGTCTTTTTAATGTTTAGTGACAGGTTGTTATTTGCACACCATTCAGTCAGCTTGCAGACCTCATCCCTATAAGCTGTCTCATCACCATTAAAGATTAGTCCCACTACTGTTGTGTCATCAGCAAATTTTATAATTGTATTTGTGGGGTAAATGGGAGTGCAGTCATGCGTATAGAGGGAGTAGAAGAGGGGACTTAGCACACACCCTTGTGGCACTCTGGTGCTGACAGTGAGGATCAGGGAGACATAAGGACCAAGTTTCACCATCTGTGAGCAGTTGCTAAGAAAGTTCTTGATCCATAAACATAGTTTGTTGCCAAGGCCCAGGTCCAGCACTTTGCTGACCAATCTGCTGGGTACAATCATATTGAACACAGAGCTGTAATCACCAAAATGAATTCTTACATATGTCCCCTTCTGCTCCAGGTGGGTCAGTGTTGTGTGGAGAGCTGTGTTTATGGTATCCTCTGTGGATCTATTTTGCCTTTGTGCATACTGGTGCTGATCTAAAGTAGGGGAGAGGGTGGTTTTGATATGCCACAGAACTAGTTTTTCAAAGCACATATGATTGGTGTGAGTGTGACTGGTCTGTAGTCATTGAGGGGAGCTGATGTTGGTCTGTTTGGGAACTGGAATGATAGTGACAGTTTTCAGACAGGCTGGTACAGTAGCATGTGCCAGGGAGAGGTTAAAGATGTTGGTGAAAACTTCTGCAAGCTGATGAGAATAGTCCCCGAGCACCCTGCCTGGAATGCCATCTGGACCTGCTGCCTTCTTGACATTAACAGTTCTCAGGATTTGCTTAACTTCTTGTGTCTGCAGAGTAAGCAGGGGGTCAGCAGTCTCCAGCTGGGGTGAAGCTACATTGTCTGGTCCTTTCGCAAATCAGGCAAAGAAGCAGTTCAGCTCCTCAGCAAACGAGGCACTGTTTCCTGTCAGTGGGTCTCTGTTGCTCCTGAAGTTGGTCATGTGCTGAATGCCCTGCCATATACATGCAAGATCCCTGGAGGTGAAGTGATCCTCAATCTTCTCTTTGGATGCAGCCTTCACTGTTTTTATGCCTCTCTTGAAGTTGTGTCTCGCAACACTGTACAGTTCTCTGTTTCCAGACCTGAAGGCTGGACCTTATTTGTCATCCATGGGTTCCTGTTTAGGTATACATGGATGTTTTTATTGATTGTGATGGTTTAAATGCAGCTCCTGATGGAGAAGAGTACAGTTGATGTATATTCTTCTAGGTCCTGAGTGAAAAACAGACTGCAGTCAGTGCACTGAAAGTAGTCCTGCAGCTGTAGGGATGCTCCCTCAGGCCAGGTTTTAATTGTTCTGATGGTGGGCTGCTGTTTCTTGGTGATAGGGCAGTAAGTTGGGGTTAGAAAAAGTGACTGGTGATCTCAATGTCCAAGATGCAGAAGAGGTGAGGCTCTGTATCATTGGGTGATATTAGAATATGCACAGTCCAGTGTGTTTTCCTCTCTGGTTGAGCACTTAACATGTTGCTCAAACCTTGGAAGCACAGTTTTCAGATTGACATGATTAAAATCACTGACCACAATAAAAACCCCATCAGGATGTGCATTCTGTTGTTTGTTTATTGCTGATAGCATGTGGCTGAGTGCTATGTTAGCATTGGCATCTGGTGGAATATACACGGCTGTAACAGCAACATCAGGGATCTCACGTGGCAGATAAAAAGGTCTGCACTTAACTGATAGAAACTCCAGATCAGGTGAGCAGTGTCTACTGACTGATTGATTTTTATTGATTGTAGTATTTATTTCGAATATGAAAACCAAAATAATAAAAAGAAAAATAAAACAAAACATTTAAACATAATACATAGAAATACATATTCGAAAAGGAGTGAGAAGTAAAACTTATAAACTCCCACCCCTTCTCCTTAAATAATGAATAACAATAACAAGCTTCCTTGTTACCTGTCTAGATGCTCATGCCTGATACTTATAGATAAATAAAATGTATTTCTGACTTTGTATTGAGAAAACCTAAATGTAATTTACATATATACACACACACACACACACACACACACACACACACACATACATACATATATATATATACATATATACACACATACATACATATCTACATATATACATATACATCCCTATATACACACACCTCTCCATACATACATACATACATACATACATACATACATACATACATACATATACCCATATAAAATATATCTATTATAAGCATACATCTTCACATACAGTACACACGCACAACAACACACACAGACACGAAAAGTAACAGAAAAGTGTTCTCATAACACTTAGTGCTACCCATCACCTCCCTCATCCTTGTACCTCTTGAAAATAGTGTCTTTGAACCTCATTTTAAACTGTTTCATGTTTGGACACTGCTTCAACTCCATGGTGAACCTGTTCCATAGTCTCACCCCGCTAACTGAAACACAAAAACTTTTCCTGTTTGTACAAAATAAAGTTAAATTAAAGTTAATTTTTCCCCTTAAATTATAACTCCCCTCATGGATACTGAATAATTTCTGTATATTTACTGGCAATAGATTATTTTTTAGCTTTGAACATTATTTGAGCTGTTTGATAATCCACGATGTCTGTAAATTTTAGTAATTTGGACTGTAGAAATAATGAGTTTGTGTGTTCCTGATAGCCAATGTTGTGAATGATCCATATTGCTCTTTTTTGAATGATGGTTAGTGGCCGTAGTGATGTTTTGTAGTTGTTGCCCCAAACCTCAGCACAGTATTGAAAGTATGGTGAGACGAGGGAACAGTAAAGAGTGTGGAGTGATTTCTGATCCAAAACCTTTTTTGCCTTGTTTATTATTGCAATGCTACTTGAGACTTTAGTTTATACATGTTTGATATGTGATTTCCAATTGATTCTATCATCTATGGTTACCCCCAAAAATTTAATTTCGTGAACTCTTTCTATTTCAACTCCATCTATTTTAATTAGTACCCGTGTATTCAGTGTACAATTACCAAATAACATTATTTTTGTCTTGCTCAGATTTAGTGATAACCTGTTTCCATCAAACCATTTTTTTTTAGTTTGTTCATTTCTATGTCCTTCTGTAATTTTTGTAAGTTATCCCCAGAATAGAAAATATTTGTGTCATCAGCAAACAACACAAAATGCAATAACTTAGTGACTTTACATATATCATTAATGTACAAAATGAAAAACTTAGGGCCCAACACTGACCCCTGGGGGACCCCACAAGCAATGTCCAAACATGAAGAAACACAATCACCCAATTTCACAAACTGCTGTCTCCCACTTAAATAACTTTTCACCCAATCCAGCACTATTCCCCTGATACCATATCTTTCCAGTTTCTTGATTAATATTTCATGGTTGATTGTGTCAAAAGCTTTTTTTAAATCAATAAATACTCCAATAGGGGCGTCACGGTGGTGTAGTGGTTAGCGCTGTTGCCTCACAGCAAGGAGGTCCGGTTTCGAGCCCCGTGGCCGGCAAGGGCCTTTCTGTGTGGAGTTTGCATGTTCTCCCCGTGTCCGCGTGGGTTTCCTCTGGGTGCTCCGGTTTCCCCCACAGTCCAAAGACATGCAGGTTAGGTTAACTGGTGACTCTAAATTGACCGTAGGTGTGAATGTGAGTGTGAATGGTTGTCTGTGTCTATGTGTCAGCCCTGTGATGACCTGGCGACTTGTCCAGGGTGTACCCCGCCTTTCGCCCGTAGTCAGCTGGGATAGGCTCCAGCTTGCCTGCGACCCTGTAGAACAGGATAAAGCGGCTACAGATAATGAGATGAGATGAGATGAAATACTCCAATAGCATATTGCTTGTGATCTATAGCATTTGTGATTTTTTTTCTATTGCCTCTATTATTGCAAATGATGTTGATCTGTTTGACCTAAACCCATACAGATTCTCTGCAAGAATTTTGTGTTTTTCTAAAAATATGTGTCCAATCTGTTATTGAAGAGTTTTTCCAGTATTTTTGCGAATTGTGGGAGCAAGGAGACAGGTCTATAGTTTGTGAAATGATGTTTGTTTCCAGCCTTGAGCAGAGGTATGACTTTAGCTATTTTCATTTTATTTGGAAATAAACCGGTTTGAAATGATAAATTACAGATGTATGTTAATGGCTTAACAATGCCCTCAATGACCTTTTTCATCAGTGACATATTGATATCATTAAAGTCACTGGACTGTTTGTTCTTACATTTTTTTAACAATATTCAAAATTTCATTTTTGTCTACTGCTTGAAGAAACAATGAGCAAGGATTTCTCTCTAATAAGTGTTCATCATATGTACCTGAATCAGGGATTTTTCTTGTAAGGTCAGGTCCAACACTTACAAAGAATTCATTAAAGCTATTAGCCACATCTTTCATGTTATAATTTTCAATATCCTTATCAATTAAATACTTAGGCAGATTATTGTGTTTTGATCCATTTCTTATAATATTGTTTAGTATTTTCCATATTCCTTTAATGTTATTTCTATTGTCATCTAATATCCTCTTGTAGTAATCTTTCTTACTTGCCCTTATAATATCAGTTAACTTGTTCTTATATTTTTTATATTTATATTCTGGCTCTTTAGTTCTCTGTCTTATGAAATCTCTGTAGTGTGTATTTTTCTTTTTGTAAGCATTTTGTAGACCTTTTGTAATCCATGAGCAATTTGTATGTGCTAGTTTTCTGTTATATTTCTTAACTGGACAATGCTTATCATATAAGTAATGAGGAAAATATTCTTAGAAACTCATTATATGCAAGGTCAACTTCTTTTTCTCTATATATTATATCCCAATTATACTCCAATAATTCATTTTTTAGTGTGTTAATGGATTCTTCTGTTCTTACTCGTCTATATACTGTTTGCTTATTTGACTTTTTCCTGCGTCTGATGTCATAAACTGTAAAAACTGGCAAATGGTCGCTTATGTCATTGATTAATAATCCATTTATTGTATTATTATCAATGTCATTGGTGAAAATATTATCAATGAGAGTGGCAGAATGAGATGTAATTCTGCTGGGTCTACTGATTCTTGGAAATAGGCTCATACTGTATATTGTATTGATATATTCGTCTGTAGCATTGTGTTTATTTGGATTTTATATCAACATTGAAATCCCCCCACACAAAAATTGTTTTATTACCTATTTTTGAAAATACACTGTCCATCCACTCACTGAATGTATCTATGCTTGACCCTGGTGCTCTATAAATACAGCTAACAATAACATTTTTATTTTTCTCCATGCAGATTTCAATTGTTAAGCATTCAAGTAGATTATCAATCCCAGTTGTCATTCCATTCAAAACCGTGAAGTCTAAAGATTTATCAATATACATAGCAACTCCACCACCCTTATTTTGTCTGTTTATATACCTGAGTTCGTAGCCATCTAATTCAAAGTCTATACCTTTTTCAGTGTCAATCCATGTTTCAGATATTGCTATTATATTGAATGGCTTATAAAACGTATGTAAATAATTCTTAATGTTATTGAAATGTGCATATAAGTTTCTACTGTTGAAATGAATGATTGATCATTTGCCCTCAGGATTAATGTTCTGGTTGTATTGATCATCTGTGTAGTAGCAGCAATTATTTTTTGTGGCGGATAAAAAAAATCGCTGTCCAGATCTATATCCTGTTCCAAATCCATCATGTTGTGATCAGTGTGTTCAAATTCTTCCAGATCCACTTGTTGATATTTACTTATCCTCTGTGTTATGTGCCTACCATATATTCCCCGGATGTAGAGTGAGTTCTGTCATTGTTTGTCATGGTTGTGTTCTGTTGTTACCCAGAGTCCAGTACAGTTCACCCAGACCAGTCCGGATCATGACGATCATTGTTCTAGTCCAGTTCATGACAGTCATTGAAATTTGTCCAGTTCAGCAATATTCTTGATGCAGATCACCTTGGCTTCCTCAGGGGTCCCGTTTAGTTTTATGAATATTTTACAGTTTGAAGTCCAGGTGTTTTGTATTTTCCTTTGTTTCTTGAGCTGACGTGCTTTTCTGGCTATATCAGCATTGTGTTTGGCTAGGTGCTCGTTTATGAAGACATCTGTTCCCTTTAGCTTTCTTCCTTGTTTCAGAAGTGCGCTCTTGTGTTTTCTGTTTGTGAACCACAGTATTACGGATGGCAGTGTTTGTGCACCAGATATTGTTCATATGAACACACAATCGACCTCTATGACTCTTAGCAGAGTCCTTGCTTCTGTCACTGTGGTGAGTTGAGTGGCCCGCTAGCTCAATAGCCATGTCCAGGATTCCTGGATGTTGCAAGGTCTCCGTGATGATCATCACACAACTGTCCTGGATGTGTGCCCATGATGATAAACAAAGTGTCAGCTCATCCATTTTGTTGTTTAGAGACCTGACACTGGACATGAAGAGACTGGGGAGCAGTGACCTGTGGGGGTTCCTCTTTAGCCAAGCGAGCACACCGGCATGGCGTCCTTGCTATGTTTCTGCTCTCTTCTCTGCCTCTGACATCTGCTGCCTGGTACTATGATCCATGGAGACCCCGGTGGTCTAGTGATCTCCAGTGGAATTGGAAAGGGATGCTGAAATGCACCCATATCAAATTTTTGCTGCATAGTCCCGATTTGTATCAGTGATTCCCAGGTGTAATGGATCACATTTTATGTCCCTTGGTTAAATTTCCAGAACTCAGTCAAAAACAGCAACAAGATACATTTCCATTGTAGAGAGCACTCGGCCACTGCATCTGTACATGCTGCCATCTTTTAGAAGCATAAATACTGAACATTGAAAAGGGTTTCCAAACAGTCTGTCCACACTATAGATAGATAGAGTATTGATCCCTGAAGATTTTTTTTTCTGCTGATCATCTGGGGTTTTCACACACAACAGTCTCTAGAGTTTACACAGAATGGTGCAAAAACCAAAAAACACTGAGTGTGTGACAGTTCTGTGGGTGGAAACAAAGGCCTTCTTGATAAGAGAGGTTAGAGGAAAATAGACAGATTGGTTTGAGATGCCAGGAATGATATTGTAACTCCTATATCATTCCTATAGTAAAAGGATATAGTAAATCACTCTTTACAACAATAGTGAGCAGAAAAGCTTCTCAGCATACAACAACAGAAGACTACATTGGGTTCCACTCCTTCAGCCAAGAACAGGAATCTTAGAATCAAGAACAAGTTCCTATTAAAGTGGACAGTGAGTCCACAATCATGTCAGTTTTTAATGCAGTGCTGCCTGAGGGATCAAATATGTCTGTGAAGTTTCTCAGTCATCCAGGTCATTGTAAACCATATGTGCTAAAGAAGGCAACTGAACTTGCTTGAAATTCTTGAAGACGTTTCACCTCTCATCTGAAAGGCTTCTTCAGTTCTGTCTGACTCGCAGGGAGTTCCAGTTATTTATCCTCTAGTGGACCAAAAGCAAACCTAAGGAGAGTCGTTGAGGTCACATGGGTCATTGACACTCTCAGTTACCCTGTAGTTTGTTAGGGTCCCTGGAGCCCAGGTGTGAACTGTGTTAGCAGCCTAGAGGGTCATTAGGGTGATCTGTGGGTCATTGGCTCTCTCTGCCATCATGTGAGTCATTGAAATCAGCTGCTTCTTGATATAATGTGGACAAAAATTCAGCCTTTAGCTGAAACAAATCTCTCATAAAGAAATAATTCTTTTAAAAAAACACTATGATTGCCACCCCTGCACTTTAATACTTTGTACAACCTCCCTTTGCTAATAAAACAGCACTGAGTTTTCTCCTACAATATTTTATAAGGTTGGAGATACAGAGCCGAACATCTGAGACCATTCCTCTTCACAGAATCTCTCCAGATCATCTAGGGTCCTCAGCCCTCTCTTTTGCTCTCTCCTCTTCAGCTCACCCCACAGGTTTTCAATGGGGTTCAGGTCAGGGGACTGAGATGGCCATGGCAGAAGCCTGATTCTGTGCTCAGCGAACCATTTTTGTGTTGATTTTCACATATGCTTCAGATCATTATCCTCCTGGAAGATCCAGTGATGACCCTGTTTTAGTTTCCTGGCAGTGTTTATTACCAAAACCTCCATTTTGTTTCATCAGACTACAGAACATGGTTCCAGTCAAAGTTGTAGTAGTGTTTCATAAATTCCAATTGCTTATGTTTGCAGTGAACTGACAGAAAAGACTTTTTTTCTGTCAGACCTTCCAATAATCTTTTGGCATGGAGGTGGCATCTGATGGTGCTTTTGGAGACTTGGAAACCCCAAGATTTTACTTTTTCTTGTAGATCACCAAAAGTAATCCTTGGTTTTTTTTTTTTTTGCCTCTCCTAGCCTCCTCACTGTATGTGGGGGCAAAATAAAGTTGGGTCATCTTCCAGGCAGGTTTGTAACAGTTCCAATTGGTGTCCACTTTTTTATTATTGCCCTAACAGTAGAAATTGAAGTTTTCAGGTGAGTAGCAAATTTTTATAACCATTCCCTGACTTTTGAAGGTCAACACACTTCTCCTTCATTTGGTTTGTGGGTTATCTTTCCCATGTTGATGGATGACTAAGGGAATTTGGCCTCTGTCACCTCATATTTGTTCCCCAGTTAATCAGGAAGTCATGGATTCCAGCTTGAAAGTTCCTCTCCACTCCAATCAACTCAAAACTGTACAATTTAAATGGGAAACTGTCAGGGTGCAGGCACTTATGGATACAGGGGCAAGGGATAGTGGGTGAATCACAAACTGATAACCAAATCCAATTCATGAACCAAAAGCTAAAGCCAGGGGTGAGTCGATGAGTGAACAAATTATCAGAGATAAGACAAGAGTTCAAGGTTGGAAATCAATAGAAAACATGGTCAAAGTCATGGCCAATCAGGAACTAAGTAAACGGCTTGGTATGATCAGGCACGGAGACACAGAACGATACTTTGCAATGTGTGTGAGTGTTTGCTGTACTTAAGCATAGGGGTTAATTGCTGGGCGGGTGGGAAGCAGGTTTGCCTTAGTATTCTGGAGAGGAGAGGCATTGTGGTACTTAGGAAATGTAGTCCATAGCAGCCCTGTTTGGATGCTGCTCCAAACTCAGATTTTGGTGTTGTTACTGACAGAACCCTCCCCTACCCTCCCAACCCCAAGGTGCTCACTTTGGGAGCTCTCTCCTTTCGAGGGTGATGGGTGCTGGTTTGTCAGGATGTTCAGAGTGAAACTCCTGGGTGAGAAGTGGGTCTAAGATGTCTTTTGCATTTACCCAGCTGTGTTCCTCTGGGCCATACCCCCCCATGTCCACGAAGTATTCTAAGTGACCTTGTCAACAACAGGAGTTGAGGATCTTGTGCATGCAATAAACTGGATATCCCTTTACTTCTAGGGGAGAAGGGGGTTTATTGATGGGCATGTTAGTGGCTAAGGGTCCCTGAATGGTAGGCTTTAGGCAAGATACATGGAATGTAGGAGACATGCGACAATGTCGTGAGAGCACTAGTTTGTAACATACCTCATTTATTCAGCAGAGGACCTTGAAGGGAGCAACATACTGGGCATAAAGTTGTCTGAATGAGTTTGGGTCCCATAGATCCCTTGTGGATACCTACACTCTGTCACCTGGAGAGGTGTTTCCCCTCTGTGCTTATCAGCGTAACACTTATATCTGTCAGGGGCCTGTTCTAGCCTTTGATGAATCCCTTCCCCATACTTGTTTGCTCCTTCTGAACCAGGAGTCTAGTACCAAGATTTGTGAAGATGGATCGTCCCATGGGAGTAGAAGTGACTGGTAACCAAGGATGCAATGGAACAGAGTGGCTGAATGTTTTAATGAGTTTTGCACATATTCTGCCCAAGGAAGGTCACCCAATCCTTCTGGTTTTTGATACAAAACACTCTGAGGAAACACCCAATCTCCTGATAGGTGTGTTCCTCTTGGCTGTTAGATTGGGGATGATACCCTGAGGTTAAGCTCACCGAAACCCCAAGTTTGTCCATAAACTTAATCCAAATTCTAGATGTGAATTGAGGACGCCGGTTGCTAACTATGTCCTCTGGAATCCCATAATATCAGAAGCTGTGCATGAACAGAAGTTTGGCTGTTTCAAAAGTTGTGGGTAGGACAGGCAGGGGAATGAGTTTCAAAGCTTTTAAGAATTGATCAATTTCCACCACAATGACTGTATTGCCTTGAGACTTGGGTAGGTCTTCCCAGCAGATGGAGCCTGGGGCACTTTGGCTTTGGCACAGGTAGAACAGGAGTTCTACTCAGTCTACTCAGTTCTACTGAGCCCAGGTAATGAGTTGGCCTCTGAACTATGAAGGAACATACATGAGACTGGTAGGACAGGCTTCTGGAAGATTGTGTGGTTGGGCTTGAGCTTTATCTTTGTCAGTGTGCCAAGTAATTGCTTTTTCAAAGCATTCCATTGGTAGGATGGGAGTGGGTTCTGGATTATTGTTAGAGGCACTGTGAATTCTGGAGACAGCATTGGCCTTCGTGTTTTTTGAACCGGGATGGTATGAAGTGGAGAATCGAAGCCTGGTGAAGAAGAGCACCCACCTAGCTTGCCGAGGGTTGAGTCATTTAGCAGTTTTCAGGTACTCAAGGTTCTTATGATCAGTAAGAATTGTCAACATGTGTCTCCATTCCTCAAGGGCCAGTTTGATGGCAAGAAGTTCCCAATTCCCAATATCATGATTTTCTTCAGCTAGTGTGAGTTTCTTGGGGAAAAAAATGCCATGGGGTGTAGTTTGGGTTTTTTCCCAAAGTGCTGGGACAACACCCAGTTTCAATACTCTGGTTTCTGAAGCATCTACCTCCACTGTGAAGGTTATGGATGGATCTGGGTGCCTGAGAATGGGGGCTGACGTGAAAGCCATCTCGAGTTTTTCAAAGGCCTCCTCCATGGCTTGGTTCCATTGGGGGCATTTGGGACCCTTTTTAAGCAAGGCAGTGAGAGGTGAGGCAATTGTGCTGAAACCCTGGATGAAATCATAAGAAACCTTGCAGTTCTTTAACAGTGGTTGGTGTGGGCCAGGTGGTAACCATGGAGCCCTTACTGGCATCTATGCTTATGCCCTCCATACTGAATATGTACCCAAGAAATGAAAGCTGCATCATGTGAAACACTTTTCTGCCTTGATATAAAGGTGGTTTTCTCGGAGCCAGGTCAACACCAACTTGACATGCTTGTGATAAGTGGCTTCATTGGGAGAATAAATCAAGATGTCATCAATGTAACTATTACATATCATCCCAGCATGTCTCTGAAGGTGTCATTAATGACGCACTGGAAGAAACTAGGAGTGCAAGAAAGTCCATATGGCATCACCAGGTACTCAAAATGACCAGACGTAGTGCTGATTGCTGTCTTCAATTCATCCCCCTCACAGATTCTCACCAGGTTGTATGCTCTTCTGTGGTCCAGTTTAGTGAACATACTGGCGGTTCTTAGTTGCTCTAGAGCGGAGGGTACAAGTGGAATCGGGTAAGGATACATGACCGTAATTTGGTTTAGTCCTCTGTAATCAATGCAGGGGCAAAGACCCTCCCCCCCTTCTTCTCCAAAAAAAAGAAGTTTGCAGATGCTGGGGATGTGGATGGATCAAGTCTGGGAGTTTTAACCACACTTGAATTTTAAGAGATTGTTGTACTGAAGTGGCTTTGGAACTCACCAGGCTGGTGGAGCTGGTTTCTTCATGGGAGAGATCCTCCCTTTGCGGTTTTGGTGGTTGGACTGGGCATTTTGTCAAGAGATGACCGTGTTCACCACAGTAAAAGTACAACCCCTCACAATGCCTCCTCTCCCTCTTGGAACAGGGCATGCGAATATTAGTGATCTCCATTGGCATAGGTGACTGTGGAGGTTGTGGAAGGACTGGAGACTGCTGCAAAGAGGGCCAGTTCCGGAGCAGGTGATCCAGTTTGATAGCTAAGTCAATGAGGGTCAAGGATGAGTTGTTTGTCGCAGCATGCCAGCTCTGAGAGAATATCAGGTCTCAGAACCTGGTGGAAGGTTGCCTTTAATGCTGGCTTGTTCCACCCACTGCCTGCTGCTAGCATGTGGAACTCCAAAGTGTATTCAGACACTCTGCTTTCTCTGCACTGGATTGTGAGTAGTCTCTCCCCCACTTTGGCTCCCTCTGGCTGATGATCAAATACTCATCTCATTATCTCTAGCCACTTTATCCTGTTCTACAGGGTCGCAGGCAAGCTGGAGCCTATCCCAACTGACTACGGGCGAAAGGTGGGGTACACCCTGGACAAGTTGCCAGGTCATCACAGGGCTGACACATAGACACAGACAACCATTCACACTCACATTCACACCTACGGTCAATTTAGAGTCACCAGTTAACCTAACCTGCATGTCTTTGGACTGTGGGGGAAACCGGAGCACCTGGAGGAAACCCACGCGGACACGGGGAGAACATGCAAACTCCAGACAGAAAGGCTCTCATCTGCCATGGGGCTCGAACCCGGACCTTCTTGCTGTGAGGCGACAGCATTAACCACTACACCACTGTGCCACCCTGATCAAATACTCATTTGAAAAATTCAATGAAATGATTGTTAGAAGTAGTGTGCTCACCGCCATGCTCCCAAACAGCACAAGCCCACTTCATAGCCTTGCCAGTGAGGAGACTGATGAATTGCACTCTTTTCTGTTCCTCTGTAGCACCCGTGAGTGTTGTGAGGTATAGTAAACACTGGAGAAGAAAACAATTCCACTCAGAAACCTTCCTGGAGAACTTCCCAGGTCAATGTACCATCATGGAGAACGTGGGGTATGTCAGGTGGGCCTGCAAGACAACAGCAGTTAGTTGTGACATTCTGGTGTTTAATTCACTTAACTTCTGTAGGTGTTCTCCAACAATTGTCCCTGAGCATTGACAGCAGTCTGCTTCACCTCATCTCCTGCATCCATGTTGGCAAAGTATCTTGTCAGGGTGCAGGCACTGACAGATGCAGGCACAGGGGGGAGTGGGTACATCAAAAACTGGTAATCAAATACAATTCTTGAGCCAAAAGATGAAGTCAGGGTCGAAAAGGGGTTGGTCAATGTGCAAACAGATTATCAGAGATCAGATAAGAATTCGACTTCGGAAATCAACAGAAAGCAGGGTCAAAGTCACGGGCAGTCAGGAACTAAGTAAACAGCTTGGTATGATCAGGTACCGAGACACAAAACAATACTTTACAATGTGTGTGTTTGCTGTGTTTAAGTAGAGGGGCTAATTACTGAAAGGATGAGAACCAGGTGTGCCTTAGTATTGTGGAGACGAGGGGCACTGTCGTGCTTGGGAAATGTAGTCCGTAGCGGCCATGTTTGGATGTTGCTCAAAATTCAGATTTTTGTATTTGTTACTGACCAAAGTGTGCTTCAATTATCTTGTGTTCACTATAATGTAATGTACAGTGGTGCGAGGAATAGTGGCACATGTGTTTCTTGTTGAAAAGAATTATTTCTTGATTGATTAGTTTTTTATCTGAATGAGTTCATTTCAATTAAAGATTGTTTTTTTTCTTATTTCAGCAAAAGGTGGATTTTTTTTTCTAACTCTTTACAAATCTTTACAAGGGGTGTCAGAAATTGTGGAGGGCAGTGTCTAAATGACATTTAATATACTGTGACAATAATGCATTTTTAGTTGTTAATTAAAATAGTATTTAAAGTACTTAAAAATACTCCTGAAATTTGCATTTTAAATGTCAAGTGGTTTCGGAAGAAAGGGATGAATATGAAAAATGCATTTTCTCTAAAGAACATATTGAAGAAAATGTCATCCAAGTGCAGTGAGAAGTGAATCATTCAGGAGAGATTTGAGATCATTACTGGTGTTATGGATTATATTCAATTCAATTCAATGTCCATGAACATTGTGTAAAGTTTTCTGTTGTCTAAATCCTCTCTCATCATGTCTCCTATGTCAGTCATGGCTTCCTCCAGAAGTCTCCTGTGTGATCAGCTCCATTGCTCCATCTGTCTGGATGTGTTCACTGATCCAGTCACGACTCCATGTGGACACAACTTCTGTATGATCTGTCTCAAAGAGTACTGGGACAGCAGTTCACACTGTCAGTGTCCAATGTGTAAAACTAATTTTGCCAAAAGACCAGAGTTATGTGTGAATAAGTTCATCTCTGCTCTTGATGATCCATTTAAGAAGGCAGATCAGGTGAAATCCAGCAGCACTGCAGAAAATCCCACACAATCTCTGGTGCTCTGTGATGTCTGCTGTGAGAAGAAACGTGCAGCTGTGAAGTCCTGCCTGATCTGTATGACGTCTTACTGTGAGATTCACCTGGGACGTCATGAGAGAATTTCTTCATTAAAGAAACACAAACTGATGGCTCCGGTGGCGAACCTGGATGACTACATCTGCCTGCAACATGAAAGACCCCTGGAGCTGTTCTGTAGAGATGACCAGATGTGTGTGTGTAAGTTCTGTACTCAGACAGAACACAAAACTCACAACACTGTTCGTATAGAGGACGAGAGTGAAGAGAAGAAGGTGAGGGGGTAAAAATGAATGATGCATATTTAACACAAATATGACCTTTATTTTTTATGCGACTTTATATATGATGTCTGTTTTTCTCAGACTGAGTTGGGAAAGGTACAAACCGAAGTTCAGCAGAAGACCCAGGAACGAGTGAAGAAGATTGAGGAAATCAAAGACTCTGTAAACCTCAATAAAGTGAGTCTCTTAACTAACCTACAAAATAGCTCCTTTATAAAACACATTCGGAAAATCATGATCTAATCTCATTCATCTCATCTCATTATCTCTAGCCGCTTTATCCTTCTACAGGGTCGCAGGCAAGCTGGAGCCTATCCCAGCTGACTACGGGCGAAAGGCGGGGTACACCCTGGACAAGTCGCCAGGTCATCGCAGGGCTGACACATAGACACAGACAACCATTCACACTCACATTCACACCTACGGTCAATTTAGAGTCACCAGTTAACCTAACCTGCATGTCTTTGGACTGTGGGAGAAACCGGAGCACCCGGAGGAAACCCACGCGGACACGGGGAGAACATGCAAACTCCACACAGAAAGGCCCTCGCCGGCCCCAGGGCTCGAACCCAGGACCTTCTTGCTGTGAGGCGACAGCACTAACCACTACACCACCGTGCTGCCCCCATGATCTAATCACTTGAAATAAAATAATTTATCTCAATTTGTCTCCTGTTAGAAAAACACAGAGAATGAGAAAGCAGACATTGTGGAGATTTTCAGTGCTCTGACGCGCTGCATTGAGAGAAGCCAGGCTGAGTTGTGTAAGGTGATGGAGGAGAAGCAGAACACAGCAAAGATGCAGGCTGAAGATTTCGTTAAAGAGCTGGAGCAGGAAATCAATGAGCTAAAGAGGAGAAACACTGAGCTGGAGCAGCTCTCACACACTGAGGATCACCTCCACCTCCTACAGGTCAGAGTCCCTCTGTTTCTCAATAGCAATGCAGCACATGACAGGACAGCAGTCCCCATGCTGAGGGATTTCTCCTCTCTCCTGCTGTACTGTAGATTTTCCCGTCAATGTGCAGCCCTCCACACACCCAGGACTGGACTGACGTCACAATTAACCCTCATCTGAGTGTGGCGACTCTGAGGAGAGCTCTGTCTCAGCTTCAGGAAACTCTCAGTGAGGAAATGGAGAAGGTTCCAGAGATTAGTAAGTATTTATTACACATATACATGACACATATTTATAATATTCTGTTGTCATCGTGTTTAAATAAAAATCACATTTAATTAAAACTAATAAAAACTTCACAGTAAATAATGTCCACAATTATTTTCCAAACAGAACTGAAGAGAATTCAACAATATGCAGGTTTGTGAGCTCTTATTGGTCACATGACTAAATATATATTTCTTCACTGTTCCACACTGTGCAATGATAAAACTGATGTTCATTGTGTTTCTGTCTCTCAGTGGATGTGACTCTGGATCCTGATACAGCTCATCGTTATCTCATCCTGTCCACTGATGGAAAACAAGTTACATGTGGAGACAAGAGACTGAATATCCTTGATAACCCAAGGAGGTTTCATAATTATGTCTGTGTGCTGGGAAAGGAGGGATTCTCCTCAGGGAGATTTTACTATGAGGTGCAGGTCAGAGGGAAGACTGAGTGGCATGTAGGAGTGGCCAGAGAGTCCATAAACAGGAAAGGGAAGTTTACAGCCAGACCTAAAGATGGATACTGGTGTGTGTGTCTGAGGAATGAGACTGAATATAAGGCCCTGGAATATCCTCCTGTCTCACTCTCCTTGAAACAGGCTCCTCAGAAGGTGGGGGTGTTTGTGGATTATGAGAAGGGTCTGATCTCCTTCTTTGATGTTGATGCAAAATCTCATATCTACTCTTTCACTGGTCAGAATTTCACTGAGAAAATTTGTCCATTATTCAGCCCCTGCACTTATGATGGAGGTAAAAATTCAGCACCACTGATCATCTGCCCTGTTAATCAAATCTAATCCTATTTTTCTCATCTTAAAAAGTTATTTCACACTGTCTTAATGAAGATAAAAACCCTGGTGGCATTATGTAACATTCATGGTTTTAAATGCAGTTTTACATTAAAATAAAACCATTTGTATCAGGAGCACTGAATTGTTGAATTGTAAAATGTGAAATGGTTTTACTGTCATGATTTTAATGTTTGTGGTCCAGTTGCATGATGATTATATTACAGTTGTTCTCCCCCCATCCTACTCTGTGTGCCTTACATTCAAGTCCCCCATGCAAGGGCAGACTGACAACAAAAAGCAGCTCGGAGTTGGTCCCAGTTGATCCCCCAAATTTGAACTGGCACAACATTATTGTCAATCAACAAAATTTTTATTTGTATTTTCTGTGTTATGCCCCTCCAAAGACTTCCTCAAAACTTTCTCTGTCACTAAGATTCATCTGTTTGTTAAAAATGCATTGAACAGCCATCATTTGGACTCTGACATGAGCATCAAATACTGTAGTATTCATTCAATTCATGATACATCATCCAACCTTGATAAAGGCAAATATTTCAAGTCAAGTTTATTTGTATAGCACATTTAACAACAGACATTGTCGCAAAGCAGCTTTACAGAAAATTAAAGACTTTAATCATGAGCTAATTTTATCCCTAATTTTTCCCATATGAGCAAGTCTGTGGCGACGGTGGCAAGGAAAACCTCCCTCAGACAACCTAAGGAAGAAAACTCGAGAGGAGCTAGACTCAAAAGGGAACCCATCCTCATTTGGGTGATAACAGATAGTGTGATTATAAATAACTCGTTTCTATAACTGTGTCTTATATACAGAGGTGCTTGAAAGTTTGTGAACCCTTAAGAATTTTCTACATTTCTGCATGAATATGACCTAAAACATCGTCAGATTTTCACACAAGTCCTAAAAGTAGATAAAGAGAACCCAGTTAAACAAATAAGACAAAGATATTATACTTGATCATTTATTTATTGAGGAAAATGATCTAATATTACATATCTGTGAGTGGCAAAAGTATGTGAACCTTTGCTTTCAGTATCTGGTGTGACCCCTTTGTGCAGCAATAACTGCAACGAAACGTTTGCGGTAACTGTTGATCAGTCCTGCACACCGGCTTGGAGGAATTTTAGCCCATTCCTCTGTACAGAACAGCTTCAACTCTGGGATGTTGGTGGGTTTCCTCACATGAACTGCTCGCTTCAGGTCCTTCCACAACATTTCGATTGGATTAAGGTCAGGACTTTGACTTGGCCATTCAAAAACATTAACTTTATTCTTCTTTTACCATTCTTTGGTAGAATGACTTGTGTGCTTAGGGTCGTGGTCTTGCTGCATGACCCACCTTCTCTTCAGATTCAGTTCATGGACAGATGTCCTGACATTTTCCTTTAGAATTCGCTGGTATAATTCAGAATTCATTGTTCCATCAATGATGGCAAGCCATCTTGGCCCAGAAGCAGCAAAACAGGCCCAAACCATGATACTACCACCACCATGTTTCACAGATGGGATAAGGTTCTTATGTTGGAATGCAGTGTTTTCCTTTCTCCAAACATAACGCTTCTCATTTAAACCAAAAAGTTCTATTTTGGTCTCATCCGTCCACAAAACATTTTTCCAATAGCCTTCTGTCTTGTCCATGTGATCTTTAGCAAACTGTAGATGAGCAGCAATGTTCTTTTTGGAGAGCAGTGGCTTTCTCCTTGCAACTCTGCCATGCACACCATTGTTGTTCAGTGTTCTCCTGATGGTGGACTCATGAACATTAACATGAGCCAGTGTAAGAGAGGCCTTCAGTTGCTTAGAAGTTACTCTGGGGTCCTTTGTAACCTTGCCGACTATTACATGCCTTGCTCTTGGAGTGATCTTTGTTGGTTGACCACTCCTGGGGAGGGTAACAATGGTCTTGGATTACCTCCATTTGTACACTATCTGTCTGACTGTGGATTGGTGGAGTCCAAATTATTTAGAGATGGTTTTGTAACCTTTTCCAGCCTGATGAGCATCAACATTGCTTTTTCTGAGGTCCTCAGAAATCTCCTTTGTTCGTGTCATGATACACTTCCACAAACATGTGTTGTGAAGATCAGACTTTGATAGATCCCTGTTCTTTAAATAAAACAGACACCTGATTGTCATCCCATTGATTGAAAACACCTGACTCTAATTTCACCTTCAAATTAACTGCTAATCCTAGAGGTTCACATACTTTTGCCACTCACAGTTATGTAATATTGGATCATTTTCCTCAATAAATAAATGACCAAGTATAATATTTTTGTCTCATTTGTTTAACTGGGTTCTCTTTATCCACTTTTAGAACTTGTGTGAAAATCTGATGTTTAAGGTCATATTTATGTAGAAATATAGAAAATTCTAAAGGGTTCACAAACTTTCAAGCATTCATCTTGGGTCACTGTATGCTTTAATGCTGTGTAATTTTTCACTGGATTTTAAGTAAGCACACATACATCTGTAAAAATGTCTGGAAAAGATCAAGGCATCTGGAATATACAATCTATTTTAAGCCTCTTATTTGATCTTACAACCCTGATTCCAGAAAAGCTGGGATGCTGTGTAAAACATTCATAAAAGCAAAATGTCATGATTTGCAAATCATATTCAACTTATATTTGATTGAATACAATACAAGATATTTAACGTTCAACTTGATAAACTTTACTGTTTGTTTTCTTTAAATATACATTAACTCTGAATTTGATTATTGCAACACATTCCAAAAAGTTGGGACAGGGCCATTGTTACCTCTGTTACATCACCTTTTCTTTTAACAGGACTCCGTAAGCGTTTTGAACTGAGGGCACTAATTGTTGACGTTTTGAACATGAAATTATTTCCCATTCTTTCCTTTTATACAGTTGCTCATCTGTCTGGGCTCTCTTATGTTTTAAACTTCATAATGTGCCACAATTTTTCAATGGGATGCAGGCAGTCCAATTTGGTATTGTCTTGCTGGAATAAACAGCAAGAAAAGACTTCGTCTCGTCGGCAACATATGTGGCTCCAAAATCTATGAACGTTTCAGCGTTCATGTTACCTTCACAAATATGCAAGTTACCCCCGCCTTGGGCACTAAATTAATATCATTCGTTTAAAAACAATGTACTGTCAAACTGTATACAGTGCAGATTTTATTACAGAGATGGAGACAGTATAAAACACTGGAGTTCACTGGGTGAATTCCTCCATCTAGTGGCTAAAACTTGTAATTACATCATGAGAAAAGGCCAAACAGTGGGCGTATCTCCTGGACGTCACTCGGTTGAACCGAAACTTGAGCTCAAATCTGTTTTATAACCGAAACCAGACCCTTTCAGCAGGACACAATCTCCAGTTTGAAGCTTCTTTCTCTTACTTTGAGGGATTAAAACCACTACAGGTAAACACTAAGAGAACAGGAACAAGAGAAACAGAAATTGGTAAGCAGTGACATTACAGTTCAGTTTCACAGATCATTAAATGTAACAAAAGAATAAAAAATATGTCATTATTTAGTAATAAAATGTAAATATTTGCCAAATTGCTGTGGGTTTAGTGGAATAAAACACTTTGGGACATGTTGTTACTGGAAAAATAATCAACATTTGGTGTTAACAGTAACTCCACTTCCCTTTATTATTTTTATTTGTCACATGCACACTTCAAGCACAGTGAAATTCATCCTCTGCATTTAACCCATCTGAAGCAGTGAACACACGCACACACACCCAGAGCAGTGGGCAGCCACACCAGAGCACCCAGGGAGCAGTCAGGGGTCAGGTACCTTGCTCAAGGGCACCTCAGCCCAAGGCCACCCCACATCAACCTAACCGCATGTCTTTGGTTTGTGGGGGAAACCAGAGCAAACCCACACAGACATGGGAAGAACATGCAAACTCCCAAAGAAAGACACTCACCGGCTGCTGGGTTCGAACCTGGAACCTTCTTGCTGTGAGGCAACCGTGCTAACCACTACACCACCGTGCTGCCCATTCCCCACTAATTGTTTCCAATAACAGCATGACTCGGACTGTTTCCTTCTTGCAGAATTAATGTACTTCATGCTTAAGGAAATCTAATACACTGTGACAATAATGCATTTTTAATTATTAATTAAAATATGATTTAATGTATATAAAATACTCTTGAAATTTGCATTTTGAATTTCAAGTTGTTTTGCAAGAAAGGGATTAATATGAAAAATACATTTATACTAAAGGACATGTCAAAAATTTCAGACAAGTGCAGTGAGAAGTGAATCATTCAGGAGAGATTTGAGATTGCTGATGTTATGGATTATAATGTCCATGAACAATGTGTAGGGGAGAGAGGGGAGACTTGGGCCAAATTTTCAGCTTTTGTAGATTGTGTGAAATTCTTTGCAGGTAGCATCACATTCATTTACTGTACCCTCTTCCCACAACATTAGTTTCTCAGCTTGTCACATATACTGGCTTTCAGGCTTCACTTTCTCTGTCATTATTTTTACAGGGAGACATGAGACACTGAGTGGAGACATAGAGCAGAAATAAAAATACCTAGCATCATCCTATTTTCAAAACCTGTCCCATATGAACTGTATCAACACAGTGCTGGTACAGTGGTAGAAAAATCAGTTTACCCAAAACCTGACTTGACAAAACAGTTCCATTCTCAAGAAGGAATGAAATAAGCTTAACCCTCATGCAGGGACACGCCCACATTTTTTACAAACATTTTTAAAAATTTTATATATGTAAACTGCAAGAAAAAAAACTCTTAACATGATGAACTGTCCCAACTCTCCCCATCTGTTTTGAAAAAAAAATCTTAAATGTTTTTTCTTCAGAATTTTAATGTAATAAATAATACTATATATGGTAACTTGAGGCTACATGCTTTAATTCCTAACAAATCCCCAATTCACCACTGTACGTTACACCGAAGAATGGAGGTGGAGACGAAGTAGAAAATACTTTTAAGTTTTGGTTGATAAGATATTGAACTGCACAAACCTTAATGCAGTGTCCAGCTTCATGGCTCCAAAGGGAGTAGGTTACTCTAAGGGGCAACATCGAACTTCTGATGGAATCTAAAACCTGAGAGTTTGTAATTAATTTATGGGAATGCAAACTGTCCCAAGTCTCCCTGCTCTCCCCTAAATTGTTCTGCAATCTAAATCCTCTCTCATCATGTCTTCTGTGTCAGTCATGGCTTCCTCCAGCAGTCTCCTGAGTGAAGATGTGCTCCATATGTCTGGAGGTGTTCACTGATCCAGTCTCTACTCCATGTGGACACAACTTCTGTATGATCTGTCTCAAAGAGTTCTGGGACAGCAGTTCACACTGTCAGTGTCGAATGTGTAAGGAGGAATTCTCTAATGGCCCTTTTCCACTACCCTTTTTCAGCTCACTTCAGCTCACTTCAGCCCGACACGGCTCGCGTTTCGACTACCAAAAACCAGCACAACTCAGCTCGCTTCAGCCCTGCTTAGCCCCTAAAACTCGCACCGTTTTGGAGTGGGGCTGAAGCGAGCCAAACCGTGCCGAGTGAGGCTGGGGGCGTGAGCAGACACCCCCCTGTGCACTGATTGGTGAGGAGGAGTGTCCTCACATGCCCACACACGCCCCGCGAGCGCGCTGGGATCTGTAAACACCGCAAACCCGGAAGGAGAAGAATTACGAATTACGAGAATTTCTGAAGCCTTATGCGCCTCGCCTCATCTATACGCTCTTGCCAGTATCTGTTGGCGTTGTCAGTGACAACAAGCCACAGCACCAAGACCAGCAACACTAACGACTCCATGTCCTCCATGTTTATTGTTTACTATCCGGGTCGTGAGACTACCGCTTAAAAGATCACTGAATCAGTGACATACAGAGCATCGTGGACGAGTTCGCGGAGCGCAAGGCTCGTCGTATGCCCTTCAAATAATGCGCGCAGTAGGCTATTGATGTTTTATTATGAGCCATGTACAGTATGTCGCCTAATGTTTTTTTGTTTCTGAGTTACATGTTCGTTTGAAGGACTTAATGTACAAAATAACATAGTTGCACCCCGTAGTGTTGAAATTGGTAAACACAGTGCATTCAGTGAGGTTTGCACCGCCCTCCTTTTATTTCTGACTCTTCCTGTCACCGTTGCAACCTCTGAGCGCTCATTCGTATGCCCTTCAAATAATGTGCGCAGTATAGGCTATTGATGTTTTATTATGAGCCATGTACAGTATCCTAATGTTTTTTGTTTCTGAGTTACATGTTCGTTTGAAGGACTTGATGTACTAAATAACATAGTTGCACCCGGTAGTGTTGAAATTGGTAAACACCGCAGTTGCGGACATTTTGTAGCCTAAAATGATGTTATGATAAGCTTTAATAAAGGGCCCGGTCATTTGCCCCGCCCCCGGCCCGGCTCTGACTTGTTCCGCCACTGTCACTGATGTCACTGTTTGCGCTGCTTAATGACATCACGTGACGTCCACCCACTTTCGCTAACTCCACCCAATGTGTCCACCCACTTCCAGCCAGCACGGTTCAGCGCGGTTGTAGTCGAAATGCAACTCCAACAGCCCCGCTCAGCTCGACTCAGCTCGACTCAGCACGGCACGGCTCAGCCGCGTTTGTAGTGGAAAAGCGGCATAAATGTCCAGAACTACGTGTGAATACGTTCATCTCTGAACTTGATGCTCCATTTAAGAAGGCAGTTCAGGTGAAATCCAGCAGTGCTGCAGAAAATCACACCCAAACTCTGGTGCTCTGTGACGTCTGCTGTGAAAAGAAATGTGCAGCCGTGAAGTCCTGCCTGATCTGTATGGCCTCTTACTGCAAGACTCATCTGGAACCTCATGAGAGAGTTTCTTCATTAAAGAAGCACAAACTGATGGAGCCTGTAGAGAACCTGGAGGACTGCATCTGCCTGAAGCATGAGAGACCCCTGGAGCTGTTCTGTAGAGACGACCAGACATGTGTGTGTCAGTTCTGTACTGAGGGAGAACACAGAACTCATAACACTGTTCCTATAGAGGAGGAGAGTGAAGAGAAGAAGGTGAGGGACTGAAAATTAATGATTGTATAGTGTAAAGTTTGCAAATAAAGTATCATTTGAAATATTACTTTCTTTAAAGAAATTTATACATTCTGTATATTTTTCAGACTGAGTTGGGAAAGACACAAGTGGAAGTTCAGCAGATGATCCAGGAGCGAGTGAAGAAGATTGAGGAAATCAAACACTCTGTAGAACTCAATAAAATGAGTCTCTTAACTAACCTACAAAATAGCTCCTTTGTAAAAACACATGAAATAAGATAATTTGTCTCAGTTTGTCTCCTGTTAGAAAAGCGCAGAGAAGGAGAAAACAGACATATGCCTCTTTTCCACCAAATCAGTTCCAGGGCTGGTTCGGGGCCAGTGCTGGTTCACAACTCGTTCAACTTACGAGCCAGCTGAGAACCAGTTTGCTTTTCCATAACTCGCGGTGCTAAGGGGAGACACGTCATTACGTCGCTGTATACGTCAGTTACGTCGCTGTATACGTCATTATGTCGCTGTATACATCAGTTACGTCGCTACGTTTGCATAAACCTTGGCGCGAATATCAAAGCAAAAACAACACAGAAGAAGCAGCAGCAACAACAACAACAACAATAATAATGGATGACTTCGCGTTTGTACAGCTGCTGCTTCTCGTCGCTTAAAAATGGCGATCTTTCGCAGTCTTGTTATTGTTGTTGGTCTTAACAACTCTGCCCCCCCGCTGATGTAAGCGGTTCTTTCCTCTGGCCCAGCAGAGAGTTGGTGCTAGCCTGGAACCGGTTTTTCTGGCCCCAGAGCCAGTTCTTTGTCAGTGGAAACAGAAAACCCGGTTCCAAACTAAGCACTGGCCCCGAACCAGCCCTGGAACTGCTTTGGTGGAAAAGGGGCATCAGTGGAGATCTTCAGTGCTCTGATACACTGCATTGAGAGTACTCACAGGAGGACAGAGAGAATCAGCATTCCATTGATCACCTTAATGGGCAATCCATTGATCAGCCTAATGACTTTCGAGGCCGATCACATCCAGCCCCCAGTGACCCACACCAACAGGATGACTCACCGACACCTTAGATGAGCTTTTCATCCATGAGAGGATAAATACCTGATATTCCCTACTAGTCAGACAGAACTGAAGAAGCCTTTCGGATGACAGGTGAAACGTCTTCAAGAATCTTCAAGCAAGTCCAGTTGCTCTCTTTTACCACCCACAGTTACTATGACCTGGCTGACTGAGGCTACATCCACACGACAACAGCAACGAGATGTTATTTAAAAATATATCGCGTCCAAATGGGCAACGATCAGTAAAATATCAGGTCCATATGGCAACGCAACGCTTGCTGAAAACGATGCAATACACATGCCACACCTCTAGGGGCGCTGTAAGACGGTCCCTTTGGAGACACCAGAACAATAGAAGAAGTAAGGACGCATGCGCGAGACTTCATATTAGCCACAAACTCAGGAAAATCTTTTCGTAAAATTACATTATAATGACCAAATACAATGAAAAGTATTTTTCCAGTCTCACCTGTGAAAGGTAATCCCATGTGATCTCGTTTGGACGGCAAACCTGTTGGTACAGTTAAACGCAGCTAATCTTTATTCTCTGCTTTGACCTATCCAATATGGCGGCGAGGATGACGTATGATTCTACATGGAAGGCGGCGTCTTTAATGGTCCGGAATAAATTGAATGCTACACGTTGATGGATTAATTTGTTGTTTCTCACCTGTGAAAGGTAATCCCATGTGATCTCGTTTGGACGGTAAACCTGTTGGTACAGTTAAACGCAGCACATGAATCTTTATTCTCCGCTTTGACCTATCCAATATGGTGGCGAGGATGACGTATGATTCTACGCGGAAGGCGGAGTCTTTAATGGTCCGGAATAAATTGAATGCTACACGTTGATGGATTAATTTGCTCTTCTACGCCCTTTTTGAGGAATGTATTGTAGGACTTAAACCAACATCTGAAGAGGTGAGATCGCTCCTTTTTTTCCCTATTTTTGCTGGCGGGAATTGACTCTGCCCTAAGGGCAGAGTCTCTCTCTCTCTCTCTCTCTCTCTCTCTCACTTTGCACCATTACACAATAAATATTCACAGTGAAAATATTTTGTAAGCGCGTTTCATGAACCAAGTTATAGGATTTGTTGACAACTCGCATCGAGTTCGTTACACTTCTACCCGGCGTGAAGCACTCACAGTCATGTGGTTGTGACGTCATCGTAAACAAATCCGTTCTACTCATCCAGACGACTTCGCAACGGCAACGTTGCCAGATCTTTCCACTCTGGAACCCGTTCTCAAAAAGATTGCGTTTTGGGCACCCAAAACGCCGGTGCCGTGTGGACGCCAGGCCTAAACAATAAGCAATTGTATCGGAGTCACCTGAATCCGTTGCCGTGTGGACAGGGCCTGAGAATCTTCACAGACATATTGAGAGAAGCCAGACTGAGCTACTTAAGGTGATGGAGGAGAGATGCAGGCTGAAGAGTTCATTAAAGAGCTGGAGCAGGAAATCACTGAGCTAAAGAGGAGAAACACTGAGCTGGAGCAGCTCTCACACACTGAGGATCACCTCCACTTCCTACAGGTCAGAGTCCCTCTGTTTCTCAATAGCAATGCAGCACATGACAGGACAGCAGTCCCCATGCTGAGAGATTTCTCCTCTCTCCTGCTGTACTATAGATTTACCAGTCACTGTGCAGCCCTCCACACACCCAGGACTGGACTGACGTCACAATTAATTCTCATCTGAGTGTGGAGACTCTGAGGAGAGCGCTGTCTCAACTTCAAGAATGTCTCACTGAGGAAATGGGGAAGCTTCCAAAGATTAGTAAGTGTTTAATGATTTATGAGAGTTTGTTTGGTCTGAGACTGAAGGCTCCCTGTGTGTAAACAGACCATGGATGCGCCCACTTATTTGAGTGTAGGGCAGCATCGACTATGGCTGAATAAGCCAATTCTAGAGTGACAGCCCTTGCTACAACTGCTACACACAAAGGCTGATGAAAGTGTCTGGGTATTAGCTGCCGCAGCTTTCCCTCTCTCTCCTGTCTGCCCAGAGTCTGGTTCACTTTTTTTTCTACTACAGAGATACCTTTGCACATAACCTGATGCCAGACACAGTGACTTGCAGCTGTCTTTTCCCATAGTGATGTCTCCAGACTTCAGGTTGCGTTTGCACACTTCCCTGTATTGCAACTTTGCATACCCTGTGGTCTGAGATCCAAGCCATCATAGTCATTGCTGTGTGAGCAAGGATGCTTGTGATGCTGGCTTGGCCTAAGATGTCTTGGTTTGTCACATAGTCCTTCCAAGAGATGCCTAGTATCTGGAACAGGCGTCACAGGTGGAAAGCATTCAGACGGTGCTCTTGGCACATATAGGTTGTCCAGGTCTCGCAGCCATCGAGAAGGGTACTCGGTACACAGGCTCTGTACACTGTCCTCTTGGTGACTGTTGTGAATTTGTTATTTTCCCACACTCTTGGATTGCTTGGCCATGGTGGCAACAGCTTTTCCTATCCTCTTTTTGAGATCGGAACCAAGGGACAGGTTGTTTGACTGTTGATCCTAAGTAGGTGAACTCCTCTACCACTTGCAGAGTGTGGTTGCCAATGATGATGCTGGGGACTTTGCTGATATTCTGGCCCATGATCTCTGTCTTTTTCAGACTGATAGTAAGTCCAAACTCTTGGCAAGCATGTGCCAGGGAACTGACTAGCATCTGGAGATCAGACTCTGTGTGGGACATAAGTACAGCATCATGAACAAAGAGTATCTCCTGATTCAGGACCTTGTGCACTTTGGTCTTTGCTCTGAGGCATGTGAATTTGAGGAGTATGCTGTCAGACCTTGTGTGTAAATACACTCCATTATCAGATATTCTGAAAGCATATGGCAGTACAAGGGAGAAGAAAATATTTATCAATGTTGTCATGAGAATGCAACCCTGCTTCACTCTGCTTTGTTTGGGGAATAGTTCTGAGGCTGATCTGTTGAAATGCACTGTTCCCTGCATCCCATTGTGGAAAGAGGAGATAAGTTTTAGCAGCTTCATTGGCCATCCAGTCTTTTCCAAGAGTGCAAATGGGCCTCTTCTGATGACCCTAAGTTTTAGCAGCTTCACTGGACATCCAGTCTTCTCCAAGAATGTGAATAGGCCTCTTCTGCTGACTAAGTCAAAGGCCTTGGTCAGGTCAATAAAGGCAATGTATAGTGGCTGTCTCTGTTCCTGTCTCTTCTCTTGTAGCTGCCTGAGTAAGAAGATCATATTGATTGTGGATCTCTCTGCCCTGACACCACATTGGGACTCACACAGGGGTACACTCATTCTGCTAGCGTCTACAGCCCCTTCAAAACCATTTGGGTGAATACCTTGCCAATAACACTGAGCAGGGATATGTCTCTGTAATTATTACAATTACTGCAGTCCCCCTTGTTCTTTTAAACTGTAAGAATGTTTGCATCTCGCATGTCTTGAGATACTGATCCCTCCTCAACACTGGCAGAGTAGTTCATGAATTCGGCTTAGTAACTCTGGTTTCCCACACCAGATCACTTCTGCAGGGATGCCATCTTTGTCTGGTGGTGCCTTTCCATGAGCAGGCAAGTCAATGGCCTTGCTGAGTTCATCCTCAATTGGGGGTAGGTCTAGCTCTTCCATGACAGGCAGGGCAGGGATGCTGGCAAGGGTGGACTCAGTCATCACATTCTGTGTGCAGTACATATTCTGGTCGTACTCGGCCCATCTCTCCATCTGCTTGGCTCTGTGTTTGACTACGCTATCTTTGGACTTCAACAGAGTCATCTTCCCAATGGAAAGTCCAAAGGATTCCTTCATCCCCTCGTACATGCCCTTTACATTGCCACTGTCAGCACAGGACTGGATGCACTGCAAAAAACTGAATTTGAGGAGAAAATTCCTGAACACTAGCAAAATTATCTTGCTGCATGAACAGATAATTTTACTTGACAAGACATCTTGGAATAAGTTGGTTACAATCTAGAACTAGTTTTAATAATCTCAAAGTTGGTATCTTGTAGTATTCTACACTGCAAAAATTACATTTTAACAAGTTAGAATATCTTGAATATAGTTGAAATGATCTAGCATTTCCTATTAAAAGAATACAAGACACCAACTCTGAGATTATTAAAACTAGTTCTAGATTGTAACCAACTTATTCCAAGATGTCTTGTCAAGTAAAATGATCTGTCCATGCAGCAAGATAATTTCACTAGTGTTAAGGAATTTTCTCCTCAAATTCAGTTTTCAGTTTTTTGCAGTGTGTTTTGGCACAGTTTCTACCAGTAGTAGTTTATACAGTGTCTAACTATTCTTTGGGCATTGTTCCTTGTCTTTCTTAGTGCAGCATGGTTCTTTCTGATGCCCATAGGTGCTAAAGAAGGCAACTGGATTTGCTTGAAATCCTTGAAGACATTTCACCTTTCACCCGAAAGGCTTCTTCACTTCAGCTTTTCTTCTTCAGAACTGAAGAAGCCTTTCAGATGAGAGGTGAAACATCTTCCAGGATTTCAAGCAAGTCCAGCTGCCTTCTTTAGCGCCTATGGTTTACGATGACCTGTATGACTGAGAACCTTCACAGACATCTTTTCTGATGGGTTACCCTTATAGTTGGGCAGAGCTTCTCTCTTGGCCTTGATGACAGGTTCCATCTCAGACAGATGGGTTTCAAACCAATCTTCATTTTTCTCTTCTTTTTCCCAAAGGACGACAAGGCCATGTTGTAGATGGTATCACATTGCCATCTCTCTTCCATGGACGTGGCTGAGTGTTCTTTGCAGGTCTCAGCCATTTGGTCGTTGAGTACCACATGGAGCTCTGGGTTGGTTACCCTAGCAGTATTGATATGAGGCCATCTTTTTTGCTGGGTGTAATGGATCTTCTTTGGTTTCAAATGGATTTTGCTGCATATTATAGAGTGGTCCATGTCACAGGCAGCACTGTGGAAGTTGCATGTAAGGAGCATGCTGTTGAAAGCAACTTTTCTTGTGATGACCATGTCTAGCTGATGCCAGTGCCTGGACCATGGATGTCTTCAAGAAACTCTGTGGAGAGGTTTAGTCTTGAAGAATGTGTTCATGGTGTACAGCTTGTGATAGGAGCAAAGCTCCAGCTGTCTCTGGCCATTGTCATTCATCTTACCAATACCAAAGTGTCTGAGGCAGTCTGGCCATGAGCTGTGGTCCAATCTGACTTGGGCATTAGTCATCCAGCAGGATTATGTGCTCAGATTCTAGGATCTTCCTGATGGTAGCATCAAGATCCTCATAAAACTGATCTTCTGTCTTTTGAGATGAGCACAATTTTGGGGTGTAGACACTCAGGATGTTCACTTTGCTAGAGGGTGTTGACAAGCTGAGGGAGAGGATGCACTCTGTACCACCAGTAGGCTGTTCTTGACTGCAAAGCCCACTCCATGCAGGCGAGGTTCCTCAGGGTGTCTTCCTTGCCAGGAGAAGGTGTAGTCCTTCTTCTGCAGCATCTCCACTGTAGCTAGCCTTGTCTCTTGCAGTGCTGCTATATCAATATTCAGCCTCTTCAACTTGACGTTAATGACTGCTGTGTTCCTGCTATCATTGATTTGCTGTGGATCATCAGAAAGGCCAGGGCACATGGTTTTGATGTTCGAAGTGGCAAGCTGCATTACTATCTTTTCTTTCTTTCTTTCTTTCTTTCTTTCTTTCTTTCTTTCTTTCTTTCTTTCCATTTCTTCTTTATTAATTCCAAATTCCTTCCTCAGACTACTGTTATTTCAGTATTCTAAAGATAGCCTGATAACAGAAATGCATGTTTTGTTCTGTGTTCTTTCTACAGAGTTCTTTAAGTGAGAATTTCATCACTGCAATGTTTGTGTGTTGGTTGATTGCTTGATTATTTTGTTGTAATCATAAAAAAAATCTACCATCCTCTATCATCTAAGCGTCAATTTAGCAAACAAAAAGTTTAACAGTAAGTAATGTTCAAAATTATTTTCCAAACAGAACTGAAGAGAATTCAATAATATACAGGTTTGTGAGTGGTTTTTGAGCACATGACTAAATACACCAATCAGCCATAACATTATGACCAATGACAGGTGAAGTGAATAACACTAATTATCTCATTACAGTGACACCTGTCAAGGGGTGGGATATATTAGGTAGCAAGAGAACAGTCAGTTCTTGAAGTTGATGTGTTGGAAACAGGAAAAATGGGAAAGCATAAGGATCTGAGTGACTTTGACAAGGGGCAAATTGTGATGGCTAGATGACTGGGCCTAAGCATCTCCAAAATGGAACATCTTGTGGGGTGTTCCTAGTATGCAGTGGTTAGTACCTACCAAAAGTGGTCCAAGGAAGGCCAACCAGTGAACTGGTGACAGGGTCATGGGTGTCAAAGGCTTATTGATTTTGCATGGGCAAGAAGGCTAGCCAATATGGTCCAATCCCACAGAAGTACTGTAGCACAAACTTCTGAAAAAAGTTCATGTTGACATCTTTCTGTTTTAGCCAGCATCTTTTCACAAGTTTAAGTGATTAGGTACTAACCACTGCATACCAGGAACACTCCACAAGATGTGCCATTTTGGAGATGCTCAGACCCAGTCGTCTACAGTGCAAAAAATGATATCTTAGCAAGTGAAAATATCTTGAAAATAGTTGAAATGATCTAGCATTTCTTATTAGAAGAAAACAAGACACCAATTCTGAGCTTATTAAACCTAGTTCTAGATTGCAACCAACTTATTCCAAGATGTCTTGACCGACAATTTTACTCGACCATGGAGCAAGATAACTTCACTAGTACTAAGTAATTTTCTCCTCAAATTCAGTTTTTAATTTTTTGCAGTGTAGCCATCACAATTTGGCCCTTGTCAAAGTTTCTCAGATCCTTACGCTTGCCAATTTTCCCTGCTTTCAACACATCAATTTCAAGAACTGACTGTTCTCTTGCTGCCTAATATATCCCACCCCTTGACAGGTGCCATTATCTCATTACAATCAATGTTATTTGTGTCACCTCTCAGTGGTTTTTAATGTTATGGCTGATCAGTGAATATATTTCTTGACTGTTCCACACTGTGCAATGAAAAATCCACTGTACACTGTGCTTCTGTCTCTCAGTGGATGTGACTCTGGATCCTGATACAACTCATCCTGATCTCATCCTCTCTGATGATGGGAAACAAGTTACATGTGGAGACACAGAACAGGATCTCCCTGATAACCCAGAGAGGTTTGATCGTTGTGTCTGTGTGCTGGGAAAGGAGGGATTCTCCTCAGGGAGATTTTACTATGAGGTGCAGGTCAGAGGGAAGACTGCATGGGATTTAGGAGTGGCCAGAGAGTCCATTAACAGGAAAGGGATGATTGCACTCAACCCTAAAGATGGGTTCTGGTGTGTGTGGCTGAGGAATGAGACTGAATATAAGGCTCTGGACTCTCCTCGTGTCTCCCTCTCCTTGAAACAGGCTCCTCAGAAGGTGGAGGTGTTTGTGGCTTATGCACCGCAAAAAAATGGCCTTTCAAAAATAAGAAATAAAAGATTAAAACAAAGCATATTTGCTTGAATCAGGTGAAAAAAATCTGCCAATGGAACTAGTCAAATTTGACTTGGTAAGATTTCTTAAAGTAAGATGAAAAATCTAACCTGTTTTTAGATGAAATAATTCCAAAATAAGATTGGGGAACTTATTATGCGAGATCTGATTAACTCAAAATAATCAAAATAGTTCTTATAACAAGATCGTACTTCTTACATTTAGCCATTCAAGTCATTTTTATTTATTTCATTTTAAGGGTATTTCACTTAAATTCATGACAAAGTCTTAGCAGTAAAAACTGACTTTAAGATAAATATACTAATATTAGGATTGTTAAATTCTACAACTAAGCATTGCTAGCTTAAAAGATTCTCCTTTTGTGACCTGTAATTAGTAAAATACTCTAGATATGAGACCAGAGACTATCTTGAATCAAGTTGACGACACGTGTAGCATTGCAACAAGTTTATTTTTTTTTCCCATTTCAACATTCAAACATTAAAACATATCTTAAGATTCCACTTCCCCAGGACCTCAGGCACCAAAAAAAAAAAAAAGTCTACACATTTTGAGTTACACTGCTTACACAACGCCAAAGCAACAGTGCATTTTGGGGGCACTGACTATTCATGTGCACGAGGGGTTTACAAGATCAGGCACAAAAAAAAAAAAAAAAAAAAAAAACACTGAACTTAACTCACAGCATTCCAAAAAGACCTCACTAAAACGCCCTCCACTCACTCATAGCCTTTTTGAAGGCACTTGTCTGGTCTAGAGTATATGTTTTGAAATGTATGAATTGTAATGAAAGATTCAAAGATTTCAGTAAAGTTAATTTATTCCCAAAACAAGCATACTTTGTTTTTTTTTCTTGAAACAAGATGATCCGCATTTGACAAATGTCCAAAATGTACTTACTTGTTTTTTAAAAAAAAAAAAAAAACCTTGTTTTATTTTCAAAGGTGCTCCAAATAAGACTTTTTCAAGACATTTTGTCTATACAAGATTTTCAAGATGGACTGTCTAAAAACTAGCCTTTCTAGCTAAATGAGGTTTTGCTTGCTGGGCAATTATGTCTTATAATAAGGGTGGCTAGATGTTTTGACTTGAAAATAGACAAACTTCCTAAGATTTTTATTTTTTGCAGTGTGAGGAGGGTCTGATCTCCTTCTATGATGTTGATGCCAAATCTCATATCTACTCTTTCACTGGTCAGAATTTCACTGAGAAACTTTATCCATACTTCAGCCCCAGTCTCAATTATGGAGGTAAAAATTCAGCACCACTGATCATCTGTCCTATGAGAAAATTAGGATTAGATTTGACTCATTTTAAAAAGTAATCTTGTACTTTATTAATAAAGATGAAGACCTCTGTCAGTATTATGTAATTAATGGTTTTCCATTTTCACATTAAAAAAAAAACAAATCTGTATCAGAAGAACTAAATTGTAGAAATATACAGTGTTTTTACTGTCATGGCTTTATTTTTTATTTTTATTTTTTTGCATGAAGTAAAGTAAAACCTCTGGCGAGTGTAAGTAGCTATTGTAGTAAGCTTGCTTGCATAACCACCAGCACTGATTGATTTTGATTTATTTGTTTCTCATTTTTCTTATTTGCAGCCACTTCAGACTCCTCTCTAACTCAACTTCATCTCATCTCATCTCATTATCTCTAGCCGCTTTATCCTGTTCTACAGGGTCGCAGGCAAGCTGGAGCCTATCCCAGCTGACTACGGGCGAAAGGCGGGGTACACCCTGGACAAGTCGCCAGGTCATCACAGGGCTGACACATAGACACAGACAACCATTCACACTCACATTCACACCTACGGTCAATTTAGAGTCACCAGTTAACCTAACCTGCATGTCTTTGGACTGTGGGGGAAACCGGAGCACCCGGAGGAAACCCACGCGGACACGGGGAGAACATGCAAACTCTACACAGAAAGGCCCTCGCCGGCCACGGGGCTCGAACCCGGACCTTCTTGCTGTGAGGCGACAGCGCTAACCACTACACCACCGTGCCGCCCCTAACTCAACTTCACTTTAATGATATTTTCCTGCTATAGAGGATTTCGACGTGACGTCACAGGTGACGTGACGCCCCGGTGTCCGCCATTTTGAAGGTCAAGCTAGCTAATGTCAACAACAGTAGCTAGTATGTTACTGTAGCAATGTTTACGTTCAGTCATTTGGATGACTGTTAAAACCTTTCAGTCTCAAGTTTTTCCTTTACTGTATTTACTAGTTTACTGAGCTAGCGCGCTTGCTCCCAGCCTGCCCAAGCGCGCTAGCTCAGTAAACTAGTAAATACAGTAAAGGAAAAACTTGAGACTGAAAGGTTTTAACAGTCATCCAAATGACTGAACGTAAACATTGCTACGGTAACATACCAGCTATGATGTTGTTGACATTAGCTAGTGCTAACAGCTAGTTGCTAGTGCACTACTACAACACAGACACCGACCCTAATAATACAGTTCTTGGTCATTGCCTGGTAACAGCAAATTTATAACGGGCCATGTCTCAACAGACTAAGAAGTTATTTCAATGACATTTAATAACATTTTTTTTATCCTGAGGACCGAAAGTAAATGAAAATGTGAATAAACCTTAGCTGTAATAAGATGGCGACCACCGGCTCCAGGGACGACCCGCTGATGTAGGCATGTTACCCAGCCTGGTTTTTAACGACATAGGTATACAGATCATGTGGGCCGAAGTCAGGTAAAGACGAGGGCTTCGTGTACTTCCGTACGTCAGTGAACAATCCTGGTGGAAGCAGGTAAACGTCATTCTCTAAGCCTGCTAACCTCAATTTTTGCAAATACCTCTCCCTCTGCTCGCCCTGTAAATGCCCTACGTCGCTGGATAGTGAAGGTGTTTTCTGCATCTCGCTCCTTTTTCTTTTATGTTTTTTCCCTGGTATTTCCCCACACGCCTGACTGCAGGTCAGGAAGATCACCCGCGCTGCAAAGCCAGAAAAAGATAGCCTGGTAACGTGTACGGATCACGTACACCAGCATCATTGATTTTCTGGTGATATCACTTCTTACTCGCATCATCTAGGCCGGATAAAATACTCGACAATGAGACTTCGTCATGATCAACAGTGTATCGCTACCGGTAGTCGCCATATCTGTGACCGTCAAAATGGCGCCGGCTACTTGTTGACATGGCAACGGTCACGTGGGTCGAAAACCTCTATATTTACTTCCTCAGATCTTAGGCAGCTGTAGTCTGCTAAATGCATTCCTTTTATTGGCTCTCTACCACACTCTTGCATAATTAGTGTTTTCCTTTTAAATTGGATTGAAATAAGTATAAATTGGAGAGTGTTGGAACGTTGAATATGTAAATAAGGGACTAGTGGGCGGAGCTTGCATCCACACAGGTTTCTGTCCCTCACTCGCTGCAATGCCTCAACTGACCGACAGAGGTCTCTCCTTTCATTTCCTGAAATAATATTCTTTGAGTTAGAGCTGTGATTTCTGATTTACTTTGGAGTTCATAATGTACCTGTCTCCCTCTGTGTTTATGAATATCTTAATTACTTAATTGCTACAAGCAATTAGCTACAAGGATGAAATATAAGTAGTTCATCTTTCTGCCTGTACATTGTGTGTGCAGTTGCATTCAAAGTTATTCCCCTGAGACTGTAAAGGATGTAAAAATTCAAGCTTTTTTAATACCTGGAAATTTTTTACAACTACCTCTGTGTTGTTTGAGTGACCTATTCAAATTGATAGTGCAAACATATGATGCCATACTTCTGGGTATTATTTTCTCAGTGTAGCCCTGTCAGTGTTGTAGTCGAGCTACTAAACCTCGAGGTCGAGTCTCGAGTCCCCAGTGTTCAAGTCCGAGTCAAGTTCAAGTCATTAAAGAAAATTTCAAGTCGAGTCCGAGTCAAATCCACTACTGATCCAAGTTGAGTCCGACCCAAACTCCACTATCAACAGGACAAATAACATGAGAGAGGGTTAACACTAGCTAGGTTTGGTCCTGAACATGACATATGAACAGGTGAATGTGCATTCTCTTGCACAAAATTACTATAAAAAATTATGTAGTTATAAATATATGATGCAAAATTATTATGATGTTACAAAAAATAAAGAAAAAATCTGAGTCCCCATCTCCAATTTACGAGTCTGAATGCAATTAATGCACAAGTCCAAGTCTGAGTCATCAGTGCTCTAGTCCAAGTCAAGTCATGAGTCCTTAAAATTAGGGTACGAGTTGGACTCGAGTCCTAGTCCTGGACTCGTATACTACAAGCCTGAGCCATGTCACAATTATTCAATGTTATTCAGTACTGCTGTTGTTTGTTTGTTTGTTTGTTTGTTTGTTTGTTTGTTTGTTTGTTTGTTTGTTTGTTTGTTTGTTTGTTTTAAATCAGTTGCAGGTCTCCAAGGCTATACAATTGTGCTACAACAAAATTAGAGCATTGCAAACTCTATAGTGGCACTCAATTTGCTTCAAATATGATATATAAATCTCACTATGAATGTTTTCAAGCTCAGCAGCAAACACGGCAAAGAAAAAACGAGCCCTTATTAAAAAGTAAGATAATAATTTTTTATATAGCAAAGAAAGGCAAGAAGATATCCCAGATGCACTTGGTAGTATCTTCTCATAAGTTTAAAAGTCATTATATTGCTACAAAACTACCAGGTAATGGAAGAAAGAGCAAAATTTAACCAAGAGAAATCTAACATTTGAACAGAACAGCTGAGAAAAACAAAACAAAAAAATATATATTTCTGCCAAAGATTTTCAGTATCACTTGATGAAGGCAGGAACAAAAGTACTGCTGAACACTCTGAGAAGAGCACTGGCTCATGTCTTGGGTCATTCAGATTCTGTAAAGCTGCTTTGGGACAATGTCTATTGTTAAAAGCGTTATACAAACAAACTTGACTTGACTACCCTAGTAAGGACTTCATTCCTCGGACACATCACTGCACTCCATGCTTGATCAAGAAGCACATAAAAAAATTGACTGGAATATGCAAAAAGGAATTTGCACAGGTCTATAGAGGTCAGGAACATGTTAGCATGTTCGCCTCTCAACCGGGAGATTGTGAGTTCTACTCGCGGTTGGGTCATACCAAAGACCATCAGAAAATGGTACCTACTGCCATCTGGCAAGACACACCACAATACAGATGTGAGTGGGGAGTCAAACTTTCGCAGTTACTAGAGGACTAGCCCCCCACTGTAACCCTAGCTATGTCATAAGCGAGAGAAATGGAGATCATTGCTGCCCAATGTGCCTTAAAGGCCTGGTTAGTACAAGGATGGGAGACTGCCTGGGAAGACCAGGGCCTGGTATGGGAGGGACTTTGATAGAGGCCTGGAATACAGTTTTATGGAATGATGAATCTAAATGAGAACTGTCTGAACCCATGGATCAGTGATACGTCTGGTAAGAAAAGCAAAGCTTATGACAAAAAGAACACCATCCCCATGGTTAAGCACTGAGGTGGGTCACTAGGAATTGGCAGGCTTGACAGTGTGATTTCTTTCAAGGGTAAATTGAAGCTTTGTGTTCATTGAACTTTCCAATAAGACAATGATAACAGGCATATGTCCAAGTCAATCAAAGCTTTCTTCTGGGATCGGTAATGGAATGTCCTTTTGTGGCCATCTCGGTCCCCAGATTTAAACCCGATTGAAAATGTATGGTGCGATTTAAAGAAAGCTGTGGCACCATGGAAACCAAGGAACATTAATAAGTTGAAAGCTTTTGTACATGAGAAATTAGCAAAGACTCCAGTTGGGAGATGTAAGAAGCTTGTGAGCACCAACTGGAAACATTTATTGAAGGTTATAAAGCATAAAGGAAGTGCCACCAAATACTAACTTTGTGGGTTCCACATGGACTTTTGTGGGATGATTCTTCTTTTGAGCTGTTGGTCATAAACTCAACACTACCTTCTCAAAGTCACTTGAACATGTTGTAATAAACATTCTTTGACTGTTTACTAAAGCCTTGGTTGATATATTTTCATTACATTTATTTACATCACCAGACTGCTTTTGCATTTTGAGGGGGTTGAATAATTTTGAGTTCAACTGTATAAACTCTTTCTGACCTCATACAGAAAATGAACATATAATTCACATGTGAGTAATGACATGGTTTTTGAATGCTGTGAAATTTACGTGGTGTTTTTAAAAACACTGTGGCATGCATACTTTTATTCCTGCATGTGATTTGTTCCTTTACAAGAAATTTCTTGTCACAAGCAAAAATAATAAACATGCTGTGATTGATTAAAAATATCTCTAGTTGGGACCGCTTATGAACTGGAGAGCTGTAGCTGAGGCTGAAGAACTGTCAGAGTCAGAATTTACACACCATGCTTGCACTGCTGACATTTCCTACATCTGGGTTTAATTTTTTTTCCAGTGTTTCTGAGAACACAGTGGTAGACTACATATTTAATTTTAAAAGTCTAGGCCACACCCACTCTGGGTTTGTAGTTACAGATAGAGGTACTGCATTACACCTTTACTATAAATGCATTTGGATGAATGTCCAGCCATCCATTATCTGTAACCACTTATACTGTGCAGGGTCGTGGGCAAGCTGGAGCCTATCCCAGCTGACTATGGGCGAGAGACAGGATGCACCCTGGACAAGTCACCAGGTCATCGCAGGGCTGACACATACAGTGGTGCTTGAAAGTTCGTGAACCCTTTAGAATTTTCTATATTTCTGCATAAATATAACCTAAAACATCATCAGATTTCCACACAAGTCCTAAAAGTAGATAAAGAGAACCCAGTTAAACAAATGAGACAATACTTGGTCATTTATTTATTGAGGAAAATGATCCAATATTACATATCTGTGAGTGGGAAAAGTATGTGAACCTTTGCTTTCAGTATCTGACATGACCCCCTTGTGCAGCAATAACTGCAACTAAACGTTTGCGGTAACTGTTGATCAGTCCTGCACACCGGCTTGGAGGAATTTTAGCCCGTTCTTCTGTACAGAACAGCTTCAACTCTGGGATGTTGGTGGGTTTCCTCACATGAACTGCTCGCTTCAGGTCCTTCCACGACATTTCGATTGGATTAAGGTCAGGACTTTGACTTGGCCATTCCAAAACATGAACTTTATTCTTCTTTAACCATTCTTTGGTAGAACGACTTGTGTGCTTAGGGTCATTGTCTTGCTGGATAACCCACCTTCTCTTGAGATTCAGTTCATGGACAGATGTCCTGACATTTTCCTTTAGAATTTGCTGGTATAATTCAGAATTCATTGTTCCATCAATGATGGCAAGCTGTCCTGGCCCAGATGCAGCAAAACAGGCCCAAACCATGATACTACCACCACCATGTTTCACAGATGGGATAAGGTTCTCATGCTGGAATGCAGTATTTTCCTTTCTCCAAACATAACACTTCTCATTTAAACCAAAAAGTTCTATTTTGTTCTCATCTGTCCACAAAACATTGTTCCAGTAGCCTTCTGGCTTGCCCATGTGATCTTTAGCAAACTGCAGACGAGCGGCAATGTTCTTTTTGGAGAGCAGTGGCTTTCTCCTTGCAACCCTGCCATGCACATCATTGTTGTTCAGTGTTCTCCTGATGCTGGACTCATGAACATTAACATTAGTCAATGTGAGAGAGGCTTTCAGTTGCTTAGAAGTTACCCTGGGGTCCTTTGTGACCTCGCCGACTATTATATGCCTTGCTCTTGGAGTGATCTTTGTTGGTCAGCCACTCCTGGGGAGGGTAACAATGGTCTTGAATTTCCTCCATTTGTACACAATCTGTCTGACTGTGAATTGGTGGAGTCCAAACTCTTTAGAGATGGTTTTGTAACCTTTTCCAGCCTGATGAGCATCAACAGCACTTTTTCTGAGGTCCTCAGAAATCTCCTTTGTTCATGCCATGATACACTTCCACAAACATGTGTTGTGAAGATCAGACTTTGATAGATCCCTGTTCTTTAAATAAAACAGGGTGCCCACTCACACCTGATTGTCATCCCATTGATTGAAAACACCTGACTCTAATTTCACCTTCAAATTAACTGCTAATCCTAGAGGTTCACATACTTTTGCCACTCACAGATATGTAATATTGGATCATTTTCCTCAATAAATAAATGACCAAGTATAATATTTTTGTCTCATTTGTTTAACTGGGTTCTCTTTATCTACTTTTAGGACTTGTGTGAAAATCTGATGATGTTTTAGGTCATATTTATGCAGAAATATAGAAAATTCTAAAGGGTTCACAAACTTTCAAGCACCACTGTACAGTAGAGGCAAACAACCTATGGTCAATTTAGAGCCACCAATTAACCTAACCTGCATTTGTTTGGAATGTGGGGGAAACCCATGCAGACACAGGGAGAAAATGCAAACTCCACAAAGGTCCCCGTCGGCTACTGGGCTCAAACCCAGAACCTTTTTGCTGTGAGGCGACAGTGCTAACCACTACACCACCATGCCAGCCTTTGGATGAATGTAAATTAGCTAAATCCCTCACTCTGGAAATATAATGCTATATAAGACACAGCCTATGGAAGTTTGGCGAGGAGGATATTCTCAGTTTATATAGTAATATTAAGTTGATATAATAATTTATCAACACCAGAGCTTAATCCTAATGGTTTCCATTTCACTGTTACTATACATTCACATTGCTCTTATAAAAGGCTCAACAGGTACATTGTTAGCTCGTAGAATAGTTAGCCTCAGTCATTAGCTAGTTTCATACATATGTAAAATGGTGCATTCTATTGCATTCTGAGTGCCATCTTTGAAGAAAATTGATCAAGAAAAATGAGTTGTCAAAGAAAGTTGTCTTGAACTTGTCATTGTGAATCTTTTTTTTCTTCAAAGTTTTCATTAATCTTGGTCACCAAAGCATGCCTGTTTTTTTTTTTTTACAAATATTGGCATGATTTGTTGTAACATGTGAGCTCATTGCTGATTGGCTAGAACCATAATGAGAATCAATTAAATGGTGCAATAGAGCGATACAATTTAGATTCAACATCATTATCATTATTCTATCCACATTCACTGGATATGAGCAATCGTGTGCTCTGATTGGCTACTCTACTACTAGGCTATCAGCTCATATACTGTGAGTAGAGAAAAACAAAATGGCGGAGCATGTTGCTGAACCAACTGAGGATGAAATAAAAACTATACTTGAAAACAAAACCCAAAAAATTAAAAAATAAAAAGTTTTTGATGGTAAGAGAGTGTGAGTGGTGCTTGAAAGTTTGTGAACCCTTTAGAATTTTCTATATTTCTGCATAAATATGACCTAAAACAACATCAGATTTTCACACAAGTCCTACAAGTAGATAAAGAGAACCCAGTTAAACAAATGAGACAAAAATATTACACTTGGTCATTTATTTATTGATGAAAATGATCCAATATTACATATCTGTGAGTGGCAAAAGTATGTGAACCTCTTGGATTAGCAGTTAATTTGAAGGTGAAATTAGAGTCAGGTGTTTTCAATCAATGGGATGACAATCAGGTGTGAGTGGGCACCCTGTTTTATTTAAAGAACAGGGATCTATCAAAGTCTGATCTTCACAACACATGTTTGTGTAAGTGTATCATGGCACGAACAAAGGAGATTTCTGAGGACCTCAGAAAAAGTGTTGTTGATGCTCATCAGGCTGGAAAAGGTTACAAAACCATCTCTAAAGAGTTTGGACTCCACCAATCCACAGTCAGACAGGTTGTGTACTGTGGTGTATTTATTTACCACATATTTGTTGTAGGGTAACTATGTTCATTTAGGTTTATGATCCATGTTATCTGGATCTATGTGTGTATACAAACAGGTCAAGGTGTAATGCGCAGGCTCATGGTGCCATGTGGAAGTTTTTTGCTGAATAAAGTAACAACTGCATGTCGGCGTCCCTCTCGTTAATATATCACATTTTGTGACGAGGATTAAATTAAGTTTTCTTCGCAGGGAAGGGGAGATACGTGGTGTCAGTACTAGTGAGTACAATGGCCCTGTTTGGAAGAATTGATGAGTTTAAGCTGGAAAACGAGCCGTGGTTGGCCTATATTGAATGGCTTGAACAGTTTTTCGAGGCTAATGACATCGCCGACGGGAAGAAAGTTGCTACCCTGTTAAGTGTAATGGGTGCAACTACATATGGACTTTTAAGAAATTTAGTGCAGCCCAACAAGCCCAAGGACAAGACGTTTGACGAGAGAGTGACTGTTTTAAAGGAACATTTTGAGCCGCTGTTGGTAGCAGAAAGGTTCTGCTTTAACCGGTGTAATCAAAAAGCTATTCAGCCGGTCGCACAGTACATCGCGGAGCTGAAGCAGTGTGCAGCTAACTGTGAGTTCGGCGCGAACCTGGATGCATCACTACAAGATCGGTTCATCAGTGGAATACGAAATGAAGCCTGCCAGAGGAGACTACTCTCCAAAAATTATCTCACTTTTGCCAAAGCATTTGAGATCGCCCTCAACATGGAGATTGCCGACAGAGACGCACGTCAGCTGAGAGGGATGGAGAGTGAAACCGTCTGAGCTGCAAACATCCACATGGTGAAGCAGCCAGGAGCCAGGAACTGTTACAGGTGCAATGGGAAAAATCAGAATGCAAACGAGTGCCATTTCAAGGAGACTAAATGCCATAATTGTGGAAAGGTAGGACACACTAAAAAGGCATGTCATACAAAGGCAAGGTCTGAGTGCAAAAAATTAGAGAAGAAAGGGACAGCAAAAGAAAAATACCAAATATGTGACAGCTGAAGAAGATTCAGATCTTGAAATGTATACTGTTTTGACTGCCACAAGTGAGGATACTAAACTGTATAAAGCAACATTCTCAGTTAATGATGTCGGTTTAGAGATGGAAATTGATACTGAGGCTAGAAAGAGCATAATTTCAGAGAGAACATACAGAAGGCAGTTTTCACACATGCCACTGCAGAGTGCTAAGGTTAAGCTTAGAGCTTACAATGGGGGCCGCATTCCTATTCTAGGTTAGATAACAACCACAGTAGGCTATCAGGGTCAGACAGCAGTTTTGCCACTTCGGCTTGTTAGAGGGCAGGGAGCAACATTATGTGGCAGGGACTGGCTAAGGCAATTCAGACTAAACTGGGCAGAGATCAGTTATCTGAATGAAATGAAATGTAGCTCAGTTGGTGAGATGCTCAGGAAATACTCAGAGGTCTTTAAGGAGGCGTTAGGGACGCTTAAGGACATTAAAGCCTCAGTCGTAGTTAAACCTGATGTGCCTCCTAAATTTTTGCAAACACAGGCCCCTCCCATTTGCTATGAAAGAGAGGGTAGAGAAAGAGCTCAAAAGGCTGGAGGAAGCTAGCATTATATCTCCAGTTAAGCATAGTGGCTGGGCAGCACCGATAGTCCCGGTGGAGAAAAAGGATCAGTCACTTTGCCTGTGTGGTGATTATAAGGTGTCAGTTAACCAGGCACTTGAAACAGATAGCTACCCCTTGCCTCGTTTAGAGGAGCTTTTAGTAACCCTTAGCAGAGGTAAGATTTTCTCTAAAATTGATTTAGCAGCAGCTTATCAGCAAGTTTTGTTAGATGATGACTCCAAGAAATACACTACCATCAACGCCCACAGCGGACTGTTTGTGTATAACAGACTTCCTTTTGGGATTAGCTCAGTCCCCTCCGTCTTCCAGCGGATTATGGAAAATGTGATGAAAGACATACCAGTGGTAGTTTTTCTTGATCATCTCATTATGGGACGCTCGGAGGAAGACCACCTCCACAACCTTCAAAGGGTCCTGCAATGCTTGCAGGAGAATGGCCTACGAGTGAAACGCTCAAAGTGTGAGTTTGGCAAAGCTCAACTAGAGTACTTGGGCCACATACTGGACGAGCATGGTATTCACCCTTCAGAGGACAAGGTGAGAGCAATACAGGAGGCTCCTGCTCCTACCAACATTAAGGAGCTCCAGGCCTTCTTGGGACTTTTAAACTATTATGGGAGATTTTTGCCTCAGCAGAGCACGGTGTTGGCACCATTGTACAGACTACTTAGAGGAAGTGTAACTTGGAAATGGACTGAGGCAGAACAGTCTGCTTTTATGAAGTGTAAGGATCTGTTGACTAATGACCAGGTTTTAGCACACTACGTATGAGCCCAGTCTCCCACTCACCTTGGCATGCCATGCCTCTGCATATGGCATTGGAGTAGTGATTCAACACACCATGTCTAATGGAGAGGAAAGACCAATTGCTTATGCTTTGCGAACATTGTCTCCAGCAGAGAAAAAATATTCTCAGATAGACAAGGAAGCGCTTGGACTGATTTATGGCGTAAATAAATTCCACCAGTATTTGTAGGGTAGACATTTTAATTTAGTCACTGACCATTGTCCTTTATTGGCACTTTTCAGTGAGCACAAGAGTCTGCCTACACTGGCTGCCGCACGCATTCAGCGGTGGGCCATTAAAATGTCAGCTTATGACTACAACATTGTCTATTGCAAGTCAGAAGAGCACAGCAATGCTAATGGGCTCTCCTGTTGCCCTTTACCTGAGACTAACGACACAGGAACTACTGTAGCATCGGCTACTTTCCACTCACTGCTTACAGAACATCTACAAGAGGCGTCACTCAACGCCACACTAGTCACCCAGATGACATGCACTGACAGTGAGCTAGCCCGAGTCTACAAGTATGTCACGGAAGGCTGGCCAACCCAAGTAGAGGGAACTTTGAAAGTGTTTTTCACAAAGAGAAATTACCTATCCACAGAGCAAGGTTGTGTTCTATGGGGGACCAGAGTCATTGTACCCTCAAAAATGAGAAAAGTAGCGTTAAAAGAAATTCACTCAGGGCACCAAGGTATAGTGAAATCAAAAGCTCTTGCTTGTAAATTTGTATGGTGGCCAAATCTTGACTTAGATGTGGAGCAAATGTGTAAAGAATGTGAAACATGTCAATTGGAGCAAAAAAGGCCTCAGCATGTTCCACTACACCCATGGGAGTTTCCAGGTGTTTCCGACATGTTCATGGTTGTGGTTGATTCGTACACAAAGTGGTTGGAAGTGTTTCGAATGTCGCAAATCACTTCCCAGGCTACTGTGACTAGGCTAAGGAGACTGTTTGCCTCCTATGGATTGCCAGAGCAAATTGTAACAGATAATGCCACCACTTTCACTTCTGAGGAGTTCCAGACCTTTGTCAAGCAGAATGGGATTCTGCACACAACGAGTGCCCCAGGACATCCGGTGACAAATGGTCTGGCTGAGAGATATGTTCAGACATTCAAGGCAGGGATGAAAAAGCTTGCCAACACTACTATTTTAAATAAATAATAAAATTGGAAGTCTGTGATTCGAATTCAGTAGCTTTTGGTCCACTAAACAGTGCCCTGTATAGTGAGTAGGGAGCGATTTCGGACACGGGGTAGTCTCTTGAATTGGGTCATGGTGAAGCAGGAAAAAATAGCAGAGAATTTAGGGCCACGTGGCCCTAAAGTCATTAATTGTTTGATTTTATCCACTTTTGGTCCACTAAAAAGTTCCCTATATAGTGAGTAGGGAGCGATTTCCGACACAGGGTTAGTCTCTTGAATTGGGTCCTGGTGAAGCAGGAAAAAATAGCAGGGAATTTAGGGCCATGTGGCCCTAAAGTCATTAATTGTTCAATTCGAAACAAACAAACAAACAAACAAATAAATAAATAAGAGAATTGGAAGTCTGTGATTTGAATTCAGTAGCTTTTGGTCCACTAAAAAGTGCCTTTTTAGTGAGTAGGGAGTGATTTCAGACACAGGGGTAGTCTCTTGAATTGGGTCATGGTGAAGCAGGAAAAAATAGTGTAGAATTTAGGGCCATGTGGCCCTAAAGTCATGAATTGTTCAATTCAAAACAAACAAACAAATAAATAAATAAGAGAACTGGACGTCTGTGATTCGAATTCAGTAGCTTTTGGTCCACTAAAAAGTGCCCTATATAGTGAGTAGGGAACGATTTCGGAAACAGGAGTAGTATCTTGAATTGGGTCATGGTGAAGCAGGATAAAAAAGCGGAGAATTCAGGCCCATGTGGCCCTAAAGTCATTAATTGTTTTGTCCACTTTTGGTCCATTAAAAAGTGCCTTTTTAGTGAGTAGGGAGTGATTTCGGACACGGGTAGTTTCTTCAATTGGGTCATGGTGAAGCAGGATAAAATAGTGGAGAATTCAGGCCCACGTGCCCCTATAGTCATTAATTGTTTGATTTTTTCCACTTTTTGTCCACTAAAAAGTTCCCTATATAGTGAGTAGGGAGCGATTTCAGACATAGGGTTAGTCTTTTGAATTGGGTCATGGTGAAGCAGGATAAAATAGCGGAGAATTCAGGCCCACGTGCCCCTATAGTCATTAATTGTTTGATTTTGTCCACTAAAAAGTTCCCTATATAGTGAGTAGGGAGCGATTTCAGACACAGGGTTAGTCTTTTGAATTGGGTCATGGTGAAGCAGGCTAAAATAGCGGAGAATTCAGGCCCATGTTGCCCTAAACTCATTAATTGTTTGATTTTGTACGCTTTTGGTCCACTAAAAAGTTCCCTATATTGTGAGTAGGCAGCGATTTCGGACACAGGGTTAGTCTCTTGAATTGGGTCATGGTGAAGCAGGATAAAATAGCGGAGAATTCAGGCCCACGTTGCCCTAAAGCCATTAATTGTTTGATTTTGTATGCTTTTGGTCCACTAAAAAGTTCCCTATATTGTGAGTAGGCAGCGATTTCAGACACAGGGTTAAGGGCCCCATACACGTTCAAAAAAGTCATCAAAATTTTGTATCAAAATTTTGATATCAAAATTTTGATGCAAAATTTTGATGTAAAATGTCCACACACGATTCAATGTTTTTTCTATCAAAAATTCAGTATTGTCAAAAACTTTGACATGGACGCAGCAGTGGCCGTAGCACTTGTGTTCGCTTTGGACAATGAACCGCCTCGGCATCGACGGAAATGGTCGAAAGACTGGTTTTTGAAACGGCGAACGTATGGTCACATCAACCTCCTCAGAGAACTTCATCTCAAAGAACCAGAGGACTTCCGTAATTTCCTTAGGATGGATGCCCCATCCTTCGATGAATTATTGGACCTTGTCAAGCCATTGATATTGAAAGAAGACACTGTGATGCGTTCATCTATACCACCAAGTGAACGCTTGTCCATCACACTGAGGTACCTGGCATCTGGAAATTCTTTTGAAGACTTGAAATTCCTGACTGCAACGTCTCCGCAAGCAATTGGAAAGATAGTTATTGAAACTTGCGAGGCCATCATCTTTTGTCTGAAGCGTCAACAAACAATAAAGCCCCCCACACATGCATCAATAATTTGACGACTCTTCAAAAAATATCAAAGTGATTTGATATGTCAAAATTTGGGTTCAAAATTTTGACATCAAATTTTTGACATCAAAACACCCTACACACGATCAAACTTTGTATCAAAATTTTGATATCAAAATTTTGATACAAAATTTTGACGACTTTTTTGAACGTGTATGCAGGGGTCTTCAATCCTATCCGCAAAGGGCCAGTGTGGCTGCAGGCTTTCATTCCAACCAAGCAGGAGCTACAGCTGATTTCACTTGTTTAATCATTTCACCCTCGTCTCCAATCAACAATCAAGTGAGCCTCCAATTTGGCTGTAATGAAAGCCTGCAGCTACACCGGCCCTTTGCGGATAGGATTGAAGACCCCTGGTGTACGGGGCCCTTTAGTCTTTTGAATTGGGTCATGGTGAAGCAGGATAAAATAGCGGAGAATTCAGGCCCACGTGCCCACATTGTGATTCGAATTCAGTAGCTTTTGGTCCACTAAACAAAAACAGTTGGGTGTCGGGGAAATGTTTTTCTGACCTATACTTGTAAAATCTGAAAGGCAGTCTACCTTTCATATACACATAATAATTTACCATGGCGGAGGAGAAACCAAGGATATGGCAACCCTGAGTATAGCCAGGCAGATGAGTCTGTTATACAACAGCGCGCATGCTCCGGTTCCCCCTCACCTCCTCCTCCCTCAGCGCATGCGCAAAGCTTGTTGTGCCTGTTTGTCGCGAGCGAACTGTCTGGAATAAAGTCTCGCCTTTGGGTTTGTAAACACAGTTCAGTTATTTTCCTCCTTTAGAGTTAATCGGTACACAGCGACCTCAGGACTGAAATTAAAAATAAAATAAAGTGATTTTCATCCTGAGGAGGTCAGAGACAGGACAGCAGCGCGCAGCAGGTCTGTAATGATATTAAATCTTTATTTCCATGTGTTGACCATGTGGGCAGTTCTTCCTTCTCCATGGGGTTCAGTAGATGCACATTAATTAATCTTAATTAATTAATTTCCTGGATGGACAGGTACCTTAATTGGGTTGAAAATTTTTTTTCCTTCCAGAAGCTTCTTCAAACACATCATTTAGAAACAGAAACTGTTATTTCACTTATCACAATCTCTAAAGTCTGAACCTTCTAGAAACCTTTTTCACAAACAGGTCTGCCATCTTTAAAAAAAAAAAAATTCTTCTTTTTGTCATCTCTTGTGGATTAAAACACAGTCTGGTACCTTTTCCTAACTGGGAACCGTCCAACATTCCTCCATTAATCTGATACTGGAATACCTACTGTTGGGACAAACACAAGAGGAAGTGTTGCCATGGTAGCAGGGGAAGCCATGGCTAGAGAAGCAGCTTTAGAACCAAAAGGTTGCCAGTTCGATTCTCTGGACCAGCAGGAATGCCTGAAGTGCCCTTGATACCCCTTCTCCACCAAATCAGTTCCAGGGCTGGTTCGGGGCCGGTGCTGGTTCACAACTTGTGAACCAGCTGAGAACCAGTTTGCTTTTCCATAGCTCGGGGTGCTAAGGGGAGCCACGTCATTACGTCACTGTATATGTCAGTTACGTCCGCATAAACCTTGGCGCGAACATCGAAGCAACAACAGCACGAAGAAGAAGCAACAACAATAATAATGGATGACTGCTGCTTTACTACATCCATGATATCTCATCGCTTATTTAAAAATGGCGCCCTCTCGCGGTCTTGACATTGTTGTTGGTCTTAACAACTCCACCCCCCCACCCCCCCCCGCTGACGTAAGCAGTTCTTTCCTCTAGCCCAGCAAAGAGCTGGTGCTACCCTGGAACCGGTTTTTCTGGCCCAGAGCCAGTTCTTTGTCAGTGGAAACAGAAAACCCGGTTCCAAACTAAGCACTGGCCCCGAACCAGCCCTGGAACTGATTTGGTGGAAAAGGGGTATGAGTAAGGCACCTGACCCCCAGCTGCCCCGGGTATGATGTATGTCGCTCTGGATAAAGACAGTATCTCACTGGGCTTCGACAGCTTGCGACAAATTGCGAACGTCATTCGCGAGAGACTTTCGAAACTGTCTTGAAACATTCACAGGGCTTCTCAATTTCCTCGCATGAGTCGTAAAGTGTTGCTCCTTCGTTGCTGAAATTTTGAACATGTTCAAAAAATTCGTGCGACAAAATTTCTCTCAAAATACCAGCAAATTGGGTGGCACGGTGGTGTAGTGGTTAGCATGGTCTAGCACAGCAAGAAGGTTCCGGGTTCGAGCCCAGCGGCCGGTGAGGGCCTTTCTGTGTGGAGCTTGCATGTTCTCCCCGTGTCTGCGTGGGTTTCCTCCGGGTGCTCCGGTTTCCCCCACAGTCCAAAGACATGCAGGCTAGGTTAATATGGGACGGCTTTGGGCTGAGGTGCCCTTGAGCGAGGCACCTAACTCCCAACTGCTCCCCGGGCGCTGTTAGCTTGGCTGCCCACTGCTCCGGGTATGTGTGTGTGCATGTGTGTTTTCACTGCTTCAGATGGGTTAAATGCAGAGAGGAAATTTCATAAGTGTGTGATGAATAAAGTTGTGCTTTCTTTTTCTTTCAAATGCGTCGCTGGTGTCGCAAAGCCGTCACGAACCCTTCTTGAGTCAGTTTCCATGAGACAGGAAGTGCAAGTTCAGCCAGTATCTCGCTGGGCTGCAACTAGTTGGAGACACAACAATTGCGGTAAAATATACGAATATCAATTCGGTGTGATTCCAAGTGAAAATTGTTGCTAATTTGCATATTTTATCGCAATTGTTGTGTCTCCAGCTAGTCGCAGGCTGTTGCAGCCCAGTGAGATACTGGCTTAAGAGCTTCGTGAACTATTCTTATGGGTGTTATAATGTTTGATTTTATCTGTAACCGCTTATCCCATGCAGGGGGCAAGCTGGAGCCTATCCCAGCTGACCGTGGGCGAGAGGCAGGGTACATCCTGGACAAGTCGCTAGCTCATCACAGGGCTGATACACAGAAACAACCATTCACACTCATGGTCAATTTAGAGCCACCAATTAACCTAACCTGCATATCTTTGGACTGTGGGAGGAAACCCACACAGACACGGAGAGAACATGCAAGCTCCACACAGAAAGGCCCTCGTCGGCCACTGGGGTCGAACCCAGAACCTTCTTGCTGTGAGGCAACAGTGCTAACCACTACACCACCGTGCCACCTGGTGTTATAATAAATATAAATATTTACAGTCGTAATCAAAAGTTTGGGCACCCCTGGTCAAAATTAGTTGCTGTGAACAGTTAAGCAAGTTGAAGATGAAATGAACTCCAAAAGGCATAAAGTTAAAGATGAAACACACGGGGGCGTCGTGGCTCAGGTGGATAAGGCGCTATACCATAAATCCGGGGACCCGGGTTCGATTCCGACCCGAGGTCATTTCCCGATCCCTCCCCGTCTCTCTCTCCCGCTCATTTCCTGTCTCTACACTGTCCTATCCAATAAAGGTGAAAAAAGCCCAAAAAAATATCTTAAAAAGATGAAGTACATTTCAACATTTTAAGCAATATCGGTGTATTATTTTGGTTTTGTACAATTTTAGAGTGAAAAAAGGAAAGGAGTAACTTGCAAAAGTATGGGAGCCCTAGGAGATTTGAGCACTCTGATCACTTTGACCAAGGTCTCAGACCTTAATTAGTTTGTTAGGGTTATGGCTTGTTCACACTCCTTGATCGGAAAGACCAGGTGATGCAAATTTTAAAGCTTTTTAAATACCCAGGCTCTTCTAACCTACTCCCAAAAATCAGTAGCCATGGGTTCTTCTAAGCAGCTTCCTACCACTCTGAAAATGGTTGAGGCCCACAAAGCAGGAGAAGGCTATAAGAAGATAGCAAAACATTTTCAGGTTGCCATTTCCTCAGTTCGAAATGCAATTAAGAAATGGCAGTTGACAGGAGCAGTGGAGGTCAAGATAAGGTCTGGAAAAACCAGGAAAAATTTCAGATGCCCCTTTTCCACCAAAGCAGTTCCAGGGCTGGTTCGGGGCCAGTGCTTAGTTTGGAACCGGGTTTTCTGTTTCCACTGACAAAGAACTGGCTCTGGGCCAGAAAAAACGGTTCCAGGCTAGCACCAACTCTCTGCTGGGCCAGAGGAAAGAACCGCTTACATCAGCAAGGGGGGCAGAGTTGTTAAGACCAACAACAATAACAAGACCGCGAAAGATCGCCATTTTTAAGCGACGCGAAGTCATTTATTATTATTATTATTATTATTGTTGTTGCTGCTGCTGCTTCCGTGTTGTTTTTGCTTCGATATTCGCGCCAAGGTTTATGCAAACGTAGCAACGTAATGACGTATACAGCGACGTAATGACGTATACAGCGACGCAATGACGTAGCTCCGTGAGCTATGGAAAAGCAAACTGGTTCTCAGCTGGCTCGCAAGTTGAACGAGTTGTGAACCAGCACCGGCCCCGAACCAGCCCTGGAACTGATTTGGTGGAAAAGGGGTAAGAGAGAGCTGCTTGTAGGATTGCTAGAAAGGCAAATCAGAACCCCGTGCTTGTCTGCAAAAGACCTTCAGGAAGATTTAGCAGACTCTGGAGTTGTGGTACATTGTTCTACTGTTCAGCAACACCTGCACAAATATGGCCTTCATGGAAGAGTCATCAGAAGAAAACCTCTCCTGTGTCTTCACCACAAAACTCAGCATCAGAAGTTTGCAAAAGAACATCTAAACAAGCCTGATGTGTTTTGGAAACAAGTCCTGCGGACTGATGAGGTTAAAATGGAACTTTTTGGCAGCACCAAGCAAAGGTAAAATCTTTAAGCATGCGGGTGGATCAGTCGTGCTTTGGGGTTGTGTTGCAGCCAATGGCACAGGGAACATTTCACGGGTAGAGGGAAGAATGGATCTAATGAAATTCCAGCAAATTCTGGAAGCAAACATAACCCCATCTGTAAAAAAGCTGAAGTTGAAAAGAGGATGGCTTCTACAAATGGATAATGATCCTAAAAATCCACAATGGACTACCTCAAGAGGCGCAAGCTGAAGGTTTTACCACAACCCTCACAGTTCCCTGATCTGAACATCATTGAAAATCTGTGGATAGACCTCAAAAGAGCAGTGCATGCAAGACGGCCCAGGAATCTCTCAGAACTGGAAGACTTGCAAGGAAGAATGGATGAAAATTCCTCAAACAAGAATTGAAAGACACTTGGCTGGCTACCAAAAGCGTTTACAAGCTGTTATACTTGCCAAAGGGGGTGCTACTGGGTACTAACCATGCAGGGTGCCCAAACTTTTGCTTCAGGCTTTTTTCCTTTTTTGTCATTTTGAAAATGTAAAAGATGAAAATAAAGATTGCTTTTGCTTAAAATATAAAGGGAACGAGTCATCTTTATGCTTTTTGGAGATAATTTCATCTTCAACTTGCTTCACTGTTCACATTAACAGTAATTTTGACCGGGGTGCCCAAACTTTTGTATACCACTGTAGATATAGTTGTGCATTTAGTTCTGCTATTAAAATACACACACACACACACACACACACACACAACCATAATTTGTTTTAGAGCTTTTGTCTTTGCAGCAAACACAAATAATAATAATCCAGTGGAAAATGTCCGCAAGTCATCCTGTACTTGTCTGATCAAATGCCTTTCCAGAAAATGTTAGTCGTTGTCAGGCAGGGACAAATCGCAGTACGTTACAGTAATCAGTCACGAGAAACATATTCGCTGTAAACCAAATCATTCTTAAGAGCTACATTTGGTGTTCATGAAGCTACAGCATGGTCAGATGGACTGATGTGTTCAGATGAAACATGAGAGCTGGACGAGGCTTGAATGGGATTAATCCAGCCTCATTGGCGCAGACTCGGAGGCAGGTTGCTGATTTAATCTGTGAGAGAGCCCTTTTCCGTATTGATTTCCTCCTGCTTGTGATAACTTTTTGCTGTGTTCTTTCGTTTAATCCCATTTGGAAAAGACAAACTCCAAGAAGTTCAACAAGAAATGTGGAGTGGGACGCAGGATATTAAAGACACCAAAGTGTGTCTTCCCCAGATTTAACTGGATTTCCATGAATGTCAGATTTATTGCATAACCACTCCTACAAAACTTCTGAATAATTTCATTTGTATCCAGTGTGATGAATAAGGCTGGAAAATACTTGACGCTCAGAACATTTCCGCGCACGCATCATGGCTGCCATGCGTTCCCAGCGCTCTTTTGATGCGTCCTCTGAGCACGTCGTCGGAAATTAACGCAACGCGTCTGCGAGTTGCAGTGCCAACAAAAATTGGAGTGGCAGTGTGTTCATGTTTTGGTACATGACGTCAGCATTGTTCTTTACTAGGCTGAAGTTATCAACATGGGTGAACGCTTTGAGGAAGAGCTGATGGAGCAGGTTAGAAATTGTCATCTTTTTTTATTCAGCGTCTTTCTTCCCTCAGCTCACAACACAGCGAAACTGGACGTTGTTTTCCCACCTTGATGATTTCTCACACTGCCACCTGCTGGAATCCTCCAGATTTACTTAAAGTACTCATGCACGTATAGACCCTTTTCACGTGACGTCACGACAAACGCGGCCGCCATTTTGGACATGTACTACCAGTAGTTTACCACAGCCAACATTGAGGAACGGCAGCAAAGAAAGTTTTTATTTTCAGCAAGACTTCCATCATGCCACTATATTGTTGTGCACCTGGATGTAGTAACCATCAACAAACAAGGCAAGGTTTATCATTTTATCGGATCCCGACGGAGAAGATGGATAGCGGCCATTAACAGGAAAGATTGGCAGCCCTCGGCATACCAGCGCTTGTGTAGTGACCACTTTGTTGGAGGTAAGACGAATAAAATTAGCCAGAAAAGGCATTACGTTGCTGTTAACATTCTGTGGCGGCGAGTGTGTAACCAAATAGGTTAAAATAACCCATCGTAACCTCTTTGTTCTTCTGTAGTAGCTATTGTTGACTAGCTAATGTCAACAAGTAGCTGGTATGTTACTGTAGCAATGTTTACGTTCAGTCATTTGGATGACTGTTAAAACCTTTCAGTCTCAAGTTTTTCCTTTACTGTATTTACTAGTTTACTGTAATTATGATCTGGCAGCTATTTACACCGGATCCAGTATAAATAGCTGCCGGAGCCAACGTCCGAGGTTCCGGAGCGTGCGCCAGCTTGCTCCCCCTCAAATTAAGCAGTGCGCTCCGGCTTGCTCCCGGAGTGCTCCGGCCGAGGTTCCGGAGCGCACTCCGGCCGAGGTTCCCCCTCAAATTAAGCAGCGCGCTCCGGCTTGCTCCGGAGCAAGCCGGAGCGTGCTGCTTAATTTGAGGGGGAACCTCGGCCGGAGCGCGCTCCGGAACCTCGGACGTTGGCGTGTATGTGTATGGCGATGGGTTTTTAACGACATAGGTATACAGATCATGTGGGCCGAAGTCAGGTAAAGATGAGGGCTTCGTGTACTTCCGTACGTCAGTGAACAATCCTGGTGGAAGCAGGTAAACGTCGTTCTCTAAGCCTGCTAACCTCAATTTTTGCAAATACCTCTCCCTCTGCTCGCCCTGTAAATGCCCTACGTCGCTGGATAGTGAAGGTGTTTTCTGCATCTCGCTCCTTTTTCTTTTATGTTTTTCGTTTGTCGCCTTCCTCGCATTCAGACTGATTCGAGCCGAAGTTCACTACATGTCCAAAATGGCGGTCGCGTTTACGAAGGTCACGTGACTGAAAAGGGTCTGTAGTCAGTACACCGCTTGCATAGCAGCAGCGTCAGCAAGCGTACCAGTCAAGTATATCCCGGCCCTAAGGCGCTTAGCTGCTAATATAGTGTGTCTGGTTTTGTTGAACCCTCGATTCTGATTGGATGTCATAAATTTTGTTGCTTTTAATAATCAAACTAACAACGTCGCCTCATTTGCGACACTTTGTAGAAAAAAGAAAATGTTACTTCATCAGAAAATGCTATGGAAATTTTTTTTCCAATATGAAAGGTAGGCTGCCTTTCAGATTTTTCAAGTGTAGGCCATAAGAATTTTCCCGACACCCAATTACTTTTGTTTAGTGGACCGAAAACTATTGAATTCGAATCAGAGACTTCCAATTTTATTAGGTTTTTTTTTTTTAATAGAACGATGTATCTTTTTTTTTTTTTCCCTGCTTCATCATGACCCAATACAAGATACTACATCATGTGGTGGGCTTTCCCCGTTCACACAAGGCATTGTGGGATACAAATTTGAAACGAGAGAAAAATGGAGGACGTGAGTGTGCAAATGAAACGTGAAAGACCGACTGCAGTAACGGAAAGAAAGCGAGAAGAAAAGATATGCTATTTATGAAGGAAAGGAAACGCAGGACCAACCTAATAAATATCGGCGCTCAGCGAGCACCTCGGTGTGATCAGCTGTTCGTTTAGCGACAGAATGATGGAACTGTCAGTGCACGCTCAAAGGTAAACCTGTAGATGGCAGTAATGCAACACTGTGGATGCCAGCTGCTGTAAAACCCAAAAGAAGAAGGTAAACCTGCGCATGTGCACACGGACTTCCTCTGTCTGCTTGACTGCGTGAACAGAGCATTTTCCTCTACATTATTTGCTTTAATCCCCTCAAATTAAATAACTTCCCAGCCACAGAATGGCCTGATATTTTGAGAGATATTACAGAAATAAACAGATATCACAATGACCACATTTCAGAGGGAGCTAAATTTCACCGATTTTATGAAATCGAAAGGCCGTCTCGCTTTAACTATAATGCTCGGTTTTTAAAGTACATTATAATACCAAGAGTGCTAAGTTTTCATGGCTCGCTCGAAGAGTGCTCTGGTTCTTACGGTCTTAACACACCTGATCTACCTGATGAAAGGCCTGAGTGTTATCTGATGATCTGGATCAGGTGTATTGAGTGAAGGAAAACCCTGAAACCTTGTGAGACACTGTGTGGAGCTGAGAAACCCTGTTGTAACTTGTAGCTGTCGAGTTGTAAAGACTCGGGTAAAGGATACTTTTGTGTTATGTTTGTAACAGGTTTAGTGATGCAGCAGCGTAATGGAGGACTTAAAGTAGTATACATTAGGCCAAACAAAATAATATAGTATGCGTTTCTGGTTACCTGACCGACCCTGTAAAAACACTGCGACCCTTCAACTGTTTATGACCACGATAAACAAACTATTTCTCGCGCCCGACCCTACCTGCTTGGCAGCCACCTGGCGAGTCAAACGGGAACCGCTAGGGCATGTCATATAAACCACTCGGTATTTGCCGAAAGACACCAGGCCCATCAGGAGTAAATTGACAACCAACACGCACCTCCCTCTACCCCAGCCCTTTCAAACCAGCACGGGCACGGCCTGGTAGGACGGTGCCTCGGCCAGTCATTCGCCACAGTGCAAGCGCTGCTCAGCGACTTAATTTTTGATTTGATCCATGGCTCCAGCCCACCTTTAAACGTTTATAACTCGGACACCGAAGGTCGCAGCAAAGCCAAGTTTCGTAGGCATTTCTAGACAGGGGTCACCGTTAGATGCAATCGAATACATACAGGTCCTTCTCAAAAAATTAGCATATTGTGATAAAGTTCATTATTTTCTGTAATGTACTCATAAACATTAGACTTTAATATATTTTAGATTCATTACACACAACTGAAGTAGTTCAAGCCTTTTATTGTTTTAATATTGATGATTTTGGCAAAAAAGTAAAGGAAAACCAAAAATCCCTATCTCAAAAAATTAGCATATTTCATCTGACCAATAAAAAAAGTGTTTTTAATACAAAAAAAGTCAACCTTCAAATAATTATGTTCAGTTATGCACTCAATACTTGGTCGGGAATCCTTTGGCAGAAATGACTGCTTCAATGCAACGTGGCATGGAGGCGATCAGCCTGTAGCACTGCTGAGGTGTTATGGAGGCCCAGGATGCTTCGATAGCGGCCTTAAGCTCATCCACAGTGTTGGGTCTGGTGTCTCTCAACTTCCTCTTCACAATACCCCACAGATTCTCTATGGGGTTGAGGTCAGGAGAGTTGGCAGGCCAATTGAGCACAGTAATACCATGGTCAGTAAACCATTTACCAGTGATTTTGGCACTGTGAGCAGGTGCCAGGTCGTGCTGAAAAATGAAATCTTCATCTCCATAAAGCTTTTTAGCAGATGGAAGCATGAAGTGCTCCAAAATCTCCTGATAGCTAGCTGCATTGACCCTGCCTTTGATAAAACACAGTGGACCAACACCAGCAGCTGACATGGCACCCCAGACCATCACTGACTGTGGGTACTTGACATTGGACTTCAGGCATTTTGGCATTTCCTTCTCCCCAGTCTTCCTCCAGACTCTGGCACCTTGATTTCCGAATGACATGCAAAATTTGCTTTCATCCGAAAAAAGTACTTTGGACCACTGAGCAACAGTCCAGTGCTGCTTCTCTGTAGCCCAGGTCAGGCGCTTCTGCCGCTGTTTCTGGTTCAAAAGTGGCTTGACCTGGGGAATGCGGCACCTCTAGCCCATTTCCTGCACACGCCTGTGCACGGTGGCTCTGGATGTTTCTACTCCAGACTCAGTCCACTGCTTCCACAGGTCCCCCAAGGTCTGGAATCGGCCATTCTCCACAATCTTCCTCAGGGTCCGGTCACCTCTTCTGGTTGTGCAGCGTTTTCTGCCACACTTTTTCCTTCCCACAGACGTCCCACTGAGGTGCCTTGATACAGCACTCTGGGAACAGCCTATTCGCTCAGAGATTTCTTTGTGTCTTACCCTCTTGCTTGAGGGTGTCAATGATGACCTTCTGGACAGCAGTCAGGTCGGCAGTCTTACCCATGATTGCAGTTTTGAGTAATGAACCAGACTGGGAGTTTTTAAAAGCCTCAGGAATCTTTTGCAGGTGTTTAGAGTCAAGTCGTTGATTCAGATGATTAGGTTAATAGCTCGTTTAGAGTACCTTTTCATGATATGCTAATTTTTTGAGATAGGAATTTTGGGTTTTCATGAGCTGTATGCCAAAATAATCAGTATTAAAACAATAAAAGACCTGAAATATTTCAGTTGGTGTGCAATGAATCTAAAATGTATGAAAGTTTAATTTTTATCATTACATTATGGAAAATAATTAACTTTATCACAATATGCTAATTTTTTGAGAAGGACCTGTAGCTGAACAATGCTGCGTATTCTTGCTAGTGTTACAATGATGCTTATCTTAGATTTTTAAGTAGAAAAACTGTCCACCCTTGTGTTCATGCCTCGAAGGGTCGGATGTAAATGACTGCTTGCACATGCGCAGTATATTTCATCGATTCTTCGGGTGCCTATAAAATGGAGGTTCGCCTCGGAACAAAAAGCGACACAGTGGACAGAAATGTTTGCTTGTCAAATCAGCCGATTGCAATGCAAAAGATATTCACAACAATTAAAAATATTTCCAAATGAACTATAGAGTAACTACAACATTGTTTCCTACAACAAATCACAGAGTTCTGACATTCTGGGATCAGTTGCAAACGTTTAACGAGTATTTTGCAAAAAAAGTTTTCAAAGGAAACTTCTCACTTTTTCCTACCTACCCTAGAAAATTTGTCGTAAACTTTTGGGATAAATTTTTTTCCTTACCTACCTACCCTATTTTGAAAACCCAGGAAACACATTTTGTTTGGCCTTAACGACTGGAGAAAGGGACAGAACGTGAGACCGAGATGAGTGTGGGTCAGCTGGTGAATTGGATGGATAAAGCCAAGGAGGTTGAGGTTCTTTGTGACACTGTGGTTGTGTCCTGGCTGGAAAGGGCATGGTGGGTATAAATAGCAGTCAAACAAGATGCTTCAGTTTGTACCTTGGCACCACCTTCACGTCTTTGTTTATCTTGTCTACTTGAGAGACCATGTTTCTGGGAAGTCATGTGACCATGCAGTGACCGCAGAACCTTTATTTTTATTGAATTTGAAGTACCGAGATTCATAAACAGATTCAACAAAGTCAAAAAAAGACTGAATAAATAACCGCTGCCTATCTTTCCTAAATTCAGTGCTAAACTCACTTCACTTGCCGTGTGGACACGAGACGACCCATTTTCACCGTCTAGAATTGACACCAAAGTTTTATGCTTGACTTTCAATTTTCAGAGCATTGATCAACTTTGGCGTGAACCAAATTCAGGATGGCAACTTGGTGATGCGATGTTCAAGATGTTTTAAAAAGGAGACGTTTTTGTTGCTCTGCTCCTTATCGTAATCATCATGGTTTCCCTCTTGGTTTGCACATGGCCTTGGGGCGCTTCTGACTGAATACACAATCCAGCAGTTGCATAAACTTCACTCCTATCCACCATGGTCCTTCTATCCTGTTGCATGTCAATGCTCAGAAGCCTTTCTACTCTATTCCATATCCTCCTTGAATTTCTCATGTCGAACAGCACCTGCTTCTGGGGTTTGCCGTTTTCCAGCTGGCATACGTGACCTGTATATTTGAGATGTTGCAGATAGCAGAAGTTATGAACTGAGGGTGTTCTGGTTATATCCCATAGCTGTTTATTGGATATCTTAAAGCTCCAGTTAATATCACCCTCCATTTGTGTGTTCGAATCCTTATCTTTTCTACGATCAACCCAACTTGGAGCATTCTTGCGCTCAAATCCTCCATGGACCATTTTTCTAAGAAAGCCATGCCATATCACTTCCACTTTGCTGAGCTCATACTCTGACAGTTCCCACACTTGGACACTATTGAGGTATTTCACCTGACGTCACAGGGTCACGTGACGCCCCGGTGTCCACCATTTTGGACGGCAAGCTAGCTAATGTCAACAACAGTAGCTAGTATGTTACTGTAGCAATATTTACGTTCAGTCATTTGGATGACTGTTAAAACCTTTCAGTCTCAAGTTTTTCGTTTACTGGATTTACTAGTTTACTGAGCTAGCGCGCGATGGCTCCCGGCTTGGCCGGCGAGCGCGCGATGGCTCCCGGCTTGGCCGGCGAGCGCGCGATGGCTCAGTAAACTAGTAAATCCAGTAAAGGAAAAACTTGAGACTGAAAGGTTTTAACAGTCATCCAAATGACTGAACATAAATATTGCTACAGTAACATACCAGCTACGATGTTGTTGACATTAGCTAGTGCTAACAGCTAGTTGCTAATACACTGCTACAACTACACCGACCCTAATAATACAGTTCTTAGTCATTGCCTGGTAACAGCAAATTTATAACGGGCCATGTCTCAACAGACTAAGAAGTTATTTCAATGACATTTAATAACATTTTGTTTATCCTGAGGACCGAAAGTAAATGAAAATATGAACAAACCTTAGCTGTAATCAGATGGCGACCACCGGCTCCAGGGACGACCCGCTGATGTAGGCATGTTACCCAGCCTGACACAAAATATTTGTAGGCATCCAAACTCGTATACGCTTTCAGATCAATACCTGTGTATGGCGATGGGTTTTTAACGACATAGGTATACAGATCATGTGGGCCGAAGTCAGGTAAAGACGAGGGCTTCGTGTACTTCCGTACGTCAGTGAACAATCCTGGTGGAAGCAGGTAAACGTCGTTCTCTAAGCCTGCTAACCTCAATTTTTGCAAATACCTCTCCCTCTGCTCGCCCTGTAAATGCCCTATGTCGCTGGATAGTGAAGGTGTTTTCTGCATCTCGCTCCTTTTTCTTTTATGTTTTTCGTTTGTCGCCTTCCTCGCATTCAAACTGATTCGAGCCGTGCCGTCCAAAATGGCAGCATCACATGACTTGGTCACGTGAGTGAAATACCTCAATAGAGCACACGTTGTGAAAAATTTAACTCTAGTTGCCAGCCGTATGCGCTTGTCGGTCAACACGTGCTTTAACTCATTCCATTTTTGGAACACTGCCTCAATTTTTGCGTGGATGGAGAATGAGGTGTGTTCAGAGTTCGTGATGGTCTATCCAAGATACTTGAAACTTCTGACATTCTTTATCCTGTTTTCTCCAAGAGTTACCGGTATGAGACTCTCCCTTTGCATCAGTTCTTTGCCTATATTGAATGCTATTGTCTCGGTCTTGTCATATGATAACTGCATCTCAAATTGTTTGAAAGTGTTGTCATAGATTGAAAGAATGCTCTGAAGTTCCTCGGAGTTTGCAAAAATAACCTGGTCATTGGCGTAGAGTAGTTCAGTGATTTTGACTGCGACCCGATGATGGTACCTTAGTTAGACAACATTAATGCTGTGACTCAAGGACTAAAAGTTGTGACTCATCGTTTCTGATCTCCGACGAGGAAAAATACAAGAAAATGCCATCTCAACTCCATCAGGAGCTCTGGAGCTCAGAATATATAATATGCATGCATGCATGAATGAAACCTTGGAGCATTATCAGCGTTACTGGGTTGAGAGATGGTTTAACAAGCTAACTGATTCAGGCGGGGCATGTGCTCCATGACACGCTGTTTTAAAATGAGAAAATGTTTCTCATAGACTAATCATTCAAGGCTATACGTAGTCCCTTTCAACCCAAAGAGTTGGTGTACCTCTGTGCTACAGACTTTTTGGCAAAAGAGGTTTTTGTTTGATACAACTGGAAAGCCAGATCAGATCTGATCAGGCTATAACCACACGTTCTGTTCCTCATTGCCGCGTAGGTGCGGTTTCACTGAATGTATCATCTTTCGCTGTATGCCTTACATCCTCCTGACTGACTTCTTTCTTACTCCTTGCCTCTCTGTAGTCAAAGGCCCAACCCAACCCTGTTATTATGACCAACACCTGCTAATGCCTGAGGTGATCTTCAGCTTAGAGAGGAACTTGCTTTACTTTGCATATTCTCTCAAACCTCAGTCTAGTTCCAGTTCTACCACTTTTGGGTTATTCCAGCCAGTACACCAGTTCCTCTCTGTGTGTGTGTGTGTGTGTGTGTGTGTTGACGGGGTGATGCAGGACTTGGAAACCAAAATATTGCCCAAAGTGTTGGCTAAACATCTTCACTTGCTTGCTGGAAAGGGCACAGCGGATATAAATAGCAGTCGAATAAGATACTTCAGTTTGTAACTCAGCACCTTCATGTCACGGTTTAATTTATCTACATAAGAGCATGTTACAGAGAACGTTGCAGGAAGTCGTGTGACCAAACAGTGAAAGCAGAGCTTTAATTATTACTGCTGTTTATGTACCAGGAGTAAGCAAATCATCAAACATGTATTAGCAAGCTCAACAGGTCAATAAAAAGCTCCAAAACTCCTGCAGAAACCTGTTGAATAAGGAAAAAGCCTGGGAGCTAATGTCTTGCAATAAATTACGGGGAGCTAGTTCGCGAATTAATCAGAGCACCAGCATGTGACTGTAGCATGTCGAGGAAAAGTCAGCAAGGTGCTGGTCAGCGTTTGAGTTCTGTCCTCACATCACTCCTCAAACACATTATACAAATCTGGCTTGCACAAGGTGGCTGCATGTTATACTAAGGCCATTATTAAAAAATGTTCTGTTTCCGGTCCACCGGTCGGGTGAGTGCCGTTTGTGCGGTTGAAATTTTTTTTTAAACGGCGGTTTTTCGACATTTTTTTTCGGGTTCGTAAATCTAAATTCGAACTTGACATTTCCGCATTCCCAGGGCTTTCCACTAAGGCTCATACTAGCCAGCCATGACAAATAAGTAGCCAGCCGGGGGGGGAGTAAACACAAAATAAACTCCTGTGCATGCAGTTCCCAGGATTAAATGTATTTTCCACAGACCATTTATTTATTCACTTTACTCAAATACAAAGTAAAATGGCAGTAAATCTTCTTTCTTTTCTTGCGTATTGCATCATGAGGCGTTCCTGGCTTGTAAATCTCTTATTTTCGGTGCATGACACATTCACGCAGCTGAACATGCTATGAATTAACAACGACAACGGTCTGCAGTGGGGCTACACAAACACTCAGCGAACATTTCTCCATTTGTGTATGAAAATACACTCCAACCACTCAGTTTGGGTTCATTTACAACCAACGGTGTCTTTTGATGCCAGCACATAATTGAACGAGAGAAGACTGATTTACCGGAGACAAAATAAGCGTCATCTCTGCTTCTGTTCCCTCCGACAGCCCCGACACACTACTGCCTCCGCCGAGTGCACGCGCACACCGCATGTCGGGGCCGCGGATGAGTTACTCTCCCTTGATCAACGAAGTCTGCGGGGAATTTGTGGTTATTATCGGTACAAACAGCGCGAATCACAACTTAAATGAGTGCGGTTCAGTTTGACATTATTGTCAGCTCGTTAGATAAACATGTAATTTTATTAAAATCGAAAATTAATATTTAGAGCCTGTCGGCTACAAAAATAAGTCATTGAAGTAGCCGGCTGGACTTAATTGTGTAGTCGGCTGTATGGCCGGCAGCTGGCGCTTGTGGAAAGCCCTGCATTCCGCGCAGAATATAGAACTGAATCAGCTCTGCGCATGCGCCGTGCGGCACAAAAAAACAGCAGCCACTATGAAGGAAGGAGATCCGGAGTTTTCAAACATTTGCTTAAGTGTGAAATCGCAAAATGGTATTCTAGCGAACAACAAAATAGTAAAGATTCAGAAAAACAAATCATTTAGTGATCATTTTAATAGTGTAATTTCATCCGAACTAGGCCTAACGCTCGATTTAGAACTACAAAAAGTCAGTGTGTCGGACATTTTAAGTACCTTTGTAAAAGTTTTGCAAATGTTGCAGTCAGCATTTAAAATTTAAAGTTTCAGTTGATTAAACCGTCATTTTATTAAATGTCTGCTTTTGTAATAAAGTACTGAAAGAAAAAGCAAACTCAGCATTGCGATTTCTTATCCATCCATATAAAAAAAAAATCCCTCCCCCCCGACTGAATTTTTTTGCTCACCCGGTGGACAGGAAACGGATTTTTTTTTTTAAGGATGGCCTCATTGCCGCGTAGGTGTGGTTTCGCTGAATGTATCATCTTTCGCTGTATGCCTTACATCCTCCTGACTGACTTCTTTCTTACTCCTTGCCTCTCTGTAGTCAAAGGCCCAACCCAACCCTGTTATTATGACCAACACCTGCTAATGCCTGAGGTGATCTTCAGCTTAGAGAGGAACTCGCTTTACTTTGCATATTCTCTCAAACCTCAGTCTAGTTCCAGTTTTACCACTTTTGGGTTATTCCAGCCAGTACACCAGTTCCAGTGTGTGTGTGTGTGTGTGTGTGTGTGTGTGTTGACTGGTGCCTCTTTTCCACCAAATCAGTTCCAGGGCTGGTTCGGGGCCGGTGCTGGTTCACAACTGGTTCGACTTGCGAGCCAGCTGAGAACCAGTTTGCTTTTCCATAGCTTGCGGTGCTAAGTGAAGGCACGTCATTACGTCGCTGTATACGTCATTACGTCGCTGTATACGTCAGTTACGTCACTAGGTTTGCATAAACCTTGGCGCGAATATCGAAGCAAAAACAATACGGAGAAGAAGCAGCAGCAACAACAATAATAAATGACTTCGCGTTTGTACAGCTACGGCTTCTCGTCGCTTAAAAATGGCGATCTTTCGCGGTCTTGTTATTGTTGTTGTTGGTCTTAACAACTCTGCCTCCCCTGCTGATGTAAGCAGTTCTTTCCTCTGGCCCAGCAGAGAGTTGGTGCTAGCCTGGAACCGGTTTTTCTGTCCCCAGAGCCAGTTCTTTGTCAGTGGAAACAGAAAACCCGGTTCCAAACTAAGCACTGGCCCCGAACCAGCCCTGGAACTGCTTTGGTGGAAAAGGGGCATGGGTGATGCAGGACTTGGAAACCAAAATATTGTCCAAAGTGTTGGCTAAACATCTTCACTTGCTTGCTGGAAAGGGCACAGCGGATATAAATAGCAGTCGAACAAGATACTTCAGTTTGTAACTCAGCACCTTCATGTCCTTGTTTAGTTTATCTACATAAGAGCCTGTTACAGAGAACGCTGCAGGAAGTCGTGTGACCAAACAGTGAAAGCAGAACTTTAATTATTACTGCTGTTTATGTACCAGGAGTAAACAAGTCATCATACATGTATTAGCAAGCTCAACAGGTCAATAAAAAGCTCCAAAACTCCTGCAGAAATCTGTTGAACAAGGAAAAAGCCTGGGAGCTAGTGCAGGCTTTTGTCTAAACCGGGGAACAGGGGCGCTGTGCCCTCTTACTCTCGGCGTGCGCCCCCTTAACAAAATGCCAATTGAACCCCAAGTCACACTCAGGCCATGCACTTATATGCTACTGCACAACATGCAATCTTTCTCAAAACGATCTTTTCTCCGTGAAAACATCCCAGCAACACCACGTGACAATGTGTCTGATCATCAAATGCGTTATAATTACTCCAAAAATATTCCAATCATAGTAGATACACCACCAGATGGTGCAAAAACAATCCGAATTGGCATTTTCCAAACGGAGGCGCCATGTTGTTTAGTTGTCGCAGCTGCTCTCGCGAGATTTGACATGGGTTACATACAAGGTCAGCTGACTTGTAGAGTGAGATTTCTCGAGACTGAATGACCTTTCACCCACCGGCGCGGGAGCTTTTGACAGAAGTAGTTCGCGAGTTGTTTTTGTTGACACTTGGGCATTTAAACATGTCATCCCGCGGCACGAAACGGAAGAAAGCCAAAGACTGTCCGGGGCAGAAGAAGATTACTTCTTTCTTTTTCAATGTTGACAGACAATTTGTTACAATTTCCATCTCAGATAGCCTCAGAATGTCCCATTGTGGCCTCAATTTTTCAAAGGCTTCGCACGGCGGAGGGGGGGACGGACAACCGGCACCATCCACCCGTCGCTTCGCTTCCTCGCCATGGTGAGCGCCCTCATACTAAATTTTTCTAGAAAACCCCCTGCCGTGGTCAGCGAGGGCCTTTCTGTGTGGAATTTGCCTGTTCTCCCCGTGTCCGCGTGGGTTTCCTCCGGGTGCTCCGGTTTCCCCCACAGTCCAAAGACATGCAGGTTAGGTTAACTGGTGACTCTAAATTGACCGTAGGTGTGAATGTGTGTGTGAATGGTTGTCTGTGTCTATGTGTCAGCCCTGTGATGACCTGGTGACTTGTCCAGGGTGTACCCCGCCTTTCGCCTGTAGTCAGCTGGGATAGGCTCCAGCTTGCCTGCGACCCTGTAGAACAGGATAAAGCGGCTAGAGATAATGAGATGAGATCAATCAATATGTGGCAGATCACAGAATCCAGGGACACATGTCGTCCCGGGGGCATTTTGAGTTATTGACAGATTCAGAAAGTACAGTTTCTAAGCTTTCCAATGATGCCTTCCATGTGGAGATCTGACAATATTTGAAGAATGTGTGGCCTTTTGAAAGTGTATACTTCTTAAAACAGAAAAGGGAGAAAATCGCCCTCAAAGTTTTCCATCTCAGCTACTCTGGGTGTAGGGCGGGCACATAATGGTGCTCATTTGCATGATATTAAGGAAAGCCCTACCCCCTACTAGCTAGCACGATACTACTTTCATGTAAACAAATCACCACGTCAATTTTCCTTCCATGCAAAGTATGCCCAACACAATTATGAAGTACAAAAATAAGTCCTAAAGTATACTTTAACGCTTTGTGGTTGAAAAATTACTCACACTGTAAGAAAGAAAGATAGCATGATGATGACACAACTAACATAACACTAATTTCATGTAAAGCCTCGGTCACAACCGGCCGTACAGTACGCGCTCCTACGGCCGGTCTACATGCAAAAAACGCGTGAAACGCACGAGAGCGCGCGCGTGATGTGCTGATTTTCGAGCCGCAGACCGGCAGCAGAGGTTCTTTGTCATGTCAAACAAACTCTACGGGCGCTTACGTTTTTTTCAGGTTGCAAGACAAACTTGCGGCCAACGTGCGTCTTTCTCCGTGAACAAAAAAAAAAAACGCAGCGATTTGGGAAACGCCAAAAATCACACGGCCAAAAAATCGTACGTCCGGTTGTGACCTAGGCTTAACCAAACCACAACACTCTCCGTTACATGCAAAAATAACCACACAGCCTTAGATTAATAAACTTACCCCATCAGAAAGAGAAACGGCGCCTTGCACACACCAATGCCTCCGATGGAATGTAGTCCTAGAACGGTCCATGTATCATCCGATCATTCAAGTATTCCATTCAATCTGGAAAACGAGGTTGCGTTTTTTTTGCTAGAAATGGTGATCTCCGATGTAAATACCGTGCGTCTGTTTGCTTCGCGGTGTTTGCTCCTCTACGCTCTGTTTAGTAACTCATTCCATAGTGAAATCACGCCTGTATGCAGGTTAAGTAGCCATGCGCTCAGCCCGTATCATACAGCTGATTCGTGGAAAAAAAAACCCAAATGACTTAAATCATCATGTGAATGGCCCATATGGTAATTTACCCACACCCCCCAGCAGGCTACAGTCCTGACAAAAACGAGACAATTTGCAACAAAAAATGTATGCTTTTCCAACAAAACAATCTATTATCTGAAATACTGATTGCATTCTTCAAGATCTCAACTTGCACATGATGGAAAAAAACAAAAATCACAAATTTCGAAAAAAAATGCTTCTTTTGCGATTATCTCGGATTCGTTTCGTCCGACATGTGTCCCTAGATTCGGTGAGGGGTCACATATGTAAACGGATCTGTTATTTGCTCTGCTATGTATCTAGTTACTTGTGGGTAGGAAATTTAACGTATCGGTATAAATCTAAGCGTATCGGATTTTAACTAAAGCGACTAAACATATCGGCAGGCAGAGCGAGCGTATTGGACCCGATACGCTAAAATGCTTTGGGGAAAACCATGCGCAAAAAAACAGTTACTTAAATGGGTGTTTTTTTTTTTTTGTTTTTTTTTTTTAATGGCGAGCCTGAACACACAACCTAAATCCTTTCTTGTGTGTGTTTCATTAAAATCTGCAAACTTTTTGGGTAAAAAGATATTCTTTTTGCATGATGCAAGTGTAATTGGTGGCATTTTGAAGTGCCCTGTTATTATAACAAAGAAAATGCTTCAACTGGTCAAGTCCGTATCATAAAACGCACGTCTGTCTCTAACCCAAGCTCATCTGTAAACAACAATCTTTCCTGTCTGTCTCTCTGGATCTCTCGGCATGCTCCTGTTTCAGGTTTCTTGTTGACAGTGTTAAATTATCTTTTTCCACTCTGCTGCTCTTGCTCTCTTTAAAGGTCTAACCTTTTGTACTTTTAAAGAGAGTTGGAAACAGGACTGAGCAGTTTGCACCGAGTCTGTATGCTAGTTTTTAGATTATAATCGTGTCGGTGGTTTAAAAGTTCGACTTATCAAATACCCTGTCCACACTAGGGATTTTGTACCGATACAATGCCACTTTCGTACCGCAACACCTGTCCACACTAGCAACTATACCGGTACTGTAGCGGTATAACTGTATCGGTACGAAACCCACAAATGTATGGGTTTCGTACTGGTACAGTATCGGTACTGTAGCGCTTCGCTGTAGTGTGGACAGATGAAGCGGCTCTGTATCAATACAAATATAATGCGCATGCGCAATGAACCATTCCTACTTCTTCCGGGTTATTCATACAATACAATACGCCCGTGCTTTCCAGCTGTAAATAAAACGTCAAAATGGCTCAAAACGACCGTGGAGCAAAGAAAGGGGGGAGAAAGGGAGAGGAGTAGGTCGGGAGGAAGAAAGGAGGAAGAGGGGAAAAGGGAGGGGAAGAGAAGGAAAGAGGGAGAAAGGGAGATTCGTTTTCTTTGTTTCTTTCTCAACTGCCTTGCGAGTTTTAGACGATTCGACTGAATAAATGACCACCAGAAATACAGACTGTACATGGACAACAAAAAGCACACACACGTTGTTTCATCCGCCATATTCTCGGAAGGAAGTTACTCGGTAACCACCAGGGCTTTGAACCAGAATTTTTTTCCTATTGGTTCGTTCCGAACAGAAACGGAATTTTAACGTTTCCGGTTTTGGGTTCCACCATTAAATAGACGTTCCCGAACCGGTTAGAACAAAAAAATTTCGTTCCCGGAACGGTTAATTACGTTCCCTGTCAGCGGTTTAACAAATGGCTATAAAATTATGTCTCTGTCTCATCCAGCTTAAGCCAAATGTAGGCTAATTCTATTACAACCTTCATTAAATAAAACAAGAAATAATTCAAAACAATTATTATTTCAAATGTTGGCGATTTGGATTCTCAGTATGTCTTCCCATCTACACAAACAGAAAAAGTGCCAAAAATGAAAGATAATTTGTTTAGTGTGTTACCAAAGGCTAGTCAGGCCCTATAGAGGGCTACCGCATGACGTCACCGCGCCGCGAGATTTTGTTAGGCGCCATATTGGAAGACCAAGTACACATCTATGCAAGTACATACATACATAAAACAAACTACACCTGAAATGTAGTCAGGGCCGGTTCTGCCCTAATCTGGACCCGGGTGCAACATCGCGCAACACCCCCCCCCAAAAAAAACACCAGTCTAAATCAGGACAACCATCACATAACTATAACTATAAACATTTTATATCAACTATTTTAACTAAATGGGCTATAATAAATAAGCCTGCAGGCAGCCACGGCAGGCTGCCTCAGAAAAGTAACCATTTGTCCTACCTTAAAACTCGTTTTGCATTTTCTGCCTCCTTTTTTGCCTCCGATTCTTGACCCTCCGTTTATTTTCTTTCCTTTTCTGAAAACCCGATTTGTGTCCAGACATTTTGTTCTGCTACCAACGAACTAACTCGTCAGGTCTCGTCTCTCGAGCCCGCGATGATTCCCGTGGGAAGGGCAACAACTGATACATTTTTACAAACAGCCAATAGGGAGGTTGCAACGTTCAGGCTCTTCTTTGCTCAGACACTCCGTAATGGAGACGTGATAGTAGTCCACCTTCCTGCTCTCTCCATTCAGTCAGCGAACGTCACACAGGAAGTGAACCCCAGCGGGTCATAGAAACTTGCGCAGGAGAAGAATGGCTTTTTTATTTGTAGGCTACGGAAACTTTGAGGAATGAAATAAAAACCGGTATTAACCGGTTACCATTATTTTTAATAAGCGTTTCTGTTCCGGAACATAAAAAATAATAAAGTTTCTGGTTTCGTTTCTGTTCCATGTGAAATAGAAAAAGTTCCCGGTTTGCGTTTTCGTTCCTTGAACAGGTTCAAAGCCCTGGTAACCACGGAAACATTTTGCGCACGCGCATTTCAACTACCATGAAAGAAAACCGCAAACATTTCTCGTGTGGACAGATGCACTAAACTGTACCGGTATACTTTATATCGATACAGTTATACCACTATCGTACCGGTGTATATATGTGAACACAGCAAAAGTGAATACTTTTTTTTTTTCCCCTCCCCCGAAACATCTCTTCAAACAACAAATCCCATCCATCATTCTAATCACCATCTTTATATATTTGAAAAAAAAAAAAAGTTACTCATTTACAAATAATTACAACCCCAAATCAGAAAACGTTGGGACGGTATGTTGGAATTGAAATCAAAACTGAAAACGATGATTTGTTCATAATCTTTGACCTGTACTGCACTCAGAATAATACAACAGCAGATATTTTATCGCATGAATCTTATTGTTTTTTCAAAATAAACACATTTCAATTTTGATTCTTGCAACACATTAAAAAAAAAGGTTTTGGACGGTAAAGCGTTTACCACTTTGTTTCCATTCCTTCTCACAACACTTAAAAGATGTTCATGGACTGAAGACACCAAGTGATGAAGTGTGTCAGGTGTTATTTTGTCAGAAGATCACACATTGAGTTGAAGTTTGGTTATTGATCAAGTTTATTCTTAAGTTTGGTTATTGGTTACTTTTTACTTGTAACAGACAATGACAGTTTTATCCAAAATATTTTTTCCTGCCTTAGTCGATTTATTTCCATTTCGCATGCGTGCAGCTGTTGTAAAGTTCAGTGTGTTTGTGTAGAACTCTGACTGTAGGTTCATTACTCGATAATGTCGAAATCTCATCTCATTATCTCTAGCTGCTTTATCCTGTCCTAGAAATCCGTAAAGTTTGTATGAAGAAAATAGGGTGCCAAGACTTTTGAACAGTACTGTGTTTGAGAATATTTTACATATCTTCTTTTTTTTTTGTGACATCCACCTCTAGGTTTAAAAAAAAAAAAACCCAAAAAAGCCAACTCTGCGCTGCGTCATGACAGACAGGATAATGTTTGAGTTTATAATTATTTAGTGTGTCGGTTGTGGGTGTTTTTATACAGACCTGGCAACCTGTAACTGAATCAGTGCAGGCAGTGTCAGGACACAGCACTTTTATTTTTTTTTTAAATAAACCAAGAGGTGAATGATCTAACACACACAAAAAAAAACAATCTGGGTTTTCTGTGTTGAATAAGGAAGCGGCTTCACCTGTAATGCTGGGCATACACTGTGCGATTTTTGGCCCGATTTTGACACAATTTTCACTCATGCGACTATTTTGGAGATCGGGCCGAGTTTTGGCTCAATCGTGCGTCTCGTATCGTGTAGTATACATGGGGTAACGACAAGCGATTAACACCTCACGATCTCCTCGCGATTGATCGGATGAAAATCAAACCTGTTTGAAATCCTGAGCATCGGATCCGAGCATCGGATCGTATAGTGTGAGACCAGGAATCGTAAGCTGCGTGCTGTTTACCCCTGCGAAGGGGGATTATATCATGGTGATGTCTGTCCCAGGAAGGCTGCTCACCTTCTGCATACCTGCCAACCTGTACGCATCTTGCGTAGCCGCTACGAATTTTTACCTCATTGTACGACTGTACGTTTTCACATTAAAAAGTACGCATATCGTCCGAACTCGCATTTCAGTCAAGTTCTTGCTGAAGTTGATACCGCTGATCTGTGAGAAAACTCAAAGCCAGAATGGAACGCTTTGCCCAGTCCCCCCGCCCCTCTTCCAGAGCATGTGGCTCTGCCCTCTTCTCCCCCTCCCCTTCCTCCTTCGCGTCTCTGACTTGAGTGCAGCGGTGCAGCCAGGTGGCTAGAGCGAGTCGGGGATTGAAACGTCGGTTAGAGACGTCGTTTTTATATTTGTAACAGAAACGGTTGTGTTTCACGTGTACTCGAGCTTCCTTGCTGTTATTTTGTGCATTTACAACACCAACAGTACAGGCTAGTTCTTCATTTAACTTGGAAGCCGTCACTCGAGGTTGCATATTCGATGCGGTAACCAACGAAACCTGATTACAGTTCCTCTCATGCTCTCATTGAATCACTATGATAAGTACCACTTTATTGATGCGCTCAACAAAACGTAGCGTGTTGTATATCTTAAGGGCAGTCGGTAACTTCTGTCAATGGTAGCCTAGAATGTTTGCAGATGATGTGAAGTCGAAAATTGGTCATCCCTCTTCTGAAAAAACCTGCGTGGTACTGCAGTATCAAATGCTTTTTTATACAGTATTACTGCAGTAAATGCAATATTTCGAATGCAAATGCAATAGTTTGCACATGAAAAAGGCATGCTACAAAATACTGCAGTGTACTGTATAATGCAATATTTTTACTGTATAATGCAATATACTTCCAACATGTTAAAAAATGCAAAAGTCTAAACCTATTGCATGGGAAATTTGTGCATACCATGTTTTGTGTTGAAAGTGCCTTTTTTACATACTGTATTAATTTAATGTGTTGATATTTATTTTGAAAGAGTGGCTCTGGTTTAATTTCATTTCATTTGCACATGTATTTAATGTTTGTGCTTTTCAAAACGGAAGGAAGTTCCCAAGAGCCATCAATAGCAGTTTCCCAAAGTCTATCAATAAGAATGTTTTACAAAACCGGACTATGTTCCCAAGGTCAATCAATAAAACTGGATTGAAAGTGTATTTTTGGTCTGCCGGTTGTGGTCTGTGGGGGCGCATGCGCGCCGGGTTGGGGTGAAGTTGACGCGAGGGGGGGGGTACTCATGAAATTGTAAAATTGTACTCATAACATTTTTTTTTTTTAAAGATTTTTTTTGGGGCTTTTTTCACCTTTATTATTGGATAGGACAGTGTAGAGACAGGAAATGAGCGGGAGAGGGAGATGGGGAGGAATCAGGAAATGACCTCGGGCCGGAATCGAACTCGGGTCCCCGGATTTATGGTATGGCGCCTTATCCACCTGAGCCACGACGCCCCATAACATTTTTTCAAGGTTGGCAGGTATGCTTCTGAAATCAACTCCTCTCACAATTTTCGGAGGAATTTCACGAAACTTGGCAGGATTTTTTGTTATGTCGGGAATACGCAAATTGTAATTTCATTACATTTGGTTACATTTTACCAGCCCTTGATTAAGAAAATTATAATTTGACAATTTCATGAGTGTGATTTTCCTCCTGAAATCAATTCCTTTCATAATTTTTGGAGGAATTTCGCCAAACTTGGTAAAAGGCATTGTTGTATGTCGGTAATATGCATATTGTAATTTCGTTCAGTTCGGTCACATTTTACCAGAGTTACTGTACAGCCCTTGATTAACAACCTTTTACTTTTCACAATTTAATGAAGGTGTGCTTGCCTTCTGACATCAACTCCTGTCTCAATTTTTGGACAAATTTCTCGAAGCTTGGCAAAAGGCCTTGTGATATGACCGTAATACTCCATATTGCAATTTAATTCCGTTTGTTAAAATTTTATCAGAGTTTTGACCCATGATTAAATAACTATTGCCGCTTTTCCACTACAAACGCGGCTGAGTCGGGCTGAGCCATGCCGTGCTGAGTCGGGCTGAGCGGGGCTGTTGGAGTTGCATTTCGACTACAACCGCGCTGAACCGTGCTGGCTGGAAGTGGGTGCACACATTGGGTGGAGTTAGCGAAAGTGGGTGGACGTCAGGTGATGTCGTTAAGCAGCGCAAACAGTGACATCAGTGAGCTTTTAAGCGGTAGTCTCACGACCCGAATAGTAAACAATAAACATGGAGGACATGGAGTCGTTAGTGTTGCTGGTCTTGGTGCTGTGGCTTGTTGTCACCGACAACGCGGACAGATACTGGCAAGAGCGTATAGATGAGGCGAGGCGCATAAGGCTTCAGAAATTCTCATAATTCGTAATTCTTCTCCTTCCGGGTTTACGGTGTTTACAGATCCCAGCGTGCTCGCGGGGCGTGTGTGGGCGTGTGAGGACACTCCTCCTCACCAATCAGTGCACAGGGGAGTGTCTGCTCACGCCCCCAGCCTCACTCGGCTCGCTTTGGCTCGCTTCAGCCCCACTCCAAAACGGTGCGAGTTTTAGGGGCTAAGCAGGGCTGAAGCGAGCTGAGTTGTGCTGGTTTTTGGTAGTCGAAACGCGAGCCGTGTCGAGCTGAAGCGAGCTGAAGTGAGCTGAAAAAGGGTAGTGGAAAAGGGCCATTTGACAATTTTATGAGGGTGTACATTCTCTTTTGAAATCAACTCCTCTCACAATTTGTGGAGGAATTTCACCAAACTTGGCAAAAGGCTTTGTTATAGGACTGTTATACGCATATTGAAATTTCGTTTAATTTGGGCAAATTTTTACCAGAGTTATGCCCTTGATTATTAACAAACTTGTACTTTGGCCATTTCATCAAGGTGTGCTTGCTTCCTGAAATCAACTTCCCTCACAATTTTTCTGGCTAAAGGGCCCGAAGGCGATGTCCGTCCGGGGAAGGGTAGTCGCCTCTGAAATCAACTCCTCTCACAATTTTTGGAGGAAGTTCATGAAACCTGACAAGATTCTTTATTATGTCAGTAATACGTATATTGTAATTTTGTTCAATTTGGTCGCATTTTACCAGAGTTATGGCATAGTTGCCAGCGGGGGGTATTGTGTTCTCCGAGCATTCTTGTTTAAAATGATTTTCTTTGACTTTTTTTTTGTCTTTTTCTTTTGTCCATCCTTGTTTTCCTTAACTCAGATATACAGGATGTAATAGTAGATTCATATTGCTGTCAAATTCACTGTTTAATCAAGTCCTTCAAAAGTCAAAGTCCTTCCCGCACCATTCATGGTGCGTTTGGGGGCGCCGATCTCAGTTTTGTAGCCCTCAGCCTCTCGCCTATATTACATAGCTAGGGTTACAGTGGGGGGGCGGGCCCTCTGGTAACCGCGAGAGTTTGACTCCCCACTTGCATCTGTATTGCAGCGATGGTAGTAGGCACCACTTTTATGATGGTCTTTGGTATAACCTGACTGTGAGTAGAACTCCCGATTGAGAGGCGGACACACTAACCACTAGACCACTCGCCGGCGCACTGTTTAATGCTTCTTGAAAATCACAACCATGTTCTGTTTTGATTTTCTAATTATTAAAATTTTTTAGAAGTAACTACGTTTTACCAAAACTTAATTTCAGCATGGAGCGTAGTCATGCATGCTGAACACTGAGTAGTGACAGGAACACTAGTATTTAAGTATCCATGACACTTTTGGGACTTCTGATCGGTGTAACCTAGAGAGGGCTGAATTTTATTTTTAAGCAGAGCATGAAGAGCAGGAAAAGTAGAATCGGGTAATCCTAGAACGCGACAGTCGACCTTGAACTTTGTAAGGCAATCAATTTGGTAGTCAGGGGAGGACAAAAATACAATCTGCGTTTAAAATAGGATAAGAGGAGCTGCCATTGGGAGTAAAGCCCTTCTAATTTTAGACTAAAAACATTACATCCTCTAACTAGGACAAGGGAAGTGGCAGTTAGCTTCTACACACCAAACGTGATGTGAAGGCAGTGATGTCAAACTGATTACTGTTTTTATATATAGATGCACATGGACTACTAAATATTCTACGATGCTCCAGGGTATCAGGCATAAGTCAGTTTGAACATGATGAAGCCATGTTCAAGCACTTGATGATGAATAAAGTCCTTTAGTACCCTGATTACCCCAGTAATCTAAAATTTAACCCAGTACTTGTACCACATTCTCCAGGTTGACTTAGTTTTATCTAAAATGTATGAGCTCAGAAGATAATTGAAATAAGCTGGATTCTGCATTCTGATTGGTCAGAAGGTGTTTTATTAATTTTCTACAACAGCTGCTCTGAAAGTAGTGCAGATTTATTCAGGTTTATATGTTAATCTAGAGTACTGCTGCGTACCGGTATGCCGAACCGGTACTGGACTTGTAAAAAGTTTCGGTTCAAGTCCGGTTAAAACTGGAACGTCGGGAACCAGTACTTGGACTTGCAAAAAAACTAGCACTTATGTATATTCTCCTTTTTGTTCTAAACCATCTAAAACCTTTTCTTTTAAGTTCGTTTCTTAAGACACGTATTTTTAAGTATGTTACCTCGCTTGTGGACAGTTTCGGCGAACACTTCCGCCTTCTTCAAAACAGGGACTGTTTTGAAGAAGGCGGAAGTGTTCGCCGAAACTGTCAACAAGCGAGGTAACATACTTAAAAATACGTGTCTTAAGAAACGAACTTAAAAGAATAGTTATAATTATCAGACCTAATGAATTTTCACTACACATCTAAAACCTTACGTAGATCGAGAAATTTGCGCTGAGAAAAGATGAAAAACATCGTGTCGGCTTCTGATATGGCGGCCATTACTGAACTCACGAAGTCTCGCAAAATGTCGCAACTGCTCGCGAGATCTGTGTGACGTCAAGGGAAGCTAGCGATGTGATTGGCTTAGACATAGCGTGGGCTGCTGTGGTCGCCATATTGGATATTTGGTAGTGTAGCTAACTCCTTTGTTTGGTCTACGGCGTCACGGGTCATGTAAACACAATGCCGTGGGGCTTTAAATCCAGTAAGGTGTGGGAGCATGTGACGAAACTGCCGCTAGATACTGCGAAGTGTAACCTGTGTATAGTAGTATAATGCGTATAGTCTACTCTACACTCTACCTTTCAGCAAAGTTTTAGGGATTTAGGCTCAGTCAGCTCAGGGACTGTTTACTTTAGTTTGGTAAATGAAGTAAATGTTTGTACTTTGTAGTAGTTCACTAGTTGCTGTCATAAGTCATTTGTAGACTAAGTGGCAAAAAGTGTATGTAACGTTTTTTTACATTTGTACTTTGTAGAGGAATGTAGACACAAGTTGGAAGTCTTGGAACACGATAAAACGGATGAGTTTGAATTTGAGTTGATTGAGTTTATTTCAAATTTTCAATTGATAATTACTTAGCTTACAATAGGTTCAGGTCCGGACTTGTAAGTCTGGACCTGAACCTGAATGTGAGTTTAGGTACGCAGCATTAATCTAGAGCCAATGATTTTCCATTTCAAAATCTGGCTTTTTCCGTTTCGGACAATGAAAAATTCCGTTTCACAATTTCAGTTCAAAATTGTTCTGTTTGGCTCCAGTTTAGTAATTCTGGCTGGCATAATTTTACTTGGGTTTCAAAGTATTGCATCTCTAGACACAAATGGTCCTTTGCATGATGAAGTAATTCATTAAAAAATATAATAAAACAATTACACTGACAGTAGGCTGATAAATTGCATTAATTAAAAAAATAAAGTGGGATCACAGATTGAGACAACTCAAAATACTTGACATACTGATAACAGATAAATCAAGAAACTAGGATCACAGTTGACTAAAAACCCATCTCATATATAATATATGCAATATAATGGCATATATAATATCTCAATATAATGTTGTACTGATGAATTAATATTCAGTAATACTTACTGAGCCTGTAATGACAATACTCATAACTGACTGTTTAAAAATATTACTCTATTTTTTTCGCGGTCCAAATCCTGCACTCTGATTGGCTGGCGAACGGGTCCGTATCTACGGTACGGACCTCTGGTGACTCGCTTGTTCACAACAACATACTAGAATTTTTTTTTTTGTCAAAGTTTATCTTTTTTGTAAATATTTATTTATAAGATTATCAAAAATCTTATAAACTTTTGCCAGCATTTCTCAGGAGAATAGCATTAATTTTACAGCATGGATAGCGATAACGACAGTCTTCACAGCGAAAGCGAGTTTTACTACCCTGAGGAAGAAGAAGAAATAAAAGAAAAAACATTTCAGGAGAAAGCTAAAACCTGTAATTTGCTAACACCGAACAAAAACATGGCTGAATCCTGAATGACTCCTATTTGTATAAATAGGGCACTACATAGGTGGCAGAATGTAGTTTTTTTTTTTTTTTTTTTTTCCTGCCATGGAAGTGCACTTGTATACCGAGGAGGAAGCCATTTGCATTACAGCCATGAATGAGGATTCAAAATGGCGGCTTGGCTCGGTTTTCCCTTTCGGGCGCTCTCGTTTTCTGTTAGAATTTGGTAAAGAAAAAAATAAACATGTTATTTACCAGCTTAAGGTCGGTCCGTATGGTGAAATACCATGACCTCGGCCTTGAGTACTGACCTCAGCCCAGAGGGCCTCGGTCGGTACTTTCAAGACCTCGGTCACGGTATTTCACGATACGGACCTCCCAGCTGGTAAATAACATGTATATCTCATCTCATCATCTTTAGCCGCTTTATCCTTCTACAGGGTCGCAGGCAAGCTGGAGCCTATCCCAGCTGACTACGGGCGAAAGGCGGGGTACACCCTGGACAAGTCGCCAGGTCATCACAGGGCTGACACAGACAACCATTCACACTCACATTCACACCTACGCTCAATTTAGAGTCACCAGTTAACCTAACTTGCATGTCTTTGGACTGTGGGGGAAACCGGAGCACCCGGAGGAAACCCACGCGGACACGGGGAGAACATGCAAACTCCGCACAGAAAGGCCCTCGCCGGCCACGGGGCTCGAACCCGGACCTTCTTGCTGTGAGGCGACAGCGCTAACCACTACACCACCGTGCCGCCACACATATATATATTTTTTAGTATACCACAAAAGGAAAAAAAAGAAACCTTTATTCGTCACATGCACACTTCAAGCACAGTGAAATTCATCCTCTGCATTTAACCCATCTGAAGCAGTGAACACACACACACACACACACAGCAGTGGGCAGCCACATCAGAACCCCTGGGGAGCAGTCAGGGGTTCGGTACCTCGCTCAAGGGCACCTCGGCCCAAGGCTGCCCCACGTCAACCTAACTGCATGTCTTTGGATTGTGGGGGGAAACCGGAGCACCTAGACGAAACCCACGCAGACATGGGGAGAACATGCTAGCTGTCTTGACCGGAAAGGCATGTCTGCTTGGGCGTTAGTGGTAGTTACGCAGAAGCCTTCTGCGGCAGTTACACTTTGACACGCAAGCAATGTTGAAAAAATGAATACAAGCGCAGATGTATTAAAAAAAAATCATTTTTTCCAAAAATTCCGTTTGGCAGTCAAAAATCCGTTTCACTATAAAAATTCCGTAATTTCCGTCAGTTTTCCGCGTCAGTTTTATCGTTTCTCAGACGCCAGGACTTGTACAGCAGATGCTCCATATAAACAAATTTTTTTTAAAAATTGATACGGTGAACTTTTTCTGTCGGGAAATGTTAAAAATGAACCTCGATGGAAGGAGTCTCCAGTGTCAGTGCTTTGTAACAGACAGAGCTAAAACTGTAACTTTTTTGGTGTTTTCAGGACAGAGAAGTTGTGGTTTCTTGAACAGAAGGTGCATTTTTATTTTTATTCTATCTATTTATCTATCTAATTTATTTTATTAAACAATATCCATGTAACTATAAAGGGATAAAGACCATCTTTAGTCACTGTGGTATAAAGAGGAATAAAACACTCGAATATTTTATCTTTCTGTAAAAGAAGTGCACTTCATTCTCTCTCTCTCTCTCTCTCTCTCTCTCTCTCTCTCTCTCTCTCTCTCTCCATGTACACACTCTCTCTTGCCCAGATCTACTCGGAGTTAAACCTTGAGCAGAAGCTCCATGATGGAGTATTATCAGATCCTAGGCATACGCAAAGACGCCTCTCCGGATGACATAAAGAAAGCGTGAGTAATTTTTTTTCCCCTCACACGTCTGATATTTTTACACACTATGGACGTTAGAGTGGATCCGTTGGACTAATTATAACTCCGGATGCCCGACAGAAACATTTCCACTTGACCACAGAACACTACGCGACCGTTATAAACCGTTTTCCATTCTTGGTTTTTATAGTTTGCGATAGAGGCATCAAGGAGGAAGCATGAACCCACACTACAGAGTAGTCTGGAGTTAGGCTTTTTCACTGTGAAGGTTTTGCAGTAGAGCTGATTCTGCACAGGGGGGAATAGAAATAAAACTGTCCTCAATCTTTTGCATAATTACAGCTTGTGCCAGAAGAATCTCATCTTTGTTTGGTGTTGATCTTGGCGAGCAGTTGATGCTAAGTGTCATTGCAGTATAGTCATTAGGAGTGTTTTATTATCAGTTTACTAACACGTCTGAGGTGAATTATGTTCCTGATGGTTTTGCCTCATTCCCATTGTCCTTGCAGTTACTTTGCTTTTAATAGCTTTTTGATGGTGTTTCATGAGCAATTTACCAATTTTTTTTTTTTTTGGTAAATAACATTTGTCAAATTGTGTTGCTAATATCATTGCATTGTCTATCCGTTTTGTAAATAGTGTTCTTTAGTGATTTGCCAACATGTCTGAGGTAAATATTGAGGTTTCTGACTGATTTGTCTTATTTTCATTATCACATTGTATTCAACAGCATCTATTAGTGTTTTATTAGTGATTTACCAGCATGTCTGAGGTAAATGTTGAGGTTCCTGGCTGTTTCATCTTATTTTAATTATCATAGTGTCTTTACGTTGTCTTCAACAGCATATATTAGTGTTTTATTAGTGATTTGCCAACATGTCTGAGGTAAATAGAGGTTTCTGACTGATTTGTCTTATTTTCATTATCCTAGTGTCTTTACATTGTCTTCAGCAGCATCTATTAGTGTTTTATTAGTGATTTACCAACATGTCTGAGGTAAATATTGAGGTTTCTGAGTGATTTGTCTTATTTTCATTATCCTAGTGTGTCTACATTGTCTTCAGCAGCATCTATTAGTGTTTTATTAGTGATTTGCCAACATGTCTGAGGTAAATATTGAGGTTTCTGACTGATTTGTCTTATTTTCATTATCACCTTGTATTCAACAGCATCTATTAGTGATTTGCCAACATGTCTGAGGTAAATGTTGAGGTTCCTGGCTGTTTCATCTTATTTTCATTATTATAGTGTCTTCAGCAGCATCTGTTAGGGTTTTATTAGTGATTTACCAACATGTCTGAGGTAAATATTGAGGTTTCTGACTGATTTGTCTTATTTTCATTATCATAGTGTCTTAACGTCGTCTTCAACCAGGGCTCTCAAGTTTTGAATGCAGACAAGAGTGGCATCCCCCCCCCACTGTTGGGGGGGCAGTTGAACGGGTCGCAGGAATTAATATTATTATTATTAGTGTTGTTGTTAACACATAATAATAATAATAATAATAATAATAATAATTATTATTATTATTATTATTATTAATTATTTTATCGTTATTGTTATTAATAACTGCTCAGACTTGCAGAAGAAAGGATGACACATGGCACTGACAATTCAACCAAATGCAAAGTCTTTATTCAGTTTCCATGTATTGCATATGTGTACGTGTGTGTGTGAGAGAGAGCAGAGAGAGGGAGAAAGAGAGAGAGAGATTATGACTGGTGTTGTTTATTGTGTTTGTTGCCTTTTTGGAGTCCTTCATCATTTGTGTTGTTGGCTCCCACTTAAAACAGTTCGGCTCAAGGCCAGCCATTTTCAGGGTCATGAAGAAGGCCAATGTCCCGTCCAGAGACAAGCTGTTTTGGGTTGAGGTTTTGTTCAGACCGACCATTGAAAATACCCTCTTGGCATCAGTATTTGAATGAGGAAGCACCAAAACCAAGGTTGCGATCTTTGATAGCCTCCCAAATTGGTTCAAGCCAACCTTTGAAAAAGGAACCAAGGGCCTCTATTACTTAAATGTTTTCCTTTGATCTTAATAATGAGCAAGTCATGTTGTGTGCAAAAAATTTCTTACTTTGTTCTTTTTTGAGGACATTCTTCCCCAAAACTCCTCAACGTCAAAGGATGTTGGGTCCTGGGGCATGGCAATGTCCATCAGTTGGTACTCCATAAACTCTTCACTTATTTGGTCCTGTTCCTTTGGGTCATGAAAAGGAAGGAGTTCCTGGTATCTTAAAAAGAGCACAATGCAGGGCTCGACATTAGCACTTGCCTGATGGCCCGGCAGTGTTTTTTACGTCTTTCAGGCCAGTTCGGGCCACTAAATTTGGCCAAACAGTGGCCCGGGCGGGCCAGTATGTTTTCAATACAAATTAACAAATTTTATTACTCATATTTTACCCAGAATTGTGAAAAAATTGCTCGTAAAATGCACCTTTTCGGTACGAGGTCCGCCATCTTTGTTTTTGTCACGCTCCGCTCCGCGGCAGGAGTGTGTCGTCTTTGTGCATCTTCGGCGCTGTTCGGAAGCATCATTTTGGCGGGAAAATAGCATCTTGTAGACGAAGACGGTTGCGGCAAGGAGACCATCAGAACGGTGAAATCTCATCTCATTATCTCTAGCCGCTTTATCCTTCTACAGGGTCGCAGGCAAGCTGGAGCCTATCCCAGCTGACTACGGGCGAAAGGCGGGGTACACCCTGGACAAGTCGCCAGGTCATCACAGGGCTGACACATAGACACAGACAACCATTCACACTCACATTCACACCTACGCTCAATTTAGAGTCACCAGTTAACCTAACCTGCATGTCTTTGGACTGTGGGGGAAACCGGAGCACCTGGAGGAAACCCACGCGGACACGGGGAGAACATGCAAACTCTGCACAGAAAGGCCCTCGCCGGCCCTGGGGCTCGAACCCAGGACCTTCTTGCTGTGAGGCGACAGCGCTAACCACTACACCACCGTGCCGCCCACGGTGAAATTCAAATAGAAATATGTTCAAACTCCACGCTCCCCAACCTGGCCAAGGCCAGGTAAACAGTTTAAATACGATCGTGCATAAATTAACTATCGGGTGTTAACGAACGGCTTCATTTTGAACTCGGCAGCCAATCAGAGCGCGTGACGTCACGCTCGGTTTACAACTCGCCAAATCGTAAAACAGCATTTCAACGCACGCGCTTTAGCTTCAGATGGTGTAAAATCGTTCAGACTTTGTATATTAATATCAAAATTTCAGGATACACTGCCAAGAAATATGGCTACACGTGTATCAACTTTTAGTGATTAAAGAATGAAGTTTAAATGTTGGTTGCTATGACTGAAATAGAAGAACAGATAAAATAATGTGGTAAATTAGATCTGATCCCATGTATTATATTATTCAAATATCCAAAGATGAAGAAATCTATCAAAATAGCCAAACTAGGTCTACATTAGTTCATTACAACAAAAATAGCGATTCTGACCCTCTCTGGTACAACCAGACCATGCTAAACCCAGTATACCCCCAGTTGCTAGGGTATCTGCTGTTGCCATGGCAACGGTTTATGCAAATGAGCTGAATTTGCAAAAATTTACTACTAGTTCCCCCAAGGACATATATCCTGAAAATGTGGTGTTTATATCTTATTAAAAAAACACATTTCACCCCTTTTTGGCTCACCTGAGCATACCTGTTAGTTAGGGTTATAAATCACCCCCGAGCAGGGCTCGAAATTAACTTTTTTTCTGTGTGTCCCCCAGTGGTCCCGAATTCTGTGTTGTATTGTCCTGAATGGAAGCAATAGTGTCCCCATTTTTTTCCTCTCTGAAATAACCAGTGGTTAATATTATCATATGAAGTTACTATTATATTTGTAACTATGCGATTTTGAACCCTTTATATCATTTTTACAATAAGTCACAAGACACAAGCGACACATGTCCTATACATCATCTACTTCAAAATTACAGTTATTGCATTTTCAGTTTATTAAACTTTGGCGATCTCACTGTATGAATAGATACCCGTTTATTTAAAGGGGCCAACTAGCTCATTCAGAAAATGTTTCAACTCCCTACATCTGCAGTACACTTTAGTTGAAAATAAGACCCCTTTTATGTTCATTTCATCTACTTATACCTTGAATATCTGTTGGCACTTATAAGGCCAACTTATAATTTTCACCATTACCGTTATCCATTTTTATGAACTTTCCGTTATCCATTTGATGAACTTTCGCTGCCGAAACGTGGGTGCAAATGTTAGCAACATCAGCATAGTGCCAGGTCCTAGCCTAGTTGTGCTGCTGACTGACTAAACTTTCTGAACTAGAAAGACACCAAGAAAACTCACTTATTCTGTTGAACGGTATCTTCCGTCAATATCATCCGCATCATTCCTGTTGTGTTTTATAACGTGTCTAACAGTGTTCATTAAGTTCATTCAGTTGCTAGCGTTGCCTGCAGACCAGGCGATGACACTTTGGATCCTGAAGGTCCCGGAGACGTTATGTCTGGGCTTTCAGTTTCTTCCCCGCGGTCGGTCCGCTTCAACCACTTCAGCATTTTTGTTCTGGGAAGAGTCGGCGCAGCGTGTGCGGTAGCAATTCCATTCCAAGTCCATATAATGCGGACTCCAGCCGAAGATTCTAGAACAGAATGCGCTGCTCTGTAGCCTACGGATGCAGGTGCATCGAAAGTGTAGCTACTATGTATTTTTCGCTGTTAACGTTTTAAAATTAAAATTGACAAATTAGGTGAATGTCTACGTACGTGTTACGGCTTTGTAAATAATATTAATGTAGAACATTTTTTCTAGATCTATTTTTTCCCATTGTCCCGGGATTGTCCCAGATATGATAATTTTGTGTCCCGATGACATTTTTTATGGTCCCCGGGACGTCGGGACACCGTTAGTTTCGAGCGCTGCCCCCGAGCAGGTAAGGCTTTGCAAAAATCTCACTAGATTATTCCCCAAAGTCCACCCTTTCAGGAAATGTATGGCTTGTCAGTGATTCTCATGATATTTTATTAATTAAGAAATAAACCTTCTTCATGGGCAATGAAAATGTCCATTTAAATCCAGCATGATAAGGGTTAGTATGCCACCCTCACCTTTCATCCAGACTTGGGACTGGCCTGTGTGTGTCTTGTGGCTATTATATAAAGGTGTATTTAAAAAGCTCATTGTACTTCTATTTCTATTAGAATATCTACAGTGGTGAGAATTCAATATCTACAATGTTGAGAATATATGAGCCAAAGTTGAAACCATGACAAAAAAGGAAAATATGTCTACATCACACAGGGTGGGTTACAGGCAAAGCTTATTCTATAAACAAGTAAGTTGCATGGTGAGGCAAAACTTAGCTTATTCTAAAACTTGTACAAACAATTGTTAATGTAAAACAGTAATCAACAGCATGTGTTAAACGAACAGAGAACAAGAACAAAGGAAATTTTTAAATGGAACTAAGAAATTGATAGAACAAGAAATGCAAACAATAAAATATCAATGTGAACAAGATATAATGTTAGCAAAATATGAATAATCTTATTTTCATTAATTTCACCTTAAAATGCACCAGAATGCATGAATATGAATTGAAAAATCAAAATTTTTGAGGGGAGGGCCCCCAGACCCCCCTCTTTGCCTGTAGCAGCTGTGGTTCGGGTACCGCACGCATTCGGGCCACCACATTTTCCATTTGGGCCAGTAACTTTTCAATTGCACTGGCCCAATGGGCCACCAGTGGTAAATGCTTAATGTCTAGGCCTGCAATGTGTACACAAGACTGATTAGAATGCAGTGAGAGACAGATTTGTTTTGTGATCATGACCATTAAACTTAAAAATATGTAGTCATTATGTGAAAAACCTTGCCAGTCTAGTATGGAATCAATTTTGTGCCAAAATGTTCATACAATACTTTTGAAATATCAAACAAAAACGACAAATCAAAATACAAAAAAGTCAATTTTTTTAGACTGGCAAACAAATTATTCGTGTAATCGTGCAAAATATCAGTCTATTACTCTTCAGAAACCTTTTATTTGTGTTCCGCGTCTTTCTCAGTTTTGTTTGACGTAATTTATTTTGGTTGCGATTCCAGCTTTCTCGTTTGCGCTCCCTGACTTTTTGCTTGCAGTTTTGGCACAAACTTCATGTGTGGGCGGGCTGTCCAGGAATGCATTCCCATTGGGTAACTTGTGTTTGATTGACAGCTACGCTCAGAGATTCCCCCGGAAGCTGTTGCAGCCATTTCCTACTCGGATTCTGGCGGACTGTTTGACGAGTGTAATATCATAGTCGCCACTGAAGTCCACTCAATCCTTGTTTACCGTCAATGGATCGGTCACTCGTCAAACACTCCGCCAGAATCCGAGTAGGGAATGGCTGAGCGTAGCTGTCAGTCAAACACAAGTTAGCCAATGGGAATGCATTCCTGGACAGCCCACCCACACGTGAAGTTTGTGCCAAAACTGCAAGCAAAAAGTCAGGGAGCGCAAACGAGAAAGCTGGAATCGCAACCAAAATAAATTACGTCAAACAAAACTGAGAAGGACGCGGAACAAAAATAAAAGGTTTCTGAAGAGTAATAGACTGATATTTTGCACGATTACACGAATAATTTGTTTGCCAGTCTAAAAAAAAAAATTGACTTTTTTTTTTGATTTGTCGTTTTTGTTTGATATTTCAGAAGTATTGTATGAACATTTTGGCACAAAATTGATTCCATAGTCTAGAAAGTAGAGGGCATCTTCAACCCCACACTCAGCTCTCAGCTGCACATCAATATATCTCGCATGCTTCAGGAGAGCATCTTCCAACGGGAGTTTATCCATGGCATACTCCACAGCTCTGACCAGAAAGGCCAGTGCTGCCTGCTGGAACAATACAAACTTAATCTTTCACAAACGGGTCTTTCATAACTGACAAATAAAAAAAAAAATCTTCACTCTTGCTGGTATTCACATGCTGCTTTAAACACACGTTAGTGTCACTGACCAGCGTCTGTTATTGCCTGTGAACAAGTGGAGCTGTTCGCCAGGGGATCATTTAATTTAAACACTTACAATACAGCTCACCTCTGTAAAACCTGTAAACCCCCCCATCCATCCACTGGCTACTGATCAGCATCTGCGCTGTACCGGAAGGTATCGCACGAGGAGTGGGCCAAGATATTAAATAATTGTGTGTTTCAAATTTCTAAATAAAGGCAGACAACATCTAACTATTACATGGATCGGATTTTATCGAAGCACAGATGTATTAAAACCGATGCATCTCGATTTCATCCCCAAACTGCATCTATTCCTGGCTGCTCTACCGATGCACTCGCATCGCGCCCACACGCAGCTCCATGCTAATTATCCGGGCAACATTCTCTAACAGCAGGCAAGCTGTCATTTCTTGTGTCAAACAGGTTGTGAATTTGTTGTAACATTAAAACAGGATATGACTTCCTCTGGTCTCTGTGATGCTCGGAGCTCATCCTCATGGTGTCCACTGAACAAAACTTTCAGAAGATGGTTGGAGCAGAATCACGTGAACAATTCCCGGGATAACGATGCTTTTTTCATTGGTTGTTGCATTATCGACCCAGATACAATAGTGCTTCTGATTGGCTATTGTGTAGCCCCGCCCTTTTCCTTTATTTGATTGACTGGTAAGTGGCAGGCTCGACTCATGGGAGACGCACTTGTTTCCTGCCGTTTCCATAGCGATAGCGGAGCGTCAGAGAATTTTTTTTTTTTCAGCGTGAGAAATACAATGTGCGTGACAAAAGACCGAAAAGCGTGACTGTCACGCGCAATGCATGAGACTTGAGAGCCCTGCTTCAACAGCATCTATTAGTGATTTACCAACATGTCTGAGGTAAATATTGAGGTTTCTGACAGACTTGTCTTATTTTCATCAGTGTCGTTATGTTGTCTTAGTGTTTTATTCGTGATTTACCAACATAACTGAGGTAATTGTTGAGGTTCCTGACTGACTTGTCTTATTTTCATCATCATTGTCTCTTTACATCGTCTTTAACAGCATCAATTCATGTTTTATTTGTGATTTACCAATGTATCTGAGGTAAATGTTCTTATTTTCATTATTATACTGCCTAATAGGTTGTCTTACAGCCTTTTATTCGCATTTTATTTGAAAATTACCAGCATATCTGAGGTAAATGTTGACATTCCTGACTGATTCGTCTTATTTTCATTATCAGTGTCTTTACGTTGTCTTCAGCAGCATCTATTAGTGTTTTATTCGCGATTTGCCAATGTCTGAGGTAAATATTGAGGTTTCTGACTGATTTGTCTTATTTTCATTATCCTAGTGTCTTTACGTTGTCTTCAACAGCATCTATTAGTGTTTTTATTAGTGATTTACCAGCATGTCTGAGGTAAATATTGAGGTTTCTGACAGACTTGTCTTATTTTCATTATCCTAGTGTCTTTACGTTGTCTTCAACAGCATCTATTAGTGTTTTATTCGCAATTTGCCAACATGTCTGAGGTAAATATTGAGGTTTCTGACTGATTTGTCTTTTCATTATCCTAGTGACTTTACGTTGTCTTCAACAGCATCCATTAGTGTTTTATTAGTGATTTACCAACATGTCTGAGGTAAATATTGAGGTTTCTGACAGACTTGTCTTATTTTCATCATAGTGTCGTTACGTTGTCTTAGTGTTTTATTCGCGATTTACCAACATAACTGAGGTAATTGTTGAGGTTCCTGACTGACTTGTCTTATTTTCATCATCATTGTCTCTTTACATCGTCTTTAACAGCATCAATTCATGTTTTATTTGTGATTTACCAACATATCTGAGGTAAATGTTCTTGTTTTCATTATTATACTGCCTAATAGGTTGTCTTACAGCTTTTTATTAGCATTTTACTTGAAAATTACCAGCATATCTGAGGTAAATGTTGACGTTCCTGACTGATTCGTCTTATTTTCATTATCCTAGTGACTTTATGTTGTCTTCAACAGCATCTGTTAGTGTTTTATTAGTGATTTACCAACATGTCTGAGGTAAATATTGAGGTTTCTGACAGACTTGTCTTATTTTCGTCATCATAATGTCTTTACGTTGTCTTAGTGTTTTATTAGTGAGTTACCAATATACTTGAGGTAATTCTTGAGGTTCTTGACTGATTTCTTATTTTCATTATCAGTGTCTTTAATCGATGCTGTTAGACAATATGAAGACACTATGATGAAGAAAAGACAAGTCTGTCAGGAATGTCAGCATTTACCTCAGATATGTTGGTAAATCACTAATAAAACAGTAATAGGTGCTGTTTAAAGACATTGTAGGGTTTTTATTAGCAAGTTACCAACATATCTGAGGCAAATGTTAACGTTTCTGATGGATTTGTCTTATTTTCATCATCATTGTGTCTATGGGTCTGTCTCAGAAACTGGGTACTGTGTGGGTACCCCACTAAATATACTCAGTCAATAAACTATACGGTTTTGAATTCTGATGTTGGCTTTAATTTGAAATAAAATGATGAAAGAAATAATACAGATAAAACTAAATCTTTGATGTAAATACTCTATTCAGAATTTGGCAAAAATTCTGCAAATTTGTGGAAAAATGGCGGCTTGATCTGGGACATGATAAACGGTTGACTACATCGTGTTCCCTTAAGGTTGTAGTCCACTGAAAAGTCTACAGTTATCACTGATTGTATTTTAAGTTGTAACTTAATACACCTAAGGATTGGTGCGCTCACAGAATAATCATAACCGGAATAAAACATCATGCAAAATATTTCATGACCGTTGTAACTCCATTTTCCGCAAACCCAAAACCAATACGATCGTGTGTTTTGATCTAAACGGAAAGCCTCAGGGTCGAGGTCACTACCTCACCAAAAGTAGGAACTTAAAATCACTACGCCATATAAAAATTGTTATAAATCTGTGATTTTGTTTTTTAAAATGAAAGCTGAACGTTAGGTATAGAATATGTTTCTTACAGAATATGTTACGATGGTAGCTGGTCTTGTATGAATTTCTGAGCTATAAAATGAGTCGTGGTCTATTTTTTACCGTAGCGTGTTATTTGTGTGTGGGGAAGGACACACATTAACAATTTGCATGTGTAGAATGGAACTTTCCACTCCAACAGTTAGAAGTTGATCGTGCTTCCATTTGCGGTCTTTCTGTTACGTGAGTGATCTGTTCGGACGTTATCACTGAAAAGGTGAGTTTTGACAGTTTTATTTTGTTTTAGTCTTGCGGTATAAGGCAATAGAATGTTTCTTTTTATGCCTCCGCCACCTTAAGGTGCAGGAGGCATTATGTTTTCGGGTTGTGCGTCCGTCCGTCCCGAAACCTTGTGAACGCGATATCTCCAAGGTATCTGAAAGGAATTTCACCAAATTTTTACCGTTTGTGCATTTGGGGACAAACATGAACTGATTAGATTTTGAGGTTAAAAGGTCACAGGTCAAGATTACTGTGAGGTCAAATGTCCATCCCCAAATCACAACTTAATAAGGCGTGTAGTCTACCAGGCGGAGGCATCCCTATCGACGCCGTTGGCGTCGAGTTCTGTCTAGTTATTAGTGTTTTATTCAAAAATTCCCAACGTATGAGGTAAATGTTGATGTTTTAGATGGCTTTGTCACATTTCTGTCGTCATTGTTTTTAACCGCTACGTCCTAGCTAGCTGAGGCAGTCATCCCAGTTATTACCTCGCTAATTTACAGCATTCATATTTTTCAATTGTGTAAGAGACTGTTGTTAGTTTTAACCACTTGGATGGTGAGCTTATTGTCTGTTCCTAACGCATTTGATTTAAAATAGCTTTTTACTGAAACGGTTCTTCACGCTGCCGCGTTAGCCATTTTGCAGTCAAAACTGTTGAAAGTGCTGTGTGGTGGAGAACTTTTGTGGTTTCCAAACACAGCCTCATCCATCCCAAACAGAGTGGTCAACTCGCTGCTTTTGTGTTTTGGTGTTTTCTTTTGGGTCTATAAGTAAATCCCCCATTATTATGGAGTGTATTCTTTACTGTGGCGTTGGATTAGCGTTGCTGACTCTGCTGTTTCTGGTCATACACACAGCGGCACAGAGTCCACCTTGACACCTGATGGCTCGTTAAAGCCGAGGCATTTAAGATAAATTGTATTGTTGCTTTTGTGTCTAAAGTTAGCTTTCAAACACTTGCAAATTTTTACACAGATTTCTCTGGTACCTTAATTGGAGATGATCTCCAAGTAATTGTATAGGTAATGCTGTGTGTGGGTCTCTCTCTCTCTCTCTCTCTCTCTCTCTCTCTCTCTCTCACAGATACAGAAAACTAGCCTTAAAATGGCATCCAGATAAAAATCCAGACAACAAAGAAGAGGCTGAGAGGAGATTTAAGGAGATCTCTGAAGCTTATGAAGTTCTGTCAGATGGTAAATATCAGCTTCTATTACATTACCTGCTTGTTATCGATACGTTAATAGTATCAGAGATTGTATTGCATGAACTGTTATCGATACATCAAACAAATATTTCATATGTTAGTTTTATATTCGCGTAAAAAGGTTTAAAATTTTACGTGCATGACCCCTGAGAAAAATATATCTAACTTAATACAATCGCTGATCATTTGATCCAACAATCTTAAAATACCACCACCATGTTTCACAGATGGGATAAGGTTCTTATGCTGGAATGCAGTGTTTTCCTTTCTCCAAACATAACACTTCTCATTTAAACCAAAAAGTTCTATTTTGGTCTCATCCGTCCAAAAACATTTTTCCAATAGCCTTCTGGCTTGTCTACGTGATCTTTAGCAAACTGCAGATGAGCAGAGCAAGGCGTGTAATAGTTGGCGAGGTCACAAAGGACCCCAGGGTAACTTCTAAGCAACTGAAGGCCTCTCTCACATTTGGCTAATGTTCATGAGTCCACCATCAGGAGAACACTGAACAACAATGGTATGCATGGCAGAGTTGCAAGGAGAAAACCACTGCTCTCCAAAAAGAACATTGCGATCTTTGTTGGTTGACCACTCCTGGGGAGGGTAACAGTGGTCTTGAATTTCCTCCATTTGTACACAATCTGTCTGACTGTGGATTGGTGGAGTCCAAACTCTTTAGAGATGGTTTTGTAATCTTTTCCAGCCTGATGAGCATCAACAATGCTTTTTCTGAGGTCCTCAGAAATCTCCTTTGTTTGTGCCATGATACACTTCCACAAACATGTGTTGTGAAGCTCAGACTTTGATAGATCCCTGTTCTTTAAATAAAACAGGGCTCCCACTCGCACCTGATCGTCATCCCATTGATTGAAAACACCTGACTCTAATTTCACCTTCAAATTAACTGCTAATCCAAGAGGTTGACATAATTTTGCCCCTCACAGATATGTAATATTGGATCATTTTCCTCAATAAATAAATAAATGACCAAGTATTATATTTTTGTCTCATTTGTTTAACTGGGTTCTCTTTATCTACTTTTCGGACTTGTGTGAAAATCTGATGATGTTTTAGGTCATATTTTATGCAGAAATATAGAAAATTCTAAAGGGTTCACAAACTTTCAAGCACTACTGTAAATAAAAATAACTTCCGTAGTGGAAATGGCATGATTCTTCTTCAGTTTTTTTGGCAGGTGGCAAACAGCAAATTGGCACATTAATGCCACCAACTGGTAGGGTGTATGGATTAGATTAGATAAAACTTTATTGATTAAAGTTTTATCTAATCTATCTAATCCTAACTATGGATCAACCCATAGTTTAAACTCCAAGTACTAAAGTCATGATTATTTTTACGACACTTACCATTTAAGCTTTATGGCACGTCGCAAAACGTTATCCAAAGTAATATCTTTACATGCATTATCAAGAGGTACAGAAAATGGGATTTTAAGAAAATCTATCAAAAGATACAGCAACATGTTTTAAAATATTAAAATTTATTACTTTCTTAACCGAACAGTGTGCACCTACTATATCTAAAGGCAGGAACTGCAACACAGGATACAAGATTATGAAGATATGACGGCTAACGAGCAAGAATAAGATGTCAGATCTAGGTCTAATAAAACCCCCAGCTTCACTGGAAAGCAAGGTGTGGAATGATTTTGCGTTTTCAGTGGACAAATAGAAAATAGTATGCAAACACTGCCATGTTCAAATGCCTTATGGTAATACAACACATGTGAAAACATTTAGATCATCGTCTGCAACTGGCAGAAGTTAACCAAATATTATGAATTATTCTATCCACGTTCATGGGATATGAGCAATCACGTGCTCTGATTGGCTACTACTACGAGCATTGGCTAAAAGGCTACAGAGGGGTCACGTGCAGTTTCTTAAAAGGCGGTAATGCACCTTTAAGTTGGCTATTTAAGTAGTGTTAAGAGTGAACTGATGGTATTGTGTATCATGAACCATGTATCGCGATGCGTATCATATCAGAGCTTCATCACCGATACTCACCCCTACCTAGAACAGTCTATTACAACAGCAGACCTGCCAATATTTACACATTTTGCGTAGAAACTTTTGAATTTTATTGTTGGAGCACACTGCTATGAGTTAGCACTTAAAAATACCACAAATCTCCCAATCAACCAAGCAAAATACGAATCTGGAATGATTGACACTTGCGTAGCCCCGCCCCCTTCTCCCCAATTCATGTTAAAAATCTTGTGGCTGGTGCTCCAGTATCGAGTCCGTTTCCCCAAGTGAAATGCTCTGTGCTCACACAAGAATGCAGTTAAATGTATTTGTTATTGATGCACCAAAAGTTCAGGCACTTTCGCGAACTCTATTCTTTCACTCATGATGTTTTTAGGTCGTTTTTTTGGCTAATGCAATTTTCCTTGTGGGACCAATTATCCGTCTTGCTGGCTGGCTGCCGAGATGGATCTGTCGATACGTTTTATCTAATGTGTTTAGCTTCACGGTATTATTTAAAGGTGCCCTTCCACCAAAAACGTTCAATACTGGCTCTTTTTGAAATACCATAGTTCACTCCGAGTTGCATATGCATGCTGCATGTGAAAATGTAATTCTACTCCCATTCCCTGTCGGAAAAACGAGCGGATCTGAATAAGCCATACGATCTTGCGTCACTTCGTAAATTAGTATTCATGGCCTCGCCCACCTTGGCTTGCGACCGCCCATGGGAAGGAAGTTCGGATTTAATCGCGAGGACAGAGAGCAGAGCCGGTGTTGCCAGATTGGGCGGTTTTAAGTGGATTTTGGCGGGTTTTGAACATATTTTGGGCTGGAAAACATCAGCAGTATCTGGCAACACTGAGCAGAGCCCATCTCATCAGTAGGTAACGAAGAGGACCTAACAGCAAGTTGAAAACATGTCTGAACAAGTTCGTGCCTGTGTTATTTGTGGCAGTAACGCATCAACGTTGCATTTCTTGCCCAAGATAGAAGAGCTGAAGAAGAAATGGTTGGAATTTATCTTTGGAACACCACCAGCGAAGTATAATGCAGCGTTAAGGCCTCTGCATGCTCTTGCGACAAGGCTTTCGCAGATGGCTTTTCGCAGACAGTTGTAATTTATCGTTGAGCGGGGAGTATAGGCGTGCGCGATGTTATTCACCGGCACAACGCAAGGGGGCGCGAAGTCGCTAGGAGTAGTTGGTGGGTGTGGTTAGTGGAGTGTTTATCCTCTGGTTACTTATAATGACTAGAACTTTTTTTTAATTTTTATAATGACTAGAACTGGAGTTGTATAGATGTATGTACTTCCTCAATCAACCGCTCTTCGTGCTGCTCCATCTTCGCTCGTGTTTTTAAAAATGCCGGTCGTGAAAACAAACCAAACCGGGAAAGTAGGGAAGCGGAAGTGCGTGTACAGCGGATGTAGAGTGGACCAATCAGTGCCCTCTTGTCTGCGAGGCTTCTGCGGTGGTCACAATTTTTGGGAGGTGCGCGCAGAGCGTCTGCGAAGGTGGGGGGGCTACGCAGACACTGTCTGCGACGCTATCTGCGAGGACTGGGTTGTCAGCATAAATTGGCCTTTAGTACTGTGTTCTGATCATTTCAACCACAGTGACTTTTCAAACTTCGGTGCCTTCAGTAGTGGTTTTGCTTCGAGGTTGCATTTAATCCCTGGATCTGTACCGTCAAGACGATCGACCACCAGCTCACAAGCTGTAAGTAAAACATGAACTTTTTGTTCGAAGGTTTTTGTTACAAAATAGCATGTTCATATTCTCCACGTTAGCATGCATGAGATGGTCACAAGCTAGGCAGGGATGAGAGTTTCTCGCTTTTTCTGAGTAAAAAACGAGCTTTTTATATTATGCCAAATCTGTTGAGAATTTTTTTTTTAATTAATTTCGTGGGGTTGGGGTATGTTCCTTCATGCTGTTCAAACTTTATTAACGCCAACGATGTTTACACATTTGTAAGTCGCCATCTTTAGTCTCGTTTAATCTCGTTGAATGTGATGTAAAATTCGTGTTATCTACATTGTTATTGGTCAAAACATCGACGTCGAGACCATAATAGCCAATCAAAACAGTTTTTACAAAGACACCCACATCCTTTTTTTGTCACTCGTTCATTTTCTTCATTTTTGTTCAGTAAAAACCCAAACATTTGTTGAATTTATTTTATTTCCTTGCCTCGCACATCAATGACGTCAGCGCATGGTATTTTTCCTTTCGCGGTTTGTTCCTTCTCTCTCGCCGTAGTAAGACACCCACATCTGCTTGTTCTGACCCACTGGAGGTAGCGTCACAGTGCTGTTAGCCAATCAGAGGTAACACGTTTACATGTCATGAATATTAATGAGTAAGAGCTGAAATCTTGTCGTTCTCCCGCCACCCACTCCTCCAGCAAACTAGAACAGCCTGAAACAGGAGAACCACAGCGTTTTTTTTTTTTTTTCACCAAAACCGGCTCACAGGGCATTCATTCATACTAGAGACCACCGCACAATTAATGAAAAAATGATGCAAGGGGACCTTTAAGCTTTCTGGATAAAATGTGCTCCAAAATGTCACTTCTTCACTTTAATGCCAGCAGCTATCCTGTCAGGTGGTGATTTCACCAGGTACACTACTGTTCAAAAGTTTGGGGTCACTTTGAAATGTCCTTATTTTTGAAAGAAAAGCACTGTTCTTTTCAATGAAGATGACTTTAAACTAATCAGAAATCCACTCTATACATTGCTAATGTGGTAAATGACTATTCTAGCTGCAAATGTCTGGTTTTTGGTGCAATATCTCCATAGGTGTATAGAGGCCCATTTCCAGCAACTATCACTCCAGTGTTCTAATGGTGCAATGTGTTTGCTCATTGCCTCAGAAGGCTAATGGATGATTAGAAAACCCTTGTACAATCATGTTACCACAGCTGAAAACAGTTGAGCTCTTTAGAGAAGCTATTAAACTGACCTTCCTTTGAGCAGATTGAGTTTCTGGAGCATCACATTTGTGGGGTCGATTAAATGCTCAAAATGGCCAGAAAAATGTCTTGACTATATTTTCGATTCGTTTTACAACTTATGGTGGTAAATAAAATTGTGACTTTTCATGGAAAACACAAAATTGTCTGGGTGACCCCAAACTTTTGAACGGTAGTGTAAGTGGTGAGATCTGGCCCACTTTTACACTGATTTGGTATAATTCGGCAGAAGTTTGTGGGCTGATTCTGTTTTCTCTGCAATCTTTGTATGGAAATGACATCTGGTGATATTTCAGACGTGCCAAAGTCATAATCCTTGAACATATAAAAGTGTCATGTAATTGCTTGGAGATGAAATATTGGATGTACAGTACTTGTGTATATTTGTGCTTCATATCCAATAAATCAGGGTTTGTCACCGAGCAGGCCCATTAAATTATTTCACCAAACCAGGCACAACACTTGAAACAACAGGGACGGATCCAGACTGATGCATGTGCATCAGTTAGAAATATATGTGCACCACTTGGCATCGGTCACAGGGCATTTGTTTACCACTAGCCGGCTACGTGGGCTATAGCCACGCTCAACCAGCAGACCAATTCAAGTTCAAAGAGGACATGTCCTCTTGCACAATGAAATTCTTAGTTTGCTGTCCACCGTGAATGCCAATTACAAATAAATAAATAGGCGGAAGAAATAATACAAAGTAAAGGCAATATAGTGCAAGATAAAAGCAAAAAACACCCAGTATAGTACAAAATAAAGGTAAATGTAGTGCAAAATGGGTAGTGTAATACAAAAATAAGGCATTGATCAGACGTAGCAGCAAAAAGGGCAGTAATGTGCAAACAATGTAACCAGATGTAAACAGTCAAGGAAACAGCAACAAAAAGGGCAGCAATGTGCAAACAAATGTAAACAGTCAAGGACAGTTTACAGGGAGGTAGTCCATGGTTATAGACCCCTGTCAGCTGTTCAGGAGTCTGATGATGGTGGGAAAGAAAGAGTTCTTTAGTCTGACAGTCTTACATTTCACACTTCTGTACCTCCGGCCTGAGGGTAGAAGTGTGAACAGTCCGTGCTGGGGGTGGGTGGGGTCTTTGAGGATGGAGGCAGCTCTCCTGTGGACTCTGCAGTGGTAGATGCTCTGCAGAGAGGGCAATGGAGTTTTGGTGATCATCTTAGCAGTCTTCACCAGCCTCTGCAGGCGTTTGCGGTCCATAGCTGTAGCGCTGCCGTACCATACAGTGAAGCAGTTGGTCAGGATGCTCTCAATCATGCAGCTGTAGAAGTTGCTGAGGATTTTAGGTGACATACTAAACTTCCTCAGCCTCCTCAGAAAGTACAGTCGCTGTTGAGCCTTCCTAACCAGCTGTGTGGTGTTAAGTGTCCATGTGAGGTCCTCACTGATGTGAACACCCAGGTATTTGAAGCTGCTCACCCTTTCCACCTCATGCTCCCGGATGAACAGTAGCCAATGGTTCAGGGTCTGAGCACCTGTGGTAAGCGGTGATGCTTACCTGACCTGTATTCTCATGATGCTTTGTATAGCGTGACCTGAGACAAAGAATCTAGGTCAAACTAATAAAATGCTCCAGAAAAAGGTCGAAATTTGAAATTCGCTGCAAATAATGGGCCAAGTTGTGGCGGCCTGGGCCAAGTTGTTAGTGGGCCATTTTTTGAAAGGTCTTTGGGAGAGGGAGGTGCCTGTAAAGTTTGGCAGGGCTCGGACTTTCGGTGGGTGTGTTATGAGTTTTTAAATCCTGGTGTGTGTGCAAGGCTGGAGCCAGGGCTCATATTAAAGTTTTAGGTGAGCTGCACTCACATGGGGCTTTGGGGGTGAATAGCAGGCCGAGCCACGGTCATAGCGGGCTGTGGCTGCCCTCTTTGGAAACGGCTTGGTGTGCTTTACGCCCCTGTGAAAATATTTCTGCAAATGTGCACCTGTCAGATTCTTGGGCTGGATCCGACCCTGAACAAGTAGAACACGAGAGCCGATCAACATTTGAAAAATTATCCTGCAGTTCAGTGACTCTAGTTTTAATGCCTCAATCACATCTGAGATTCTCGTTAGTGCAGTATTTCTAGAATGACTTGTTGAATGTTTATATTATTTATAGGAAATTAGCACTCCTAACCAGCAGATGAACTGATTTAGATTTTGGAATGAAACCAAACAAGGCTATAATTTTTCTTCAGTAGCTTCCTTCATGTTTGAAGGCTTACAAATTGGTAACAAGAAGGACTTGTTGGCGGTGGAGGAATCCCCATTAATGCAGTTGATATCAAGTTCTTCATGCATACCGCAGCGTCTGTAGCAGGTCCTCCCTTGGGGGATATCCAATTGTGCACTTGGTCCAAAGTATACTTTATTTATCTTCACTGGTCTGATTTAAGGAACTGATGGTATGGTGTCATGGCCAGTTCCCACCCACCAGAAAGCTTTCCCCATCGCATAACAGCTACCAATCAGGGAGGGAGAAGATCATCATGTGGTTCATCTGAGGCATGCGGCACCACTTGGCTGCATGTTTCCAAACTGCTGCTTATGCAACGTTATGGTGTGGCATAACGCACATGGAAGAAAGTGCCACCCACCCACTTCTGTATGCATGAGCTCACGGTCGCTCATGACTGGATAGCATCTCAGGGGAAAGACCGTATAACACCACTCTTTCCCTGAGAGCACAGGCCAATTTTGCTGTCTTAAGTTCCTGGTCTGGGTGGCTGTGGCATTATCTGCATTTAAACTAGTGATCTCCGGCTGATAGAGACCCACTTGGGAGTCCAAGACATGGGTTGTTGGTTATGAAGACAGAATATTTGAACGTGGATGGACAGAAGTGTGCATCCCAGAGTCCAAAGTGATGGTATGAAGCACCACTGTGAAACATCCACTTCGATCTGTTTTAATTATCGCTATAGGCTAATCATTAATGATGAAGCATTAAAATGTTGGGAATGGTTGTTGCCTTTTAAGATTATAAGCACATAACGTTATGTAACTGGACCTTTTACTAATGATCTATACATTTGTGGTTCACTTCACACCTCACGGTCATTGGGTGCCAATTTGGTGTTGAGTTTAGACAGAGACTTTGACCAAATGGACGTGTCCTTGCACAACAGACGGCTGCTTTTTAATCATACTGCAGTAGATATTTGGTTGCTTTCCATCTTCTAGCACTCCCAGGTTGATCTGTTTGCTAATTCCCGTCCACTAGCGAGCTCTCCCTCATCAATTAACAGCTACCAACCAGGAAGGGTGTGGGTTAGCATGTGCTTCCTCTGAGATATGGGAACGCCCACAGCTTTTCAAGCTGCTGCTGCTCATACTGAGTCTCAAGGCAGCGTGACGCATTCTCTGAGGACGTTTTTATTCACCCCCTTCTGCATACATGAGCTCACAGAAGCCCATGATGGGTCAGTGTCACTTCTCTAACAGAAGAGAGAGGAATACCAGCCTCCCATCCAGAGAGACTGGGCAGTTCTGCTGTCTTGGATTTCCCATCCACAGATGACTGGTACCTTCAGAAGCATGGTGTCCTCGTGATGGGGCCATCGTTATACCACTCAGGAAACAGTCCAGCTGTTTTTATAAATATTGGTGTCATTCAAGTTGTGTATGACAACTTGACTGGAAAAGATATATATAATATATATTCTTTTTTTTTTTTTTTTTTTAAGCTAAAGGTTGAGGAATGATTATGAATTTTGTTATAATAGAGATGATCATTCGGGATTAAGGGCATTACCTGCTATTTAAATTATTCAGGGTGTTAGTTTGAATCGAATCTGAATAATTCAGATTGGAATTTTATAATAAAATCTCGCGTACTTGGCAAAATTTGGGTTTTAATTTGATTTTCTTTGGTTGGTTTGCTTTATTTCACTTGGAACAGCACTGTGGTGCAAAATAATTTGGGATTCTGCTTGTATTCTGAATTGTGATTACAGGGCTTGACACTAACGGTAGTCCGACTGTCCGGGACAACCAAATGTTTTGTCCGGACAAGTCAAATCCGCATCTCTCCTGTCCGACGGGACGAGTTGAACATTTGTTGAAAATCAGCATTTTTATAGTAATCATTCCAGAGTTACATCAGTAAAGTTCCAGCAAAACCAGTTCAGTCCCCTCAGTGATCCGGCTGTGTTATTGTTTTTGAAATTCCGGGGAAGCCGAGTACAGCAGGTGTGTGTAAAAATATCTAACTGTAGATTATTAAACTTCATCGAAATCAGAGAAATGGTGATCAAAAACCTCGATAAAATGAATATCTGTGGTGAATCTTCATTTCATTTGGACATTCGTTGTATTTTTCTTTTGTATGGTACGAATTAACGTTAACCATCACAAACGTAAAATATTTCGGGGGAATTTTATGACTGTGCTGAACTCACTCACAGTTTATTTTAATTTACAACCTGATTCTGTCACCCTTATCATGTCCAACTTGTTTTCTTTTGGTTTCATTTCATCGAAAGAAAGTGAAAAAGATGACAGTCCTAACTCTTAAAACTGCAGATCAGATAATGGGTTATAACAACACACACACCATAAGGGGGCATTGGATATATTTTGTTTGTTACAGTTAGTTTGAGTTTTATTGAAAAATTATGAATCATTTAAAGCATAATGATGATCATAACTATACCTGCTTTTTGATAAACTTTGTTAATCACTTTCCTTTCATCGAGCAAGTAAATACATAGGAATGAAAAGGTTATGGTCAGGACTTGTCAGGACTAGGGCTGCGTACCTAAACGTAACATCAGGTTCAGGTACAGGTACCGGTACAGAGGTTTAGGTACAGGTCCGGACCTGTACCTGAACAATTTGACAAATTAACATGTGTTCTAACTTCTTCAATAATGACAAACATTAATAAACTGTTGACAACTTGTCAGTATCTTTATTCAAAGAAAACCGAACATAACTAGGTTTCCTACCTCACTTCTCAGTCTCACACTTAGTTAACTTGGGATGAAGACTACGTTCAGACTGCACCCTGAAACGACCCATATCCGATTTTTTTTTGCCCATATGCGACCTGTATCCGATTTGTTATTGACAATCTGAACGACACAGATCTGATTTTTTTTCACATGCGACCCAGGCCGCTTGGATATGTGGTCCTAATTCCGATGCATATCCGTTATTTTCACATGCGACTGCAGTCTGACCGGACAGGTCGCATTCATGCGACCTACACGTCATCAACAAGAGACAAACGTCACTATTCTGCGTTGGCTAATCCCGCCTCTTTGGTGGAAAACAACAACATTTTGTACAGTTTTCAGAATTTAAATAGACTTTTATAGAATTGATCAAGCTAATGGTGGATTTGGTAGGGACCTGGATGTTGATCTGTTAGCCTGATTAAATAAAACAGTTTCTATAACTGATTTATAACTTAAACCATCCTGTACCACATCGCCAGGTCTCGCCTCATCTCCATCGCAAACTGCACTGGTGTTTATGCACCTTGAGCCAGCGCTGAGAGAAGTTGCAGAATTCAGCTGGCTATAAACAATCTAAATAAATATTTATAAAAATGTAGAAAAAGTTTATTAATATGACGAAATAAATATGTGCAAATTATTAAGCCTGAATTAAGAGTTTGGTAATACAGCGGCCGTATCCCAAATGACTGCCTACTGAAGCTCGAGTGCACTATATAGAGTTTAAAAATCCATTACTTCCTAGTAACATGTAGTGCACTTATATAGAAATTAGAGAGACATTTAGGAGTCAACCCTCGTTACCAGGCTACACGTTTTCATTTCAGTTCAGAAACAAAAACACACACGAGACCTCACACTTTAACACTAACCAGATAATTAAACAAACAAACAAAAAAAAGAAATCATTAAACTTGAAGAGTGCGCTTTTTTTTTTTTTGGTTTACGTATTACGTAGATGTGCTTATTACGTGTCAATTTGCGCATGCGGGACACTTTTGGGTCGTTTTCCGTTCATATTGGAGATCGCATACAAGTCTCATATAATTGGTAATGTGAACGGCCTAACAAACAAATCCGATTTCACAACAAATCGGATATGGGTCGTTTCAGGTTGCAGTCTGAACGTAGTGAAAAAGTCATAAGTTGTCTCACAGCGAGAAGTGACTACACTAGAGTATTACAGACTACGCGCAGTCCGCGGCCTATAACTTGCACGGCAAAATTACACAAAGCAGCAAAGGCTGCCAATGCCAGCAAAGGAAAAATGGCTGACCTGATTTTGAGTCTTTTCGACCAATCAGAACGCTGGATTCAGCCAAGCTCTTGTAATGTCTCGTGAGACTGTGGCGAGAGGATCTCAAATCAAAGATGGCTCTGATTTCAAGTTTCAGCGCGGCATTTTACGTCTTTTCCAGTGCTAAATTTTCAGCTTTGTGGTAGGATTTACGCATCTTCAGTCACAAAATAAGCAGATACTTGGTGTAAATTTATATCGGTACAGTACCGGTACTTCATGATCCGGTATTTTGGACCTGTACCGAATCGATTTTCACGGTACAGTACCGGTACACAGTACCGGTACGCAGCCCTAGTCAGGATAGGTGCTTGTCTGACTGGGTGAGTGGATTAAAGAGTTAATGTCGAGGCCTGGATTGGTCAAAAGATGTTGGTTTGACAGTAGTGTAGCTGCAAATCACAGGTTTATATTAATACCCTTGTTCTGATATGTTATTTCTGTAGTAACAGCAGCTTCACAGGGACTTGTACGATGATACTGCACATGAATGTATTAAAAATGTGTGGAATTGCTGTTCATGGGCACCATGAACAGCTTGGTCATGGATTGATTCCCCTTTTAACATCAGTGTTTTATCCCCGACTTGATGACTGACTGGATTTTGTAATTCCATACCCTCTGGGATAATGGACACACAATCTCTGGAATTTCCCACACCTTGCATGTTTCTACAGGTCTCTAAATCTTCAGTGTTTAGAGTTCTCGTTCCACAGAGTTGCCTCTGAAGCGTTTAAATGTGGCTATGATTCATTCTGCTGCTGACACTTGCACTTTGAGACCTTAAATATAAATAGACCCCCTCACTATCAGACCTGGTTCTTATTGGATCAGATTGTCTTCTGAGACTCTGTGAGACGCTACGTTTTGTGTACACACACTTTGCTCGCTCTCTCCCACTCGTGTGTGTTTCCTTCTTAAAGGAATACTCCGGAGTGAAATGCTTTTCAGGGCTATTTTCGCATGATTGGGAGTGCATACGTTGAGTTGGTAGCACAATCACGTCAATCGGTTGTGTTTTGAGAGGTTTTTTTTTTTTTTGTGATTTAAACCGAAAGCGCGAACATGGCAGTGCGAGGGGCATGTCGTTTCGCCGATACAAAACGCTGTTTTTAAAACCATTGCCAAGGTCCAAACAACATTACAGTTCAGTGTAAGTGATTATGCTTTGATAGAGCGGCGCTACAATACCACCATGCCCTTGACAGCAGCGGCTATGGGCACCGCCTATGCTTGATGCGACCAACGCCCAAAGACTCTGCGCCAGACGAAATCATGGCCGGAAGATAATGTGGTTTAACCCCCCCTACAACAAACGGGTTAAAACAAACGTGGGGAGAAAATTCCTCGCAACAATCAAGGATTGCTTTAGACGTGGGCATCCCCTGGCTAGGATTTTCAACAAGAACACCCTTAAGTTGAGTTATTCCTATATGCCAAGTTTGGCCGCCAAAATCAGCGCACATAACAAGAAAATACTGACGGAAACACCGGAGCCGCCCAAGATGTGTAACTGCTGCAATAAGACGACCTGCCCCCTCAACGGCGCGTGCCTTTTGCCTCGGTCACAACCAGCCGTACGTGGTCCTACGACCGGTCTACGTGCAAAAAACATGCGAAACGCACGGAGGGCGCTTGTGTGACGTGCTGATTTTTGAGCCGTAGACTGGCCGCAGAGGTTCTTTGTCATGTCAAACAAACTCTACGGGCGGTTAAGTTTTTTTCAGGTTGCAAGACAAGCTTGTGGCCAACGTGCGTCTTTCTCCACGAACAAAAAAAACGCAGCGATTTGGGAAACGCCAAAAATCGCATGGCCAAAAAATCGTACGTCCGGTTGTGACCTAGGCTTTACAAAGAACGTTATTTACCAAGCCACCGTTGAGAGTGAGCGCGGTAAGGAAACCTATATCGGGCTTACGGGGGATACATTCAAGTCACGCTACAATAACCACACTGCGTCATTCCGTCATGAGGGCAAGCGTCACGCAACAGAGCTGAGCAAACATATATGGACTCTAAAGGAATCCGGAGAAAATTATATACTGACATGGGACGTTATAGCACGCGCTCCGGCATATAATAATAGCACTAAGCGCTGTAATTTGTGCATCGCAGAAAAACATTACATTGTATGCAAACCACACCTAGGCACGCTAAACAAGTGCAGTGAACTAGCCAGCGCATGCCGGCACGCTAGTAGGTTTATTTTAGCAAACATCTTTTGAGTATTAAAGTAGCCGTGTACTGATGTTCTCGCTGCACCTGATGAGAGAGCAAGTTGCTCTCGAAACAGGCTTGTCGTGCGCAATAAAATCATGCGTACAAATTGCAGTATTTTCTCTCTTTTTGTTATATTATTGCTCCTAGTTTGAGCACTCTTGTGTCTGAGGATTACCCTATTCTTTTAACTACAAAAAAAAAATAAAATGTGTGTGTGTATATATGTGTGTGTGTATGTATGTATGTATGTATGTATATATATATATATATATATATATATATATATATATATTAGTGCTGTCAAGCGATTAAAATATTTAATCGCAATTAATGTCGCGACTGTCATAGTTAACTCGCAATTAATCGCAATTTAATCGCACATTTTTGTCACATGAAAAACCATTGTAATTCTCTTATCAGCATAAAGTGAATGGGCTTGCTCACCGTTCGAACTACGGGGGTACTCGGGGGATCCGAGATCCCCTGAAACAGACATGAGATCCCTTGAAAACATGATTTGGGAAATGTTGGGGGGTCTCTAAAATATTGGCAAAGTGATGTTTATTGACATAGCAACCATGTGTAACGGGAAGCATTTGCATATCCGAAGTGAGCACGTGATCGGAGATCCGCGCTCTGAGACGAGCGCAAGCACCCCCCCCCCCCCCCCCCCCCCAAGGGAAAATAAGGGACCCCCCCGAAAATATCGGCATAGTTCAAACACTGGTTGTACCAATGTTTTATTTATTTATTTATTTATTTTTTTTATTGCAGAGCATAACGCGTCTTGTCACAGCCACTGCAAAGTGGGGCTGGAGCCGCCGATGGGAAAACGAAACCTACCGTAAGCCGAGCACCGTGGCTCTTCGGGGGAGGGCAGAGGACTCTGGCTGTGCGGGGCGTGGCATCATGTCACAGAGCGTTAATCTCGCGATAAAAAAATTATCGCCGTTAAAATTGAGTCAAGTTAACGCGTTAATAACGTGACATTTTTGACAGCACTAATATATATACATACTTCATAAATAACTATATAAATATATAATTACAAACCGAAGTGTCCCTGGCTCTGTAAGTGTACGGACAGATTGTCTAGAAGACCGAATACAAAACATGTACCTTCCCGAAAGTAGTTGTTCTCCAGACGCCATCTTCAGGGGACAGTCCGTAAAAGTCGAGTGCAGAGCTAAATCCTCTGGAAATGCACAATTTCGGAGCATCACATGACCTCCCATTCAAAATTCCAACCCGCTTGGACTATAATGTTGTTGCATGCAGTTTCCTTTTAAAGGAGTACGCCACCCCCAAGTGAAATTGAGTCAGTCCCTGCAGTCCCTAGAGTTGGATGAGTGAGCCAAAGCGTTTTGCAGCCGACCCAGCCATTGTCCTGATCTGGAAACGTCCCGGTTAGCTTTAGCTTAGCGTAGTCGCTGTAATCCGGCGTGTCCAGCTAGCATTGTCGTTGCAAAAGTGAATCAAATAACTCAAGATTTTTTTATAATTATTTCTCATGACCTGTACATTCACATCGAGTACACATATCAATGCAAATTAACACGAAGGGATTTACTAGACCAATTTATATCTGGAACCATTTTCGGCCACAGCACAGGTAAAGCACCGCTGCAGGCGCAAAGACACCGCGCAGCACCTGAAAACCCTGGTTTCCCTGGTAACACTGGTGTATTGACGGAAGTTGTGGTGCTGCGCGGTGTCTTTGCGCCTGCAGCGGTGCTTTGCCTGTGCTGTGGCCGAAAATAGTTCCAGATATAAATTGGTCTAGTAAATCCCTTCGTGTTAATTTGCATTGATATGTGTACTCGATGTGAATGTACAGGTCATGAGAAATAATTATAAAAAAATCTTGAGTTATTTGATTCACTTTTGCAACGACAATGCTATCTGGACACGCCGGATTACAGCGACTACGCTAAGCTAAAGCTAACCGGGACGTTTCCAGATCAGGACAATGGCTGGGTCGGCTACAAAACGCTTTGGCTCACTCATCCAACTCTAGGGACTGCAGGGACTGACTCAATTTCACTTGGGGGTGGCGTACTCCTTTAATTTCGAACTAAACACTTGACTGTGTTTCCATAAAACGCTACGAAATTGTGCATTTCCAGAGGATTTAGCTCTGCACTCGGCACTCGACTTTTACGGACTGTCCCCTGAAGATGGCGTCTGGAGAACAACTACTTTCGGGAAGGTGCATGTTTTGTATTCAGTCTTCTAGACGATCTGTCCGTACACTTATGGCCCTTTTCCACTACCCTTTATCGGCTCGCTTCAGCTCACTTCAGCCCGACACGGCTCGCGTTTCGACTACCTTAGAGCAGCACGACTTGGCTCGCTTCAGCCCTGCTCAGCCCCCAAAACTCGCACGGTTTTGGAGTGGGCCTGAAGCGAGCCAAACCGAGCCGAGTGGGGCTAGGGGCGTGAGGAGACACTTCCCTGTGCACTGATTGGTGAGGAGGAGTGTCCTCACACGCCCACACACGCCCCGCGAGCACGCTGGGATCTGTAAACACCGTAAACCCGGAAGAAGAATTACGAATTACGAGAATTTCTGAAGCCTTATGCGCCTCGCCTCATCTATACGCTCTTGCCAGTATCTGTTGGCGTTGTCCAGGGGTGATAGCGTTCCGGCGCACCGCGCCGGATTTCCGGCGCGCCGTGGCTGGGGGGAAAAAAAAAATCTAGTTCGCCCATTGTCCTGTGTCATTCTGAGATGCGCAGATAGACAGTAAAGGGAATTCGGAATTCCCTTTACTGTCTATCTGCGCATCTCAGAATGACACAGGACAATGGGCGAACTAGATTTTTTTTTTTTTTTTCCCCCAGCCACGGCGCACCGGAACGCTATCACCCCTGCGTTGTCGGTGACAACAAGCCACAGCACCAAGACCAGCAACACTAACGACTCCATGTCTTCCATGTTTATTGTTTACTATCCGCGTCGTGAGACTACCGCTTAAAAGATCACTGATGTCACTGTTTGCGCCGCCTAACGACATCACGTGACGTCCACCCACTTTCGCTAACTCCACCCAATGTGTCCACCCACTTCCAGCCAGTACGGTTCAGCGCGGTTGTAGTCGAAATGCAACTCCAACAGCCCCACTCAGCTCGACTCAGCCCAACTCAGCACGGCTCAGCCCAACTCAGCCGCGTTGGTAGTGGAAAAGCGGCATTACAGAGCCAGGGACACTTCGGTTTGTGTGTAGGAACCCTGTACTCACTTCCACTGAACTGTAATGTTGTTTGGACCTTGGCAATGGTTTTAAAAACAGCGTTTTGTATCGGCGAAACGACATGCCCCTCGCACTGCCGTGTTCGCACTTTCGGTTTAAATCACAACTTTCTCAAAACACAACCGATTGACGTGATTGTGCTACCAACTCAGCATATGCACTCCCATAGCATTTCAAAGCATTTCACTCCGGAGTATTCCTTTAACGATGGTTGATTTATAGCTGAGCCCTGGAGGGCAGGCAGCCGTTATTAACACCTGCTTTAGGTCAGAACCTCCTCTCCAGCTGTTGGAACAGGTTTGTGTGTGTCATGTTGAGGGAAAGCAGATGAACTTCTGTTGCTTCTTCACTTGGCAGCAACAGCAAGACTCAATATCTCATGTTTCATTCCTGAGCAAATCAGGCTTCTATATTTTCAAAAAAAAAAAAAAGTAATTATGTGTCACGCCATGGGAATTTTGTACCAGATGTTCTGTTTACCGAATGTGTAGAAACGGCGTTGAAAAGCACACAATGTTTTGCACTGTTTTCGCTGGCTGATCCAGTAACTAATAACGAATAATCACCTCAATAGCGCCCCTACGGGATCAGCCAGCGAAAACGGTGTAAAATATTGCGTGCTTTTCAACGCCATTTCTACACATTCTGTAAACAGAGCATCTGGTACAAAAATCCTGTGGCATGACGCACATAAGCAGATGTCAGTGCTTGGGTGGTAAAAAGAAGCTGTTTAGGGTTTGCACACTCGCAGAAATATTTAACCCTAACTTTTAAGATTTATGTAGTTTTATTAAATGACAAATTCCCATTCACTTTTTTTTTTTTTAGATAATTTTAACATAAACCTACCAAATAAACCTTACATGATTCATTAGTGTAATAAAGATTATATATTTTGAATGCATAATCCTCGGGTTTACGTATTTAATATTAATAAAGTATAACTACTCTAAATGAATAATAATGAGTAGTTATTTAAAATACATAAAGTATATTGTTTGAATTGCATAATAATCAGGTAACCTATAGGTTAATATATATGCATCACATTTATGCAATTCGTTTCCATTCAGTACAATCTTAAAGCTGCTTAAGAATAATCAGACCAGCTTCTGGATTCAAGACATTTATTAACATTAATGCTTTGGCAGGACCCGAAACACTTTTTTCTTTAGAACAAATCTTTTGACGTCTCTCTCTCAACTTTTCCTCGCCCGTAGCTGTCGGCGTAAGAGAGGACAGTAGGGATGCTTCTCATTATGCCAACTTCTTTCCTTTCCTCTTTCCTTTCTCCTCATGCCTCGTTGTCGACCTGGGTAATGTCAGTTTCATATTGGACATTCATTTAACATTCAAAATAAAAACGTGATGTATCCAGGGAAAAAATAAGTCTTGTGGAATGAGGGTCTTTGTTTTCAAGGTTGGTTTGACAAGGCTTATCTTTGAATTTTGAATGTTAAATTAATGTCCAACATGAAACTGACTTTAACCAGAATTTACCGGAGTTTAGCTTCTTCTTTATGTCTTCTTCTTCTATGTATCTTTGGCAGCCGGCTTCCAAAAATTGCCCCCATTGGACTAACAACGTTTCCGGTTTCCCCATTTCTTCTAATAACTTCTATGAAAACCAATCACATAAATTTTAAATAACAGAATCATGTTTGATTATTTAAACCATATTAATATGTATTAAGTAATTACATTTCATACATTTTAGAATTGATTAAATTATGTAGATTATAATTAATTTTGATGCATACATTTGAAACGTACACATTTTTAAATAAAATCAAATAGATGTAAATGCATAAAAACTAACTCTGCCATGAATCATTTCTGTGAGTGCATTGTACAAAACCTGGTTCTGCTGGTCTGGAACGAATAACTCGAGATTCGGAGGTGGTGTCGCTTTGTTAGTCCTTTAGTTGAGACGTGAGTCATGGATACATGATGGCAGATGTACAAAGCAGCACTTAATAGGCATGTAATGATTTACCCAATTCACGATTCAATTCTCCCATGATATTTAAAAAAAAAATTACATGGAAAATTTTACCACAAAAAAAAAAAAATTCCTATTCTTTATCAACTTAAAGGTAGGCTGCCTTTCAGATTTTTCAAGTGTAGGTCATAAAAAGAATTTTCCATGACACCCAATTATTTTTGTTTAGTGGACCGAAAGCTACTGAATTCGAATCAGACTTCCAGTTTTTTTTTTTTTTTTAAATAGAACAATTAATGAATTTATCTCCACGTGGCCCTAAATTCTCTATTTTTTTCCTGCTTCACCATGACCCAATTCAAGATACTGTGTCATGCATCACATTGTGGGCTTTCCCCGTTCATGCAAGGTATTGTGGGATACAAATTTGAGACAGGAGAGAAAAATGGAGGACGTGAGTGTGCGAATGAAACGTGAAAGACCGACCGACGGAAAGAAAGCGAGAAGAAAAGACGTTATGTTGTATACGAAGGAAAGGAAACGCAGGACCAAACTAATAAATATGGGTGCTCAGCGAGCACCTCGGTGTGATCAGCTGTTCGTTTAGCGACAGAATGATGGAACTGTCAGTGCACGCTCAAAGGGAAACCTGCGCATGCGCGCACACACGGACTTCCTCTGTCTGCTTGACTGCGCGAAGCGAGCAACTTCATGCACATTATTTGCTTTAATCCCCTCGAATTAAATAGCTTCCCAGCCACCGAATTTTTTTTAAGAGATATTACAGAAATAAAGCTGTATCACAATGACCAAACTTCAGAGGGAATGAAAATTTGACCGATTTTTATGAAATCGAAAGGCCGTCTCGCTTTAAATATTCCTTTTGTTAAATGGGGAAAAACCAAAACCCTTTTTAATTTTCTTAATAACCAACAATAATTAATTTACCCACATTTGTAAAGGTTGGAGTAAAATACAATCGCAGACTTGACTGAAATATTACTTTTATTAAAAATTAAAAGTTAATAACAAATTCCTTTTCTTAATAAACTTTTTTATGAACATTTGTTCTTACATTTGCTTCTCTTTTCTTTCTTTCAACAGTCTGTAAAAAGAGAGCTCTGATTTGTTGTTAAATCTATTTTTTTTTTGTGTTTTCACACCATTAGAGCTGTGCCACTTCCACCTACAGTGAAGTCATGTGCATTCCAGCGAGTCTTATTGCATCCCCTGCTGTCTAAATAATGTAATTACGGCTAGGAAAAAAAAATTACACAGCCTGATGATTGTGATTTCGTTTTTAGGTCATTGATTTGAATCGTCATAAATTTGTACAGTAAGCCCTCAGTATTTGCGGGGGTTAGGGACCGAACATGGCTGCGAATAAGCCAAAATCGCGAATACTTGTAACCCCCCCCCCCCCCCCCCCCCCCATAAAACTGCTCACAAATGCTTATTTTGATGTCTAAAACACTCCCTATACCCTAGGCTATGATCCCAAACACTTTAGATACACTTCTGACCAATTTGTAGACAGTTTTCGAAAACATGTATGACAGTATACGAGCCACTGCCGCAAAACTCTTCCCTTCCTTTAGCATCGAGAAGTCCTACCTTCTCCTGCAGCGTCATTACCTTCTTCTGGTGCTTAGGTTCCTTGGCAGGAGCCTTAGAAGATGCAGAGCGTTTAGGAGCCGTTGTAGGGCATAAAAATTATTCAAAAATACCAAGAACGCACAACACGTGAACAAGTCTGAACTACGGGAACCGCGAGACTGTACTGTACAATGCGCTCATTCGTATCAGCCAATGAGCAGCAGCCCGCCATTCAAACTTCAGCCAATAGCGAGCGAGCATTTGGCTCCGAGAATGTAGCAGTGCGTAAACGTTCGCAGTGCGTAAACGTTCGATATGTTCACCGCAAATGACCGCGAATCGCTGAGATTTCCGCGAATGTATAGGAGATACGTTCTATATAAAATCCCGCAAATATGTGAATTCGCGAATATTGAACCGCGAATAGGCGGGGGTCTACTGTATTGCACGTTTATTGTTGCACGATATATTGTTACATGCTGAGTGCAAACTGAACCGTGTGAGTAGTGTAGTTGAATTCTATTTGAAACTTCTTAAATGAGGAAATAAAAAAAAAACCATAACTGATTACAACTTGAGTAATATAGATATTACTCAAAACACTTTGAGCTGAGCTTCAGTGAAACTGCTGAGCTGTTTCAAATAAACTAAAAAAAATGTCCATAATAAAGCAATGCACCTGCTGCTAACTTTTACTCTGCAGACATTTTGCTGTGTAATCAGTCCTTGGTTTAGAAAAAAAAACGTGTCTGATACCCCTTTTCCACCAAATCAGTTCCAGGCCTGGTTCACAACTCGTTCAACTTGCGAGCCAGCTGAGAACCAGTTTGCTTTTCCATAGCTCGCGGAGCCACGTCATTACGTCACTGTATATGTCAGTTATGTCACTGTATACGTCATGTCGCTACGTTTGTATAAACCTTGGCGCGAACATTGTGGCAACAACAACACGGAGAAGAAGCAGCAGCAGCAACAACAATAATAATAATGGATGACTTCACGTTTGTACAGCTGCTGCTTCTCGCCGCTTAAAAATGGCTATCTTTTGTGGTCTTATTGTTGTTGGTCTTAACAACTCCGCCCCCCCCCGCTGACGTAAGCGGTTCTTTCCTCTGGCCCAGCAGAGAGTTGGTGCTACCCTGGAACTGGTTTTTCTGGCCCCAGAGCCAGTTCTTTGTCAGCGGAAACAGAAAACCCGGTTCCAAACTAAGCACTGGCCCCGAACCAGCCCTGGAACTGCTTTGGTGGAAAAGGGGCATGAGAAATCTGTGATGAAGATGAAAATGGTGGTGGTGATGATGAGCATCCTGGGTTTAGATTCCCGGCCTCAGGCTCCCAGAGGTACATTTCTGGTTTGGGGTTCCTGGTCTTTATTTCCTTCCCACAGGATCCCAGGTTCAGTTTCCTGACCTTAAATGTCCTCAGATGGCTTTGAGTTTAGGTTCCCAGCCTGAGCTTCTTAGACTTCAGCCATATTGCTCACAGTAAACCCTTTATGTGAAGTGTGTGAGAGTCACTGAGCGTCAGTGTAGAGTTTGTGCTTCAAGTTGTCTCTCTCAGTCCTTTCTTTTAATACTTCACGCCACTGGAAGTAATAAATGTTCACCTCTGTTTTTTATTTAAAATCTGTCTTTCTGTTTTCAGAAAACAAACGTAATTTATACGACAGATACGGCAAAGACGCCCTGTCTGGAGGTGGAAGAAGAGGTAATGATCTGCTTGATCAGCATGAAACACACTTCATTCTTTATATTAACGTAAGTGTGTGTTCATTTTGTCAAATAAACCATCTTTTTTTTTTCATTTCAGGAGGACATTATGATGACCATTTTGGTGGTGTGTTCACATTCCGTAACCCTGAAGACGTTTTCAGGGAATTCTTCGGAGGCAGAGATCCATTCGCAGATTTCTTCAGTAAGAGTTTGGCTTCATTTCATGAGGAAACATGATAAGTGTGTGTGTGTGTAATGTACATAGATACTGTATATACCCACCGTGGTAATGATGAGTGTAATGACTGTCAGTCCATTACATTTATCAGAATGTGTTTATTCATTCAGTTTCGCCAATATGAAAAGTTGGGTATGATTTGGCTGGATACCGTTGTGGTCAGAAGTTTACATACAGCTCTTTCTCCGTGCTCTCACGGAAGGCGGTCGCATTTCTCTGCCTCTCCTTCCCTTATCTTCCCTGCTTCTGCTTCTTTGTCTTGTCTGTCTATTGTCTATGCTTTTGAGAGACACACTCCGCATTGCTCTCCAAACTAAAAATCATGGAATTGATAAACTGGTCTCTTCACGCAGTTGACACAATTTTCTCGACGAGAAGCCTGGGTTCGGGGGAACCAGCCTGTCCTGCCGGAACGTTCGCAGCTGGCTACACGTGGGAGAAGTGGCAGGTCGTGTGCCTGGCGGTTCTTTCTGTGGAGGACATTGAAGACATCTACCTATTCGGAACCATGATTACAGGACTTTTGCTGATTGGATTAGGCATTGCCCTGGTTTATCGAGGAAATCAGAAAACGGTGACAGCTGTCCAAAGCTCCATAAAGCTGCCCGACATGATTGAAGTGGTGGGCAGAGCTGTCGGCACTCAGACTGTGGCTATTCAGAACTTGAACCGCAACATGGAGAAGCTTTTGGCTTTGCAAAGGAAAATGGATTGATTCGGATGGACAGAATGGACAAATAGAGTAGTCGTGTAAAAGAATGCGTCTGCTCGCCCCAAGACCAAACAATCCCAATCTTATCTGCTCTTGGCTCCCTCAGACAGCACTGGCCTTAGCCAAGGCCGTTGCTGGGACAACGACTCCCCCTGAAGATCACTGCAGTGAGACGCTCTTGCATTCCTTCCCCCACTTCCCACGGTCGCCACTTTTTACCCCCAGTGTGACAAGCGGGTGCGCAACCAGCGCTATCATGGCTGCAGGACCGGACTGCTTGTTTGCGCTGGGTTACCTATACCTCTGCCCCTCCCCCCTCGGGTCCCGAGTTTTCATGTTGTAAAGTGTACTGTGTTATTTTGTACTTATGTGCTGAGGTGTTTTTTTTTTTTTATGTTCCCACACTGTACTCCCCACAGGTGCATAGTGTGGGGGTTGCTTTTTTCTCCTCCCCTCATGTTACTCTGTATTTTTCATCCCTGTCTTCCTGTCCTGTCTACTCCCCCTGTGTCAATTGTTTGTATGTATGTATGTATCTGTACAGATGGGTTGATGGCCAATTTCGCTGGTACTTGTGACTGACTAGTGACAATAAAGGGTTCATTCATTCATTCATACAGTGACACGAATGTCACCTTGGATATGAATGTCATGGCGATATTTGGGCTTTCAGTAATTTCTTTGAACTGTTCTTTTTCTGTGGCAGAATGATTGTACAGCATACAGCTTTAATAAAAAAAAAAACACTAGAATTTGGTGCACAAGTTTTAATTTTCTTTGGGTTTTCTGAAATCAACACAGGGTCAAAATTAAACATGCAAGGTCAAAAATATACATACAGAACACCTAATATTTGGGTAAAATGTCTCTTTGCAAGATTCACCTTGACCAAACATTTTTGTTTACCGTGAACAAGCTTCTGGCAGAATTCTGGTTGGCTATTTCACGACTCTTCATGGTAGAATTGGTAGAGTTCGATTTTTATTTATTTATTTTTCTTGGCATGGACTCGCCTTACAAGCACGGTCCATACAGTTAGGTCCATAAATATTTGGACAGAGACAACATTTTTCTAATTTTGATTCCGTACATTACCACAATGAATTTTGAACAAAACAATTCAGATGCAGTTGAAGTTCAGACTTTCAGCTTTAATTCAGTGGGTTGAACAAAATGATTGCATAAAAATGTGAGGAACTAAAGCATTTTTTAAACTCAATCCCTTCATTTCAGGGGCTCAGAAGTAATTGGACAAATTAAATAATTGTAAATAAAATGTTCATTTCTAATACTTGGTTGTAAACCCTTTGTTGGCAATGACTGCCTGAAGTCTTGAACTCATGGACATCACCAGACGCTGTGTTTCCTCCTTTTTAATGCTCTGCCAGGCCTTTACTGCAGCGGTTTTCAGTTGCTGTTTGTTTGTGGGCCTTTCTGTCTGAAGTTTAGTCTTTAACAAGTGAAATGCATGCTCAGTTGGGTTGAGATCAGGTGACTGACTTGGCCATTCAAGAATATTCCACTTCTTTGCTTTAATAAACTCCTGGGTTGCTTTGGCTTTATGTTTTGGGTCATTGTCCATCTGTATTATGAGACGCCGACCAATCCGTTTGGCTGGATTTGAGCACACAGTATGTCTCTGAATACCTCATAATTCATCCGGCTGCTTCTGTCCTGTGTCACATCATCAATAAACACTAGTGACCCAATGCCACTGACAGACATGCATGCCCAAGCCATCACACTGCCTCTGCCGTGTTTTACAGATGATGTGGTATGCTTTGGATCATGAGCTGTACCATGCCTTCGCCATGCTTTCTTCTTTCTATCATTCTGGTAGAGGTTGATCTTGGGTTCATCTGTCCAAAGAATGTTCTTCCAGAACTGTGCTGGCTTTTTTAGATGTTTTTAGCAAAGTCCAATCTAGCCTTTTTATTCTTGAGGCTTATAAGTGGCTTGCACCGTGCAGTGAACCCTCTGTATTTACTTTCATGCAGTCTTCTCTTTATGGTAGATTTGGATATTGATACGCCTACCTCCTGGAGAGTGTTGTTCACTTGGTTGGCTGTTGTGAAGGGGTTTCTCTTCACCATGGACATTATTCTGCGATCATCCACCACTGTTGTCTTCTGTGGGCGTCCAGGTCTTTTTGCATTGATGAGTTCACCAGTGCTTTCTTTCTTTCTTTCTCAGGATGTACCAAACTGTAGATTTTGCCACTCCTAATATTGTAGCAATTTCTTGGATGGGTTTTTTCTGTTTTCGCAGCTTAAGGATGGCTTGTTTCACCTGCATGGAGAGCTCCTTTGACCGCATGTTTTCTTCACAGCAAAATCTTCCAAATGCAAGCACCACACCTCAAATCAACCCCAGGCCTTTTGTCTGCTTAATTGAGAATGACATAACGAAGGAATTGCCCACACTTGCCCATGAAATAGCCTTTGAATCAATTGTCCAATTACTTTTGGTCCCTTTAAAAACAGGGTGGCACATGTTACGGAGCTGAAACTCCTAAACCCTTCATCCAATTTTAATGTGGATACCCTCAAATGAAAGCTGAAAGTCTGGACTTTATGTCCATTATATAACTATAACCTGAATAGGTTTCAGTAAACAGGTAAAAAAAAAAATTGTCAGTGTCCAAATATGTATGGACCTAACTGTATATTTTCAATAGGGTTGAAGTCAGGACTTGTTTTAAGCTTAATGTTAGCCTGCTTTATCCTCCACAACCAGCTCTGATGCGTGTTTGGGTTCATTGTCCTGTGGTAAATCCAAAGTCGTGTTCAAGTTTCTGATGGTTTATGCTGAAGAATTCTAAGGTAGCCCTCCTTCATTATTCCATCCACTTTGTGCAATGAACCAGTTCCACTGACAGCAAAACAGCCCCAGAGCATGATGATCCTACCACTACTACCAGCTGGTACAGTGTCCCTCTGTACATGGTGGTCATTGTGGCCAAACAACAAAATCTTTGTCTCATCTGACCATACAGCTTTCGTCCAGAAGGCTTTTTTCTTTGTCCATGTGTTCAGCTTCAAACTTTAGTTAAGCTTGAAGGTGTTAGTTTTGGAGCAGGGGGTTATTTCTTGGATAGCAGCCTCTTAGTCCATGGTGATCTGAACTGTAGACAGTGATCCATCAGCTTCCAGTTCATGGCAGGGCTGTGCCATGGTGGTTCCCAGGTTGTTCCTGACCATCCAAACCAATTTCCTACCAGCTGAGGGTGACAGTTTGGGTTTTCTTGAAGCAAAGTGGCTTGGCAAAGTGACTACACCTCACAGTAACTTGGATACAATTGTTTGAACTGATCTTGGAATTTGCAGTTGTTTAGAAATGGCTCTAAGAGACATTCCGGAGTTATCTGCGATCCTCTTTCTCAGATCTGCACTGAGCTCCTTAGACTTTCCCATTGTATTGTGTGTTGGTCAATCCAATGAGAATGAGTGCTGTAAACAAACCCTTTTTGAAGGCACAGAGAAGCTACCAGCTGTAGTCAATCATGATCACTAACAGGAAGTTAAGAGGCCTCGGCCTTGGCAAGATAAGAGACATTTTGCGAAATGTCAGCACCTCTGAATTAATAATCTAAGTGAGCGTATGGGAATTTTTGACCCTGTGTTGATTTCAGAAAACCCAAAGAAAATTAAAACTTGTGCACCAAATTATCTTTTTTTTTTTATTATTAAAGCTGTATGCTGTACAATCATTCTGCCACAGAAAAAGAACAGTTCAAAGAAATTACTGAAAGCCCAAATATTGCCCTGACAGTCATATCCAAGATGATATTCAGGTCGCTGTATGTAAACTTCTGACCACAACTGTACATAAAACACATCTTGATCACTTTTTATTGTCCATCACCTGAAACCCCGCCTTAAATAAGGGTTGTTTTACAATCAGGGTACAAAGTTTGTGTCACAGGGGTCCAAAATTCAAATTGATTCAAACTGGTTCGTGTACCAGTTTTTAAGTGAAGGGCAAGTTAAAGAACAGATTTCAGGTAATTTTTTGACGCGTGTGTGGTAGTTTTGTGTAATCTGCTATAAGATAAAGAAGATTAAGTGTAGCTTTAAGCAGGGCTGGGAGAAACAAATGAAGTGATTCTCGGAGAGGACTTTTTTTTTTTTTTTTGGACAATTCAGAATCCACTACTTCCATAGTGCTTTTAAATATAAGGCTGTAAGCTTTGTGTTAGTTGTCTCTAATATTTACGTCCCAATATCTTGACCACATTTTAGGATGAAGATAATCATTTTAGATATGTTGTTTTATATTGAAAAATTAGCTGTCTCGGAGAGGACATTTTTTTTTTTTTGACACAATTACACTATGTTCACACTGCAGGCTGAAGTGACTCAAATCCGATTTTTTGGCCCATATGTGACCTGGATCCGATCTTTTATTGACAATATGAACGACACAGATCCGATTTTTTCAAATCCGACCCAGGCCGTTTGGATATGTGGTCCTAATTCCGATTCCTATCCGATCTTTTCATATGCGACTTCAGTCTGAACCGCCAGGTCGCATTCATCCGACTTACACGTCATCAACAAGCCACAAACGTCACTATTCTGCGCTGAAGTAGGCGGCGGGTCTCTCAAAAAAAGTTACAACAACATGGCGCATGACATCAATGCGACTCCGCACCCACACTTTCCTTTGAACGGAGGTTGCAGTCACTACCCTGCAGAACGCCTGAGCCAAAACCCTTGCCCTCTTCCTTCTCAACCTCCTCCTTAACATCAGGCTATTGTGCATGTTCTGGCTCCGTCGCAACAACAACTGCATCATCGCCAGGTACTCCATGCTGGCTACTGTCATACACAGGAAACTTTAGGTTACTTCCATAAACACTGGCCATGCTCACTGCGTGTGACGTCGTCGTATCCTGCAATGCGCATGCGGAACACTTGGGTCGCTTTTCGTTCATACTGAGGATCACATACAAGTTGCATATATTTGTTAATGTGAACGACCTCAAAAAAATCGGATTTCACAAAAAAAATCGGAATTGAGCATTAAGCCTTGCAGTGTGAACGTAGTGTTACATACTAATTTGATCAAAATAGTCTGAAAACTTACTGGCATTCAACATTAAAACTTAACTATGTTTCCAATGATATGGAACCAAATATTTGTTTTATGGTATGAAGAATGATTTAAGTGCATCCCTTTTGGAGCTACCTGTGGTCAAAAAAACACTTTTTCTAAATGACACGAGTAAAGCTGTGTTCACATATACCGGTACGATAGTGGTATAACTGTATCGATACAAAGTATACCGGTACAGTTTAGTGCATCTGTCCACACTAGCGAGAAATGTTTGCGGTTTTCTTTCACGGTAGTTGAAATGCGCGTGCGCGAAATGTTTCCGTGGTTACCGAGTAACTTACTTCCGAGAATATGGCGGATGAAACAACATGTGTGTGCTTTTTATCATCAATGTACAGTCTGTATTTCTGGCGGTCATTTATTCAGTCGAATCGTATAAAACGCGCGAGGCAGTTGAGAAAGAAACAAAGAAAACGAATCTCCTGTTCCAACTGTTCCTGGCATCGCCCGTCTAGCCTGGCTAACGCGACTTCAAAGCTCTCTGAGCATTTGGTCTGGCCAAGCTATTAAGCCAAACCGTTTCCCAGAGCCCGTGGTTGACCCGCCTTCCTGAAATGCCTCAGTTTGCTACTGGTCGAAGCCAGAAAAGGCTGTGACGAAGCTTAAACCAATCACATCACTCTTTCCTCTGACGTATGCGACGCGACGGGGCTAACTGGTAGATTAAACTCTTACTGAAGCCGGTCGGGAGCAAGGCGAAAACGTCCTTCCTTTCAATAAATACCTCCAGGGCTGCTCTTTGCTCCGTTTTCAATGAGAACTTCCCGTTGAATGCTTTCAATACAGTATCTACCGCTGTGTTAAAGGCTTGCCGCTGCTCCATGTTCGTGATGTGAATGAAGCGCTTCCGGCATAGATTCTGTAAACAATCTATGGCTTCCGGTCGCAGTTCTACTACGTCACTGCCTTGAACACGTCTCTACCCAGGGCCGTTGGAGATGCTCAAAGTTTAATGGTTCCCGATTTTTCGGGAGCTTGGAAATGCTGTAGATAGCCTGCCTGGCCAGACTAAGCTTGGAACAGGCCCTCGTGTTGCGTCACGCTTAGGATGGGCGGGCCCAGGCTATCGCTCGTCTCCCCAAAGCTCCAACAAACGCATAACTTCGTCTTTGCTCCATGTAGCTCCACGGTCGTTTTGAGCCATTTTGACGTTTTATTTACAGCTGGAAAGCACGGGCGTATTGTATTGTATGAATAACCCGGAAGATGTAGGAATGGTTCATTGCGCTTGCGCATTATATTTGTATCGATACAGAGCCGCTTCATCTGTCCACACGACAGCGAAGCGCTACAGTACCGATACTGTACCAGTACGAAACCCATACATTTGTGGGTTTCGTACCGATACAGTTATACCGCTACAGTACCGGTATAGTTGCTAGTGTGGACAGGGTATAAATTTGCTAAATATGACACATATTGCCATACATTCACCAAAAATAACGTTATTTTTTTGCATGGTAAATAGAGCTATCACAGGGCTACAATAAACAACCAAGTTTATTTAGTCAAGCCTTTTGATATTGAAGATAGATAATAAGTGTTAAATGTGATTTTTAGCTTGCGTACCCTGATTGGAAACAACCCGTAAGCGTGTGGATTGTTTAAAGGTGCCGACTGCAAAGTCAGTTGTTTTATTGTGCGTGGCCTTTTCTTCTGTCTCGCAAGAACAATATCTTGCGGATGAGATGTGATCATTTTGATGTCCTGAGGGTCGCGTTTCTCCGTTTTGGACTGTTTTCCTCCCGCTTGAGGTAAACAGTACGGCCTTACAGAAAGCAGCTTTAACTAATTAGCATAACTATGGAACTGTGTCATACCAAGATGGCGACGCCACCAAGAAAACATCGTGACTCTGCATCGGCCTCGGAGAGTTTTGATTCGCAGGGATGGAATTTGTGGTTGACCGTTCGCGAATAGAGCCGTGAAACAAAAGACGAATATTTATATCTTTTCCCTGTTACAGCTTTTCTCTGTAAGATCGAAACATTAGATGTATAACTCCATACTCGCTACCGTGGAGTCGAGCCCATGCATTCTAACGCTAAGATGGCTAAGCGCTAGCTAGAATGATTTGGTTCTCTGTCCAGAAAAATGCCGTCATCTAACCTTGCTCTATCTTGCAGTTGCACTCACTAGACAGGCTTTCCTTTTCTTTTCCGCTGGAGGGAGAGCCGAGTCCACCATGTTTGCCCACGCCGACTTGTTTTGGTTAAAAGTAGGTCAGACAGACGCCCCACGGTGGTCATGTGGTGATATTGTTGCTCGCTTGCGTTGACAATCTCCAGAATCATAAAACGTGGGATGCTTTTTATCTCTGCAAAACATTTACACACAGGATACACTGTGTGTGTGCGCAGCAGTGCAACATCTTGAAACGCCGACAGCAATAGAAATAGCTAGAATGCCCCTCGGACCTGCCTGATCCATCCTGGTGCCCTGTGTCTGGTTGGAGTCTCATCGCATCGCTCCTGTGGAGGACGGCCCCATGTGGACAGTTGAAAGTCACACCTGGAGGACAGACGCTCTGGACTCTTACAGTAATGCTTTTATGGCTGAGGACTACAGTTGTCTTGCTAACTTTAGGACTGCAGTTGTCATGAACAGTTTTGCACTCAACTTTCCATCAATGAAGAGTTACAACATCAACGAAACTGACTTCATGTTAAAACTGTTAATGTTATATATGAGTAGCACACTGTGTGAGCACAATCGCTATCAGGCGCGTTAAAATGTAAATAACTTTTCTATAATTTCACCAAAACTCATTGAATTTTCAGCATTGTAAGAGAACTCCCTAAAGTATTATTCAGCAAAACCCCGGAATGATAGCACAAATCTAGAATTTTTTACAGAATTTTAGTTCTTAAAATTTAACGTAATTATGGACGTCACGCGTAACATTTACACCTGTGAAAAATCACTTTGAATGCTGTTTTGAAAGTTTTGATCAAATATTCTCTGTAATAAAAAATCGCCTTAAATATTATAAACAGTCTTTTAATGTATCAAAAAAAATTTTGATAAAGCAAGGAAATTCGGAAGAAAATTTGTTTTTTCTTTTGCTTGTTGTGCACGTCACGCTACCAAAATCTAACTAACCCCTTCACGAACAATTCCAACTTTCATGGACTTGTAGCGCGAATAAACCTTTCAAAAAATATATATAATACTTCTCACCCAGTAAATTAGAATCCTGGTGATTTATATCCTCGTAGCTTCAGTAGATCTAGAGATTTAGTCAATTTAGTAAATCCCAAACGCTGTGAAACACGCCAGCCATCTATGGTGAGAAGTGCTGCTGTAGTTGAGAAACTCTCTTTTCTCCCGCTTCCAACTAACTCCGTGACCCGTACCAAAATAACAATGTCACGCTCATCACTTAAGGATGATTTATGCCAAGTTTCACGGAAAAATACAGCGAAATAAACTTGCTAGAAGCATTTTTCAAAATCCCAAACATTATGAAACATTTCTTGTAGGGTTTCAGGTTACAAATTTCGAGAATAGAGAAATTGCGGCGCAAAAGTTTGCCACTAAACTCGTGAAAATACTCCATCCTAGCGAGTTTCACAACCGAACTAGGCTACGTGGCAGTCCGTGACCACCCAGGAATGTTCTAGAAGGTACGCTTCTAGGCACGTGCGATCGAGAAAGACGCCACGTGAAGGTAGTAAAGGTAGTATTTCCACTGTCTTATGACGTTTTTGCTTGGTTTAGCGCGATAAACAATGCATTATGGGTAATCATTAAAATGCTGATTTCAAGGTTAAAATGGGTAAAAACAACTAATTTATATAGATATTGTAAAAATTGTGCCTAATAGTTATTTCAGTACATAAAATCAAAACCTGATTTTTTAATTTTTTTCCCCTATGTTACACCATTGTGCATCTATAGCATGCGACTCATTTATAGTCATGCTGTCTGTTGTTGCCCAAATGAGGATGGGTTCCCTTTTGAGTCTGGTTCCTCTCGAGGTTTCTTCCTCATGTCGTCTGAGGGAGTTTTTCCTTGCCACCGTCGCCACAGGCTTCATCATTGGGGATAGATTAGGAATAAAATTAGCTCATGTTTTAAGTCGTTCAAATTGTGTAAAGCTGCTTTGTGACAATGTTTATTGTTAAAAGCGCTATACAAATAAACTTGACTTGACTAGAACATTTTACCCAGAATTCAACTTTGCAATCAGAACATTTAAAGTGGTGATGTCTGAAAACTGCACTGTGACTGGTGAGTGTAGTATCAGAGACAGTAGTGCTGTAAACCTGAGCAAACCGCAGTATTGTACAAATCATTAATGTGTTTTAGCACTTCAAAGGAGAGCTGAAGTCATTTTTAAACTTGCTTTATTTCTTAATTAACGTGTTATTCGATTACGCTTTTGATTTTAGTAACCTTATATCGTGACTCGTATTGGCAACTAAGGCCATCCTTAAAAAAAAAAATTCCGTTTCCTGTCCACCGGGTGAGCAAAAAAATTTTCAGTCGGGAGGGAGGGATTTTTTATTTTTTATTTTTTCATATGGATGGATAAGAAATCGCAATGCTGTTTGCTTTTTCTTTCAGTACTTTTTTATTACAAAAGCAGACACATTTAATAATATGACAGTTTAATCAACTGAAACTTGTACAAAAACTTTGTTAGCATTTTAAATGCTGACTGCAACATTTGCAAAACTTTTACAAAGGTACTTAAAATGTCCGACACACGGACTTTTTGTAGTTCTAAATCGACCGTTAGGCCTAGTTCGGATGAAATTACACTATTAAAATCATCACTGAATGATTTGTTTTTCTGAGTCTTTACTATTTTGTTGTTCGCTAGAATACCATTTTGCGATTTCACACTTAAGCAAATGTTTGAAAACTCCGGATCTCCTTCCTTCATGGTGGCTGCCGTTTTTTTGTGCCGCATGGCGCATGCGCAGAGCTGATTCGACAGGGCTTTCCACAAGCGCCGGCTGCCGGCCATACAGCCGACTACACAATTAAGTCCAGCCGGCTACTTTAATGACTATTTTTGTAGCCCACAGGCTCTAAATATTAATTTTCGATTTTAATAAAATTAAATGTGTGCGCGCGCACTCGGCGGAGGCAGTAGTGTGTCGGGGCCGTCGGAGGGAACAGAAGCAGAGATGATGCTTATTTTGTCTCCGGTAAACCAGTCTTCTCTCGTTCAATTACGTGCTGGCATCAAAAGACACCGTTGGTTGTAAATGAACCCAAACTGAGTGGTTGGAGTGTGTTTTCATACACAAATGGAGAAATGTTGGCTGAGTGTGTAATTGTGTCGCCCCACTGCAGACCGTTGTTGTTGTTAATTCATAGCATGCTCAGCTGCGTGAATGTGTCATGCACCGAAAATAAGAGATTTACAAGCCAGGAACGCCTCATGATGCAATACGCAAGAAAAGAAAGAAGATTTACTGCCATTTTACTTTGTATTTGAGTAAAGTGAATAAATAAATGGTCTGTGGAAAATACATTTAATCCTGAACTGCGTGCACAGGAGTTTATTTTGTGTGTCCCCCCCCCCCCCCCCCCCGGCTGGCTACTTATTTGTCATGGCTGGCTAGTATGAGCCTTAGTGGAAAGCCCTGGGAATGCGGAAATGTCAAGTTCGATTTTAGATTTACGAACCCGAAAAAAATGTCGAAAAACTGGCGTTAAAAAAAAAATTTCAACCGCACAAACGGCACTCACCCAGCCGGTGGACCGGAAACAGAAAATTTTTTAATAATGGCCTAACTGCAATTAAATATTATACTTGGCGGCCTATTCGGTTTTTAGCCGTGTTGAATTTAGTTCGTTTGGTCCACGGCACGGTGGTGTAGTGGTTAGCACTGTCGCCTCACAGCAAGAAGGTCCTGGGTTCGAGCCCCGGGGCCGGCGAGGGCCTTTCTGTGTGGAGTTTGCATGTTCTCCCCGTGTCCGCGTGGGTTTCCTCCGGGTGCTCCGGTTTCCCCCACAGTCCAAAGACATGCAGGTTAGGTTAACTGGTGACTCTAAATTGAGCGTAGGTGTGAATGTGAGTGTGAATGGTTGTCTGTGTCTATGTGTCAGCCCTGTGATGACCTGGCGACTTGTCCAGGGTGTACCCCGCCTTTCGCCCGTAGTCAGCTGGGATAGGCTCCAGCTTGCCTGCGACCCTGTAGGACAGGATGAAGCGGCTAGAGATAATGAGATGAGATGAGATCTCCATAGGTGTATAGAGGCCCATTTCCAGCAACTACCACTCCAGTGTTCTAATGGTGCAATGTGTTTGCTCATTGCCTCAGAAGGCTAATGGATGATTAGAAAACCCTTGTACAATCATGTTAGCACAGCTGAAAACAGTTGAGCTCTTTAGAGAAGCTATAAAACTGACCTTCCTTTGAGCAGATTGAGTTTCTGGAGCATCACATTTGTGGGGTCGATTAAATGCTCAAAATGGCCAGAAAAATGTCTCGACTATATTTTCGATTCATTTTACAACTTATGGTGGTAAATAAAAGTGTGACTTTTCATGGAAAACACAAAATTGTCTGGGTGACCCCAAACTTTTGAACAGTAGTGTATCTGCATTATATCAACCACCGGAGTGTGTGCATGGGTTGTTTTGGAGCCCAGGCTGTACAGTACGACCCGGAATAATAATGTGCTCCTGCTTGGGGGTGGAGGGGGGAAACTTCCATCACTATATTCCTAAGTTGCATGCGTTTTATTTCCCTGAGTGGCAGGACCAAGTGATATTGTAGTGGTGGTGTGACTGCTCCAGAATGGAACTAAATTCAGGCAGAGGGCTTATCAGAGTTGGAGTTGTGGGACCTGGTCCTAAAGTACCAAATCCAGGGGGGTGCCAATAATTAAGACTTCTGCTTGTATTTTTCATAGTTCAGTCTGAGGTTAAGCTAAGCAACCATGAAAACCCTAGTTTTTGTTTTTAACCCATATCCTTTCTCAGGGTGCCAATAATTCTGGAACTGACGTTCAGAAAGTGGTTAAAAGGTCATCCGGTGGAACGATTCAAACGCCCGGTTACTGGGGTCGAGGGTTAACCGCTGAGCCTCTCACAGCCCTGCAGGTTTACATGGATCCCAATGAAATGTTTGTATGTGATGTAGGTGATGAAAGAGGAAGTGGTTCTGATCCTCGTTTCTGTTTGCATGCTGGGAAAGTGCTGCGAGGACTTCGGTTCTAGTATTTAACAAATATTCCAAACATGTGACGAATAAAAATCTGACCATTTTTGGTTAAACCTGAAGCAGTGGGCTAAGTGGAGGGGAGGAGGCCTGGCTCTAAAAATTACTTATTTATTTATTTTGAATGATTTACTTGTTCCAGCATGTTGTGATGTTGAAATGCAGATCTCCCAGACGAAGTGTGTGTGAAGGATGGAAAGTGTGTACTGAGCCAAAAAGTATAAAATATTTCTTGATGCTGTAAAGCGAGTTAATCATGTGCAAAATGTTAATCATTATGAGCATTTTCGGGTAGAATTTAAACATGACCTTCATCCTGAGAGCTCTAATCCCCCCACACACTGGGGGGGGGTTGTTCCATTCCCTCCGCCAAATTATCAACACAGAAGTAAACACGCCCTTCTCCTCTTTCAGTGCATAAACACGGTGTACTCGTACCGATTTCAGGATTTACGGTACACATGCACATGCATGCCAGTCCTAAATATTTAAACGGAACACACATGCACACACGGTCCCGCTTGTTTCAGACTGTTTTATACAGGAGCTATTTGAGAAAGCATTCCTGTCGAGTGATGCAGAGCCTCTTCTTGGCCGTGTGGAAGTTCCCTTGCCATATTTAGCATGTCTGCGTGCGTTAAACACATGCCGTTATATCAACTGTTCTTCACAATCTCCGCAACATGAAAACACTGAAGGCTGCTGAGCTCAAAGAACATCTTTTCCCTAATGGTTCATATGAGCTGCAACGGAGTTTCTTCAGAGTTTTAGCTGTAAATGTGACAACCTGGGTGCTTTTGAGTCGAGAGAGAAATCTTAAACCGAATCCTGTTCAAGTTTAAAGGGCTGATGACACGAACATGACTCTATGCAACTTCTTAAATAAACTATACAACATGGCAAACATGTTAGATTTCTGTTATAATTACGTGAAAAGAAGCTGTTATGCAAATATCCAACTTTTAATTGCACAGCGCAAGAAAACTGGGTCCGTGGCTCGCGGCCATGTTGTGACGTCAGCAGAAGAACACGCTGCGGTTCACTGGCTGTTCTACTCTGGTTCTACTCAATGGAAATGGCGCATGAAAACGCCGGTGAACTCTCTAGTGCTAGTTCTTCCTCTTCTGGGAGTCTAGAATTGTGTTGATCTCTTCCGAATAGAATCTATGATAGCCTACCCTCTTTACCCTTTGCCTCTCATTGCTAGGCGGCAGTTACATGAAAGCCGCAAGCTTTCACAAGCAAATACATGACTGATATCATGCTGACTTTATGATTACATTTATGATTATCATGTAGAATCTATAGCTCTACGTACCTTTATCTTATGTCGTTTCACAACACATGTTCTGACAGGAGGACTGTCTTTGGATCCGGCATAGCTACTAGTAGACCCCCTCCGGAATACTGGCAGTGTTGCCAGATTGGGAGGATTCCTGCCCAGTTGGGTGGTTTCAAGTGCATTTTGGTGGGTTTTGAACATATTTCGGGCTGGAAAACTTCAGCAGTATCTGTTGCCAGATACTGCTGATGTTTTCCAGCCCGAAATATGTTCAAAACGCACCAAAATGCACTTGAAACCGCTCAACTGGGCGGGAAACCTCCCAATCTGGCAACACTGTGTAGGCACTGCTGATGGTAGTAACACACGTTTGTGATGAACTGAACACCCAAGAGATTCTTTTAAGCTGGGAAGGGTGTCAAAACAATCCAAATCGAAGTGTTCAGAGCACAGGACGGATGTTGGTGAGGGCTCCCACTTGTCACGAGTGCGCCTGACTTGCTTCACCCACTTCGCATGCAGCTCAGGATCTCTGGGAAACTTGAATAAACTTACCCCATCCTTGTAGCTTTTGGAGCAAAAGCCGGCAACACACCGCGAAGGCATAATAACTAATAAAAAAAAAAAATATATATATATATATATATATATATATATATATATATATATAAATAAATAAAATGTATAATAATAATACTAATAATGACAAACTGAACACCTGTTGCATCAACAACAAACTGGTAAGTTAGGAGGAAGGTTCTTTCGCTGACGTCATATAGCTCCTCCTCCTCTTTCGTCTCCTGGGTGCTGCAGCCCCGTCAAATTTGCCCAAATAGGCGCGTTTTTTATCATAACTTGTAAAATAGGCGCCTTCGTGAATTAATATATGGATCATCGGGAATTACTTTTTGTTATAAAACATCGCCAAAGATGTCAAAAACGTGTCATCAGCACTTTAATCAATAATGAAACGAATAAAGAACAGGACAATGAAGTCGCAGCAGCAGCTTACCAACAAATTTTAATAATAATAAATTCAACTTGTATAGCGCCTTTCTCACATGCAAGGCTGCTTTACAGTTAGAAAAAATAATTCACCAAAGGGTCAGGATGCAACTCCAGTGGCATGGCTGCCCACAATCCCACCAAAAGATGCACGAAGGTTTCTCAAACCACCTGCATAGCTGCCACGACACCACTGGGCAACGTTGTTTGAAACACCAATGGGGAAGCCATGGCCTAATTGTTAGAGAAGCAGCTTCGGGACCAAAAGGTTGTCGGTTTGATTCCCTGGAGCAGCAGGACCATGGCTCTTGAGCAAGGCACCTAACCCCCTACTGCTCCCCAGGCTGCTTTGGGTATGTTGTTCTGAATAAGAGCATCTGATAAATACTTGTAACGTAATGTAACCCCGCGCCATGCATTCACAAAGTGAGCACAGAAGCACCACCACAAACCCAAACCACCTGCACAGCTGCCGCAACATTGCTTGGAACACTGCAACAAGCACAGAGCGCTGGACAACCCCAATGTTAAGAACAACGAGCTCACTGCAGTCCATAGTGAGCACCACAGGCATCATCCATCGAGGACCAAGGCCTGAAGAAACCGACGCCCAAAACTGGATCCGGAGCTACACCATAACTGGCGGAAAAAACATTGAAAGAACAAACACGGAAAGAAAAACAAAGGGGGGGAGGGAATAAAAAGTTCCAGTGTGAAGTGGCAGACTCTCAACTGGAAACGGGGGATGTTTTGCCGAGATCTTGTCTGACTGATTAAAGAAAGGAACCTCATACTGCTTATGCACTTGTTAGAGATGTCCACATGCGCTGGTGACCGGCGGTTTTCTCCGGCTACACGGATGGTCTGTGCTGGCTACTCGATCCTAGAAAAAAAAATAAAAACTTGCCTTTCAGTGTTCTAGCTATTTATATCATCTTCGTTGTCCGTAATTTGCTGCAAATCCAATCATCCATCCATCATCTTCCGCTTATCTGAAGTCAGGTCGTGGTGGCAGCAGGCTAAGCAGGGGATTCCAGGTGTCCCTCCTCCCCAGCAACACTTTCCAGTTCCTCCTGGGAGATCCCAAGGTGCTCCCAGGCCAGATGAGATATATAATCTCTCCTGCGTTTTCTGGGTCTACCCGGAGGTCTTCTCCCAGTTGAGGGGTGTTCACACAGCACATATTTGCATCGATGCTGCACCGATGTATTTTGTTGTGATATATCTTACACCGGTGTAAATTTTGTGGAGCGTTCACATGTCACAACCCTGCTTACTAGAGAGAAGCGTGTTAGCACCGGTGCAGCCCCACTTGCGTTCACACGGCAGTTTTTGCGACCGTGCTATACGATAGTAATAATGCGGAAATGAAATATGCGCATGCGTGAAAATGTACTTCCTTTTCCCGGTTGTCATGGCATCACCAAGCGCCGGGAAAACAACGTGGATGAAGACACCAGTGTTGCCAGATACTGCTGACGTTTTCCAGCCCAAAATATGTTCAAATCTGCCAAAATGCACTTAAAACCGCCCAATCTGGCAACACTGGAAAACACACAGTTCTGTTGTTGTTGATATTCGCCATTTTGGAAGCGCAAAATACCAGGATGCAAATTATGCAGTGCCCGTATGTAATCAGCTCTCGTCACGCGTAGCGAGTCTACCCCTGAAGCGTTCAGACGTCCCATTTTATATCGGTGCTGCCCCGCAAACTAGCATTTACTCCGGAGTAAATTTCTTAAACCACCTCCCGAGCAGGGTTAGATTTGCACCGGTTTAAGCAGCTTTCAGGGGCTACACCGGTATAACTTTGTACCGTGTGAACGCTCTACCGGGGCAGCCCCGGTGCTACACGTAAAAGTTGCCGTGTGAACACCCCTTTGGACGTGCCCGGAAAACCTCCAAAGGAAGGTGCCTGCGAGGCATCCTAATTAGATGCCTGAACCACCTCAGCTGACTCCTTTTGACATGAAATTGTCTTTGATTGGGGTCATGACTGGAAGTGTGATCATATTTGCTGATCGATTCTCACACTCTGATTGGCTGAGCCAGACCAGGTGACCACACTGTAGCATATGTAGTGATGTTTCAGAGCCAGGCAGTGTAGAGGGTAACTGAGAAAGCCAAGTGCACACACATCTGCAGGGAAATTTCATACATATTTTGGAAGTATATTACAGGGAAATGGTTATAACTAGGGATGGTGAAAACTAAAAAAAAATCTTGACCGACCACTGAGCCTCATTAGCCGGTTAAAGTCGGTTAACCTATGAGTTTAACAGGGATGCAAACGGCGCGCCTTTTGGCGGATGCCGCCTTTTTCACGGCTGAATCGTGCAGATCCGATTTTTTTTTTTGGGGGGGGGGGGGGGGGGGGCGTTGGAGTGTCTGAAGAATTTCAACGGCATTTGCTTATTTAGTAATTTTAATACAAAATTTACTCTGATAAAATTATTCAGACACTCCAACCCCCCCCCCCCCCCCCCCCCCAAAAAAAAAAAAAAAAATCGGATCTGCACGATTCAGCCGTGAAAAAGTCGGCATCTGCGCCTTTAGTTTGTGTGGAGAGATATGATCTGCAGTAACATGCATTGTTGGCTACAGACCGAAACATACTTTCAGAATGCACTGGCCAAGGCAGGACTAAACTTGATGTGCCTTCTAATAATAATAAAAAAAAAAAAACACAGAATAGTAATTTGTAAGCTAAAAAGCCTGTGTCTACACTTTTCTCTCGCCGAGTGGCAGCTGTTTTCAACTGTGGCGGGAGGGCGGGACATGACTGAATGGGTGTTTCTGATTTGTCAGCTGTCGTCCTTACACCGTATGGCATGCCCCAAGCGTTTACAACACAGAATTCCAGGTTCTCTGCTCCAAAATCGGCAGCTTCAAAACGATTTTTTTTTTTTTTTTAAACCGACAACCAAAAAAAAAATTAACCGGTTGACGTTGATTCGGTCAACCACCGGTCAAACGGTCATCGGTTAACATCCCTAGTTATAACGTCAACAAAACAGACTTCATGTTAAAACTGTTAATCACATTGTCTATTAACACCCAAATGAGGATGGGTTCCCTTCTGCACTGCAAAAAATGGCCTTTCAAAAATAAGAAATAAAAGATTAAAACAAAGCATATTTGCTTGAATCAGGTGAAAAAAATGGAACTAGTCAAATTTGACTTAGTAAGATTTCTTAAAGTAAGATGAAAAATCTAACCTGTTTTTAGATGAAATAATTCCAAAATAAGATTGGGGAACTTATTATGCGAGATCTGATTAACTCAAAATAATCAAAATAGTTCTTATAACAAGATCGTACTTCTTACATTTAGCCATTCAAGTCATTTTTATTTATTTCATTTTAAGGGTATTTCACTTAAATTCATGACAAAGTCTTAGCAGTAAAAACTGACTTTAAGATAAATATACTAATATTAGGATTGTTAAATTCTACAACTAAGCATTGCTAGCTTAAAAGATTCTCCTTTTGTGACCTGTAATTAGTAAAATACTCTAGATATGAGACCAGAGACTATCTTGAATCAAGTTGACGACACGTGTAGCATTGCAACAAGTTTATTTTTTTTTTTTTCCCATTTCAACATTCAAACATTAAAACATCTCTTAAGATTCCACTTCCCCAGGACCTCAGGCACCAAAAAAAAGTCTACACATTTTGAGTTACAGTGCTTACACAATGCCAAAGCAACAGTGCATTTTGGGGGCACTGACTATTCATGTGCACGAGGGGTTTACAAGATCAGGCACAAAAAAACCAAACAAAAAAAACACTGAAAACTCACAGCATTCCAAAAAGACGTCACTAAAACGCCCTCCGCTCACTCATAGCCTTTTTGAAGGCACTTGTCTGGTCTAGAGTCTGTACAGCATCTAGAAGGAGCTCACTCTGAATGACTGAGAAAACAGTCGCAGTAAACTTAGGATCTGTAAGGTGGAGTTGAATTGTAATGAAAGATTCAAAGATTACAGTAAAGTTCATTTATTCCCAAAACAAGCATACTTTGTTTTTTTTTTCCTTGAAACAAGATGAACCGCGGCGGCACGGTGGTGTAGTGGTTAGCGCTGTCGCCTCACAGCAAGAAGGTCCTGGGTTCGAGCCCCGTGGCCGGCGAGGGCCTTTCTGTGTGGAGTTTGCATGTTCTCCCCGTGTCCGCGTGGGTTTCCTCCGGGTGCTCCGGTTTCCCCCACAGTCCAAAGACATGCAGGTTAGGTTAACTGGTGACTCTAAATTGAGCGTAGGTGTGAATGTGAGTGTGAATGGTTGTCTGTGTCTATGTGTCAGCCCTGTGATGACCTGGCGACTTGTCCAGGGTGTACCCCGCCTTTCACCCGTAGTCAGCTGGGATAGGATCCAGCTTGCCTGCGACCCTGTAGAAGGATAAAGCGGCTAGAGGAGATGAGATGAGAAGATGAACCGCATTTGACAAAATGTCCAAAATGTACTTACTTGTTTTAAAAAAAACTTGTTTTATTTTCAAAGGTGCTCCAAATAAGACTTTTTCAAGACATTTTGTCTGTACAAGATTTTCAAGATGGACTGTCTAAAAACTAGCCTTTCTAGCTAAATGAGGTTTTGCTTGTTGGGCAATTATTTCTTATAATAAGGGTGGCTCGATGTTTTGACTTAAAAATAGACAAACTTCCTAAGATTTTTATTTTTTGCAGTGTGAGTCTGGTTCCTCTCGAGGTTTCTTCCTCGTGTCCAGGGCTCTACAGTGTGCACGTTTCACTCGCATTTGCGAGCGAATTTTTTGGCATGCGAACGACGAAAAAAAACCGCGCATTCGTGCGAGGGCTTCTTGCGGCCGACAATTTAGGAAAGCACTGAGCACAGACGCGACGAGTTTAACATTCTAAAATGTATCAAACGTTAAACTGCAAAGTATGTAAATCCAGCGCTGGATAGCCTACCTAATATAGTGTAACGAGTAACGGCCTGTATTGTTGCAAGTGTGTGTGTGTTCAGTGTTGTGTGTGTGTGTGTGTGTGTGTGTGTTCTGCCTGCGCCTTGCTCCCTGGCTGTAGTTGCGTGCATTGCCCCTGTCTTGCACCTGCGGTGGTTCCCATGGTAGCCGGGGGAGTGAAAAAGTTACATTTTTTTTGCCGTTCTGCCACATCTTTCTGCGATTTGCCCCTCTTTCCCACGGTTGTATGTTGTGGGTGTGGCATTAGGCGGGAAAAGTGCTTTTTAGGGATTCATCAGATCATTCAACTGAGATAACTGAGAGCTGGTTCGGACCGAGCTGAGAAATATACTCGCTATGCAGAGAATAACGGCGTTTTTTTAAAAGCAATGATGGTGGAAACAAGAATAAAAGAACGGACGAGGAAGAAAGTGTAGTGAAGAAAGCTAGAACGACGGGAGAAGGTGCGGGAAAGTTATATAATGAGATGGAAAGCACACACCTCAGTGCAAACATTTAGATGGGAACATGCTGTACAACACAGCAGAAAAACAAAGAATAAATATATATATATATATATATATATATATATATATATATATACACACACACACACACACACACACACACACAACTGGGCGTGTTGAGTTGCAGATGTTAATTGCACATTAGTTATAGAAACTCAGTTCAGCTACAAAACTCAGGATATTGCACTGTATTTGGTATTGTATTGGGTATGGATGTAAAAGTGTAGAAATATAAAATATACAAACACTATAAAAACTAAAAAGTTGCTCTGTGAGGTTGCACTGTAATAAGTATTGCACTGTATCAGGTAAGTGTGAGAATATTGTCCTTTTAGGTCCTTGTTGGTGCATTGTTGCACCTGCCAGAAGTGGCATCAGTCAGTGCATGTAATTAGCCTTTTTCACATTATGTCACTTGCAGAAGAACCTCACATCCGTTTTCAGCCTTTTGAATGGAAGAAGAGGTGGCATGCTAATCTGCTGGCTAACAAGTAGCAACCATAGAAAGTCAGTAAACTTCCTCTCCAAAACAAGGCAGATAGGTGACTGGAATGGTCGCTAACAATACGTAATGATAAACAACAATGCGCAATATTATTATCAGTCTTATCTGCGAATGACACAGTTTTGTTAACATATGTTGCCGCCGTATACCTCTTCTTCCATTCAAAAGGCTGAAAACGAATACGAGTTCCCTTGCAAGTGACGTAATGTGAAAAAGGCTAATTGTTCAAGGTGGTTATGGCCTGTGGGGAAAAAACTGTTTTTGAGTCTGTTGGTTCTTGCTTTGATGCACCTGTAACACCTGCCTGAGGGCAGCAAGTCAAAGAACTCAGAGCCAGGGTGGGAGCTGTCCTTGATGATGTTGTTAGCTCTGCTGAGCTCTGCTCTCTGTTTAGCTACTGTTTGTTCATTCATTCAGTTGTTCATTATTCATTTGTTTGTTCATTCATTCATTCATTCTCAATTGAATTTTACGTTTTGTGTGTTGGTGTGTCTAAGGTTTGCGCTGCAATAAACCTTTAAAATGAAAACCTACTTGTGCTTGTGCCCCCATTTTTTTTCCCTGTGCTCCTAAAATTTTTAACTTAGGAGCACGTGTGCTCCTGAAAAAAAAAAAAGTTAGTGTAGAGCCCTGCTCGTGTCGTCTGAGGGAGTTTTTCCTTGCCACTGTCGCCACAGGCTTCATCATTGGGGATAGATCAGGGATAAATTGGTCATTTAAAATTCTGTAAAGCTGCTTTGCGACAATGTCTATTGTTAAAAGCGCTATAAAAATAAACTTGACTTGAAATGGTTAATAATTTATTAGCTGAGAATGCCCCTGACCCCGCTAGCATTAGCATGCCTTTGGCTTTGCTGCTGCAAATTCCAGAGCTGCCTACCGTCTATCTAGCTATCTATGTTTTTAGCCGGCTACTTCAGATTTCCTGGAGAGCCCTGATTTGTAGTTGTATTCGATGTTCATGAAACGAGTTCCTGTTTTCACATGCATTAGTCATTCTCTCTCTCTCTCAAAGAAAAACTCTTCTGTCCTGAAAATGTCAAACGTAGTTACAGCTTTACCTCTGACACTAGAGACTCCTTCTCTATGTTGCATAGGTCTCCTCACAGAAACTCTCACTATATGAATGGTTTCGATCAGGGCTGAACGATATGGACAAAATTTCATATCTCGATATTCATGCCAGATATCTCAATATGATAGGACTACGGGTTCGGTGAAAACCAAGCATTTTTCAGAAAAATAAAAACATCATAATACAAAAAAAAAATGTAGAAAGTGCAGTTTTATTTTTAAGAGCTCACTGCCAGTCATCAACATTAACATAAATTACAAATAAATGAATTACAAATCAAACATTTTACTGCAGCTGTGCTTTAACAATAGGTCCATGGTTGTGGCGAAATGATCGATTTCACGGAGCTCGGATTCAACATTCATTTTACACTCATTATAGAGTTTCGGAATGGCCGCTTGATTAAAATGTGTTCGGGATGGTATTTTATAACGCTTGTCCAGCGTCCGAACCGTTTTTTTAAAGCCCTCTTTCGAGACTGTGTACACAGGTACCATGTCTTTTGCAATGTGGTATGTTATAGCATCTGGACGTCGACTCGTACGGTGTAACACTACTGAACGCATCAGCAATCAAACTTTGCTTTGGCTTATTTTGGGATGACTGGGAAGTCCCCGGTGTTTCTCTCGTTGCCATACACTCTTTGTGCAGCACGCGACGGTGTTGTTTCAGTTGGTGAAACATGTTTGTTGTGCTACCTTGCTTCGTCGCAATTTTTGCTAAGCACTAGGGTTGGGTCGATTCAAATTTCAAGAAGCTTCAGAATCGATTATCACGACTCTATACGATTTGATGCGATCCGATCTCGATTCGATTCAATTCGATCCAATATCGATTCGGGTTAGTGTTATTAGGGGTGTTCACACGACACATATTTGCATCGATGCTGCACCGATGTATTTTGTTGCGATATATCTTACACTGGTGTAAATTTTGTAGAGCGTTCACACGTCACAAACCTGCTTACTTGAGAGAAGCGTGTTAGCACCGGTGCAGCCCCACTTGCGTTCACACGGCAGTTTTTGCGACCATGCTATACGATAGTAATAATGCGGAAATGAAATATGCGCATGCGTGAAAATGTACTTCCTTTTCCCGGTTGTCATGGCATCACCAAGCGCCGGGAAAACAATGTGGATGAAGACACCAGTGCTGCCAGATACTGCTGACGTTTTCCAGCCCAAAATATGTTCAAATCCGCCGAAATGCACTTAAAACCGCCCAATCTGGCAACACTGGAAGACATGCAGTTCTGTTGTTGATATTCGCCATTTTGGAAGCGCAAAATACCAGGATGCAAATTATGCAATGCCCGTATGTAATCGTAATCGACTCTCCTCACGCGTAGCGAGTCTACCCCTGTAGCGTTCAGACGTCCCATTTTATATTGGTGCTGCCCCGCAAACTAGCATTTACTCCGGAGTAAATTTCTTAAACCACCTCCCGAGCAGGGTTAGATTTGCACCGGTTTAAGCAGCTTTCAGGGGCTACACCGGTATAACTTTGTACCGTGTGAACGCTCTACCGGGGCAGCCCTGGTGCTACACTGGAGTAAAAGTTGCCGTGTGAACACCCCTATTAGAACCATTTTTGACTGTGTAGTTAAGCAACATAGGTTATTAATACTTGTATTATATTGACATTCAACAGCAAATTAATCAAGTATTGGTAGTTAATGATGGCTGTAAGACTGGTGAAAATGATAATGATCAAACCCCCTCACAGAAAGGCGAATCAAGACAGCAAACAGAGGACGCCAGCGGTCTCTATACCTGCAACAAGAGTGTCCAAATGGGACACCAACCTGGTGCATTATTAAGATTAAGAATTCACCCGAAAGCTGTTGCTGTTGCCCACAAATGCATTTTTATTTTATAACGTGAAAAAAGAGATTCTTAGCCAGTGTAAATGTAAACAGATTGCTGGTTACTGGCTTCAAAGTAACCTAACGGTCATTATACCGTTTGTAAATAAGAACCAAAGATACAGCACCTTAGGAAGCATAAGTGTCTCTCAGTTTTGTGTAAAATCTTCAAAATATAAAAAGTGTAAAACATTCAATTGCCTTTAAAGTGCGAACATGTAAACAGGACATTTAAACTTTAAATTTACCTTAAATTTCAACTTCAGACTGTAAATAAAAACGCTGTTTCCTGTTAAAGTGCACACAAAAATAAATTCTGACTGGACCTTAAACTTGACCTGAGACAGACTGGCCGTAAACTGTCCATCAACTGCCATCACTTGGGTACAAAAAGATTCTTCTGCAGAAAAAGGAGCTCGTTTACATGCCCAGGAGTAAGGCAGCTTCTTTTTGTACTCGCAGGGATGCAAACAGCGCACCTTTTGGCGGATGCCGCCTTTTTCACGGCTGAATCGTGCAGATCCGATTTTTTTTTTTTAGGGGGCGCGTTGGAGTGTCTGATTATAATTTCATCAAAGTAAATTCTGTATTAAAATTACTAAATAAGCAAATGCCGTTACAGTCCATGAAACATAGGAAGTATAAGTATGAGAAGAAAACAGTAAATCAGGAAGCTGCGCACGTTTGCGTGAAAGCTGCGCAAACGTGCGCAGCTTTCTGATTTACTGTTTTCTTCTGACACTCCAACGCCCCCCCGTAAAAAAAAAAAAATCGGATCTGCACGATTCAGCCGTGAAAAAGCCGGCATCCGCCAAAAGGCGTGCTGTTTGCATCCAGACCGCCTGCGCGAATTCAATGACGCGACGAGTGGGGTTAAAGTTCACCGGGAAAAATGTAATTAAAAAATCAATCTTTGGACGTACGAATCAATCTTCAGGAAATAATACGCAAATTGATTCAGAATTTTTTCAACACAGCCCTGCTACGCACGACCTGCACAACACCTCACTCTGGTTAACATCGTCCTTTTTGAATCCAAAATACCTCCAAATAATGGAGGGTGATTTATGTTTTGGCACCAAGTCGGATTCTGCACCTCCACCGGCCGCATTACCTTCCGCACTCATTTTCTTTCTTTCTTTTTAATTTCCCAGCTGTGTCTGTAGTGTGTGCGCGCGTCAGTCTCCGTCTCTCTCACTCCCACCCTCATATGTTTGTCATTGGTTGGCTTCAGCTGTCGATCCACAGCAAGCATGAAATAAGGTTTGTGGTTGGCTGGCCTTAGCGGTGCATTCAAGGGCAAGCGTAAAAATTGTTTGTTGTGACTGCCAGAGCTGTACATGCAGGGCGAGCGCGGGGAGGGGAAATCTATATCATCTATATCGTTGCTTTTTCGATATTAATATCTTGAATGTTCATATCTAGATATAGATACGAAAACGATATATCGTTCAGCCCTAGTTTCGATGCCGTCCAAGTCCCTGTGACTATAACCAACCCTGTGATTTGCAGCTGTCAGACCCGCAGTTATTGAAGATTAATCGCCACCTTCTGACCAATCAGAATCCAGAATTCAATAACCCAAGGAAGCTTTGGGTTGCAGACGTCTCACCAATGGCCCCGTCACCAAACTGCTTTTTAAGGATGCGATGGTCAAACCTGAGGAAATGGAAATAAAGTACAGCAGAAAACCTGACACTTCTTTGTTTCGTGTTTTAGGAGACGACCCCTTCGACCCGTTCGACGATTTCTTCGGGTTTGGTGGCAGCCGGAGGCAGAGAGGTGTGAGGAGTCGAACTGTTGACTCCTTTTTCCCAGGGTTTGGGGGATTCCCTCCGTTCGGGGCTGGATTCTCAGGCTTTGACTCAGGTTTGTATGTGTGTAGGGCTGAAACAGCACAAACTGGTCACAAAGATGACCCAAAGCCAATACGATGTGATGCTGGTAATGATCTAGGTGTGGTGAAGGATGTGAAAGGTTTTACACACGTCAGGTTTTTACCTCCCGGAAACAGCAGGGGAAGATGGCTAATTGTAGATAACTTATCGAGGATTACAATTTCGGTTCATTTTAAAGTGTGGTGTAGGGGTGCCCAAAATTTCTCTCGGGTTCTGTGCAGAAATTATTGGCACTTTGAAGATCATGACGAATTGAACGCAAACAAATAGATTCATTTTTGCAAGAATAACTATTTTTGTTAACTCTATCCCCTGTCTGTTCAGAGAAGTTCTGGTTAAAGGAGGAGGATGGATTTTACACATCTGATTTATACCCCAGGGAAACTTCTGGTCACTGTACTTTGTGTTAAATTTGTATTTAAGGAAAATTTTTCATTCAGAAGGCATGTAACAATTCTCGATTTGATTCATAATATCGGGTTCACGATTCGATTTGCCCTAAAGTATTTTTGGGGAAAAATGTAAAGAATTTCTTTGTGGTAAAAATTTCAACATTTATTTTCCTATTCTTTATCAAGTTACAGTGTCTTGCAAAAGTATTCATCCCCCTTGGTGCTTGTCCTGTTTTGTGGCATTACAAGCTGGAATTAAAATTGATTTTGGGGTGGTTAGCACCATTTAGATTACACAACATGCCTACCACTTTAAAGTGCATATCACGGGTAAATTCAGGAGCAAGATCAATGTAATTCTCCTATTTTATATTAAACTTGGGTCAAATATCTGTCACATATATTTTGCATTTTGTGCAATTTTTTTTTACCTTGCGCAATACCAGAAAAATTCATTTGAAATCAAGCCATTTGAGGCGAATTGGTCCGCCTCTGAAAAAACTCGGCATTTGGATTTCCCGGGAAACACTGATTTTCGTGACGTCGCGTGAGGGACGCCTCCTTCTGAATCCTACATCAATGCTGGTTTGTTTATGAGAAAATGACCTGGTGGTTTTCTGCAAATTTCTTCAACGTTATCGCGTAATTATTAAAATGGTTAACAGATGTATCGTAGGAGGGTGTAGCATCACCAATCATGATGGGATTAGTACTCGTCATTTTCCAAAAGACCGGACAATGAAAGAGAAATGGGAGCGCTTGGTCTACACCGGCTGTGCACTGAAACCATGCAAAGCTCACGCGGCCTGCTGGCGCTTCCGCAGGTAACGTCACGAATCTGGCTCCAGACTCGCTTGGGATTTTTCCAGACGCGTTTTGTTATTTTATTTTTTTCTGCTGTAGGCAGATGGCCTTGTGCAAAATTACCCTTCTGGATGAGTGTGTAAAGGGACATACTTTCATATAAAAAAAAAAAATTGGTCCAGAATATACACTTTAAAGGTGCACATTGTTTTGGGAGTATTTATGCCTAGAACCACTTTAAGCCATACACTTCAGAGTGTGGCTTTATGAAGAGTGGCCAGAAAATAAGACACGTTTGGAGTTTGCCCAACAGCATGTGGCAGACTCCCCAAACACATGGAAGAAGATTCTCTGGTCAAATGAGACTAAAATTGATCTTTTTGGCCATCATGGGAAACACCATGTGTGGCGCAAACCCAACACCCTGAAAACGCCATTCCTACAGTGAAGCATGGTGGTGGCAGCATCATGCTGTGGGGATGTTTTTCATCTGCAGAGACAGGAAAGCTGGTCAGGACTGAAGGAAAGATGGATGGCACTAAATACAGGGCAATTCTGGAGGAAAACCTGTTTGAGTCAGCCAGAGGTTTGAGACTGGGATGAAGGTTCACGTTCCAGCAGGACGACCCTAAACATACTGCTAAAGCTACACTGGAGTGGTTTGAAGGGAAACATTTAAATGTGTTGGAATGGCCTAATCAAAGCCCAGACCTCAATCCAATTGAGAATCTGTGGCATAACTTGAAGATTGCTGTACACCATCGCAACCCATCTAACTTGAAGGAGTTGGAGCAGTTTTGCCTTGAGGAATGGGCAAAAATCCCAGTGGCTAGTTGTGCTAAGCTAATAGAGACATACCCCAAGAGACTTGCAGCTGTAATTGTAGCAAAAGGTGGCTTTACAAAGCATTGACTTTGGGGGGGTAAATACGAATGCACACCCCAGATTTCTTTTTTTTTTTTTTCATCTTATTGTTTGTGTCACAATAAAACAGTTTTCACCTTTAAAGTTGTAGAAATGTGTAAATCAAATGGTGCTAACCCCCTAAAAATCAATTTTAATTCCAGCTTGTAATGTGACAAAACAGGACAAACACCAAGAGGGATGAATACTTTTGCAAGGCATTATAAATATTTCATCTCATTATCTCTAGCTGCTTTATCCTTCTACAGGGTCGCAGGCAAGCTGGAGCCTATCCCAGCTGACTACGGGCGAAAGGCGGGGTACACCCTGGACAAGTCGCCAGGTCATCACAGGGCCACTATAAATATTTCTTTTGTCAATTTTCTTTTTCTTAATTACCAACAATGATTATTTACCAACGTTTATAAAGGTTGGAGTAAAAAATAATATCCTATGAAAAAGTTAATAAATTCCTTTTCTTAATAAACTTATGAACATTTGTACTTCCTCCATTTGTTTCTCTCTTCTTTATCTTTCAGGAGTCTCTAAAAAGAGCTCTAATTTCTTGTTAAATCCATTTAGTACACAATCGCACAGCAGCTCTTTCACATTTTAGATTTTTTTTTTTGCAGCATCAGAGCTGTGTTACTTCCACTTACGGTAAAGTCGTGTATTTTTCGTATTTTGTATGTTATTGCGCTGTCCGCTGTCTAAGCAGTTACAGCAAGGAAAAACCTGAGCAAGTCTCGTGAAGTATCATTGCACACCTGTTTTTCAAGGGGTGACACCACCTTGTTTTGTATTATCGGAGGTGCTAACAAAATCTTACAATTTCTGCATTTTCTCACAAAAAAGTTTTTTGTGGGCATGATTTATCTGACGGTTCTCTTTATTTAGGGCTGAGCAATATGAAGATATAATATCGATATGTCATAATATTATTTTCTAATAATATTGTAGGTGTTCTGATATCTTTTTAAAATAACTTTTCTACTTTTTACAGTGTTTAAAATTGTAAAATGTTTTTTTTTTAACAGAAGATATTTAAATAAATATCAAGCTAAATTTATCTAAATTAAAGGTATTGCTGTTTTTCTGGCAGTTTTTAAAGACCTCTGAATATCGTGATACATATACTGTATTGTAGAAATGTCTTACTGTAAAATATCATGATGCGTTTGCTTTACTCCCTATCCCTACTCTGTAGGAGTTTCTCCATATGATTAAGGTGGATTTTAAATCCATGGGGGAAAAAAAGGATTACTTGAATTGTTGCAGTAAAATCGTGTGGTACTGTATTTGTTGTTCAGGTTTCGCATCCATCGGCCCGATGGGTGGAGGAAGCTTCACCTCTTTCTCCTCGTCAGCGTTCGGTGGTGGTGGTGGAGGAGGCGGCGGCGGCGGGATGGGAAACTTCCGCTCAGTCTCCACCTCCACTAAGTTCATCAATGGCAGAAGGATCACCACCAAACGGTACTAAACACCTCACACCAGTGCAACTGATGTACAGTGGTGCTTGAAAGTTTGTGAACCTTTTAGAATTTTCTGTATTTCTGCATAAATATGACCTAAAACATCATCAGATTTTCACACAAGTCCTAAAAGTAGATAAAGAGAACCCAGTTAAACAAATGAGACAAAAATATTATACTTGGTCATTTATTTATTGAGGAAAATGATCCAATATTACATATCTATTACAAACCTTTGCTTTCAGTATCTGGTGTGACCCCCTTGTGCAGCAATAACTGCAATTAACTGTTTCCGGTAACTGTTGATCAGTCCTGCACACCAGCTTGGAGAAATTTTAGCCCATTCCTCCATACTTCAACTCTGGGATGTTGGTGGGTTTCCTCACATGAACTGCTCGCTTCAGGTCCTTCCACAACATTTCGATTGGATTAAGGTCAGGACTTTGACTTGGCCATTCCAAAACTTTCACTTTATTCTTCTTTCACCATTCTTTGGTAGAATGACTTGTGTGCTTAGGGTCGTTGTCTTGCTGCATGAACCACCTTCTCTTGAGATTCAGTTCATGAACAGATGTCCTGACATTTTCCTTTAGAATTCGCTGGTATAATTCAGAATTCATTGTTCCATCAATGATGGCAAGCCGTCCTGGCCCAGATGCAACAAAACGGGCCCAAACCATGATACTACCACCACCATGTTTCACAGATGGGATAAGGTTCTTATGCTGGAATGCAGTGTTTTCCTTTCTCCAAACATAACGCTTCTCATTTAAACCAAAAAGTTCTATTTTGGTCTCATCCGTCCACAAAAAATTTTTCCAATAGCCTTCTGGCTTGTCCACATGATCTTTAGCAAAATGCAGACGAGCAGCAATGTTCTTTTTGGAGAGCAGTGGCTTTGTCCTTACAACCCTGCCATGCACACCATTGTTCAGTGTTCTCCTGATGGTGGACTCATGAACATTAGCCAATGTGAGAGAGGCCTTCAGTTGCTTAGAAGTTACCCTGGGGTCCTTTGTGACCTCGCCGACTATTACACGCCTTGCTCTTGGAGTGATCTTAGTTGGTTGACCACTCCTGGGGAGGGTAACAATGGTCTTGAATTTCCTCCATTTGTACACAATCTGTCTGACTGTGGATTGGTGGAGTCCAAACTCTTTAGAGATGGTTTTGTAACCTTTTCCAGCCTGATGAGCATCAACAACGTTTTTTCTGAGGTCCTCAGAAATCTCCTTTGTTCGTGCCATGATACACTTCCACAAACATGTGTTGTGAAGATCAGACTTTGATAGATCCCTGTTCTTTAAATAAAACAGGGTGCCCACTCACACCTGATCGTCATCCCATTGATTGAAAACACCTGACTCTAATTTCACCTTCAAATTAACTGCTAATCCTAGAGGTTCACATACTTTTGCCACTCACAGATATGTAATATTGGATCATTTTCCTCAATAAATAAATGACCAAGTGAAATATTTTTGTCTCATTTGTTTAACTGGGTTCTCTTTATCTACTTTTAGGACTTGTGTGAAAATCTGATGATGTTTGAGGTCATATTTATGCAGAAATATAGAAAATTCTAAAGGGTTCACAAACTTTCAAGCACCACTGTACATGTACTGTAGGTATGAACGTTGTGTCTCCGTTTTGTGTGCAGCATTGTGGAGAACGGTCAGGAGCGGGTAGAGGTCGAGGAAGACGGCCAGCTGAAGTCTCTCACGGTCAACGGTAGGGAGCAGCTCCTGCGAATCAACAACATTTGACCATTCCAGTCGAAAAAAAGGAAAAAAAATCGCTTCAAAGACCAAAAAGAAATTTCAAAAACGCAACTCGTGTCCAGGAGGTTCTCTATCTCTCTCTTCAACATTCCACCAACACGCGTAACACACTAGCTCACAGAACACTGATACAGGAAGTGTTTTTGTTTGCTTTTTGAATGTTAAATTTCTTCATCCTTGACTTCACTGAACCAGTTTGAGCCAATCCATCTGTAACATTTGATAAAAGCAGATAATCAGTATTTCAATGAATTACCATGTACGTTCCCTTTATTATTATTATTATTATTATTATTATTATCTGTGTTGGCTGTTTTACTTTTGATCCCTGCTGCATGGTGTGCCGGTGATGCAGCTTCTCATGTGATTGTTCCATAACCTCCAGCTCTGACACTTTGCAACTAATTATTAATATAATTTAATATAAATATATGTGCATAGGATTTTTGTTTTTTTTTTGTGCAAGTTAAAAAAAAAAAATCTGGTTCAATAAAATGTGTTTTCACCTCTCTTTGGGGACGTTGCACTCATGCTTTGTGTGTTTTGATTTCACCAATAATGACACCACATAATGCTAATGAAAGTGTGTGCATTTGACTTCACTGTTTTCTGCCTTGTGTGTGTTTCACCCACTCACTCAAAGAATATTAAACCATTAAACCACACTTCTGTGCTAATTACTCACCAGTTTTTCCTACACGCCTTTAACACTGTGACTAATCACAGTGACTCGTCTCGGTGGAGTTGTGAATCACGACATCTTCAGATCACGAAGCTTGACTTCACGGAGCATTTCAAATCGTCAGATATTCTTTTCGTCTGAGGAAACAAGGAGATGAAAATTAGGATCCAGTTTAAAAGAGGGGGGCAAACCCAGAACTTGAGGCTCTACAGCTGCGGCCATTTTGTATGTCTGGATGAGTTGTACTTTGGAGTGATTCCACAGAGTGCTTTTCATATTAAGATATGTTTTGAAACCGCTCTCCCTGAGTGGATTCTGATATGGAGTCGTCATATTTCTACATCGGTTGTTTTTGTCACTGTTATGCTTTACGGCCGGCCATCTACAGGGTTTTAAGATGTATGGCATGGTTCATTTTTAGGCGCAGACTTGCGCCAAGGTCCAGTGCTGTATCTAACAACGTTAGTGAAAGTGAAACTAAATGTGTGGATCCGCCTTGTGACTCGGATCCACTCCAAAATTTAACAGGTTCTTCCTTGGCTCATGCTCCACCCTTCTACCAAATTTCATAGAATTTGAGTTGGTAGTCTGTGATTGGTAGAAGAGAGCAACTGGACTTGCTTGAAGATTCTTGAAAACGTTTCGCCTCTCATCCGAAAGGCTTCCTCAGTTCTGTCTGACTAATAGAGAGTATCAAGTATTTATCCTCTCATGGATCATCATAGAATGCTGATGGCTGCATTGTAGGTGGCTGATAAAAGATGTCTGAGGTGGGGTTTACATTAGACCGTATCAGCGGATCATCAGATTAACATTTTTAAAACGATTAGCGTGCACACAGCAACACCAATACACGGATATGCTCGGCTCCGCAGGCATCCTGCGCTCCAAATCACTCCGCCCTGAACAGCGAGTGCCCTCTGGAGGGTGCGCACTCCGGCCCTGCGCAGCTCACAGAGCGCGTGAGTGGAGCGCACGAGCTGTGATTCGGGACTGAGCCGCTGTGTGTGATCCCAGCGCACATTACTTACCACTTGCAAGTGGAAGGATGGCAAGCCTAAAGACAATCATAACTACACAATGGGCAGTATTTGCATCAGTATTTGCAGTATTGCATACTTTTATACTCTTTAATGAAAGGTGATACAAGGCGGAAGTCCGTGCCGTTTTTCAGCAGTCGCGTCACATGACCAACGCCAGCGAATCAGGAAGGTGGATGTCACAGTGACGTTGTCCAATGACGACGCCAGCTAGAGCTCAGCACAGCGTATCCGCGTATTCTCAATGTTTACACAGCACCGGACCAGACACGATCTGGATTGAATACGTGGACCCTAGCGGATTCCCGTTTCCCGGCGTTTCCAGGCGGTTTAATGTAAACGGACAGTGCATCCACGAAGAAAACGAGACAGATACGGTCTAATGTAAACTTGGCCTTAGACACCCACCTCTGTTCAGTGATGGTCGTTCCAGGTTGACAAAAATGAACGATCCTCTCTGGCTAAGATGTCTGCCAGTTTTCTGGAAGTCCTCTCATACTCCCGCACCAGTCGAAGGGAACTCATCCCAAAGTGCTAGAAACATATCTGTGAAGAATCTCAGTCATCCAGGTACATAGTAATCTGTGGTTGGTAGAAGAGAGCAACTGGACTTGCTTGAAGATTCTTGAAGACGTTTCGCCTCTCATCCGAAAGGCATCCTCAGTTCTGTCTGACTAATAGGGAGTATCAAGTATTTATCCTCTCATGGATCATAATAGAATCCGAATCAGAATGCTGATGGCTGTCATAGACACCCACCTCTGTTCAGTGATGGTCGTTCCAGGTTGACAAAAATGAACGATCCTCTCTGGCTAAGATGTCTGCCAGTTTTCTGGAAGTCCTCTCATACTCCCGCACAAGTCGAAGGGATCTCATCCCAAAGTCCAGTTGCTCTCTTCTACCAACCACAGATTATTATGTACCTGGATGACTGAGATTCTTCACAGATATGTTTGAGGTGGTAGGTTTTGCGCAATCTTGTGTCCAGTCAAACAAACCGCACTGAAATCATAACCTAACCTCCTTGGCTTAGGAAATAAATAACTAAAATAATCAGTTATGTCATCTGAGTAGATTTTGTTATAATTACACCATAGTGCTGCTGAGTTCTGAATTGAGTGGTCAGAAGGTGAACAGCAGCTCTGACACTTGTTACGATGGAAACCTATTAAAAAAACAACCAACCTGTGCGTGTGTGTATATATATTTTAAAACTTTGCCCCAGTGAGAGTAAAGTTAGATTGGTGGAGATTGTTTTCATCCCTCACCCGGGGTGACCCCACACCATGACCTTTTCAGTGAGCGCGTGCACTTTGGCATGTGGTGTGTTCCCGTTCTGTCCAGTGGGAATTATACTCAGCTGGTTAAACTTGCAGTTACAGGAAATCAAAGCTGGAGCTCGGACCAGAATATGACGATAAATCCATCTGTGCTGTTCAGTACGTCATGGCCTGTGTGTTTATAGCGGCGTGGAGCCCCATAGACATAGAATGTGGATACATATAGTTTGCTGATGGTTTTGGTCCTGTGTGTGCCTCCACCATACCAGTGTTAGTAATTACCAGTCCTAAACACCACCTAGGGGCCAGTGCTAGTAATTACCGGTCCTAAACACCGCCTAGGGGCCAGTGCTAGTAATTACTGGTCCTAAACACCGCCTAGGGGCCAGTGCTAGTAATTACCAGTCCTAAACACCACCTAGGGGCCAGTGCTAGTAATTACCGGTCCTAAACACCGCCTAGGGGCCAGTGCTAGTAATTACCAGTCCTAAACACCACCTAGGGGCCAGTGCTAGTAATTACCGGTCCTAAACACCACCTAGGGGCCAGTGCTAGTAATTACCGGTCCTAAACACCGCCTAGGGGCCAGTGCTAGTAATTACCGGTCCTAAACACCGCCTAGGGGCCAGTGCTAGTAATTACCGGTCCTAAACACCGCCTAGGGGCCAGTGCTAGTAATTACCGGTCCTAAACACCACCTAGGGGCCAGTGCTAGTAATTACTAGTCATACACACCGCCTAGTGGCCAGTGCTAGTAATTACCGGTCCTAAACACCGCCTAGTGGCCAGTGCTAGTAATTACCAGTCATACACACCGCCTAGTGGCCAGTGCTAGTAATTACTAGTCATACACACCGCCTAGGGGCCAGTGCTAGTAATTACCAGTCATACACACCACCTAGGGGCCAGTGCTAGTAATTACCAGTCATACACACCGCCTAGTGGCCAGTGCTAGTAATTACTAGTCATACACACTGCCTAGTGGCCAGTGCTAGTAATTACGAGTCATACACACTGCCTAGTGGCCAGTGCTAGTAATTACTAGTCATACACACCACCTAGGGGCCAGTGCTAGTAATTACCAGTCATACACACTGCCTAGTGGCCAGTGCTAGTAATTACTAGTCATACACACTGCCTAGTGGCCAGTGCTAGTAATTACTAGTCATACACACCACCTAGGGGCCAGTGCTAGTAATTACCAGTCATACACACTGCCTAGTGGCCAGTGCTAGTAATTACTAGTCATACACACTGCCTAGTGGCCAGTGCTAGTAATTACGAGTCATACACACTGCCTAGTGGCCAGTGCTAGTAATTACTAGTCATACACACCGCCTAGGGGCCAGTGCTAGTAATTACCAGTCATACACACCGCCTAGTGGCCAGTGCTGGTAATTACTAGACATACACACCGCCTAGTGGCCAGTGCTAGTAATTACGAGTCATACACACCGCCTAGTGGCCAGTGCTAGTAATTACTAGTCATACACACCGCCTAGTGGCCAGTGCTAGTAATTACCAGTCATACACACCGCCTAGTGGCCAGTGTTAGTAATTACTAGTCATACACACCGCCTAGTGGCCAGTGCTAGTAATTACCAGTCATACACACCGCCTAGTGGCCAGTGCTAGTAATTACTAGTCATACACACTGCCTAGTGGCCAGTGTTAGTAATTATCGGGCGGCATGGTGGTGTAGTGATTAGCACGGTCGCCTCACAGCAAGAAGGTTCCGGGTTCGAACCCAGCAGCTGGCGAGGGCCTTTCTGTGTGGAGTTTGCTTGTTCTCCCCGTGTCTGCATGGGTTTCCCCCACAGTCCAAAGACATGCAGGTTAGGTTAACGTGGGGCGGCCTTGGGCTGAAGTGCCCTTGAGCAAGCTACTTAACCCCTGACTGCTCCTCGGGCGCTCTAGTGTGGCTGCCCACTGCTCTTGGTGTGTGTGCGTGTGTTCACTGCTTCAAATGGGTTAAATGCAGAGGATGAATTTCACTGTGCTCGAAGTGTGCATGAGATAAAGGTTTCTTCTTTCTTCTTCTTAAACACCGCCTAGTGGCCAGTGTTAATAATTACCAGTCCTAAACACCGCCTAGTGGCCAGTGTTAATAATTACCAGTCCTAAACACCGCCTAGTGGCCAGTGTTAGTAATTACCGGTCATACACACTGCCTTTTGGCCAGTGTTAGCCGGTAAAGAAATAAAATAAAAGAGACTGGCTATGATGTAAGAAAATTCTACAACCCAGAAACAGATGGGAGCTCCGCTTTTAGGCAGTGCCTAAAAGCTTTGCTAATGGATTACTTGGATAATCTAAGTCAGAAAGAAGCAAAGGATGGATATACGTGGAAATTAGTTTATTAGTGGATCTGTATAAAATTCCTGAAAATGATTTGGAGTGACGATGTAGATTTGTGGCCGAAAGTTACCTGCATAGATGTTGGAATGTATACTCTCACTGCATTTTCTCTGAGCAGGGAGGATTGAGAACCGAGCGGCTGGGATTTGTTTCCACCCGATACTAAAACTTGTAGCATCCTAGTAATCACCGCAATGTCGCAGACAAAAAGCCCAGAAATTCCTCCTTACCTGGGCATAAATGATACAGGATTTATCTTGTCGTGTCCTGATCCCCAGATCTTTAACCCAGCCACATATAAAAAGTTGTTCTCCTCCCTGCTCTTCCAGGTTTTCATCTGTGTGCCCGTGTAGAACGATGTCTGCAGCACCAGGTAGTTTGAGATGTCGGGGATCTCAACAGATGGATAATTTTCCAACTCGTAGGAAAAATCTTTCTTTTTTAAACGTGTAAGGATCTAATCCCATCGCAAAGAGCAACTTTTCTGAAGGTATCTTGACTGTAAATTGGCCTCTAAACTGTAAAAGCTGGTTTCCCTGACCACTGGAAGTAAACTCACAAGCAAAAGTCACGTGACTGAATACAACCTATATTCTATTCCAGGTTAACCACTCGCAAAGAATGACCAAAAAAATCCTTCAACTCCATGGATTGTCAATAAAAAAAAAATGGCAAGATGGTGGCTGCACACTGTAACTGTATGGCAGGCCTCAGAGAGAGCTGTTCTCACACAGCATCGTTGTGTGCTATCGAAACAAAGGGATTCACTGACAGTTACAGATAAAAAGGCATACTGGGTTCCGAGATATTTCCTTTCCAAAGAAATGCCCAAATCAAGTTCCACAAGCCACAACCAGAAGTTCAAGACAAAGTTCCAGGGAGACGGTAATACCTTTTATCTTTTTCTCTATTTGAACAACCAAAAATAGCGCAACAGTGAACCGTATTTACGACAGATTAAGCCTTGCTTACAGGAAAGACGGTGTCTGGTTGTCCCCCAGGAGAAATTATCACATGATGTGTGACATCATGCACAACAAGGGGTCTATAACTTTGGTATTTTCAAAGAGGATTAATGACCTCACAGTCATGTTGAATGTAAATCAATGATTTCCGCTAAACGAGGTTAACGGTGGTCAGACAACAACAACACGAGTAACCACTGAAATTCTACATGAAATGCACCACAAAAGTGCAGAGTGGGCGGGGCTAATCTTGTGTAAAGCTTGCAAGCTCTGATCTCACCAATTAAAAGGCTGATGTCACTAATGTTACCAAAATTTGTCTCTTCGAGGCAGAAGGCTAACCTAGTGTGTGACAGCAAGCTGACCTTAGGAACGAAGGCAAAACTAGTTTGTGAAAGCTGAGTGAGCAAAAGTAGTGTGTGAAAGATAACCGACAGCATGAAAGAAGACATAGTACATGGAAAGATACCATAGTGTGTGAAAGTTGATGGACGGCAGGACGGCTTATCAAAAGCAATCCCTAACCTGGCAGATGAAAACTCACCTCGTGTGTGAAAGTGTCTTTTGAGTGAAAGAAAGCTGACTTAGCAAGCGTAAGCTAATCTGGCAGATAATCGCTAGTTAAATGAAAAAGCTAAGTTGGCAGGTGAGAGCCTGGAAATCAGTACATCCCTGGCAGATGTGTGTGAGTGAAAGCTAACCTGACTGATAACAGCTAGCCTAGTGTGTGAAAAATATCCTAGCGATTGAAAGCTAATCTCGCTAGTTTTTTTGGAAAAATAACCGAACAAGCACAAACTTACCTAGTGTAATCGCTGTCTGCGTTGTGTGTGTTTCTGTGACAAAGGCCGACACTTTCTCAGTGTTTGAATGCACTTTTATTGCCTGTAGGACAGCAAGGAAACCCAGTGGTTGGTCACGTTTGTATACAGCAGTCTCTCGGCACAGCATGGGCTCAATCTTCACGTACTGGCCAGATTATTCATAAATAATAATTAATAAACATAAACCCAAACATAAACATATGTACCTGTAGGACAGCAAGGAAACCCACTGGTTGGTCACGTTCATGTACAGCAGTCTCTCGGCACAGCTTCATGGGAAGAAGTTAGCAAATATTAGCTTAGCCTTTGAGCTAAGGTAGCTAACTATCGTATCAATATGTAACAAAACCAATTTGACTCATTCTGTTAAGTGCAATGTGTTCGCCACCTTCTTAAGCATAATATAATTTTAGCTGTGTTATTGCATTACGTTATTTTCACAGTTTCAGTACAGTGCTGTGCTTTGAGTAACCTACCATGGGCTCAATCCTCACGTACTGGTACTGAGGTAACGTCACAGCCAGTATTTATGTGCTGAGGGGAGCCATGGCAACCAGTGAGTGTCCATGATACTTCGATGACTGCACTGTTTACGAAGTCGTCTCAAGGTCGTCTAATTCCTCACTCCAGGCCGCTGTTGATAACATCGCTAAATGGGCTGATCACAACAACATGCGTTTGAATGTCAAGAAAACCAAGGAACTTCGAATATCTTTCATTAAGTCTCCTTTGGCACTGGAGAGCCTTTCCTTGGCTGAAACTGAGATTGAAGTTGTTGATCACTTCAAGCTTCTTGGTGTAACTATCTCTTCCAACCTTACCTGGAATTCCCATATCAACGACATATGCACTAAAGCCAGCAAACGGTTGTATGCTTTGCGTATCCTGAAACGCCCTGGCGCCCCACTAAAAGATCTGGTAACCGTCTACTGTGCATTCATTTGTCCTGTTCTTGAGTATGCCTGGCAGGTTTGGTACTTTGGTCTGCCACAATTCCTTGCTGAAGAACTAGAATCCATTCAACGTCGAGCACTAAAGATCGCTCTACCAAGCTTATCTTACAATGATGCTCTCTACCATACTGTTATCCACCATCAGCCAACGAAGACTGGCTCAATGCCAGAGACTCTATAAAGAAGTCACTCTTCAAGAATCTAACAAACTTAGGGATCTGTTATCAGATACAAAAAAAACAGTCAAGTCAAGTCAACTTTATTGTCACATATGCTATACATGCTCGACATACAGCACAGATGAAATTTCAGTCCTCTCTGACCCACGGTGCAAACAGGCAATGCAATAAATAAAAATAGAATAATTGAAAAAACAAACAATATAAACAGTATAAACACTCTAGATAGGAACTAGACATAGACTAAACACTCAAACAATATAAACAGAATAAATAAATATAAACACTAGATAAGAACTAGACAGACTAAACACTCAGACAATATAAACAGTCTAGATATGAACTAGACTAAACACTCAAACAATATAAACACTAGATAACAAGACAGACTAAACACTCAGACAATATAAACAGTATAAACACTCTAGATAGTAACTAGACTAAACACTCATATACACACACACACAAATTGGTACAAATAACCAAACAGTCAAGGGCACTTGAGGTATAGCAGGTAAACATGAAATAAGCAGTATAAACAAACTAGCAGCTGTTAAGATGAGGTAGTGCGGAATAGTGCAAATGAGCGAGGTAAAGTGAGATGTGCGGTCCCTGAGTTCAGTGTGTTAATGAACGATGAGATGTGTGTGTGTGTGTTTGGGGGGGGGACTGTGAGGATGATATGTCAGATGCTGAAGGGGGGGCAGGGGGGTGTGCGAGCAGAATCTGTGGCAGGGGGCAGAGGGGGAGGAGGGGCAGAACAGGGAGGGAGTTGAGCCTCCTGACCGCCTGGTGAAAGAAACTGTCCTTGAGCCTGCTGGTTTTGGCCTGGAGACTCTGCAGTCTCCTCCCCGACGGCAGCAGGCTGAAGAGGCTGTGAGATGGGTGGGTGGGGTCACCTGCAATCCTGATGGCTTTGCGGGTGAGGCGGGAGTTATAGATATCCATAAGAGAAGGGAGAGAGAGACACCAACTATCAGACCGGAACCCACGCAACTATCAGACGTTCAAGTGCAGGACTAAGCGATTTCAAAGTAGCTTTGTACCTAGCTGTGTTAAGATATGGGATAATGATTTATAGGACTTGATTTTGGGGCGGCACAGTGGTGTAGTGGTTAGCGCTGTCGCCTCACAGCAAGAAGGTCCTGGGTTCGAGCCCAGTGGCCGGCGAGGGCTTTTCTGTGCGGAGTTTGCATGTTCTCCCCGTGTCCGCGTGGGTTTCCTCCGGGTGCTCCGGTTTCCCCCACAGTCCAAAGACATGCAGGTTAGGTTAACTGGTGACTCTAAATTGAGCGTAGGTGTGAATGTGAGTGTGAATGGTTGTCTGTGTCTATGTGTCAGTCCTGTGATGACCTGGCGACTTGTCCAGGGTGTACCCCGCCTTTCGCCCGTAGTCAGCTGGGATAGGCTCCAGCTTGCCTGCGACCCTGTAGAACAGGATAAAGCGGCTAGAGATAATGAGATGAGATGAGATATTTTTATAGAGTAACAATGATTTTTAATTGTACATTTGTAAATATCTATTTTTCAAACTTATGGTTTGCAATTGATATTAATAAAATATCATTATGATACATATTGTATGTAACAACAAATCTGATTGCTTGTCACTGTGTCAAGTGGAATCAGCAGCTAAAATCTGTTACACTAGCAAACAAAAAGTAGCTTAGAGAACTGAAGATAGCTGAGAAACTGAACCTACAGTAGTAACCTAGCGTAAGATTCAGGTGTGTATGAATACACTCATACCTGCCCTGCTAGACAGCTAAAGGTAGCAGCTAGCTTCAGCAAAAAAAAAAAAAAAAGCTTCACATGTACCAAGTAACATCGTGGAACATTTTGATGGAACTGTGTTGAAGCAGGTGACTCACCACTCTTAATATCTCACAGAAAGATCTCTATAAACATTAAACAGAACTAAATTAACAGATTATAACATGAGCCACTCCCTCTGACCCATTAAAGTTAGACATGTCTGTGCAGGTTGCTTCATTCTGCAGATAAAATCCCTCTTCTGTAAACGTCGAGAGGAGTGAGGGCTACACCGAACTCTGATGAACCCGTACAGCTGCTCTGAGGAATGCAAGAAATATCACTCGGTTTATCTCTTCAAGTTCTAGCACATATCTGGGAAAGGCATGAGAGAGAGAGAATTTACATGTAGCTGTACTGAGAAGTATCTGTATGAGCTGGGATTGATCCATCGATCTACAATCAGATCCAAAAATACTTGGACACTGACTTATTATTTTAGCCATCTCCCACAGTGTGTGTGTGTGGGGGGGGCGTTGAGTGGTCTATTAGATAGATTTCAGTCAGCTACCATGATACTGAATGAGTCAAAGATGAGTAGCTGAATGGAATATATCTGATAGACCACGAAATAAAGCCAGCCAATATTACTATTATTATTATTATCCGGCGAGGGGCGGCACGGTGGTGTAGTGGTTAGCACTGTTGCCTCACAGTAAGAAGGTCCTGGGTTCGAGCCCCATGCCCGGCGAGGGCCTTTCTGTGTGGAGTTTGCATGTTCTCCCTGTGTCCGCGTGGGTTTCCTCCGGGTGCTCCGGTTTCCCCCACAGTCCAAAGACATGCAGGTTAGGTTAACTGGTGACTCTAAATTGACCGTAGGTGTGAATGTGAGTGTGAATGGTTGTCTGTGTCTATGTGTCAGCCCTGTGATGACCTGGTGACTTGTCCAGGGTGTACCCCGCCTTTCACCCGTAGTCAGCTGGGATAGGCTCCAGCTTGCCTGCGACCCTGTAGAACAGGATAAAGTGGCTACAGATAATGAGATGAGATTATCCATACAGGACACTTTTTCGATGGAATAAAAACGTGTTCTATTCCCTTCTAGCGGGTTTCATTCATTTGGTTCAATAGCATGCAATATTGTTAGCGTATCGCGTATCCTACATGTATTATGTCACTCTACCCAGTGGAGAATGAGAGTTGAATATGGTTTACGATACTGCATGGTTGTCAAGACAGCATGACGTCACCCATCGGAGACGTTAAACTTCCGCACTAGTGAGCGACTGACAATTTGTAAACAAACATGGCCGCCAGGTTTGCTTCGTTAAATACGGAAGATTTTGAGAGAATTTTGAAAGAGAAAGATGCAGTGAACCTGAAAGGAATGTGTATGTATTATAATAATAAATAATAATAATAATAATAAAGTTCCTGGCTTTAAAGTTTGCCTTTATTTAAGCATGCTGAAGCTTTAAAGACGCCAAATGAGAAAGTGTAGAGAGGTAGAAGACAAGTACGGCTTCTCTGAAATTCAGTTCAGTTAAGACTTGAAGAATGATCAGTTAATGAGGTTTCAACTTCATGGAGAAGTAAAGCTAACGTACCTAATTATACGTAGATCATAACGAAGCAGGCATCAGGAAGTGAGTAAGTGAGTGAGACTTTATTGTCATTGTAAAATAAATTTACAGTGAAATTTTGTTTGGCAGCTGCATCCCAAAGCAACTCAAAACACAGATACGTATAATATTATTATAAAACATATAACTAATAAAAGGCGTTAAAATATCATACCAGTTAAACCATTTAAATTTACCAGTTAAAACTAGAATTGTGAGTAAAGAATACTCACTATAGAATACCCCTCTGCTTACAAGCCTGTCATCATATATTGCCATATGTCAGGGAATAAGTTGAATTATCTCCCCTTTGAAACATTGGACCGGGATTATTATCTGTCCTGGCTAGCTTTTTTTTTTTTGTGGTCTATCAGATATATTCCATTCAGCTAGCATGATACTGAACGAGTCGAAGACAAGTAGCTGAATGGAATATATCTGATATACCATGAAAGAAAGCCAGCCAATATTATTATTATTATACATACACACACTGTTCATATCAGCATTCTCGAAGGCCAACGCCAGCTTACCCACGGCAGTACAGTTACCTTCCAGCCAGTATAGTGTTAATGAAGACCAACGCTAATGCAGTCAAGCCAGATATTATCTCATCTCATCTCATCATCTCTAGCCGCTTTATCCTGTTCTACAGGGTCACAGGAGTCTATCCCAGCTGACTACGGGCGAAAGGGGGGGTACACCCTGGACAAGTCGCCAGGTCATCACAGGGCTGACACATAGACACAGACAACCATTCACACTCACATTCACACCTACGGTCAATTTAGAGTCACCAGTTAACCTAACCTGCATGTCTTTGGACTGTGGGGGAAACCGGAGCACCCGGAGGAAACCCACACGGACACGGGGAGAACATGCAAACTCCACACAGAAAGGCCCTCGCCGGCCACGGGGCTCAAACCTGGACCTTCTTGCTGTGAGGCGACAGCGCTAACCACTACACCACCGTGCCGCCCTAGCCAGATAATAATATTATTATTATTTTCCCTGTGTAATTTACTTAGTTACTTTTAAAATCAACATCGACAGCTACTCACAACAGAGCGACCTGGCAGCCAAAATACTCTCCAATTCTTCCGTATTTAAAAAAGCAAACCTGGAGACCATGTTTGTTTACAAATCGTCACAGTCACTCGCTAACACGGAAGTTTTATGTTTCCGATGTGTGACGTCATGTTGTCTTGACAATGTGCAATATCGTAACAATATTGCATGCTCATTTTCCACTGGGTAGATGTAATACACACAGGATAAGCGATATGCTAACCATATTGCATGCTATCAATAAACCCAGTAGAAGGGACTCGAATACGTTTTTATTCCATGGAAAAAGTGTCCTGTATTTGTAATAACAGAAGATGTTACACGGTTGTGTGAAGATATGAAGTTTATCTTCGAGTGGTGAATGTATATTTCACGAGTGAGCGAAGCAAACGAGTGTTATATTTTTCAACACAATAAGATAAACTTTGTATCTTTGCACCACCGTGTAACGTTCTTTATATTAGACGGACACATCCACAAAAAAGCAAGTTAATCAAAAGAATTTTAATTTTGAACCGGTTCGCCATTTTAACAACGCACGTCTAGTCAGCGGGAAAACACTGAGAGTGACGTCATCGGTGTGAAATATCAGGAAATATGTCACTCAGATCTGCAATGTATTTCGTATGAAAAATACGAGTTTTTCAACACGAGAAGATAAACTTCATATCTCCAAGCCAACATGTGATTTTCTTTTTATTATATCGACACATTCACAAACAAAAAGTCCCCAAATTTATCAAAACAACTCACTCATCGATTTCCTCACGAGTGATATATAGAGCTTTATGTCACGGTTTTGGTTCTCCATGTCCTGGATGGAGCTCAGATGAAAATACCAGTGGTGCATTTCCCACTAAAACACTCGTGTCCATATAACATATATGTATGTATATAAATTGTGTCTGTCCATCACAATCTTATGGCGGTACTGCTTCGTTTAATTTTACTCTTCTCATTTATATATCCAGTATGCATGGATTTAAAAAAAAAATTAAGAAGTTTTATTTTTAGTCCAGTTGTCCATTTAACACATTTAATTAAAACTGAAGTTGAGAGGAGGCCGGCACGGTGGTGTAGTGGTTAGCGCTGTCACCTCACAGCAAGAAGGTCCTGGGTTCAAGCCCAGTGGCCGGCGAGAGCCTTTCTGTGTGGAGTTTGTATGTTGTCTGTGTGGGTTTCCTCCAGGTGCTCCGGTTTCCCCCAAAGACATGCAGGTTAGGCTCTAAATTGATCGTAGGTGTGAATGGTTGTCTGTGTCTATGTGTCAGCCCTGTGATGACCTGGCGACTTGTCCAGGGTGTACCCCGCCTTTCGCCCGTAATCAGCTGGGATAGGCTCCAGCTTGCCTGCGACCCTGTAGAACAGGACAAGTCGCTATGGATAATGGATTATTGCTTGTGTTTTGGCGCCACCTGCAGGTCAGGTCTCACTTTTATATCTTCTACAGTTTCTGCTTTAACTGTAATTTAATTGACCAGTTCTCATAACAGGGTGTTTTATCATTCAGAGGAAACAAACAGCCAACAAAGTGTTCTTCTATTTAGACTGATGATCATAAATCATTATTTTACCCTCATTACTAACCCTCAGTCACCCCACACAGGGTGAAGAAGCTGTTATTCCTTAATGAGCAAGAAATCGAATCCCAAAGAGCTTCCTATTGGACACGACATACACATGGCCTTCGGGATATAAATACAGTTCTTAGGCACTTGCAAAGAAATGTTGTAGAGCAAAGATGCCTTCAAATTAATTCAAAGAAATGTTTCTACGTTAAAACAATACTATAAAGTGCAGTAAACGGTAATAAATGAAACAAAGTCAATATTTGGGGTGAGACAACCATTTGTTTAAAAAAAAAATAGTCATTTCAGGTACAAATGTTTCAGTTATATAAGGAAATTAACTGTAGGTTTTACTGAGCATCTCACAGAACCAGCCTCAGTTCTTCTGCCCACTTTGACTGTCAAATTTGGTCCTTATTTTTGCTACAAAACCCTCAATATGTTTCTTTTTTTTTTGTCTGAAAATTGGTCTGATGTAATATGCTGCTTTCTTTACTGACATGCAAACATTTTTCTGTAACATACAGTCAAGTCCATAAGAATTTAGACAGCGCTACAATTTTTGTAATTGTGCCTCTGTACACCACCACACTCAATTTGAAATGAAGCCTTCACAATGTAATTGCAATGTAGCTTTAATTCAGCTTTAATTCAAGGGGTTTAATAAAAATATTGCATTAACTCTTGAGGAAGAGGCCATTTTAATATAATCCCTCCATTTTCACAGGCTCAGAAGTAATTAGACAACTACATAGAGAATGTTACTAAAGTCACAGTGATTTGCGCTAGCTGTTACAAACTGGGACGTCTGGTCACCGTACCCTATAGATCTGGAACAGTAAGCGATAGAGAATGATGCTTAGAGAGGAAAAGTTACACCCTGCTGTCCTGGAAAAAAAAAGATGTAAAAATCATGAAAATTGACAGAGTTATAAGTGATTGCAAAAAAATCCTGTTTTTCATGGATCATTCCAGTTGGCTGATCCAGATCAGCACCAAAAGTCAAAGCAATGTAATTCAGCCCAGGGGTATTCTTCATGTGAAATTTGTTGATGATTGGTTGAAAACTGAGGGAGAAATAGCATCCTAAAAATGTTAGGATAATAATAATAAAGTAGGGCGGCACGGTGGTGTAGTGGTTAGCGCTGTCGCCTCACAGCAAGAAGGTCCAGGTTCGAGCCCCGTGGCCAGCAAGGGCCTTTCTGTGCGGAGTTTGCATGTTCTCCCTGTGTCCACGTGGGTTTCCTCCGGGTGCTCCGGTTTCCCCCACAGTCCAAAGACATGCAGGTTAGGTTAACTGGTGACTCTGAATTGACCGTAGATGTGAATGTGAGTGTGAATGGTTGTCTGTGTCTATGTGTCAGCCCTGTGATGACCTGGCGACTTGTCCAGGGTGTACCCCGCCTTTCGCCCGTAGTCAGCTGGGATAGGCTCCAGCTTGTCTGCGACCCTGTAGAACAGGATAAAGCAGCTACAGATAATGAGATGAGATAATAAAGTAGAAAGATCCTGAGTGAGAGTAACAATTCACGCTACCGCTGCTAGCACAAATTAATTAATTGATAGACTGTTTCATGACATTATGTCCTTTTTCCTCATTATTTCATGACAAATTGAGATAAAAGATGTCGAGTTGATTCCAAGTGTTGAATTTGCATTTGGCAGCTGTTCATGGTAACTCTTAATATGCAGTCTAAAGAGGTGTCAATACAAGTGAAAAAGACCATCATTAAACTGAGAAAACAATGACAACAACAACCCAGACCTATCGGAGAAACAGAAGAAACCTTAGAAGTGGCCAAATCAACAATTCAGTACATTCTTTTACAAAAGGAATGCACTGGTGAGCTCAGCATCACCAAAAGACCTGGAAGACAACTAAAGTGGATGATCACAGAAGTCATTCTCAACATATAGCTAAGTCCATCCATCCATTATCTGTAGCCGCTTATCCTGTTCTACAGGGTCGCAGGCAAGCTGGAGCCTATCCCAGCTGATTATGGGCAAGAGGCGGGGTTCACCCTGGACAAGTCGCCAGGTCATTGCAGGGCTGACACACAGACAATCATTCACACTCACATTCACACCTACAGTCAATTTAGAGCCACCAATTAGCCTAACCTGCATGCCTTTGGACTGTGGGGGAAACCGGAGCACCCGGAGGAAACCCATGCAGACACAGGGAGAACATGCAAACTCCACACAGAAAGGCCCTCGCCGGCCGCTGAGCTCAAACCCAGGACTTTCTTGCTGTGAGGCGACAGTGCTAACCACTACACCACCGTGCTGCCCCTCTAGCTAAGTCAAGAACACTCAATGAGGCAGGCATATCACTGTCAAAATCTACGTTCAAGAGATGCCTTCAGACAGAGGGTTTACTTCAAGATTCAAACCACTGGCAACACTCAAGAACAGAAAGATCAGATTAGCCTTTGCTAGAAAGCCTGTCCAGTTCTGGAACACAATTCTCTGGATAGATGAATGTCACATCATCTGTCAGACATGGTGGATATGAACACATGAGCATGTATGGCTGCCAATGGAACTGTGTCACTGGTGTTTAGTGATCATGTGACTGCTGATAGAAGGAGCAGGATGAATTCTGAAGTGTATAGAGATATACTTTCTGATCAGATTCAGTCAAATGCTTAAAAACTAATAGAACAGTGCTTCACAATACAGATGAATAACAACCCAAAACATACCATGAAAGCAACCCAAGAGCTTCTTAAGGCAAAGAAATGGAATCTTCTTAAATGGCTGAGTCAGTCAACCCAGTTGAGCTGCTTTTCACTTACTGATGACAAAACTGAAGTTAGCAGAAAAAGCCTGGCAAAGGATCTCAAAGGAGGAAACTCAGCATTTCTTGATGTCCATGGACGGTCTTCAGACTTCTTGCTGTCATTGACTGCAAAGGATTTGTATCCAGGTCCTAAAAATAATGTATGTTTATTTCTAATTATGTTGGATTATCCAATTACTTTTGAGTCACTGAAAATGGAGGAACGATGTATAAAGAAAAAAAAGAAAAAAGTTAATGCAATATTTTTGTTAAACTCGTTGAATTAAAGCTGAAAGTCGACACTTCAAGCACATCTTGATAGCTTAATTTCAAATCCATTGTGGTGGTGTAGAGAGCCATAATTACAAAAATTGCATCACCGTCCAAATATTTATGTACTTGACTGTGTAATTTTGGGCTGGAAAACTAGTGATTGGAAATCTGAAATGTTTTTTTTTGTACTAACTCAGTGTAGAAGTCATAAAATTATTATTATTATTATTTAAAAAACATATCACAAAATTTGGGCGGCACGGTGGTGTAGTGGTTAGCGCTGTCGCCTCACAGCACAAAGGTCCAGGTTCGAGCCCCGTGTCCGGCGAGGGCCTTTCTGTGCGGAGTTTGCATGCTCTCCCCATGTCCGCGTGGGTTTCCTCTGGTTTCCCCCACAGTCCAAAGACATGCAGGTTAGGCTAACTGGTGACTCTAAATTGACCGTAGGTGTGAATGTGAGTGTGAATGGTTGTCTGTGTCTATGTGTCAGCCCTGTGATGACCTGGCGACTTGTCCAGGGTGTACCCCGCCTTTCGCCCGTAGTCAGCTGGGATAAGCTCCAGCTTGCCTGCGACCCTGTAGAAGGATAAAGCGGCTAGAGATAATGAGATGAGATCACAAAATTTCTTTAAAATAAAATTAGGGTGCCTGAGACTTTTGGACAGAAGTGAACATCCAAAAATATTTGTATAATCTATACCAATAAGCAGCTAGTTCTGTGTTCCAGTTTGGTAAAGCTGATATTTCAGGGTTGAGTGAGTCCTTTTCAGGAAATAGGATACAGAAACTTTTATTGTTGTTGTTGTTATTCTCCATCCTTTTTCTCAATTCGATCATAAATAGCGCAAGTTGAGAATATTTATTTTTCTAACACTAACTTTATTTCTCCAACAGGCATGAAGAATATGAATAATACATAATTTAGCATCATTTTCTATATTCTAATTAACAGTATGTTGTTTTTAATGAATAAATATACAGATTTATAATTTACAAAATGCATTTTTAAAAAACTATTAATATTCAGTTAATTAATATGAATGAAAATAATATACTTTTTATAACTTAATCAGTACAAATGATTAAATGCATCACTCTATTATTAAAGACCTATTACCTATAGTCTTATGTGATATAATTTATTATTCATTTAAAATTGTGCTTATACTGTATACAGTGGTGCTTGAAAGTTTGTGAACCCTTTAGAATTTTCTATATTTCTGCATAAATATGACCTAAAACATCATCAGATTTTCACACAAGTCCTAAAAGTAGATAAAGAGAACCCAGTTAAACAAATGAGACAAAAATATAAAACTTGGTCATTTATTTATTGAGGAAAATGATCCAATATTACATATCTGTGAGGGGCAAAAGTATGTGAACCTTTGCTTTCAGTATCTGGTGTGACCCCCTTGTGCAGCAATAACTGCAACATGTTTCACAGATGGGATAAGGTTCTTATGCTGGAATGCAGTGTTTTCCTTTCTCTAAACATAACGCTTCTCATTTAAACCAAAAATTCTATTTTGGTCTCATCCGTCCACAAAACATTTTTCCAGTAGCCTTCTGGCTTGTCCACATGATCTTTAGCAAACTGTAGATGAGCAGCAATGTTCTTTTTGGAGAGCAGTGGCTTTCTCCTTGCAACCCTGCCATGCACACCATTGTTGTTCAGAGTTCACCTGATGTTGGACTCATGAACATTAACATTAGCCAATGTGAGAGAGGCCTTCAGTTGCTTAGAATTTACCCTGGGGTCCTTTGTGACCTCGCTGACTATTACACGCCTTGCTCTTGGAGTGATCTTTGTTGGTCGACCACTCCTGGGGAGGGTAACAATGGTCTTGAATTTCCTCCATTTGTACACAATCTGTCTGACTGTGGATTGGTGGAGTCCAAACTCTTTAGAGATGGTTTTGTTACCTTTTCCAGCCTGATGAGCATCAACAATGCTTTTTCTGAGGTCCTCAGAAATCTCCTTTGTTCGTGCCATGATACACTTCCACAAACATGTGTTGTGAAGATCAGACTTTGATAGATCCCTGTTCTTTAAATAAAACAGGGTGCCCACTCACACCTGATTGTCATCCCATTGATTGAAAGCACCTGACTCTAATTTCACCTTCAAATTAACTGCTAATCTTAGAGGTTCACATACTTTTGCCACTCGCAGAAATGTAATATTGGATCATTTTCCTCAATAAATAAATGACCAAGTATAATATTTTTGTCTCATTTGTTTAACTGGGTTCTCTTTATCTACTTTTAGGACTTGTGTGAAAATCTGATGATGTTTTAGGTCATATTTATGCAGAAATATAGAAAATTCTAAAGGGTTCACAAATTTTCAAGCACCAATGTATGTGTTTGAGGAACATGAATATTTTTGTTTTATTCCATAAACTACTGACATTTCCCCCAAATTCCACATTAAAAATATTGTCACTTAGAGCATTTAATTGCAGAAAATGATGACTTGTCAAAATAACAAAAAAGATTAAGTATCTTCTGACTTTGAATAATGTGTTGAAATCATATTCAATTTTAAACAACACAATACTAATGTTTGAAACTTGGATGAGTTCAGAAATCAGTATATGGTGGAATAACCCTGACATTTAATCACAGCTTTCATGTGTCTTGGCATGCTCTCCACCAGTCTTTCATGTTTTTCTTGGGTGACTTTATGCCACTCCTGGTCCAAAAATTCAATCAGCTCAGCTTTGTTTGATGGCTTCTGACCATCCATCTTCTTCTTGATCACATTCCAGAGGTTTTCAGTGTGGTTCAGGTTTGGAGATGGGGCTGGCCATGACAGGGTATTGATTTTATGGTCCTCCATCCACACCTTGATTGACCTGGCTGTGTGGCATGGAGCATTGTCCTGCTGGAAAACCCAATCATCAGAGTTAGAGAACACTGTCAGAGCAGAAGGAAGCAAGTTTCTTCCAGGATAACCTTGAACAAGGCTTGATTCATGTGTCCTTCACAAACAAAAATCTGCCTCATTCTAGCCTTGCTGAAGCACCCCAGATCATCATCGATCCTTCAGCAAATTTCACAATAGGTCTCTCCAGGTCTCCGTCTAACCAGTAGATGACCAGGTGATGGGAAAACCTGAAAATTGGACTCATCAGAGAAGATGCCCTTACTCCAGTCCTCTATAGTCCAATCCTTATGGTCGTTAGCAAACCTCAGCCTGGCTTGTCATCCTATGGTTGTTGAGTGACATTTGAAGGAGTTGATGATTATCCCAGTCAGTGGAGAGTCGTTTTCGCTCTCTGCCAGTCTGTAACTTTGTTGTCCCCAGTGTTTGCTGCTTGACCTTGTTTTTATGAACTACTGTCTTTGAAAATTTGAGGAAGGAAGCAACCTGATGCTCACTGTATCCCTCTGCCAGTAAAGCCAGAACTGAACCCTTTTTTTTCTCACTCAAAAGTTTTATTTTTAACTCTTTTGGCATGATGAATAAATATTTTTGTATTCCACTTAAATTTAAGGTACTACTAGCACTGGTTTTGCCATCCAAACTGGTCCTATTGCAAGAAGATAATGATGACCACAGCAGTGGTTTTTATACTTTTTCTTGTTAAATAAGATTTGGTTCAGGTGATCACCTCATCAGTACCTCATTAAGGAAAATAAGGTGTTCTTGTGTTGGAATTCCAGCACAGACACTGGAATGAAATGGCTGCCATACATAGAGATGCTGATGTAAGAAAAAAATTGAAGTGGTCTCTTTTTTTTTTTTCCCAGAGCTGTACCGGTATGTATTTATCTATACTCTTAATGCTCTCACGTTGTAAAGGGTCCTGGGTTTGGGAGAAGCTATAAAGATTTAAAGGTTCTAAGTAAAACCTTAGAATATGGGGTCTTCTTACCAGTGACAGAACCTCTGAGGAAGTGAAGAACCCTTGAGAAACCTTTTTTCTCCTTCTTTCTGACCGTATACTGTAGAAATATGTACACTCACAGCTATTTGTTCTTAACTGAGTGGTAATAAAGTGTGTGTAGATCCAGGACTTCAGTGTTTAAGTGCTGTTCCTGATTAAACAGACACAGCATTTGCTTTAGCTAACACCCTTGTTCCCTCTCGATACACACACACTTCCCTGGTGTTAAAATACCATCGCTGTTTATAGACGCATTCTCACACAGTGCCACATTTAAAGTTCACTTCCTGACTCTAAACACTTGCTCGAGTCTAATTAAAAGCCGAGTTCTGTGCATTATTGATGAATACCCGGACGTCAAAAGTGCACACTCTGTCACACACTTTTTTCCTGAGCCTTGATTCATCGGGAAAAGGTCAGGCTTCCTGCAGTGCCATATTCAAACTTTTATTTAGCTGAAATACAGGTTTCAGCTTGCTCCCTTCTTCCCGTGCATGCAGGTGATGAGATTATCCTGTCCTCCTTCCTGAGAGAAGTGATCAGCTACTTTAAAGTGCATATCACTGGTAAATTCAGGAGCAAGATCAATGTCTCATCTCATTATCTCTAGCCGCTTTATCCTTCTACAGGGTCGCAGGCAAGCTGGAGCCTATCCCAGCTGACTATGGGCGAAAGGCAGGGTACACCCTGGACAAGTCGCCAGGTCATCACAGGGCTGACACATAGACACAGACAACCATTCACACTCACACCTACGGTCAATTTAGAGTCACCAGTTAACCTAACCTGCATGTCTTTGGACTGTGGGGGAAACCGGAGCACCCGGAGGAAACCCATGCAGACACGGGGAGAACATGCAAACTCCGCACAGAAAGGCCCTCGCCGGCCACGGGGCTCGAACCCAGGACCTTCTTGCTGTGAGGCGACAGCGCTAACCACTACACCACCGTGCCGCCGCAAGATCAATGTAATTCTCCTATTTTGTATTAAACTTTGGTCAAATATCTGTCACATTTTGCATTTTGTGCAATTTTTTTACCTTGCGCAATACCAGAAAAATTCAGTTGAAATCAAGCCATTTGAGGCGAATTTGTTTGCCTCTGAAAAAACTTGGCATTTGGATTTCCCGGCAAACATTGATTTTCATGACGTCACGTGCGGGACGACTCCCTCTGAATCCTACATCAGCGCTGGTTTGTTTATGAGAAAACGACCTGGTGGTTTTCTGCAAATTTCTTCAACGTTATCACGTAATTATTAAAATGGTTAACAGATGTATCGTAGGAGGGTGTAGCAACACCAATCATGATGGGATTAGTACTCATCATTTTCCAAAAGACCGGACAATGAGAGAGAACTGGGAGCGCTTCGTGTGAGGCTCCTGGAAAAACTGGCAACATGCAACAGACCACAGCATCATATGCGGGGCTCACTTCATAAAGCTCGATGACTTTGAGAACTATTTGCAGTGGGAAATGGGCTTCAAGAAGCAACTTGATCTGAAAAAAAGACGCAGTTCCATCTGTTAGAATGCCCAAAGCAACACCGTCTCCATCTGTGTCAGCGTCACAGGAGCCAGCCGTGTTTGTCTCCCCTGACAGAAGGCGAAGTGCCGCATCCACTGAGGCCCTCGAAGCCGAGGACCAAGCAGAGCCGAGAAAAAGACTAAGAAAATCGGCAATTCACAAGTTGACTGTTGCCAGGGTAAGAAATAAGAGAGACTCTACTCTAAATTTGGTGTTCCTGTGTTTGTGTGGTACACGGATAATGTTATTTATTTACACACAAAAAAGTAAACAACGTGAAAGTGCTGGACGATAATACACTTACTTCACATGTATCAAGGCATATGCGTGTCAGGGCTTGAGATCTTGGGACCCGTCAAACACATTAAATGTATGTACAACCCTGCTTAGTCGATTCCATGTGTGTAGCTTATGAAATCTTTCTCCTACAATAGCCAGTACTCTTCTAAATAAAGAAATATATAAATACATAATAGTAATTAGAAAAATATGATTTATGTAACAATAGATAGATGAGCATTGATACATGAATCCATGGGTTTAGAAGCTGAAGCTGAAGGTGACAATTCCATATTTCAATGCAAAATCGCTAGCTGCTAAACTTGGTCTACACAGGCTGTGCACTGAAACCGTGCAAGCTCTCGCAGCCTGCTGGCGGTTCCACAGGTGACGTCACGAATCTGGCTCCAGACTCCCTTGGGAATTTTCCAGACACGTTTTGTTATTTTATTTTTTCCTGCTGTAGACAGATGGCTTTGTGCAAAATTACCCTTCTGGATGAGTGTGTAAAGGGACATACTTTCATATTAAAAAAAAAACGAAGTTGGTCCAGGATATGCATTTTAAAGTGTCTACCTAAAGATACTATGGATGGTACTTAGAAACCATAAAGATGTCTCCATCACTGAACAGCTGATAACTTCAACAAAATCGACCAACAATGAACTCAGAAATAACTCTGATGCACATACTCATAAGATGCTCCTCATCTCACAAGTTCCAGGTTGACCATATACTCACCGGCCACTTTATTAGGAAAACCAGTCCACCTGCTGTTTGATGCAGTTATCCATCCATACATTATCTGTAGCCGCTTATCCTGTACAGGGTTGCGGGTGAGCTGGAGCCTATCCCAGCTGACTACGGGCGAAAGGCGGGGTACACCCTGGACAAGTTGCCAGGTCATCACAGGGCTGACACATAGACACAGACAACCATTCACACTCACATTCACACCTACGGTCAATTTAGAGTCACCAGTTAACCTAACCTGCATGTCTTTGGACTGTGGGGGAAACCGGAGCATCCGGAGGAAACCCACACGGACACGGGGAGAACATGCAAACTCCGCACAGAAAGGCCCTCGCCGGCTGCTGGGCTCGAACCCAGAACCTTCTTGCTGTGAGGTGACAGTGCTAACCACTACACCACCGTGATGCAGTTCTCTAATCAGCCGATCCCTTGACAGCAGCACAATGCATCAAATCATGCAGATACAAATCAAGAGCTTCAGTTAATGTTCACTTCATTCAAACGTCAGAATTGTGATCTCAAAGTGTGACTTTCTTTCACTGTGGCATGGGTGTTGGTTTGAGCCAGACGGACTGATTTGAGTATTTCAGAAACTGCTGATCTCCTGGGGTTTCCACACACAACAGCCTCTAGAGTTTACACAGAATGGTGCGACGAACAAGAACACTGTAAAGTTTTACCTTTCCCTCTGACTCTTACTGCTACAAAGTGCTGACACTGGAGACTCCTTCTGTAAATGATAAATAAACATCTCCTTACCTCTTAACTTTACGTGTTAACCGTTGCTATAGAAACGTTAATGTATTTGAACGAGTGCTTTGATCCTTAATAAACCTGTGGTTTGCGGCTGTGCTACTGTCAGAGCTGCTGTTATAGAAAACTAATCAACGCCTTCTGACCAATCAGAGTCCAGAACACAGACAGCAGCACTGTGCTGTTATTCAGTGTTAAATTGGATGTCGCTGCTTCACTCACTTGTGTTCGATAATGCTTTAGTTGTTGTTGTTTAGGATTTTGAAGGAAGCTGCAGGTGTTTTGGCCGCCGTCATTTTAATGAAAGATGAAAGTGATAAAGGTGACGGAGGGAAGAATATCCGGTAACCTGAGCTGAAATTCCTGACCTGAGCTCTAATCTGTGATATTAAAACCGAGCGTGGATGGGTAATGCACTCTCTCTTTTCTGTGATGGTGATGATGATGGTGATGATGGTGGTGATGAAGGACACAGTGACCATGACGCTGCTCCTCCCCTGTATCCTGAACAGCTCCTTATTGGACTGAGCGCAGTTCTACAGAGATAGTCGGCTGCTGGGGCGAGAACCGTGTTATTATCTGTTTCTGTACGGTGCTCAGTGTATTCATATCTGTTTTTATATTCTGATTTAAACTGAAATATCTCACGTGATGATGGGAGTAACATGTGAAGGTGCATTTCAACAAACATTTTAACCTCAGACTGCATATGAACTCATCCTCATAGCATCTGAACCAAAGTCTATCTCTGTCTGTCTCTCTCCTGCTCTCTCTCTCTGATTTTCAGTCTGTCTGTCTGTCTGCCTCTCTGTCTCTCTCCTGTTCTCTGTCTATCTGTCTTTCTACCTGTCTCTTTCCTACTCTCCTTGATTTTCTCTATCTGTCTGCCTGTCTGTCTGTCTCTCTCTCTGATTTTCACTCTCTGTCTGTCTGTCTGCCTCTCTGTCTCTGTCTCTTTGTCTCTCTCCTGCTCGCTCTCTGTCTGTCTGTCTTTCTGTCTGTCTCCTTCCTACTCTCTCTGATTTTCTGTCTGTCTGCCTGTCTGTCTGCCTCTTTCTGATTTTCAGTCAGTCTGTCTGTCTGTCTGCCTATCTGTCTGTCTCTTTCTGATTTTCAGTCTCTGTCTGTCTGTCTCCTGTTCTCTGTCTGTCTCTCTGTCTCTCTCTTTCCCACTCTCTCTGATTTTCACCCTCGGTCTGTCTGTCTGTCTGTCTATCTGTCTGTCTGTCCCTCTTTGACTCTCTTTCTGATATTCAGTCTCTGTCTGTCTATCTCCTGTTCTCTGTCTGTCTCTCTGTCTCTCTCCCACTCTCTCTGATTTTCACCCTCGGTCTGTCTGTCTGTCTATCTGTCTGTCTGTCCCTCTTTGACTTTCACTCTCTGTCTCTCTCTCGACTCTCACTTCATCTGTCTCAATCTCTCTTGAAGTCTCTCTCACATACATTCATATTTGTCTCTCACACACTGTGTCTGTTTTCATCACTCTCTGTCTGCCTGTCTGTCTGTCTCTCTCTCCTGTTCTCTGTCTGCCTGTCTGTCTGTCTGTCTGTCTGTCCCTCTTTGACTTTCACTCTCTGTTTGTCTCTCTCTCTTGACTCTCACTTCATCTGTCTATATCTCTCTTGAAGTCTCTCTCTCTCACACACACACACTCATATTTGTCTCTCACACACTGTCTTCATCTCTCTCTCTCACACACACACACACACACACACACACACACACACACACACACACACACACACACACTGTTTCACCATTTCCATGTCTGTCTGTCTTGATCTCTCTGACTCATGCTTGCTCTCTCTCTCTCTCTCTCTCTCTCTCTCTCTCTTTCTCTGACACTGGAGACTCCTTCCAGAACTGTTACACAAATGTTTCCTTACAGAAAAATTCACCAAATCTACAACTAATAAATATGTACAACATATTTACTCAACATTTATTATTATAGATCATGTGGAAGATACCAGCTGTTACTATAGAAACAATGACGCATTAAAACCAGCGTGTTTAATCATGCTGTGGTCCAAAAGGAGTCGTGAGGAATCGCATTGAATGACAAAACCTGGACATGTGATTCTATACAAATTCATGTCTGAGACAGAAGATGGCACAAATAATCATAGCTTTAAACACACACACACGCATATGCACACACACACACACACACACACACACACACACACACACACACACACACACACACACACACACGGAGAGGAGTGTGTGGAGAAGACAGCAGCAGGAGAAGAAAAGCCTTATTAGTATTAAAAGATTACATTTTATTACATTAGCCTTTTCATTATTTATTTCTCCTCTAAACGCAATTAATTGAAAATGGATTATGGACAGGCGCGCGCGCGCACACACACACACACACACACACACACACACACACACACACACACACACACACACACACACACAGAGCTCCCTCAGTGTTTTTTCTCTCTTATCATCCAGGTGAAATTAAAGCAAGTATTAATCTGAGGGAAATGTGATGAGCTTCAACACGGCCATGATTTTTCTCCCTTTTTATCCTTTTCATTTAAACATCTTTTCCCCTCAAACTGAAACAGGGATATGATGTGTCCATGTTTCAGAGACAAATCAACACTCTAACTCTCTGTCTGTTTCACTGTCTGTCTCTCTGCCTTTCTTTGTCTCTTCTGCCTTTCTTTGTCTCTCTTTGTCTGCCTTTCTTTGTCTCTCTGTCTCTCTGCCTTTCCTTGTCTCTCTCTGTCTGCCTCTCTGCCTTTCTTTGTCTCTCTCTGTCTGCCTTTCTTTGTCTCTCTCTCTGCCTCTCTGCCTTTCTTTGTCTCTCTCTGTCGGCCTCTCTACCTTTCTTTGTCTCTCTTTCTCTCTGCCTTTCCTTGTCTCTCTCTGTCTCTCTGCCTTTCTTTGTCTCTCTCTGTCTGTCTCTCTGTCTTTGTCTCTCTATCTGCCTCTCTGCCTTTCTTTATCTCTCTCTGTCTTTCTTTGTCTCTTTATGTCACTGTGCATTTCTTTATCTCTCTGTCTCTGTGCCTTTCTTTATCTCTGGCTGTCTTTGTCTCTCTTTGTCTGCCTTTCTTTGTCTCTCTCTGTCTCTCTGCCTTTCTTTGTCTCTCTCTGTCTGCCTTTCTTCTTCTCTCTCCATCTCTCTGCCTTTCTTTGTCTCTGTCTGTCTGTTTTTCTTTATCTCTCTCCATCTCTCTGCCTTTCTTTATCTCTCTCTGTCAGCCTCTCTACCTTTCTTTGTCTCTCTGTCTCTCTGCCTTTCCTTGTCTCTCTCTGTCTGCCTTTCTTTGTCTCTCTCTCTGCCTTTCTTTGTCTCTCTCTGTCGGCCTCTCTACCTTTCTTTGTCTCTCTTTCTCTCTGCCTTTCCTTGTCTCTCTCTCTGTCTCTCTGCCTCTCTTTGTCTCTCTCTGTCTCTCTGTCTTTGTCTCTCTATCTGCCTCTCTGCCTTTCTTTATTTCTCTCTGTCTTTCTTTGTCTCTTTATGTCACTGTGCATTTCTTTATCTCTGTCTGTCTCTGTGCCTTTCTTTATCTCTGTCTTTCTTTACCTCTCTGTCTGTCTGCCTTTCTTTGTTTCTCTGCCTTTCTTTGTCTCTCTGTCTCTTTGCCTTTCTTTGTCTCTCTGTCTTTTTTTGTCTCTTTGTCTGTCTCTGTGCCTTTCTTTATCTCTCTGCCTTTCTTTGTCTCTCACTGTCTCCCTGCCATTCTTTGTCTCTCTGCCTTTCTTTGTCTCTCTGTCTGTTTCTGTGCCTTTCTTGGTCTCTCCACCTTTTTATCACTGCCTTTCTTGGTCTCTTTTTCTGTCTCTGTGCCTTTCTTTGTCTCTGTCTCCCTGCCATTCTTTGTCTCTCTGCCTTTCTATCTCTCTCTGCCTTTATCCCTCTCTCTGCCTTTCTTTGTCTCTTTTTCTGTCTCTGTGCCTTTCTTTCTCTCTCTCTGTCTCCCTGCCATTCTTTGTCTCTCTGCCTTTCTTTGTCTGTCTGTCTGTCTGTCTGTCTGTCTGTCTGTCTGTCTGTCTGTCTGTCTGTCTCTCTGCCTTTCTTTGTCTCTCTCTGTCTTTCTCTCTGCCTTTCTTTGTCTCTCTCTGTGTCTTTCTTTGTCTCTCTGCCTGTCTCTCTGCCTTTCTTTGTGTCTGTCTGTCTTTCTGCCTTTCTTTGTCTCTCTGTCTGTCTCCCTGCCTCTCTCTCTCTCTCTCTCTCTCTCTTCTCTGAACGAATGGTACAGTGTCACCTCTGTCACCTCTCACTAATAAGACATGGCAGAATTTGAGTCTCATGATGCTGTTTTTGTCTCAGTCTGCATTTCTCCTTCTTTTATCTTCTGTCAAGTTTTCCAGCATCTTCAGGACAGAGGAGTTTACTCTTTCTTGTAACACGATGAGCTGTTTTTAATAGTCTTATTAACTTCAGGAGAGAGAATAAAGATAGACTGGTGAGGGAATGTCTGTTTATAGCTGCTATAATGTTTGGGAGAACAGGAACTAACTTGATTCACAGAGCATTAAATGTAACTCTAAATGGATAAAAAGTATGACATGCTGTTCTTTAATAACGAAAAGATTGTATTGGTTGGAAAACTGCGGTGGTGGAATACTTAAAATGCTTGAATTTGATAGATTTATTTAGCAGATAGTTCATACAGGAATTTCCATGTAATGTGTTTTGTGTGTAATGAAACTGAAACTGGATTCTACAGATGTATTTATTTCCTGTTTGTTCTGAGTAAACCAGCCTGGGCTGTGTCCCAGGCCCGTGTTTATCTTCCTGATTCATGAAATTAACAAAGCAGCAGTGTTGAAAAATAAACAATGTAACCAGGATTTATTTACTTCTTTAACCCTTTCAGGCTTAGACAAAACTTCTGCTGAATTCTGTGAAATAAACAGAAATAAACAAATCCCTAAACAGAACCTGAACCAAACTCGGCCTGGTGGTCAGAGTACTCAGGCTCAGGGTCAGAGGTCACTTCTGCGATTGTTATACTTCATCTTTTCGTGCAGCAATGTTTCATTTCTGAGCAGCTCAAACACAGAGCTTAATGAGGGATTTGTCAAACGTTCAGCTATTAAACATCATCTTTATTTCTTTTTCTGATAGAGTGTGTGTGTGTGTTTGTGTGAGAGTGTGAGAGACGGATTAGAGAGGAATGGTTGCAGCAGCATCTGTCCTCTTTCTTCTCGTCTCCCCTGTGTAATTACGCAGCACAATGGTGGTGGGACGTGAGCCCCTTCACTCTGTCATGCTAATTCAATATAAATGTAAATGACCACACTGAGGGAATAAAGAAACCTCGATCTGTTTACACGTCTAATCACAATTAAAGCGTGCTGAGTGAAATATGAATGCGAGACGCATCAGGATTATGTGATAAGAGAGATGGAGGAGGAGACAAGTGCCATGTTTAGACCAAAAGTTAGTGTTCATACATCTTAATGAACAATGATTCACAGTTACAGTTACTCTTAGTCTTACTATTACTTGTACACTGCTATTGTTACTGTTACTCACACTGTTACTGCTAGTTAGTGTTACTGTTAGTCATACTGTTACTCTTAGTTTTACTGTTACTTGTACTGCTACTGTTGTTCTTACTGTAACTCATACTGCTACTGTTACTCTCAGTCATACTCTTACTGGTACTCATACTGTTACTCATGGAGTTACTCTTTCTCATACTGTTACTCATACTGCTACTATTACTCTCAGTCATACTCTTACTGTTACTCATACCATTAATGTTACTCTCACTGTTACTCATACTGTTGCTCATACCATTAATGTTACTCATACTCATACCATTACTGTTGTTCTTACTGTTACTCATACTTTTAATGTTACTCTCAGTCATACTCTTAGTGTTACTCATACTGTTACTGTTTTACTGTTACTCATACCATTACTGCTACTCTTGGTCATATTCTTGCTGTCACTTATACCGTTACTGTTACTCTTGGTCATGTTCTTACTGTTACTCATACTGTTACTGTTGTTCTTACCGTTACTTATACTGTTACTCAAACCATTACTGTTACTCTCAGTCACACTTGTACTGTTACTGATGTTCTTACTGCTACTTATACTGTTACTCATACTGTTACTGTTACTCTCAGTTGCACTCGCACTGTTACTCATACCATTACTCTTATTCTTACTCTCAGTCGTACTCATGCTGTTACTGTTGTTCTTACTGCTACTCATACTGTTACTCATACCATTACTGTTACTCTGTCATACTCTTACTGTAACTCATGCCATTACTGTTACTCTTATTGTTACTCATACTGTTACTGTGACTTGCAGTCATACTCTTACTGTTACTCATGCTGTTACTGTTACTCTCAGTTGTACTCTTACTGTTACTGCTACTCTTATTGTTACTCATATTGCTACAGTTGTTCTTACTGTTACTTATACTGTTACTTTTGTTCTTACTGTTACTCGTACTGTTACTTATACAATTACTGTTACCCTTACTCTTACTGTTACTCATGCTGTCACTCGCAGTCATACTCTTCCTGTAACTCATACCATTGCTGTTACTTTCTGTTGTAATGTTACTCATACCGTTACTGTCACTCTCAGTCGTAGCGTTACTCATACATCACAGTTACTCTCAGTCATACTCTCATCGTTACTCATACTGTTACTGTTACTCACAGTCGAACTCTTACTGTAACCCATACATTACTGTTACTCTCAGTCATAGTGTTACTCATACCATTACCGTTACTCTCAGTCATAGTGTTACTCATATGTTACTGTTACTCTCAGTCATACTCTCACCATTACTCATACCATTACTGTTACTTGCAGTCGTGCTCTTACTGAAACTCATGCCATTACTGTTACTCTCAGTTGTAGTGTTACTCATGCCATTACTGTTACTCTCAGTCATACTCTTACTGTTACTCATACTGTTACTATTACTGTCAGTTGTACTCTTACCGTTACTCATACTGCTACTGTTACTCTCAGTTGTACTCTCACTGTTACTCATACCATTACTGCTACTCCTACTGTTACTCATGCTGTTACTGTTACTCTCAGTCATACTCTTACTGTTACTCATACTGTTACCATTACTTGCAGTCATACTCTTCCCATTACTCATGCTGTTACTCTCAGTTGCACTCTTACTGTCACTCATACCATTACTGCTACTCTTACTGTTACTCATAGCATCACTGTTACCCTCAGTCATACTCCTACTGTTACGCATACTGTTACTCTCAGTTGCACTCTTACTGTTACTCATATTGTTACTGTTACTCATAGTCACACTCTTATTGTCACCCACACTGTTACTATCACTCTCTGTCATACTCTTACCGTTACTCACACCATTGCTGTTGCTCTTGCTGTCACTCTCGGTCATACTCCTACTGTTACTCATACTGTTACTCTCAGTTGTACTTTTACTTTTGCTGTAACTGTTACTCACAGTCACACTATTACTCATACCATTACTGTTACTCTCATTCATACTCTTACTCATACTGTTACTGTTGCTCTTATTGTTGCTCATACAGTTACTCACACCGTTAATGTTACTCTTACTGTTACTCATACTGTTACCCTAACTGTTACTCTTATTTTTACTCTTACTCATATTCCTACTGTTACTCATACTGCTGCTACACATCATGGCAATGCAGAGCACAACACTTGTGATTGGTCCACTTAGTAGCATTGAATTTCCACCTGCACATTTCCTCCTCCTGCTCCTTCTTCTCCAGAAAAATTGGAAATATATTATCACAATATTGTGTTAATATAAATACATAAAGCATGAGGCCCGATAGTGCCTGTAGATTTTTATAACAGCCAGTTTAAAATTGGCATCTAATCCTGTGGATTTAAACCCAAGTTACACTGCAGTGCTTCGAGCCGCTCATCCTGCTGAACACAGATGAGTTCAAACACTTCAGAAATGCTTTCAGAGATAATTCACTCAGTTTATCATTAATCATGCAAGGTTTCTTTCCCTCCAGTAAATGTTTCAAACCATTTCCTGTTTATTATTCCTACACTGAAATCTTACTGTCCCATGTAAACTTACTCTTACTGTTACTCTTACTATCCTGAAGTATTTTATTCCTCTTATGCCACACCAATTTACCAACAATTACAATGTATTTATTATATAGAGCTTCTGCTGTATGCATTGCTGTGAACCAGCTGTTACTATGGAAACAATAATGCATTAGAATGATACTATAAGAATTGTTGAAGGTGGGTGGAGCACAGAAGCACGGCAGGCCCGAACTGAATGTTACAAAAATGTTTTATTCTAGCTTTTCAGCTTTCCCTTTCACACTCTCCCAGTCAGACACGCACGCACACAAGTGTCCAGGTTGGGGAGAGCTCCCTTTCTCTGCTCTCTCTCTCCTTTTATAGGGCATGGTCACTGGGGGAGACACAGAAACACAGGTTAATTCACGTCAGGTGCAGTGATTCTGCCACTTACCTTCTCTGACTCTGCCCTCCATTTACAGACCAACGCTTGACCACGCCCCCGCTGCCACATACCCCCACCGCCCAACTCAGGCCGGGGAGCCGTCTGGCCTGCAGCTGACTCTCCCCCCCGAAGGGAGAGGAAATCCACCACAACCATCTGTGCCCCCAGCCTGTGGACCACCTCGAACTTAAACAGCTGGATACCAATTGGTGGTCCGCGCGTTGGCATCCTTCATGTGGTGGAGCCACTGCAGGGGTGCATGGTCCAAACAGAGGGTGAAAGGGCACCCCAGCAGGTAGTAGCGGAGGGCGAGGACCGCCCACTTGATGGCAAGGCATTCCTTTTCTATTGTGCTATACCTGCCCTCGTGCACTGACAGCTTCTGGCTGATGTACAGCACTGGACGGTCCTCCCCCTCCACCTCCTGGGACAGAACAGCCCCCAGCCCTCTGTCCGATGTGTCCGTCTGCAAAACAAAGGGGAGAGAAAAGTCAGGGGAGTGTAACAGTGGCCCCCCCACACAGTGCAGCCTTTACCTCAGAGAAAGCCCACTGGCATTGCTCCATCCACTGGATCGGATCTGGTGCCCCATTTTTAGTGAGATCAGTCAGCGGGCTGGTGACGTCCGAATAATTAGGTATAAACCAACAGTAGTAGCCAGCCAGCCCCAGGAACTGTCTCACCCCATTTTTGGTCTTGGGCCTCAGGCAGGCTGCAATCGCTGCTGTCTTATTGATTTGGGGATGCACCTGCCCATTGCCCAAGTGGAAACCCAGATACCATACTTCCACCTGCCCAATCACACACTTCTTTGGGTTGGCTGTGAGACCCGCTCACCTCAGCGACCTAAGGATGGCCCTTAGGTGTTCTAAGTGCCATGGCCAGTCATTACTATAAATAATGATATCATCCAAGTATGCGGCCGTGTAGGTGGCGTAGGGGCGGAGGACCCTATCCATAAGCCGCTGGAACGTAGCGGGCACCCCAAACAGCCCAAAAGGAAGTGTGACAAACTGGTGTAAGCCAAACAGTGTGGAAAAGGCCGTTTTCTCTCAGGATAGCAGAGTCAAGGGGATCTGCCAATATAACTTTGTCAAATCCAGTGTCGAATAAAAACGAGCTGTGCCTAGTCGATCGAGCAACTCGTCAATACGAGGCATTGGGTACGCATTGAATTTAGACACTGCATTGACTTTTCTATAGTCCACACAGAACTGGACCGACCCATCGGCCTTGGGAACCAAGACCACCAGGCTGCTCCAGTCAGCCCATTTCGACTCCAGCCCATTTCGAGCATGGCCTCAAGCTCTTCCCGAACCACCTTTTTTTGTGTTCGGACAGTCTGTAAGGGCAGCTGCACACTACTACCCCCGGGGGCGTCTCAATATGGTGTTCTATGAGGTGGGTGCGGCCGGGCAGGGGCGAGAATTCGTCAGAAAATTCTGTCTGCAACTGGGCCACCTCCGTGAGTTGGATCAGAGAGAGGTGGTCTCCACAGGGGACTGGAGCGGTGGGCAATGTCAATTTTCCCTTTTGAACCTCCAGCCCCAGCTCTGCCTTCTCTGGAACCACCGACACCAATGCCACGGGGACCTCCTCGTTCCAAAGTTTTAACAGATTGAGGTGGTAAATCTGTAATGCCCCACCCCGTCCATTTGCCTCACCTCATAGTTGATGTCCCCGACTCGCCATGTGACCTCAAAGGGTCCTTGCCACCTGGCGATCAATTTGGAGCTCGACGTGGGCAACAACACGAGTACTTTATCTCCTGGTGTGAATTCCCTAAGGTGCGTACAGATGGACTTGACGTTCTTGGGCCTGCCGCAAATTCTCCTGGGTTAGGTATGTGAGTGTGTGGAGTTTGGCGCACAGGTTGATAATGTATTGAATTTCATTTTTACTTGTTGAAGGTCCCTCCTCCCAATTTTCACGCAGCACATCAAGAATGCCACACGGCTTATGCCCATATAATAATTCGAATGGGGAGAACCCTGTGGAGGCTTGTGGGACCTCTCGCACTGCAAATAACAGGGGCTCGAGCCATTTATCCCAGTTGCGTGCATCCTCGCTTACAAATTTCCGAATTATGTTCTTGAGAATGCGGTTGAACCGTTCGACTAAGAAATCCGTTTGTGGGTGATAAACGCTGGTGCGGATAGGCTTAATTCCCAGTAACCTATACAGTTCGCGCAGTGTGCGTGACATAAACATACGTAGTGCCCAATTGTGTTCTCCCCAATGCCTCGTCTTGCACCAGGCTTTGGTGGATTGAGGTCTGATTACAGCCAGAGTCCACCACAGCCTCATCCGTATCCCCTTGGATAGTCACCGGTATGTGATATGCTCTGGCCCAGTCGAGGGCGGTCCCTGGTGTGTCGGGGATCTGGACCACCGCGCCCACCTCCTTTGCCGAGCACTGATGCTGGAGGTGCCCCGGCTCCCCGCAGTGCCAGCAAACCAGCCCAGGCTCTCTCTCTGCACCAGTGTTCCGGAGCTCACTCACCTGAGGGGGGGAAGACACAAACACGGAAGTAGGAAATGGTAGGGCACCACGGGTGCGGCGGGCCGGCTGGGGTGGAGCCAGCCCTTGCCTCTGCGGTAGGGGAATGGGGCAAAGATGAGGAACAGAAAAGGAGAGAGAGAGAGAAAAGAGGGGAGAAGAGGAGACACGCTGTCCTGCCATCGGAACAGCCGCCATATGGTCCTCCGCCAGCATGATGGCCTGATCCAGCGACGCTGGGCGATGGCACTGCACCCACGTCGCTGTTCCTTCTGGAAGTCAGGCAGTGAATTGCTCCTGTGCCACCAGGTCAACGATTCCCTCTGCGTCGCGGTTGTCAGCCCTCAGCCACTGCCGGTGTTCTGATAAATGGTCCTACATCCGCGAAGCATCCTACGGTAGGAGGGGATGCCAGACATGTCTGCCGAGCAGTCCTACATTGCAGGAAATCCTACAGTGTGATTCAACTTTAACTTTTAGTCATAGTTCGCGGTTTTTGCCTCTGCAAAGAACATGCTTCTACACTGATACAACATCCACCAACCCTGTCAGAATTCATATGAATGTAGGACGTTCTGACAATTCAAACGACTCTGTCAGAATATGCTTTTACATTCATATATTAATGTAGGACGTCCTGACAATTCAAACGACTCCGTCAGAATATGCTTTTACATTCATATGAATCTAGGACGCTCTGACTCTTCAATTGACCCTGTCAGAATATGTAGAATTAATAGTTTTTTTGGTCACTATTCACAAGTACCATTTGCTCTATTAAAATGTGTAGGACGTTATTACAATTCAAATGACGCCGCAGGATGTTCTCACAACTCATATGACCCCATCAGAATATGCTTCTACATTAATAAATGAATGTAGGATGTTCTGACAATTCAAAAGACCCCTTCAGAATATGCTTCTACATTGAGTGTTGGATGTTCTTACAATTCAAATGACGCCGCAGGACGTTCTCACAACTCATATGACCACGCCAGAATATGCTTCTACAGTAAGTAGGACATTCTGACTATTCAAATGACCATCAGAATATGTTTTTACAATATATGAATGTAGGGTGTTCTGACATATGCTTCTACATTAAAATAGGAGTGTAGGACGTTCTGACAGTTCAAATGACCTCATCAGAATATTCTTTTACTTTAATATATGAATGCAGGACTTTCTGACAACTCAATGACCATCAGAATATGCCTTTACATTAACATATGAATGTAGGAAGTTTTGACAATTCAAATGACCCCACCAGAATATACTACACTCACTGTAAAAAAGAATAAGTTAAGCTTACTTGAAAAAAAGGTGGAAACTCGTTGCCTCAAATAAATGAAGTAATATAACTTGTTCTCTTTCAAGTTATCGTTACTTTACGTTTAAAAGTAATCTCCACTGAAAATATTTGTTATCCTTACTTGGAACTTGGGGTGGCATGGTGGTGTAGTGGTTAGAGCTGTCGCCTCACAGCAAGAAGGTCCTGGGTTCGAGCCCCATGGCCGGTGAGGGCCTTTCTGTGCAGAGTTTGCATGTTCTCCCCGTGTCCGCATGGGTTTCCTCCAGGTGCTCCGGTTTCCCCCACAGTCCAAAGACATGCAGGTTAGGTTAACTGGTGACTCTAAATTGACCGTAGGTGTGAGTGTGAATGGTTGTTTGTCTATGTGTCAGCCCTGTGATGACCTGGTGACTTGTCCAGGGTGTACTCCGCCTTTCGCCCGTAGTCAGCTGGGATAGGCTCCGGCTTGCCTGCGGCCCTGTGGAGCAGGATGGAGCGGCTGGAGATAATGAGATGAGATGAGACTTGGAACTCGAATGTTGAGGTTGCTTAAAACCAACTAGTAATGTTTACTTCATACCAGCTATTAAAGGTTACTTGGAGCAAAGTTGTGTTTACTGGTGTTAAATGGGTTTCTCTTACTTTCAGCTGTGTAATGGGAACCTAATTCCTGATTGTAAGGTTTACTTGCAGAATCTACACCTTACTTATAGTTTGTAAGTATCAGCAACTTGAACAATTAATGTCTCACTTACACAATGTAATGTAATTAAATGTTATGTTATTTTTATTGCAAGACATAAAACGGCATAACAACATATTGGAGCATCAATACAGTTTTCATTCAGTCACTAACTTTTTTAAAGCTTACTTTCATTTAACACATCCAACCCAGAGAAGCATAACATTCCACTTAAAGTGTCAGTCCACCATTTCTGGAATTAAACTCATTTTCTCCACCTCCACTCGAGTTAAATAACTGAGTTTTACCTTTCTCCTATTCATCCAGCCGTTCTCCTTGTCTGGCGATGCATTTTGAATGATTTCATTTTATTGGAACACTTCAAGATGGCCAACTATTTGTTTTGAACAGGTTTACGGATTTGCACCAAATCTTACAAAACTGATTACAAAAACTGATTACATTTTGGATGTCTCAAATGGCACACACGCACATACACACAGCGATATTTCAGGGAGATATTTCAGATGTATTGCAAGACTCACGCAGTGGTTAGAAATCAGCATTATGTTAGATTAAGTAGTAAAGATTGAATGCACCCCGTTAATCTGCACCGTTTATAGCACAGCTGATGTAGGACAAAAATCTGTTCAAATGCCAAGAAATGACGTTTTTGCTCTGCGCATGCACAGTGGGGCTTTGTAGGACGCATTAACGTGTAGGACAGTTTATCAGAACACCGGCAGGCGTCCTGGAGTTGCTAGCCAAACGCGAACGGCCGGCCGACCTCCTGCAGGCGCAGCACGTGGAAGGGCTGCCGTTGCTGTTCCGGGGTGCGCCCCATGCATTGGAGGATGGCTCTGTGTAGGTCGGCGTAGACCAGCCGGCTGTCAGCGGGGAGTTGTAGCGCGGCCAGCTGTGCCTCACCCGTTAGCAGGGGGAGGAGGCGCGCCGCACGCTGTTCCACCCAGCCAACCCCACGCCTCTGCTGCCTGCTCAAAAAAAGCGAGGAAGGCTTCGGGGTCGTCCTGCGGACCCATCTTTGTTAGGGTGAGGTGGGGAGGGTCTGCAGCGGTGGTGGTGGTGGACCCCGCCGACGCGAGAAGGTGCCGGAACGCCTGGCGATCTTCCTGTTGCGCCAGCACCAGGGCTTCGAACCGTTGTTCCTGCTCCTTCCGGAGGGCAACCAGCGCCTGGTGCTGGCTCTGTTGGGCCATGGCGAGGGCATGGACCAGGTCCTTGAAGGGGGAGGACTCCATGGGGCTGTTCTCTTCTGTACTCCATCCCGGGTTTCGGCACCACTGTAAGAATTGTTGAAGATGGGTGGAGCACAGAAGCACGGCAGGCCAGAACTGAGTGTTACAAAAACTTTTTATTCTAGCTTTTCAGCTTTCCCTTTCACACTCTCCCAGTCAGACACGCACGCACACAAGTGTCCAGGTTGGGGAGAGCTCCCTTTCTCTGCTCTCTCTCTCTCCTTTTATAGGGCGTGGTCACTGGGGGAGACACAGAAACACAGGTTAATTCACGTCAGGTGCAGTGATTCTGCCACTTACCTTCCCTGACTCCGCCCTCCATTCACAGACTGACGCTTGACCACGCCCCTGCTGCCACAGATGCGTTAATATAAATCTGTGATTTACAGTTGCACTAATGTCAGAGCTGCTGTTCGAGAGAATTAATCAACACCTTCTGATTCAATCACAATCACAACAAGAATTCAACAGCACTGTGGTGTGAGTTCCAACAATTTTAGCTGAGTGAAGAACATTTCTCCTGGTAATGTTGTGTGAGTGTCATCTAAAAACAACATAAAGAAAACAATTACTACAACAGATGTTTTTCAGAAACACTGCAAGAAAATACTGAGGACTGAAGTACTGAATGTTCTAATATCATTCTCTATAAGATTGGTTTTATGTTCCTGATCAGGACTGATAAGATTTATTGAAGGATATTTATATTTTTATATCTGAAAAGATTTTTGAATTAATTTTTTTGTCATTTTAAAAAATACATATGTTTTCTACATACGTTGCTGTTTTGCAATGCAGCAGTTTGGTGTGTATTTATTACAGATCTCGATCTGTCCATTTTCCACACAGATATGAGCACTCCGAGCGCCCTGCCTGGCCCCGCCTCTCACTCCCGTTATCTTAGAAATGCCACAGACGAAGACAATGGGGAAAGAGGAAGCTCCAGAGGTCTGATATAAAGTTCATACATGATCCACTCAGCTGATTTATCAACAAATGATCCATTTTTTGATGTTTGTTAGTGAAAATAGTTGTATATCATGCATATACACTTGTGGTCAGAAGTTGGATCTGAATGTCATGGCAATATTTGGGCTTTCAGTAATTTCTTTGAACTGTTCTTTTTCTGTGGCAGAATGATTGTACAGCATACAGCTTTAATAAAAAAACACTAGAATTTGGTGCACAAGTTTTAATTTTCTTTGGGTTTTCTGAAATCAACACAGGGTCAAAATTATACATACAAGGTCAAAAATATACATACAGCACACCTAATATTTGGGTAAACTGTCTCTTCGCAAGATTCACCTTGACCAAACATTTTTGTTTACCATGAACAAGCTTCTGGCAGAATTCTGGTTGGATATTTCACAACTCTTCATGGTAGAATTGGTAGAGTTCAATTAATTTTTTTTTCTTGGCATGGACTCGACTAATAAGCGCAGTCCATATATTTTCAATAGGGTTGAAGTCAGGACTTGTTTTAAGCTTAATGTTTGCCTGCTTTATCCTCCACAGCCAACTCTGATGCGTGTTTGGGTTCATTGTCCTGTTGTAAGTCCCAAGTTGTGTTCAAGTTTCTGATGGTTTATGCTGAAGAATTCTGAGGTAGTCCTCGTTCATTATTCCATCCACTTTGTGCAATGAACCAGTTCTACTGGCAGCAACACAGCCCCAGAGCATGATGATCCTACCACCACCAGCTGGTACAGTGTCCCTCTGTACATGGTGGTCATTGTGGCCAAACAACTCAATCTTTGCCTCATCTGACCATACAGCTTTCCTCCAGAAGGCTTTTTTCTTTGTCCATGTGGTCAGCTTCAAACTTTTGGAGCAGGGGGTTATTTCTTGGATAGCAGCCTCTTAGTCCATGGTGATCTGAACTGTAGACAGTGATCCATCAGCTTCCAGTTCATGGCAGGGCTGTGCCATGGTGGTTCCCAGGTTGTTCCTGACCATCCAAACCAATTTCCTTTCAGCTGAGGGTGACAGTTTGGGTTTTCTTGAAGCAAAGTGGCTTGGCAAAGTGACTACATCTCACAATAACTTGGATACAATTGTTTGAACTGATCTTGGAATTTGCAGTTGTTTAGAAATTGCTCTAAGAGACATTCCAGAGTAGTGTACAGTATACAGTAGGTGCGATCCTCTTTCTCAGATCTGCACTGAGCTCCTTGGACTTTCCCATTTTACTGCGTGTTGGTCAAGCCAGTGAGTGCTGTAAACAAACCCTTTTTATGAAGGCACAGAGAAGCTACCAGCTGTAGTCAATCATGATCACTAACAGAAAGTTAAGAGACCTCGGCCTTGGCAAGATAAGAGACATTTTGGAAGTTTCAGTACCTCTGAATTAATAATCTAAGTGAGCGTATGGAAATTTTTGATCCTGTGTTGATTTCAGAAAACCCAAATAAAATTATAACTTGTGCACCAAATTCTTGTTTTTTTAAAATGTATGCTGTACAATCATTCTGCCACAGCAAAAGAACAGTTCAAAGAAATTACTGAAAGCCCAAATATTGCAATGACATTCATATCCAAGATGACATTCATGTCACTGTATGTAAACTTCTGACCACAACTGTACTTGTGAAGACTTTTGTTCTTTTGCAGGATATTTCGAGAGCAGAAGGAAGAAACACTGGCGAGCAGACACAGACAACAAAAAGAAGCTCAATCCACGTCTGGCACCAAGGATCGGCTCCTGGTTCTGAACGTTCACTGCAGCACTTTGTGGATTTTTCTTTTTTAAAGAGAGATAATAAAAACACAGAACAGCTCTAGAGTGTGTATTATATGATATTATATTCTCCTTTTGAAATCACAAAGCTTTCACATGACCGAGTTTCCTTCCTGTATCTGCTTAACATCACTACTGGAGACTTTCTAAGGGCATTTATTATTAGAGAGATTTAGTCACCCAGATACTATGATAGATTCATCGGTAATGGAGATTTTCAGTTTTTTTTTTCTTTTTTGTTTTTGTTTTTCTTTTTTTTATTATTAATATTTTTAAGTGAAGTGAGAATCTGAAAACGAGCCACAGTCTCTGAAAAAGTGCAACAATTCATGATCATGAGACCGAGACCCTTATTTATTAATGGTTGTGTGTGTAGAGATGGGCGATATGACAAAAATATCATAATCACGATATGTATCATGACATACAGGTTTGCTAAAAACAAACAAACAAAAAAAAAAATAAAAAACAAACCCAGAAATGACATTGAAACTGAAGTTCTGGGTTTAATACAATTAAAGCTGTATGCTTTTACTTTAAATTATTTAACACTGAAAAAAGGAGGGGAAAAAAGAAAATATTTCATATATATATATTACATTTACATTTAACACCTTTAAAGATTTAGAAAATTTGGACAAAAAATTAACACTAAAACACTTTAATTTTTAGTCAGTTTGCTGTAAAATGATGAAATTTGTTACAAAAGTACATTGCGATATAAATACATGTATAAAAAACTGTAGTAATGTACGGTAATTTATCACACTGATGTGATTGTCATATTGCTCAGCACTACACAATACAAACACAAATGGAACCAAACTGATCAACAACCATAAGTAAGCAAGCTGATTTACATTGTTAAAGGGATCCTCCAGTGGATATATTCTCAAACTTATTTTAAATAAAAGTAGTTGCAGATTTCAAAAATCAAACTTTCATTTTCAGAGACCAAATAGTGTTCGAGAAAAATGAATTTTCTTTAAAATGCCAGATGGGCTTCCTGCGGTGGTGATATATGTGATGATGTCAGGTAGTGGTCACTTGGAGCAACTCAACTGTTTATATTCTCTGTTTACATCATAGTTTTGCAAGTTTTAGAAGTATTTTACCCAATTTATCAGTTTTTAGAAGAAGAAGAATATTCATGAGGCATACTCACAGTGATGTAGTAATTAGCACTGTCTCCTGACAGCAAGAAGGTTTTGGGAAGCGCTTGTGAAATTCCTTTCTGCATTTAACCCATCTGAAGCAGTGAACACACATGAGCAATGAGCACACACACACATACCCAGAGCAGTGGGCAGCTATGTTACAGCGCCTGGGGAGCAGTTGGGGGTTCAGTGCCTCACTCAAGGGCACCTCAGACCAAGGCCACCCCACTTTAAAGGGGAACTGAAGGCAAATTTTTTTATTATCAAAAATCTATTTATCTCATTTTATTAAATATGGACCCTTTTCACGTGATGTCACGACAAACGCGGCCGCCATTTTGGACATGAACTACCAGTAGTCTACCACAGCCAACAACGAGGAACGACGGCAAAGCATCGAAAGGCATATAGCCATCAAAGAAAGTTTTTACTTTCAGCAAGACTTCCATCATGCCATTATATTGTTGTGCACCTGGACGTAGTAACCATCAACACACAAGGCAAGATTTATCATTTTATCGGATCCCGACAGATGCTGACCGATGGAGAAGATGGATGGTCTCTAAAATATTGGCAAAATGATGTTTACTGACATAGCAATCGTGTGTAACGGGAAGCATTTGCATATCCGAAGTGTTGTGTTTACATCAAAGATAAAATAAACCGATATGACAATGACTGCTGCTGCCAGGTTGGGGACACAAACTAGTAGAAAGGAAGCGTGCCAACAGACTTCCTTAGTGGTCGATTCTGCTTTAAGGTAAGATGCATTTAATTATTCGTCTGCTGTGGGTTTGGAATCGGTAGCCTGACCGATTCGTTTATGTTTATGGTGCCATTTGTTTGTTGACACGTGTTGAAATGGAAGATTGGTTGTTGACATGATTTCCAGTGATGCTTTGGTGCTGCTGTGGATCAGATGTGTTGAGTAGCCTGTTTTTTTTTTCTTGCGTGTGGTATCATTGTTGACGCGAGGTTGTTTTTTGAACATGCCAATGCGGACACGATTTCCCTTGATGAGTTATGACTTCAGATGCGATGCGTGTGTGGAGTCCGCGTGATATGTGCGTAAGATAGGCTTCTCATGTGTTTGGAGATCCACGCTCTGAGACAAGCGCAAGCACCCCCCAAGGGAAAAAAAGGGACCCCCCGAAAATATCGGCATAGTTCGAACACTGGGTTGGAGAAAGTAATGGCAAATAGTGAGTGCACAAACCATAGAAGGTAAACTGTACACAGCGCCAGGGCAGTGTGATGGTATGTCTACTTTTAGATTGTGTTAGCTTATCAATGAACACACTTGTCACTTGACGAGTTTCACGTCTTTACGACGGATACTTAAATGTGTGTTAGGTATTATTGTTGCAGCCTAAGCAGTCATTGTAGCAGCTAGATGAGCGAGAACCGAAAGGGTCTGTGCCATAAACCGTTATTTCTTCATGTCCAAAATGGCGGTCGCGTTTACGAAGGTCACGTGAGTGAAAAGGGTCTATAGGAATGCATTTTTGATCGCTATTTTGTCACTGCTATAGCAAGTTATGAGTGTTTGAAATATGCTCTGTAATATATCAGTCCATATGTCAAAGCAACGGCCGTAAACGAGATTTGTTGAGACCTGTGCGAGACATCGTAGGACAGAAGTAAAACGTACAGCGGAAATCAAAGTGACCAACATTGATAATGTTCCCTGTGTCTGAAATCGCTCACTCGTTCACGATTCCCTACTCCCTATATAGGGAATTACTATATAGAGGACTATACAGTGAGCTCATTGGTAAAGAAAAAAACGCTTTCGGACACTAGTCCATTGCGCTGGTATTTACGTCATTACTGTCGCACAATTAAAATGTGCCAGATCAGTCGGCTGGTGGGTTTCAAAATAATAAATACATGTGTGTGTTTTGGTGATAAATCCATATTATACTGAGCGTATTTCCCACATTAATCAATACACAGTACCTGCAGCTTTCAGTTCTTTTAAATCAAGGCTGAATACTTTCTTCTTCGCCGCGGCCTTTTATTAAATCACATTTGAGACTTTTAATTTGATTTCTTTCAGCGCGACCGCAATGCATGATGGGATATATTGCTTTGGTTAGTGACCATCATTGTACACTACTTTTCATGATGCATTGTGGGATATTTTGAGTGCACTATATAGGCTGTAATAATCCTCACTAAGGTTTCGGACAGCACTACAAAATGGCCTCCACACTATATCGTGCCCTATATACCGTAGTGAGTAGGGAGCGATTTCGGACACAGGGGTTGTCAAAAGATGCGCACACCCTCTTTCAAATGCTGATGTAATCAAGCCGGAAGTTTTGTTTGCTTTGATAGCAATCAGGAAAGTTTTTTTTTTTTAAGTAGTCAGTAATTGTCATTTAAACTTATTTTTGTGCAATATTTCATTTGGAAAACAGTTTTCAAAATGGCGGCACTGACACCTGGCTGACACTTCATGTTTTGAAGTCTTGCACAAGTCTCGTGAAGATCGTGTGGATAAGCGACGCCTGCCGTGGACCAAACGAACTAAATTCAACATGGCTAAAAACAGAATAGGCCAATAAGTATAATATTTAATTGCAATTAGTGGCCAATATGAGTCACGATATAAGGTTACTAAAACCGCAAACGTAATCGAATAACACGTTAATTAAGAAATAAAGCAAGTTTAAAAATGACTTCAGTTCCCCTTTATCCTAACCTGCATGTCTTTGGAGGAAACCAGAGCACCTGGAGGAAACCCACACAGACACAACATGCAAGCTCCACACACAAAGGCTCCCGTCAGCAACTGGGCTTGAACCCAGAACCTTCTTGCTGTGAGGCAACAGTGCTAACCACTACACCACTATAACTCATTGTGTTGCATATAAATGCCACAATAATGCTAAAAAGAAAGCACAAACTGGAACTAGACTGCATTTCCACAGAGAAAATGCAAAGTGTGCTTGATCAGCTGTAGCAGAGTGTCACCCACAGAAACTGGATCAGACATGAGACCTCATGCTGCAAAATCTTTTTTTACACATGATCTCCAGAAAGTGTGTGTCATGTGTGTGGCTGCACGCTCTAAAATCTCAGTTTAAACTGGCTCAACTCGCAGCGTGACTTGGTACTCTCAAATTTTTTTTAAATGATCTACAGCTGGTTCTGGGTAAATTAACAAAGAGAATGTGACATGGTTTAAAAAAGAGCTTTTAGAGCAACACACACTACACTACAAAACTACACACACTACACACTACACTATGCCAAACACTTTCTGTAGATCATGTAAAAAAAAAAAAGATTTTGCAGTGCGAGGCCTCGCAGCTGATCCAGTTTCTGTCAGTTTTACCACAGCTGATCAAGCTCACTTTGCATTTTCTCTGTGGAAATACAGTCTAGTTCCAGCTTGTGCTTTCTTTTTAGCATCACTGACTACTTTTACTTAAAATAAGTTTGAGAATAAATCCACTGGAGGCTCCCTTTAATGAATATGTACACTACCGTTCAAAAGTTTGGGGTCACCCAGACAATTTTGTGTTTTCCATGAAAAGTCACACTTTTATTTACCACTATAAGTTGTAAAATGAATAGAAAATATAGTCAAGACATTTTTCTGGCCATTTTGAGCATTTAATCAACCCCACAAATGTGATGCTCCAGAAACTCAATCTGCTCAAAGGAAGGTCAGTTTAATAGCTTCTCTAAAGAGCTCAACTGTTTTCAGCTGTGCTAACATGATTGTACAAGGGTTTTCTAATCATCCATTAGCCTTCTGAGGCAATGAGCAAACACATTGTACCATTAGAACACTGGAGTGAGAGTTGCTGGAAATGGGCCTCTATACACCTATGGAGATATTGCACCAAAAACCAGACATTTGCAGCTAGAATAGTCATTTACCACATTAGCAATGTATAGAGTGTATTTCTGATTAGTTTAAAGTGATCTTCATTGAAAAGAACAGTGCTTTTCTTTCAAAAATAAGGAAATTTCAAAGTGACCCCAAACTTTTGAATGGTAGTGTAATTTGGTGCATTTTTTGCACCTAAAAGTGTAAAATAGTAGGCGGAGTCAGTGCAAATATGCTAATTTATCTCCTTTAGTGTGATTTTGCACAGACTGGAAATCACTTCAGGGACAGAGACTGTAAATTAATGATAAAATTTATGACTTATGGTGAAAAGTTATGATTAGAAATGAATAAATATTCTTTTAGGTACTGAAGGGCAGGTAATAAATTAGCAGAAGTGTTTCTGGCATTTGAAGACTTTTTAAATTTAATTTAATTTAATTTTTTTTTTTGCAAAGCAGCTATATACCAGCAGTTTATCAGACTTGCGAATTTATTTGGGGTGGTTTTTTTTTTAAATAAGGGTTCTCAAACAGATGCAGGAAAATGCTTTAAGCGCTGAAACATTCAAAAATACATTCATGTGATCCAGGACTGTAAAGGATATACAGGAAGAATAATATCTCTGAGTTACACTCTTAGTGAAAAGGTTCTTTCAAGGCCCTTTGGATTAAAAAAAAAGAAAAAAAATGTTTTTAGCATCCAAACATTAGTTGTAAGCATCTCTGATAGGAACTCACTCTGTTGTAAGGTTCTACCGAGAACCTTTATGGAGTCCCTCAGAGGGAGAAACTTTGAAGAACCTGTGAAAGTAATGAAAGAGTGTATTTAGCATACACTTCCTGTCTGTAATGAACATCTCAGCTTTACATCAGACACAAATCTTATACTGAAACTGTATAAACACTAACGATGTAAATCGTGTGGAACTTTCTGGAGAACCCAAATCTCATCTTTCATCACTGTTTCAAGCTAAATATTCAGATTATAACCTGCTATTGCTGTTTATGTCCCCTGTATACTGCATTTACTGTATAAGGTACTTTTATTTGTAGAATTTTTTTCAGTAGGAATAAAGATATTTTGTCTTAGACTAGTGAAATTCTCTATTTTATCTATAAAAACTTTTGTGAATACATTTAGATTTATATTTAAGCTTCTTATATAGACAATATGCTAAATTGTTTTTGAGCAATAAAAATGCTGTTACAATTTTACATATAAAAACCTGGTCACTAAATGACCGTGTTCACTGACTCGATCAATATAATATAATATAATATAATATAATATAATATAATATAATATAATATAATATAATATAATATAATATAATAATTTATTCTATCCACAGTCAATGAATATGAGCAATTGTGCGCTCTGATTGGCTACTCTACTACTAGGATATCAACCCATATACCATGAGTAGAGAAAAACAAAATGGCGGCGCGTATTGCTGAACCAACCGAGGATGAAATAAAAACTCTACTCGAAAACAAACCCCCCAAAAATTGCAAAAAAGGTAACAAACTATGGAATAAAAGTATTTCATGGTAGCCCTGTGATGACCTGGCGACTTGTCCAGGGTGTACCCCGCCTTTCACCCGTAGTCAGCTGGGATAGGCTCCAGCTTGCCTGCGACCCTGTAGAACAGGATAAAGCGGCTACAGATAATGAGATGAGATGAGTATTTCATGGTAAGAACATATCTTTTTTTATTTTTCAAGAATTAATTATTATTATTATCGCATTTTTCACAAATTGCTCCTGTCATTTCGCCAGTTTGTTTACATTCTAAGCGGAAATTATTTTGTTGGATGTTTTGGATAAAAATTTTATTTATCTAACTTGCAAAATGTAAATATAAAAATGCTCTGTTTCTGAAAATCCAGTGAATGTGGATAGAATAAAACAGTATTCCACTCAATCTCATCGTGCATGGATTATAGACAACTTGGTGCTATACACCTCGTTGGCTATCAGCTCATGTATGACTCAATTTTGTGGAATAACTGTTAAATATAACACCGATTCCAAAAAAGTTGGGACAAAGTACAAATTGTAAATAAAAACGGAATGCAATAATTTACAAATCTCAAAAACTGATATTGTACTCACAATAGAACATAGACAACATATCAAATGTCGAAAGTGAGACATTTTGAAATTTCATGCAAAATATTGGCTCATTTGAAATTTCATGACAGCAACACCTCTCAAAAAAGTTGGGACAGGGGCAATAAGAGGCTGGAAAAGGTAAAGGTACAAAAAAGGAACAGCTGGAGGACCAAATTGCAACTCATTAAGTCAATTGGCAATAGGTCATTAACATGACTGGGTATAAAAAGAGCATCTTGGCGTGGCAGCGGCTCTTAGAAGTAAAGATGGGAAGAGGATCACCAATCCCCCTAATTCTGCGCTGACAAATAGTGAAGCAATATCAGAAAGGAGTTCGACAGTGTAAAATTGCAAAGAGTTTGAACATATCATCATCTACAGTGCATAATATCATCAAAAGATTCAGAGAACCTGGAAGAATCTCTGTGCGTAAGGGTCAAGGCCAGAAAACCATACTGGGTGCCCATGATCTTCAGGCCCTTAGATGGCACTGCATCACATACAGGCATGCTTCTGTATTGGAAATCACAAAATGGGCTCAGGAATCTTTCCAGAGAACATTATCTGTGAACACAATTCACCATGCCATCCACCATTGCCAGCTAAAACTCTATAGTTCAAAGAAGAAGTCATATCTAAACATGATCCAGAAGCGCAGACGTCTTCTCTGGGCCAAGGCTCATTTAAAATGGACTGTGGCAAAGTGGAAAACTGTTCTGTGGTCAGACGAATCAAAATTTGAAGTTCTTTATGGAAATCAGGGACGCCGTGTCATTCGGACTAAAGAGGAGAAGGACGACCCGAGTTGTTATCAGCGCTCAGTTCAGAAGCCTGCATCTCTGATGGTATGGGGTTGCATTAGTGCGTGTGGCATGGGCAGCTTACACATCTGGAAAGACACCATCAATGCTGAAAGGTATATCCAGGTTCTAGAGCAACATATGCTCCCATCCAGACGACGTCTCTTTCAGGGAAGACCTTGCATTTTCCAACATGACAATGCCAAGCCACATACTGCATCAATTACAGCATCATGGCTGCGTAGAAGAAGGGTCCGGGTACTGAACTGGCCAGCCTGCAGTCCAGATCTTTCACCCGTAGAAAACATTTGGCGCATCATAAAACGGAAGATACGACATAAAAGATCTAAGACAGTTGAGCAACTAGAATCCTACATTAGACAAGAATGGGTTAACATTCCTATCCCTAAACTTGAGCAACTTGTCTCCTCAGTCCCCAGACGTTTACAGACTGTTGTAAAGAGAAAAGGGGATGTCTCACAGTGGTAAACATGCCCTTGTCCCAACTTTTTTGAGATGTGTTGTTGTCATGAAATTTAAAATCACCTAATTTTTCTCTTTAAATGATACATTTTCTCAGTTTAAACATTTGATATGTCATCTATGTTCTATTCTGAATAAAATATGGAATTTTGAAACTTCCACATCATTGCATTCCGTTTTTATTTACAATTTGTACTTTGTCCCAACTTTTTTGGAATCAGGGTTGTATATAGAGGATATTACACGGTTGTGTGAAGATGTGAAGTTTATCTTCGAGTGGTGAATGTAGAATCACGAGTGAGTGAAGTAAATGAGTGAAATATTTTCAATTCAAGAAGATAAAATTCATATCTTTACACCACTGTGTCATGTTCTTTATATTATATGGACACATCCACAAAAAATACACAAATTAATAAAAATAATTTTAATTTTGAACTGGTTCACCATTTTCTCAACTTGCATCTAGTCAGTAGGAAAACACTGGGAGTGACATCATCAGATTGAAATATCAGGAATTATGTCACTCAGATCCACAATGTATTTTGTATGAAAAATACAAGTTTTTCAACAACTTCATATCTTCAAGTCAACATGTGATTTTCTTTTTATTATATCGACACATTCACAAACAAAAAGGACCCAAATTTATCAAAACAATTCCTCGATTTCCTCATGAGTGACATCCAGAGATTTATGTCATGGTTTTGATTCTCCATATCCCGGATGGAACGCAGATGAAAAATACAAGTGGAGATGTAGGAGCCAAATTTTGTTTAAACTTGCTTTGGTTTCAAGACTCATATTTTTGCTGTAGATTTACTGGTACTTAGCTTGGAACTTTTATTTTGACATTACCTGAACAGGTGATCTTAGGCTAAAGATGCGCATGCGCTTGGTCTAGTTTCAGTTAGACAATGGAAGATGCTGGTGACCAATAGTTTTTTATCGCTTCCAAGATACACTTGAACAATTAGATTTAACTCTTAGATTACTTTGATTTCACCCTTTGGAACAACCCTTTAGTGGATCTCTTCAAACAGTTGAAGAGTTTGGTTCCAAAATGCGATAAATGCCAAATTTGAAAAATTGAAACTCCCGCCACCAAACCATCAGCAATTATCATATCTTACTCGTACCATATTCAGTTTTTGCCAAAACCTGATCTCTGCCATTGATTTTCACACTGCATTACGGCCTTTCATTCCAAAATGCAACAAGCACCATCACCGATTTTTCTCAAAACCAGACATATCCATTTGGCCAATCAGAGGCTGCCATTGGTGTGAAGTCTTCTAAGATGGCTGCGGCCATGAAGTAGGAAATCACTTTGTCACTTCTCACATTTATCGGACAATTTCACACTGAATTATGAATAATTTTGATAAAATAATCTAAAAAATAAAATAATCTATAAAATAAAATAATCGGTCATGAAAGAACACGGTTAAATGCACTTTAAATAGAAAGGGATGCACATCGTTTTGGGGGAAAATGCCGTGGCGTGGATATGTAGCGACTTGAAAAAAAATTAATTACTTGGTTCAGTTAAAAGCTGTTAATTAGTTCTGGATTTCATTTTTGAAGTTTATTATTATTAAGGAGTTAGTCAATGAATTTTAAAAAAGGATACAGTGGTTTTCCTTTTATCACTTCCTGTAATCAGAAGAAGTGATTTTTCTTGAAACAATGGAATTGGATATACAGCGTTTTGGAACCAAACTCTTCATTTGGATTTTACACCACTGTGTGCCACCTGCTTGCCCACCTGGCCTCTCCCTGCCCACCTGCCCTCCCCCTGCCCTCATTGAACACAGGTATGAGTAACAGCTGGACACAGTGTTTGAGATAAGTGCATAACAACTAAGCATCATCTAAAGTTTTTGGACTTTGTTTGGCCACTACAGCATACTTCCCAGTAAAATAATATATATACTGTAAGTATGAACAAAACAAATACAAAAATAGGTTTCGCTCATAAATATTTCATGAATTTTTTTTTTCGCTCAGTGCTTCTTTCTGCTTTTTATTTATTTTTTCCTGATATTTATAGATGATGGAGTCCTGATGTTTAGTTTTATGAGAGGCTGGACATTTTTCATCTGAAAGAAAATGTCATAAATTCAAAGCGGAACAGAAAATAAAATCACAGCATGATAAGTAGCTCAATAATCTGCTCATGATTTCAGGAGGAGGTGAAAATCCTGAAACGCTGCAGCAGCAAAACTCATTTTATCAATCAGACTTATCGAGTAGATGTTCTCATTTTTCACTTAGCTTCAAGACCTGATGTTAACGCTAAAAGTGTTTCAGATTTCCTGATCTGTAGCAATGCAAGCGGTCATCTCCATCATGGTTAGAACACATTTTAAACTAGAATGGCACTTGGTAGAGTCCATATCTCCACCAAGCCACATATTATCAACATCAAAATCACATCACTTGAACTGAGGATAATACTAAAGCTGGGAACAGGCAAGAAAATCCTGGATCTGCATAGATATCCGGATTCACATCAAAATCTAATCAATTGTTCCTTGGCTCATGGCCCACCTTTCCACCAAATTTCATCCAAATCCGTTCACTACTTTTTGAGTTATGTTGGAAACAAACAAACAAACGAACAAACAAACAAACAAACAGAGGCAAAAACAACCTCCTCCAACACAGCTGGTGGAGGTGGTAATAATAATAATAATAATAATAATAATAATAATAATCCCTTTGTAATCATTTCATCTCATTTCCTGGTTTAAAATGTTTCGAACTTAAAACTTTCATTCTTACCATTTTTATATTTCCTTCCTATTTGCTGATGAAACACATGCTACCCTGGACATACTGCAGTGTTCAATAACATCTGGGAACATCCTGATGGCAGAGGTACCTGTTTTATTTAGATGCAGCATTTGCTTTTTTTGACCCATTGCTATGTCTTTTTACTTTTTTAGAGCTAAATTTGAGATCAGACAACATGAAAAAAAAAAAAAACCTTCACATGGTGGTAAAACTGATGCACAGAAGGAGAAAGAACGTGGGATGAGAAAACACACTTTGTTTCTGGCAGCAGTTGCTTTTATTTCACGGCAGGTCGACTTTTTCACCATGAACTTCAACTCCTGTGAATTTATAAGCCTCTGTGAATACTGTGAGTTAATCGCTGTTAGCTGGGGATTTGGTATAAAAACTCTCCACCAGCTCGGATATTTCTTAGAAACACTGAGCTTCACTTATCAAGCTGGATATGAACAGGTTTAGTCCTTTAGTTATCTTTCAGTATTCATGAAAATCTGATAATTTTGAAAAAAAAGAGAGTTCATAACCTACTCATGTTCCTGAGTGTGTGCGAATTTACACATAAGAAAACTAATTAATATAAACGTCAACTTGACTGACTTCAAATCATATAGCTTGCTGGATTTCTGTTCTTTTATATCTGAAATATACTGTGGAGATGATGTTGCTTGTTTTGATTACATTTAGCCGACGCCCATATCCAGAGTGATTTACAGAAGAGATTTGGAGTCTCGATCATAAACACATCCTCATGCTAGTTCAGTCTGTCAGGGACTCAGAGAAACATCTCGAACATTAATGAAACCAGTCGTTTTGTTTTATTGATTTTAATTAAAGGATATGAAAAATAAAAAAGTGAACCAACAATGGCTCATAAATTCATCTCATCTCATCTCATCTCATTATCTCTAGCCGCTTTATCGTTCTACAGGGTCACAGGCAAGCTGGAGCCTATCCCAGCTGACTACGGGCGAAAGGCGGGGTACACCCTGGACAAGTCGCCAGGTCATCACAGGGCTGACACATAGACACAGACAACCATTCACACTCACATTCACACCTACGGTCAATTTAGAGTCACCAGTTAACCTAACCTGCATGTCTTTGGACTGTGGGGGAAACCGGAGCACCCGGAGGAAACCCACACGGACATGGGGAGAACATGCAAACTCCGCACAGAAAGGCCCTCGCCGGCCATGGGGCTCGAACCCGGACCTTCTTGCTGTGAGGCAACAGCGCTAACCACTACACCACCGTGCTGCCCGACTCATAAATTAAGAAAAATAAAACCAATAATTTGTTTCTGACAAAAGAAATAATGATGCAAAATCAGAGCATGGGCTGGTCTGTCCACACAAAGAACCATAAGCTATAAACAAATGCCTCAGCTGATGGAGGATTTAGCTAATGTTATAGTGAAGACCACCTAAACCGAGACCAATTCATGACCAAGACCAAAGTGTATTGAGACCAAGACTTTGAGGGGTTGAGATCAAGTCAAGACCAAGGCAGGGCAAGACTGAGTCAAGACCAGGACCAGACCAGTGTGTGTGTGAAGGGATGGGGGAGGGGTGATGGCTGTTAACAGGAAGAAAAATTTAAAATTAGCAATGAGTCACATTATTGGTTGCATTTGAAGCAGAAAAATTTCCATCCAATCACAGTAACGGTGTGAACAAATAAATCAGACAATACACAGGTGATTTAGTGAAATCCTAACAACTGACTGAGACAGAAGACCGAGTAAAAATGCTCTCAATTCCGAGATGAGACAGAAGTCTTCAAAAAGTGGTCTTGAGATCGGTCTCAAGTCCTACAACACTAGATTTAGTGCGCTTCACCATATGAGGCAAAGGGTGTTATAAATATATGAGTATAGGATGGCCAATAAATCAGTTCACAACTCATTCACCTTTTCTGTCGTCTGTTTCCTCTTTTTCAGATGCTCTATCACTGATAAACATTTTTTATTAGTGAACAAGTGAATGAAAATAACTTCCACTTCTGCATTTCCTTCTTTTCTTTCACCATTTAGTCATCATTTCGTGCCCCAGCTGTCTCTGTGCTTTACCTTTTATGGAGTTTTGTGGGCGTCACTAAATGCAAATGAGCTGTGTAATGAGGCATGCACAGAATGGGAAGAACATCAGCCTTTCCAGCAGAATGTTTTAATTAACCCCGCCGACAGTAGTCGGAGGGGTTATTATTTTCACCTGCGTCAGTCTGTGTGTGTGTGTATCTGTCTGTCTGTCTGTGTGTCTGCAAGATATCTCAAGAACCAATGGATCGATTTGGACCAAATTTTGTACATGTGTTGCCAATCACCCAGGAAGGAAACCATTAAATTTTGGAGGTCAAAGGTCAAAGGTCAAGGTCATGGCAGAACTTCAAAATTTTCGCCCAATGTATTTTAATAGGGAAAAGGCGGGGTTTGCACTCGTTAGAGTGTCCCTGTCTAGTTCAGTTTGGCTTACACAGATATTACTAAAAGATTGATGAATGAGGTCCATAATTGGCTTCTCTGGATTACATTCACTGCTCAGAGACATTTAGTCTTTCAGGGTCTTCTCGACCACAGTGGACTCTCAGAAAAAGCATGACGAAAGCAATACGAGTGTGATTAAACATTCTTCATCATGAAATGTGTAACTCATACGATCACGCATGATACACTGAAGGCGAAAAATCAAAATCTTTATTTAAAAAGATGAAGTCAGGAATCGACTCCTGTGTTGGGCTGCTGGAGTAGAATTACTCCGCATCCCACTCTAAACCTAACTCCATCTGAATAGAGCTTTAAATGGAGGTTATTACATTTTACTGCCCTTTATAGTCCATCATTAATGTGTATTTTATTTTTATTCAATTTCAGGCATTTTTGCTTGACAGAATTTCATTACATGCACTTAGGGGCCACATCACTGTGTACATACTGAAGCCGAGCATTAAGTTGTTTAAATGGCATTAAAATACCACACACTGCTGCTTTATTACAGAAACTGACAAATGAAAATTCATACATCCAGAAGTGTTTCAGATGGTGGATTTACAATGTAACTGAAACTGAGGTCAGTGGTCACAGGAGGAAGCACTGAAATGAAGCAAAGGCTGAAAGAGAAAACAAGAGAAAGTCCTGCATTATTTATCCACTGAAATCAAAGCACGAGTTTTCATTCATGAAAGTCTACAAACCAGAGATTAAATGCTGAGCTGAGATTAAACACTGAGCTGTGATTAAATACAGGCTAAACACCAAGCTGAGATTAAACACTGAGCTGTGATTAAATAGTCAAGTCAAGTTTATTTCTATAGCGCTTTTAACAATAAACATTGTCGCAAAGCAGCTTTACAGAATTTGAACGACTTAAAACATGAGCTAATTTTATCCCTAATCTATCCCCAATGAGCAAGCCTGTGGCAACGGTGGCAAGGAAAAACTCCCTCAGATGACATGAGGAAGAAACCCCGAGAGGAACCAGACTCAAAAGGGAACCCATCCTCATTGGGCAACAACAGACAACATGACTATAACATTAACAGTTTTAACATGAAGTCAGTTTCGTTGATGTTATAAACTCTTCATTGATGGAAACTTGAGTGCAAAACTGTTCATGACAACTGCAGTCCTAAAGTTAGCAAGTCAACTGTAGTCCTCAGCCATAAAAGCATTACTGTAAGTGTTGTGTACTATGCTGTTTTGTACTACAACTAATAATGAAGAAACGGGAGACCAAGGAGAATTGCAGGTGCGCTTGTATTGCTTCTCAACTCAGGAGGAGGTTTTTTTAAACATCACTTACAACACGTAACACAGGGGGGCGTCGTGTAGCTCATAAGGGACAAACTTAAGCAGTTAGTACACAACAGTAAGTGTCAAGAGCATCTTCCAAGTGTGACTTTCAACTGTCCACATGGGGCCGTCCTCCACAGGAGCGACGTGATGAGACTCCAACCAGACACAGGGCTCCAGGATGGATCAGGCAGGTCCGAGGAGTAGAAGAGGTCAGCATCTCAATCCCAGGACTGACATGTAAATACAGGCCAGAGATTAAACACCAAACTGAGATTAAACACGAAGATGAGATTAAACACCAAGATGAGATTAAATATAGAGCTGAGGTTAGATAAAGACCAGCAATTAAACACCAAACTGAGATTAAACACTGAGCTATGATTAAATGCAGGCCAGAGATTAAACATCGAGCTGAGATTAAACAACACCAAAATGAGATTAAACACAGAGCTGAGATTAAATATAGAGCTGAGGTTAGATGAAGACCAGCGATTAAACACTGAGCTGAGATTAAACACTGAGCTGTGATTAAATACAGACCAGAGATTAAATACCAGGCTGAGATTAATCACTTAGCTGTGATTAAATAGTCAAGTCAAGTTTATTTGTATAGCGCTTTTAACAATAAACATTGTCGCAAAGCAGCTTTACAGAATTTGAATGACTTAAAACATGAGCTAATTTTATCCCTAATCTATCTCCAATGAGCAAGCCTGTGGCGACAGTGGCAAAGAAAAACTCCCTCAGACGACATGAGGAAGAAACCTTGAGAGGAACCAGACTCAAAAGGGAACCCATCCTCATTTGGGCAACAGCAGACAGCATGACTATAATATTAACAGTTTTAACATGAAGTCAGTTTCGTTGATGTTATAAACTCTTCATTGATGGAAACTTGAGTCTAAAACTGTTCATGACAACTGCAGTCCTAAAGTTAGCAAGTCAACTGTAGTCCTCAGCCATAAAAGCATTACTGTAAGAGTCCAGAGCGTCCTCCAGGTGTGACTTTCAACTGTCCTCATGGGGCCGTCCTCCACAGGAGCAATGCAATGAGACTCCAACCAGACACAGGGCACCAAGATGGATCAAGCAGGTCTGAGGAGCAGAAGAGGTCAGCATCTCGATCCCAGGACTGACATGTAACTCAGAGGGACAGATTTGGGGGGAGGGGAGAGAGAGAGAGAGAGAGAGAAAACACAGGTTGTTAGGTATGCCCAATGTCACCTGAATAAGTAGGAACAGTATACAGTACATATTGCACTGAGTACAAGCAGGGACTCCGGCAACTAACTATGACAGCATAACTAAAAGGGGAGAGCCCCGGGACATAAAGCAGCCAGTCACTACACCGTCAACAAACTCAAGTGAGCAAGCGAGTGGGGACTGACAGCATCCATACATCCCAGTTTACCAAAACACCTTGTCTGAGGACCCTCCAGATCTACACCTTTACCTCATAAACACCATTAACAAAAGGCTTGACTAAACAGATATGTTTTCAGCCTAGACTTAAACACTGAGACTGTGTCTGATTCCCGAACACTACTTGGAAGGCTGTTCCATAACTGTGGGGCTTTGTAAGAAAAGGCTCTGCCCCCTGATGTAGCCTTCACTATACAAGGTACCAGCAGATAGCCTGCACCTTTTGATCTAAGTAGGCGTGCTGGGTCATAAAGGACCAGAAGTTCACTCAGGTATTGTGGTGCGAGACCATTCAGTGCTTTAAAGGTCAATAGTAGCACTTTATAATCAATACGAAATTTGATTGGGAGCCAATGCAGTGTGGATAAGACGGGGTGATGTGGTCATATTTTCTAGTTCTAGTAAGGACTCTTGCTGCTGCATTTTGAACTAACTGGAGCTTGTTTATGCACTTACTGGAACATCCAGACAGTAAGGCATTACAATAATCCAACCTGGAGGTAACGAAAGCATGAACTAGTTTTTCCGCGTCACATAGTGACATTAAGTTTCTTATCTTAGCAATATTTCTGAGATGAAAGAAAGCTATCCGGGTAATGTTATCAATGTGAGTTTCAAATGAAAGACTGGGGTCAATAATCACTCCGAGGTCTTTTACTGCTGTACATGAAGAAAGAGGAAGCCCATCCAGAGTAACTGCATGTGGTCCTAGTACAAGTACTTCAGTCTTGTCAGAGTTAAACAGAAGGAAGTTAATAAGCATCCAGTGTCTTAAGTCCTTCGCACATTCCTCAATTCTATTAAGCTGGTGTCTCATCAGGTTTTGCAGGAACATACAACTGTGTGTCATCAGCATAACAGTGGAAACTAATACAATGTTTACGAATAATATCACCCAGAGGTAACATCTCATCTCATTATCTCTAGCCGCTTTATCCTTCTACAGGGTCGCAGGCAAGCTGGAGCCTATCCCAGCTGACTACGGGCGAAAGGCGGGGTACACCCTGGACAAGTCGCCAGGTCATCACAGGGCTGACACATAGACACAGACAACCATTCACACTCACATTCACACCTACGGTCAATTTAGAGTCACCAGTTAACCTAACCTGCATGTCTTTGGACTGTGGGGGAAACCGGAGCACCCGGAGGAAACCCACGCGGACACGGGGAGAACATGCAAACTCCACACAGAAAGGCCCTCGCCGGCCCCGGGGCTCGAACCCAGGACCTTCTTGCTGTGAGGCGACAGCGCTAACCACTACACCACCGTGCCGCCCCAGAGGTAACATATATAAAGAAAAAAGCAGTGGACCCAAGACAGAACCTACATCGAGACTGTGTCTGTTCCCCGAGCTCAACAAAAAGGTAGAAATTTTCAGAGAGTTTGTTCCAGTAACCTAATCAATATAAAATTAGATCAGACTGACTGTACAGCTGCTGCCAGCACCTTTGATCTAAAGGTGGGGCTATTAAATATTAGATCTCTTACATCTAAAGCGCTAATGGTTAATGAACTCATTACTGATCAGGAGTTTAATGTACTGTGTTTAACAGAAACATGGATTAAGCCAAATGAATATATAGCATTAAATGAAGCGAGTCCTCCTGGATACAGTTATATACACCAGCCTCGTCTAACTGGCAGAGGAGGAGGCGTCGCGGTTATTTATAACGATTATCTAGGTGTAACACACAAACCTGGTTATAAATTTAATACATTTGAAGTTCTTCATACTCATATAATGTATGTAGCCTCGAAAAATAAGTCTACCCAGTTAATTCCATTGCTTATTATTTACAGGCCCCCGGGGCCATATTCTGAGTTTCTTTCTGAATTTGCAGATTTTATCTCAGATTTGGTTATTTCCTTAGACAAAGCTTTAGTTGTCGGAGATTTTAATATTCACTTCAATAACCCAGAAGACCCTTTAAAAACAGCGTTTGTGTCCATCTTGGATTCAGTCGGGATTAAGCAGAATGTCATAGGACCGACCCATAATGGTGGTCACACCCTTGATCTAATACTAACATTCAGATTAAACGTAGACAATATAGTCATACTTCCACAGTCTGAAGTTATCTCAGATCATTGTCTCATCTCATTCAAAATATGTCTGAGTAATAATATATGCACCTCACCACGCTACTGTATTAAACGTACTTTCACGTCAACTACTGCACAGAGCTTTATAAATGATCTCCCAGAGCTGTCAACTTTGATTGGGTCACTGTCAGCCCCTGCAGAACTTGATCAGGCAACTGAATGCTTAGAGTCAACATTCCGCCATACTTTAGATAATGTAGCTCCTCTAAAAAGGAAAATGGTCAGAGACAAAAAATTAGCACCCTGGTATAATGATGACACTCGCACATTAAAACAGACCACTCGAAAATTGGAACGTAAATGGCGTCAAACAAAATTGGTAGTGTTCAAATTAGCTTGGAAGGAGAGCTTCCTGAAGTATAGAAAAGCTCTTAGTGCTGCGAGATCAACATATTTCTCCTCCCTAATAGAAGATAACAAAAATAATCCTAGATTCCTATTTAATACTGTAGCAAAATTAACCAGGAATAAGTCCACTATCAACACATGCACACCTGCAGTATGTAGTAGCAACGACTTCATGAATTTTTTTAATGACAAAATTGAGAATATCCGACAAAAAATTCAAACTACTAATTTAAGGTTAGACAATGAAAGTGACCTTGTAGTTAACAATATAACTGTATCAGATCATCAGTTAGAATGTTTTACTCCCCTAAAAGAAACTGAATTACTTTCATTAATCTCTACATCAAAAGCCTCAACTTGCGTACTAGATCCCTTACCGACACATCTATTCAAACAGATAATGCCTGGAGTAATTGAACCGCTTCTAAAAATAATAAATTCTTCTCTTATGATTGGCTATGTACCCAAATCCTTTAAACTAGAAGTTATCAAACCCCTGATTAAAAAACCTGACCTTGATCCCTGTCAGCTGTCCAATTATCGGCCAATATCAAACCTCCCCTTTATCTCCAAGATCCTTGAAAAAGCTGTGGCACAGCAGTTATGCTCATATTTACATAGGAATAACATCCATGAAATGTATCAGTCAGGATTTAGACCTCATCATAGCACAGAGACAGCACTGGTTAAAGTAGTAAACGACCTACTGTTGGCGTCTGATCAGGGCTGTGTCTCGCTACTTGTGTTGCTTGACCTTAGTGCAGCATTTGATACCATTGATCATTCCATTCTTCTGGATAGACTAGAAAATGTTGTGGGAGTTAAGGGAATGGCCCTCTCCTGGCTCAGGTCTTATCTAACTGATCGTTATCAGTATGTTGATATAAATGGTGATATTTCTAGACGTACCGAGGTAAAGTTTGGTGTTCCACAAGGTTCTGTCTTGGGTCCATTGCTTTTTTCTCTATATATGTTACCTCTGGGCGATATTATTCGTAAACATTGTATTAGTTTCCACTGTTATGCTGATGACACACAGTTGTATGTCTCTGCAAAACCTGATGAGAGACACCAGCTTAATAAAATTGAGGAATGTGTTAAGGACATTAGACACTGGATGCTTATAAATTTCCTTCTGCTTAACTCTGACAAGACTGAAGTACTTGTGCTAGGACCACATACAGCTAGAAGTAAGTTTTCTGATTACACAGTAACTCTGGATGGCCTTTCTGTTTCTTCACGTGCAGCAGTAAAAGACCTCGGAGTGATTATTGACCCCAGTCTTTCATTCGAAACTCACATTGATAACATCACCTGGATAGCTTTCTTTCATCTCAGAAATATTGCAAAGATAAGAAATTTAATGTCATTGCATGATGCAGAAAAACTAGTCCATGCTTTCGTTACCTCCAGGTTGGATTATTGTAATGCCTTACTGTCTGGATGTTCCAATAAGTGCATAAACAAGCTCCAGTTAGTTCAAAATGCCGCAGCAAGAGTCCTTACTAGAACTAGAAAATATGACCACATCACGCCTGTCTTATCCACACTGCATTGGCTCCCAATCAAATTTCGTATTGATTATAAAATACTACTATTGACCTTTAAAGCACTAAATGGTCTCGCACCACAGTACCTGAGTGAACTTCTGCTCCTCTATGACCCGCCACGCCTACTTAGATCAAAAGGTGCAGGCCATCTGCTGGTACCTCGTATAGTGAAGGCTACATCAGGGGGCAGAGCCTTTTCTTACAAAGCCCCACTGTTATGGAACAGCCTTCCAAGTAATGTTCAGGAATCAGACACAGTCTCAGCATTTAAGTCTAGGCTGAAAACATATCTGTTTAGTCAAGCCTTTTGTTAATGGTGTTTATGAGGTAAAGGAGTAGATCTGGAGGGTCCTCAGACATAGAGTGTTTTGGTAAACTGGGATGTATGGATGCTGTCAGTCCCCACTCGCTTGCTCACTCGAGTTTGTTGACGGTGTAGTGGCTGGCTGCTTTATGTCCCGGGGCTCCCTCATGCCTGTGTTACCTTCTGGCTCTCTCCTTTTAGTTATGCTGTCATAGTTAGTTGCCGGAGTCCCTGCTTGTACTCGGTGCAATATGTATACTGTTCCTACTTATTCAGGTGACATTGGGCATACCTAACCACCTGTGTTTTCTTTCTCTCCCCCCCACCCCAAATCTGTCCCTCTGAGTTACATGGAGTCAACAGGAAATCTTTTGGTGGAGACGGTGGGGACCTCGACTGGCTATCGTAGCCTGCAGGGAATCGGCCGTCAGACATTCTGTCGCATGTCCCAGACCCGGTGAAATGTAACTTAATTGTCTTGGCCAGGCCTAAGGGTCCCATCTGCATCTCATCATTGCTGAGGAGTGTGCTCCCATCACCCAATCAAGCATCCAGCCAGAGCAGGTCATGATATATTTTTTACCATATTAACATGCCATTGTGTGTTATGCCTGATGTAAAGACTCTCGTCTCTGCGAGCCTACCACACAGATTTAATACTTGTCATTTTTAGGGCATACCTAACAACGTGTTTTCTTTCTCTCTCCCCCCCCCCCCCCCCATCTGTCCCTCTGAGTTACATGTTGATCCTGGGATTGAGATGCTGGCCTCTTCTGCCCCTCGGACCTGCTTGATCCATCCTGGTGCCCTGTGTCTGGTCGGAGTTTTATTGCCCCACTCCTGTGAAGGACGGCCCCATGAGGACAGTTGATGGTTATACCTGTTAAAACTGTTAATATTATAGTCAGGCTGTCTGTTGTTGCCCAAATGAGGATGGGTTCCCTTTTGAGTCTGGTTCCTCTCGAGGTTTCTTCCTCATGTCGTCTGAGGGAGTTTTTCCTTGCCACCGTCGCCACAGGCTTGCTCATTGGGGATAGATTAGGGATAAAATTAGCTCATGTTTTAAGTCGTTCAAATTCTGTAAAGCTGCTTTGCGACAATGTTTATTGTTAAAAGCGCTGTACAAATAAACTTGATTTGATTTTGATTTGATTTGTGGAACACCAAACTTTACCTCAGTACGTCTAGAAATATCACCATTTATATCAACATACTGATAGCGATCACTTAAATAAGACCTGAGCCAGGAGAGGGCCATTCCCTTAACTCCCACAACATTTTCTAGTCTATCCAGAAGAATGGAATGATCAATGGTATCAAATGCTGCACTAAGGTCAAGCAACACAAGCAGCAAGACACAGCCCTGATCAGACGCCAACAGTAGGTCATTTACTACTTTAACCAAAGCTGTATCTGTGCTCTGATTAGGTCTAAATCCTGACTGGTACATTTCATGGATGTTATTCCTATGTAAATATGAGCATAACTGCTGTGCCACAGCTTTTTCAAGGATCTTGGAGATAAAGGGGAGGTTTGATATTGGCCGATAATTGGACAGCTGACAGGGATCAAGGTCAGGTTTTTTAATCAGGGGTTTGATAACTGCTAGTTTAAAGGATTTGGGTACATAGCCAATCCTAAGAGATGAATTTATTATTTTTAGAAGCGGTTCAATTACTTCAGGTATTATCTGTTTGAATAGATGTGTAGGTAAGGGATCTAGTACACAAGTTGAGGCTTTTGATGCTGAGATTAATGAAAGTAATTCAGTTTCTTTCAGGGGAGCAAAACATTCTAATTGATGATCTGATACAGTTATATTGTTAACTACAGGGTCCCTTACATTGTCTGACCTTAAATTAGTAGTTTGATTTTTTTGTCAGATATTCTCAATTTTGTCATTAAAAAAAAAAAACATGAAATCATTGCTACTACATACTACAGGTATGCATGTGTCTATAGTGGACTTATTCCTGGTTAATTTTGCTACAGTATTAAATAGGAATCTAGGATTATTTTTATCTTCTATTAGGAAGGAGAGATATGTTGATCTCGCAGCACTAAGAGCTTTTCTATACTTCAGGAAGCTCTCCTTCCAAGCTAATTTGAACACTACCAATTTTGTTTGACGCCATTTACGTTCCAATTTTCAAGTGGTCTCTTTTAATGTGTGAGTGGCATCATTATACCAGGGTGCTAATTTTTTGTCTCTGACCATTTTCCTTTTAAGAGGAGCTCCATTATCTAAGGTATGGTGGAACATTGACTCTAAACATTCAGTTGCCTGATCAAGTTCTGCAGGGGCTGACAGTGACCCAATCAAAGTTGATAACTCTGGGAGATCATTTATAAAGCTCTGTGCAGTCATTGACGTGAATGTACGTTTAATACAGTAGCGTGGTGAGGTGCATATATTATTACCCAGACATAGTTTGAATGAGATGAAATAATGATCTGAGATAACTTCAGACTGTGGAAGTATGACTATATTTTCTACGTTTAACCCGAATGTTAGTATTAGATCGAGGGTGTGACCACCGTTATGGGTTGGTCCTATGACATTCTGATTAATCCCTACTGAATCTAAAATGGACACAAACGCTGTTTTTAAAGGGTCTTCGGGGTTATCGAAGTGAATATTAAAATCTCCGACAACTAAAGCTTTGTCAAAGGAAATAACCAGATCTGAGAGAAAATCTGCAAATTCAGAAAGAAACTCAGAATATGGCCCTGGGGGCCTGTAAATAATAAGTAACGGAATTAACTGGGTAGACTTATTTTTTGAGGGTACATACATTATATGAGTATGAAGAACTTCAAATGTATTAAATTTATAACCAGGTTTGTGTGTTACACCTAGATAATCATTATAAATAACCGCGACGCCTCCTCCTCTGCCAGTTAGACAAGGCTGGTGTATATAACTATCCAGGAGGACTCACTTCATTTAATGCTATATATTCATTTGGCTTAATCCATGTTTCAGTTAAACAAAGTACATTAAACTCCTGATCAGTAATGAGTTCATTAACCATTAGTGCTTTAGATGTAAGAGATCTAATATTTAATAGCCCCACCTTTAGATCAAAGGTGCTGGCAGCAGCTGTACAGTCAGTATGATCTAATTTTATATTGATTAGGTTACTGGAACAAACTCTCTGAATATTTCTACTTTTTTGTTGAGCTTGGGGAACAGACACAGTCTCGATGTAGTGGACCCTGAGTGACGACTCTGTGCAGCTAGCAGACAGTCAGTTTAGCCTGTTCGTCTGCTCCCTGGCCTTGGCTCTGGATTGTCAGAAATTAACTAGGCCTGTTCTGAGACTATGACCTATGCTGCAGGAAATGAGAGCAGCACCTTCCCGAGTGGGATGGATACCGTCCCACCCTAACAGGCCAGCAGTGCCCTCAAAATTAGCCCAATTATCTATAAAGCCCACACTGTTTTCAGAGCACCACCTGGACAGCCAGCAGTTCAGCGACCATAACCTGCTGTAAGCTACATCGCCACGTTGCATTGGGATGGTGCCAGAGCATACTACAGCATCGGACATAGCCTTTGCTAATTGAAACACCTCTACAAAGTTACTCTTAGTAAGCTCAGACTGACGAAGGCGTATATCATTAGCTCCTGCATGGATAACTATCTTTGAGAACCTGTGCTTGCCTAGGACCCTAAGATTACCTGCTATGTCCAGCACCCTGGCTCCCGGTATACACCTGACTAAAGCTGCTGGTGCCCCTAAAGGCTGAGCTAATTTCACATGCCGTATGATAGAGTCCCCTATAACCAGAGCTCTTTCAGGTTTCTCAGTGGGTACATCACTAAGGAGAGCAAACCTATTCGACACGTGACGCGGAGAGGAGTGGTGCTCCCGTGGGCAAGCCTCAGTGGTAGCTTTGGCTCTACGCTTATGCTGCCAAGCCGTCAGCCATTCGCCCCACTGTAAGGGCTCTAATGCCAGAGTTGGGGGATTACTAACTCCACCTAGGGCATCCAGACTTTCCTCTACAGAAACTACACTTTTCTCATTCTCACTGGCCTTCTCTAAAGCCTGGACACGCACTTCTAGCACTATAATCTTCTCCGTCAGAGAGCTAACTAATCTGCACTTACCACAAATAAAGCTATCGCTCGCGACGGAGGAAGAATGACTAAACATTCTGCACTCAGCACACTGAACAGGCTGAAGATGTGCCATGATGAAAGGATTCACGTACCTTAATCAAAGATCTGTTGATATTAAAGCAGATCTGATGTAGATGGCCTCTGCTTGTGGTCTTTATGCAGGAGGAGAAAAAAAAAGAAAAATAAAGCTTCCGGTCTTGGCGTTCTTCCAAAAAAGAAAAAAAATGGAAAAAGGAAAGCGAAAGTGGAAAGTACAAAAAGGAAAGTGACAGTACAATAAAAATGAAGAGGATACTGGAAAATTATTTATAGAATTTTTTTAAAAAAGATTAGTAATTAATGCCAACACTCGCGGGAAAAAAGGACTCGTTGCAAACAACTCAGGAACCAGGAAGTGCATAGCACAGAATGCGCATGCGCAGCCCAAACCAAGTTTTTGATCAAACTTATCAAAAATTTGGAAATTAATACAGGCCAGCAATTAAACACTGAGCTGAAATTAAATACAGACCAGAGATCAAACACCAAGGTGAGATTAATCACCAAGCTGTAATTAAATACAGGCCAGAGATTAAACACTGAGCTGAGATTAAACACAGAGCTGAGATTAAACACTGAGCTGAGATTAAATACAGGCCAGAGGTTAATCACCGAGCTGAGATTAATCACCAAGCTGTGATTAAATATAGGCCAGCGATTAAACACAGAGCTGAGATTAAACACCAAGCTGTGATTAAATACAGGCCAGAGATTAAACACCAAGATGATATTAAATCACTTAGCTGTGACTAAATACAGGCCAGCGATTAATCACAGAGCTAAGATTAAACACTGAGCTGAGATTAAATACAGGCCAGAGGTTAATCACCAAGCTGAGATTAATCAGCGAGCTGAGATTAAATACAGGCCAGCATTTAAACACTGAGCTGAGATTAAACAATGAGCTGTGACTAAATACAGGCCAGAGGTTAATCACCGAGCTGAGATTAATCACCGAGCTGAGATTAAATACAGGCCAGCATTTAAACACTGAGCTGAGATTAAACAATGAGCTGTGACTAAATACAGGCCAGAGGTTAATCACTGAGCTGAGATTAATCACCGAGCTGTAATTAAATACAGGCCAGAGGTTAAACACTGAGCTGAGATTCAATACAGGCCAGAGGTTAATCACCAAGCTGAGATTAATCACCGAGCTGAGATTAAATACAGGCCAGCGTTTAAACACTGAGCTGAGATTAATCACCGAGCTGAGATTAAATACAGACCAGAGATTAAACACCGAGCTGAGATTAATCACCGAGCTGTGATTAAATACAGGCCAGAGGTTAAACATTGAGCTGAGATTAAATACAGTCCAGAGGTTAATCACCGAGCTGAGATTAATCACCGAGCTGAGATTAATCACCGAGCTGAGATTAAATACAGACCAGAGATTAAACACCGAGCTGAGATTAATCACCGAGCTGTGATTAAATACAGGCCAGTGATTAAACACAGAGCTGAGAATAAACACTGAGATGAGATTAAATACAGGCCAGAGGTTAAACATTGAGCTGAGATTAAACAAAGACATGAGATTAAACACAAAACTGAGTTTAAATACCAATGTGAGATTAAACAGAGAGCTGAGATTAAACATAAACCTGTTATTAAACATAATCTGTGGTCATAAATTGAGGTACAAAAACAAAGAAAGAATATAGAGTCTTTAAGACTAAATCTGATTTTTTACATACTCTGAGAGCTTTAATTTCCTTCTTTTTGTCTCTCAAATAACATCCTTTCAGGAAAAAAAAACACATTTAATTGAATGATGTGAATGTTTTGGTTGTTTGTTTATTTCTGAGTGGAATTTATTTATATACATTTTGTATTTTGTTAAAATCATGTGTGTTCATCATAATTTCATGTTAGAGCTAAAGAAGTTTCATCCATGTTTACAGAAAACTCATTAAAACTACACAGCGATGCTTACAATCCAAACACGCTTCTTTAGGAGCTTTCATTTAACTAAGGTGAAGCTAATGCATTAATTTTACCACATGAAGCAGCAGAGATGTGTAACTGCAGGAGTAGTGCTCTTACTCCAATAACAATACCCATTAACAGGTTTTTAAATAGTAAATCTATTGTTGGATGACAGGAAATGACATCAGCACACAGGATTTAAGGTCATTTTGTTTAATGGCTGCCATAAATGTATAAAAATATGGCGTATAATCAGACTAAAGAAGGCTTTGATGACCCGTTCGCTGCTGTTTGTTGTGTTGTAATGTGCAATGTGGACACTAGGAGGCGCTGTTGATCAGGTCTGTGAGGATGCACATTGAGGATGATGGGAAATCAGTGATGTGCGGACAGTAAGATTTTATTATATTGGTGATTATAGCTGCTATGAAGTAAAGGATAAAAACCGACACCTATATCTCAAACCTCAGTGTTAATAAAACTGTATAGAAATCCAGCAGATTCACAGATTCATATCATGTCTGTAGATTTTATACCCGAACACATTATTACAAGAAAATGCAATTGAATGATGGAAAGTCGTAGGCTTATAGCTAATGCTGATTCCCTGACTCTTTTATTGTTGGCTTTAGAGTTAATAACAAAGGACTGGAAGAGAACTTTATTATAAAACATATACAGCTAAAATTATAGCGGATTCACAAAATAAAACAAAAACAAACCGTTATTAGCAGAAGTGGTACTGATTATCTCAGCACTTCTTATATGCCCTCAAAATAATGAAGGAAAAATGCTAATATAGCTAAAACAAGCTTGTCAAGACAGAATGGATGCTGCTAGCTAGCTAACTCAAGCAGTTGTGTGACGAGCTGAACTTGCTTCACCTTACGAGAACGCTGTACTACGAAAAAAAGCAAACAAATAAAAAAAATGTTTTTCCTTGGTTTATGAAGAGGTTTAGACAATCATGGTTTCATACACCACAGCACTGCTCAGAGGGTGTTGTTAATACTTTATCATTTCTATAGTAACAGCTTATTCACAGGGACTTATACAAAGGACGCGCCACATAACCTGATAAAGTAAGGAGATGCTTATTTAACATTTTATGGAAGGAGTCTCCAGTGTCAGCACTTTGTAACAGTCAGAAGTAAAGCTGTAGCTAAGTTTTCTGACATCTTCAGGACTTTTATTTCTGGTTTCTAGGTTCCATACATGTATTAGTACCTACATGATGATGTGTAGATGATGTGTGCACAGTGTTACCTGTTCTTACTCCAGGGGAAAGAGAAGAGAAGAGAAGAGAAGAGAAGAGAAGAGAAGAGAAGAGAAGAGAAGAGAAGAGAAACTAGCAAAGGACAAACAACAAACCATCAATCTGCAGGTATTAGCTACACCAATATGCTAACCAACACTTTCACTAACAGCAAAGGGAAAGATTAACATCAAAGCAGAGCAAAAATAGAAGCAAGTGCTAGCAAAGAACTAATTGGTGAATGTGTAGCTCCAATGGGCATCTTTTAAATCCACAACACATAACAACCGTGTGTAGCGGCTATAACGTAAGTGGGAACAGGAACTAACTTGTCTCGCAGATGTTCCACAGTGTTAAATGTAAACTGATAAAAAGGATGATGTCGTTCTTTATGAAAGTAAAAAAAAAATGCAATTGTTGATGAATTGCTGTGGTGTATTTTTTTAACTTCTCCTTTGGAACAGAATGTAATACTTGGTGTTAAATGTTTAAATATAATTTGTTTTCTTGAGAACATTTTAAATTTCAGTGTAAAAAGTGTGTGTGTGCATATGTGAGAGAGAGAGAGAGAGAGAGAGAGAGAGAGGGAGAGAGAGATTACAAAATGTGGAGTGGAAGAGGAGGAAGAGAGGAAAACTGTGACCTTTTACACCTTTCCTGTGAAAAAAAACACATCCATCCATCCATCCATCCATCCATCCATCCATCCATCCATCCATCCATTTTCTGCCGCTTATCTGAAGCTGGGTTCTCTGGGCATGTGAAAAAAACCACATCCACCTATTTTTTTCTTTTTAAGTACAGAAATATGCAGAAAATCAGCTCAAAGAGACCGAACCAAATCCCAAACCACTGGTGGTGGTGGTGGGGGAGAGTGAGAGAGAGAAGCAAGCTCTCAGCAGGCGGTAATGTGTTAGAACAGAGTTGTGTACCTGAGACAGGTCAGTGTGTGGGCGGTGAGAGGTCAGGCTGCTCTCGCTCTCGATTCGGGAGACCGGAAGGCACCGAGACGCTGCTTCGCTCTGTTCAGTCTCGGCTACATGACTCACTCATATATATATATATATATACACACACACACACACACACACAAACGTCCCGCTTCTCAGACACTTCAAAACTTCAGCTCTCCTCTGCAACACCGCCGCCGGGGGGCACATATTTTTGGCCAGCCTATATTTCAGCCCCACACATACACACACTAGCTGTATGAGAGTGCTGTGTTAGAGAGTTTAAAAGCTAGCAGGAGCATGGTTACACTGCTAACACCAAGAGGCTGGATTAGGGAATAATAGCTAATATTAGATTTAGCTAACAGTGTGTACAGATGAGACCAAAAGTTTACATACACAATAAACAGTCTGGAAGATTCCAGAAATTTACATAATGACTTTTAGAAGCTTCTGATTGGCCAATTATCATAATTAGGAGTTACCTGAGAGTGCCTGTATTCAAGGGTCTACATTTAGAGACAGTGCAGTTTTGTCCTTAATCCCATGGGAAAATAAAACAACTCAGCCAAGACCTCAGAAAAAAAGTGGACCAGCACAAGTCCGGTTCCTCCTTAAAAGAGCAAACAACTGAGCATCAAACAAGTGTATATAAAAGTACAAATACGCAAATATGTGAACGATCTTGTAATCATAGCTGAGACACTAGAGGAGCTCAAGGAGAAGATTCTGCTGTGGAAGTACGGTCTGGAGTCTAAAGGACTGCGAGTGAATATGGCCAAAACCAAAGTGTTGATATCTGGTCCAAACCTTAATACCTTAAGGGACTCTGGTCAATACCCATGTGCTGTCTGCAGGAAAGGTGTAGACTGAAACTCCACCTTCTGTAATGATTGTCAACACTGGGTGCACAAGAAGTGTACCAGCATCCATGGCAGACTCTCTGCAGACCCATCCTTCAGGTGCAACAGATGTTTTGGTCTTGCCAGTCCAACTGATGCCAGGCCTTGTAACCAAGTTCCTGTTGGTGAACATGTCCTAGATGCAGTTGACTCTTTCTGTTACCTTGGTGACACCTTATGCCGTGGTGGAGAATGTGAGCTAGCTACAATCATGAGAACCAGAGCAGCCTGGGCAAAGTTCAGGGAATTGCTCCCCCTCATGTCATGCCGGAGTCTTACTTTCCATACTCGTGGCCGCATCTACAACTGCTGTGTAAGGAGTGCTATGCTGTATGCTAGTGAGAGTTGGCCTCTGAGAAGCATGGACGTGAAGCACCTGGAGAGAAACGAGAGAGCAATGGCGAGATGAATGAGTAGCGTGAAGCCCAATGACGTGGTCAGCTCTAGTTGTCTTCATCAGAGACTTGGCCTAGTGGAGCTTGATGTTGACCTTTGATATAAGCACCTACAGTGGTTTGGCCATGTCCATTGGCGCACCTCTTGTATTGATGGAGTCATGTCCCAGCAGGTGGATGGATCAAGGAAAAAGGGCCACCCCTGCAAGACCTGGTGTGAGCTGGTCAACCAGGACCTCAAGAACTGGTGCCTTACACCCAAAGATGCTTTAGACAGGGACTTCTGGAAGAAGGAATTATGGACTTGCCATACAGCATCCAACACGCCGGCGGCGTTAACATGACGTTAAACCAGATAGTGAGTGAAATACAAATCAACTCCCAGAGATAAACAAATGCGGGAATAAAAGATTCAAGCTGAAGCCCAAATGAACTTGTGAAGCAGCTGGAGGCTTTAAGTACTTAAGTGTAGACAGCCACCATTAAGAGAGTCCTACATTGTCATGGGCTGAAAGTGCATGAAAGAAGCCTCTACTCCAAAACCAGCCAGAGTGAAGTGTGAAGGTGATCACCAGGATTTGTCCATGACGATCAGTGCTATGTATGGAGGACAAAGTGTGAGGCTTTTAATCCGAACATCATCCCAACTGTGAAGCATGGGGGTGGCACCATTATGTTTTGCTGGAAAAGGGACTGGTGCATTTGTAACAGATGTTATATGCGTTGTGTTGTAAGTACCACACAGGAACTCCCAGTTGAGGTTTTTATTCTGACAATAGACAAAGTGTTGCATCACTCACTGTCCAAACTGGCAATACTGCCACACTTGCGCGGGCAAGACAAACTGGGAAGAGCAGAACGCATCATTCCCATAACTACATGTGTATTAATAAGAACAAACATGTACCTGACAATAGACAAAGCGTTGCATCACTCACTGTCCAAACTGGCAATACTGCCACTAAAAATATGGAAACACTTATGTTAACATACACAGAAAATAGGCTTTACAAGCTAACAGTCTATACTTACTGGAGAGATGCAATAAACATGCAATTCGGTTGCCATGTAAATGTCTATCAAAGTCTAAGTACATGTACATTGAAATAAGGAATAAATATGCAAATAAAGTAATCAAAATATCAATAAATTATTCGGTGTACCAAACTCGTGACCTACCACTTGTGCGGGCAAGACAAACTGGGAAGAGCAGAATGCATCATTCCCATAACTACTGGTTTCTTAAAGGTACAGAACACTATTTAACCATACTCAACTTAATGGCAAGTGGAAGCACCTGTCCTGTTACATTCTCCCCCTCTGAATTCCACTTGCCCTTCACTGGCTTCCAGTAAGCTACAGAATTAACTTTAAAGCATTGCTGCTGGTGTACAAATCTCTAAATGGTACAGAGCCCAATTACCTCTCTGACATGTTGCAGCGGCCTAACCCAATCAGATCTACCAGATCGCAGCAGCAAAATTTACTGGTAAAACCTGTTGTTAAAACAAAGTGTGGTGAAGCAGCTTTTAGCTACTATGCAGTACAGCTATGGAACCAACTCCCAGAGGACATCAGAAATGCTCCTGCTGTTGGCAGCTTCAAATCTAGATTAAAGACCAAGCTGTTTTCAGATGCTTTCTGCTAATTGATAAATATCATCATCTTTGCATGTCTTAAACTTTACTTAACTTTTATTCCATCTTATTTTGCTGTTTTTACTGAACTTTCTCTCTTCTTCCCCCTTTATTTTATGTAATTTTATTTTCTATTGTTTACTGTTTTGCTTTTACCTCTGTAAAGCACATTGAACTGCCACTGTGTATGAAATGCGCTATATAAATAAACTTGCCTTGCCTTCCCCCACAAAAGTAAAACATGAGGTGTGCAAAGCCCTGCAATTATCTGCTACCAAATATTCCCATTTAAGAAACCATTCCACACCAGAATGAGGGAGTATACACATCCCCAGGTAAACATGCCCATTACATGCTAAGTACACTTGGTAACAAAGAGAAAAGGCCCCAATGAGGAAAAAAAATGCCAGAAGCCTGAGACAAAGAGAGAGGAGAGGGAAAAAAATGGTTTTGCACAACCAAAATATCCCAGAGCACAAATCTAGATAATGCTAGACCCATACAGCTATCTGCTTAAACACATCACCCCAGACTCTCTGTGTCTGCATCGTCTCAATAAGTCTTCTAACAGGTTTTACGTACCGCCCTGCCCTTGTTATGATATGTGTATCAGTCTCTACTGTCTGACAGTCAGAAACAGGAACCAGGGCAGAAATCAGTCTCAAGCCACGGTCAGGGTCTGGGGAGTTATAGAGTTGGGATCTTGCCGGGTCACAAGTCATAGTCGGAGAATCAGCAGCGTTTGACACACAGGGGTCAGAGTCCTCATGTCTGTAATCAGAGTTTGTATTTCTGGAGTCAGTGTCGGGATTGTGCCAGGTCACAAGTCAGAGTCAGAGGGTCAGCAGCATTTGACACACAGGAGCCAGAGTCAAGGGCCATTAGATCACCATCCATAGCATCTCCCACAAGGAACAGGTCAGACACAGGCATCGACCCATCCTCTTTGCTTGACGTGCATTTTTCCCCCACAGAATCTGACCCCTCATCTTCTGACATATCATTAGTCAGCTCCAACACCCAGACAGAAGTTCTCTCTTCGGCATTCATGTTGTCTGCTGGTGAATTACTTGCTACTGAACTGACCCTCTCAATCCTCTCCTCTGGCGTGTCACACAGTGGCAAGAAGTTGACGGGCATGATAAGATTGCGGTGCACAATTTTCTCTTGTCCAGTGGAGGGGTTGCGAATCTTATACACATGAATGTCACTATTCTTCTCAGCAACAACATAACGTGCATTCTCCCACCTGTCAGCAAGTTTCCTTTTTCCACGCTCCCCCTTATTCACCAGCAGCACATGATCCCCAACTTCCACAGGGGCCCCTCTGACTTTTCTGTTATACAAGTCTGCATGCCTCCTCAGCTGTCTATCTGCAGATGACTGCGTAGACTTTATGGCCTCCTGCAGGTCTCTCCTGAGGCACTGGATATACTCATCGTAATCCACCACATCTGAATCCTGCAAGACCACCCCAAACAGCATATCCACAAGTAAGCGAGGTGTTCTCCTGAACATTATATGGAATGGGGCATATCCAGTGGTCTCATGAATAGTACAATTATAGGCAAATGTCAGAGATTTGAGCATCTGAGGCCACTTGTGCTTCGCCCTAGCTGGCAGTGCCCGGATCATATTGCCGAAGGTCCTATTAAATCTTTCAACTCCCCCATTGCCCATCGGGTGATAAGGTGTTGTATGGGATTTCTCCACCCCAGCCATACTAAGAAGCTCTGTGATGAGATTGCTCTCAAAGTTGGCTCCCTGGTCTGAATGAATGCGGTGTGGGAACCCATAGACACAGAAGATATTGTTCCACAGCTGATGGGCAACAGCTTTAGCAGACTGATTGGGGCACAAAAAGGCATGGGCCAATTTGGTAAAATGATCCGTGATAACAAGGACATCAAGGGACTTGTTAGAAGCATCCTCAGTGTGCCAAAAATCCACACAGACGAGTTCAAGTGGTTCTGTGCTGACAATGTTTCCAAGAGGAGCTCTGGCCTCAGGCTCCGGGGCTTTGCTGAAGACACATCTGCGGCAACATTTCACATACTCTTTAACATCAGCCTCCAGTCCTTGCCAGAAGAACCTCTGTCGTGTCAACCACAGTGTCCGTTGTTGGCTCTGATGCCCAGCCTCATCATGGACACCTTTTAGGACTGTCTGCTTCAGTGAGGTAGGTACAACAATGCAGTAGGACTTTCTCTTGGTCACTGGATCCTTTGACACATGATACAGAACCCCCATTTGCAGAGACAGCTTCTCCCATCCCTTAAGCAGCTTAACAGCCTCCAATGGCTCATGGGTACGTTCTCTTCATGAGGGTCTTCTACCCCACTCCATGTAGAACACCACCCTGGCCAGTACACCATCCTGACATTGCTTTGACATAAGATCCTCCTTAGATAATGCTCCAATAGCAGTTACTTCAGGTGGCACTAAAGACTGAGGGAACTGTGGCAGCAAAAGTGCTCTGCATTGTAGCTCTGCCCCTTCCTGAGTGTGAGAGGTCAAGATGGCAGACACCTCATCGCTAGACAAAGGTAGATCAGGGGGTGGGGCTGTGGACTGACCATTCATGACTAAGTCAATCTTTCTGGTCTCAGTTCTGGACACCAAAGTCGAAACGTGGCTTTCCAGATCTGCCTCGTATGGATGGTTGGACCAGCAGAAAACATCCTGCACTGTCCTGGCTTGAACTCCAGCTGCCTCATCCAACAACTCCCTGTAGGGTACTCGGGTAAGTCTGTGTAGCACACTGGGCTTTGCAAAGGGTTGTCTGCTTAACGCATCAGCCACAACATTCCTAGGCCCTGGAATATATTGGATGCCAAATTCATATGGTGCCAGCTTGGCAACCCACCTTTGCTCACATGCATCCAATTTAGGTTTGGACAGGATATACGTGAGTGGGTTATTATCTGTCCAAACTGTAAACGGGCGCCCTTTTAGCCAATGGCTAAACTTATCACAAACTGCCCAATGCAGAGCAAAAAACTCAAGTCTGTGAGCAGGATACTTGGACTGTGCATAGGTCAGTGATTTGCTTGCAAAGGCCACAGGTCTAGCTTTCTCTCAGGGACCTGGGAGAGAACGGCACCCAAGCCATTACTTGAGGCATCCACAGACAACAGGAATGGCTTATTAAAGTCAGGGTGGGCCAGGAGGACCTGATCAAGGAGTGCTTGTTTTAACTGCATGAAGGCCTGCCTGCATTCATCAGTCCAATCTGATGCTGTTAGCTTTCTTGTGACTTTCCTCTTGGCTCTCCGTTTCCCATGACGTGGCACTTTGGGTCCAGTAGTCAGCCCAAACAAGGGCTTGGCAATGGCTGAGCAGCCCTCTATAAACTGTTGGTAATAGACAACCATGCCAAGAAATGACCTGACCTTTGACTGTGAGGGAACATCCGAATTGTCTTCCATGAGATCTTTCTCTGTCATCCCAGTAATGACCTGAACTTTCTCTGGGTCTGTTGCAATACCAGCTTCACTGACAACATGTCCCAAAAATCTCACAGGCTTCCTCATGAAATGACATTTCTTCTGTGCCAGTTTAAGATTGTGCTGCTGCAGGCAACCAAAAAACATCTCCAACCGCTGCAGCCCCACCTCTTCAGTGGGTGCAAAGACAAGCAAATCATCAAGGTAGCAGAGAAGACTTAAAAAGTTCTGGTCTCCAAAAATGCTCAGCATCATTCTCATAAATGTGGCTGGACTATTACACAGACCTTGGGGAAGCCTATTGTACTCGTAGAGTCCAAATGGTGAAGTAAAAGCTGTAAACTTCCGATCTTCCTCATGGACCTCCACATTGTAATAGCCAGATGTTAAGTCCATTGTTTAGAAATAGGCATTCCCACCCAAGGCAGCAAGAGCATCAGCTTGGTGTGGCAAAGGGTGAGCCTCTTTTATTGTGCGGGCATTGAGCCACCTGAAATCAGTGCAGAGATGCAAATCACCCAACTTTTTCCAGACAAGCACAAGTGGGGAGGCAAATTTGCTGCTGCTCTTAAATATCAGCTCACACTCCTCCATCTCATTCAAAGCCTGCTTGAGCTTGTCATACTGGTTGGGTGACAACTGTCGATATGGCAACCAAAAAGGTCGGTCATCACTCAGCCTGATCCTGTGCACAAATCCTGTGGCTTTCCCACAATCCAGCTTGTGTTTTGAGAAGATGGACTCATAGCGAGCTATAAGTCATATCAGCTTGGCTCTACCCTCAGGTGTCAACTGGGGGGAGTCATTGTCTATGTCTTCAAGTCCCAGTTCCTGGAGTACATTGCTACCAGCTCCACTGCACTCCAGATCGCTGTTTATGGTCAAGCTGTCGGTGCTGTTCTCACCATCCACTGAATCACCATCCACCTTTAGCACCTGAAGCTGTAGCACAGGATTTGGGAGAGTTGACACCATCTGCTCAACATAATCAAAATCCTCCAATGCTGCACAAGGGAAAACATCCGCCACCTTGGCATTGCGTCTCAGTGTTGCTGGTTGAGCCAGCGGGTTGACAATCTTCACTGGAAGCCGGCCATCATTTTTTAAGATTGCCACAGTTCTCCCTATGAGAATGTTCCTTGGTCTTGGATGGGCACGTGTGGGTTCGATGACTACAGCATTGCCGGCTGAAATGTTCTTACAGCACTTGAGCCGTGCCCAAACTAAATGCTCTTGCAAAGGCAATCGACTGCTTCAGCCTCAGCGTTCCCACCTTGTCTGGCACATTGCTCCCCTGCCACCTCTCAACATTGGCCAAAAGCGAAAAAAGACGTTCCTCCTCATCAGTACATACTGCTGGTCGTGTTTCGAAGACATCATTCTTCATGACATGTATGAGGTATTTAATAAAGTTGCTACCAATAATCAGATCATCAACTTGGCCATCCACTACCAAAACAGGAACAGAGGCTTTATGGCCAAATACTGTTAGAACCAAGTCACATGCCCCTGCTGCTCTGGTCTTCATTCCACCACATCCAACGAGCACCACATCCACCGGGTGGAGTGAGTCACTTGACAGAATACCAGCATCACACAGGCGTGGCACAGCTTTTGAGGTCAGTGTACAAGCCATTGAACCACTGTCAGTCATTGCCTGCAGTTCCACTACGTCATTCACATAAAAAGAAGTATATAATAAATCATCGTTTGGGGCCACCTTATGTATATTTTGATAGATCACTTTTACATCAGATCCTTCTGAGGCACATGCACATGAATACACAGACACTACATCATCACAGTCATTCAGGGGGACATTATTAGACCCATCACTTATCCCCTCCCTGCGTGGGCCATCTATTTTCCCTGCAGGTTGGTTGGGCCCTGCTGTGCCAGTCCTGCCATTGGGGGAAACTGCTCTTGGGCTGAGGCCTGTGGGCATGCAAAACACCCGAATGTGACCAGGGGAGTGACAGAGGAAGCATAGTTGGTCATCACGACAATGTAGAACTGTGCTGTGGTTTGCCTCCCCACACACTGAGCAAGGTAAAGACAGGTTCAACCTTCTCCTAAACCGTTGTTGTGGACAAAAGCCAGGACTGCTCACCATCTGTTATGGTCTCTGTTCAAGAACTTGCTCCAGCAATGCAATGACCTGGGCAAAGGGCTCAGATGGATTGTGAGAGGAAGCTGCCACTGGAACAGGCTTCTGCTCAATGACAGGCTCTGGTTGGGTCACTGGTGCAGGCCTGACTTCAGGTGAAACCACCGGAGACGACACTTCCTGCTTCAGTGTGGAGACGGTCACTGGTGGACATGAAAGATGTTTGGCTCTGCTCTCCCTTTGATGCTCCTCTAATCTCTCATGCACCTCACCAGCAGTCCATTGATGCAGGGGTTTGCACTTGAAAATCAGACACAGTCCAGGATCAGGGCAATGCCGGATAAACATAGCAGTCACCTCACGAGCAGGATCTTCTAGCTTCTTGCCCTGTCTCCTGACACAGTCCTCTGCTACGTCAATTGCCCTGTTCAGTCTGATCCAATAGTCAAATGATCTCTCACCAGTCAAAGGTAAGGTTGTGTAAAAGTCTGCTAATGGCATGTCTGAGTAAACTACATCACTAAAATGTTGTTTCAGAATGTCAAAAACTGGGCCTGGCCCTTGGCTTAGATCAATTTTAGAGTCACTACGTAACCCAACTCTGACAACATCCCGCGCCCGTCCCATAATTTTACTCATCACCTCCTCAGACTGCTCCTGGGCACTAAAACCCTTCTTGCGCATATAAACCATCATAAGCTCCTCCCACTCTTGTACTGTACACTTCTCCGAACCATCTCCCCTGAAAAACCCAGGTGCCTTCACATCAGATTTTAGCACTAACCATGCTCGAAAAATATCCAGCCCTGCTATTATATTGAGGACCAGATGAGTCATCCATCACTTTGGTTGCTCCTAGACAGGCCACGATGCTTTCACCAATAGACTGTCCCATCCGCTCAACAATATCTGCCAGTATGTCCACTGAAACCTCCCTGTTCCCCAAAGGCAAGACTGGCTGAGAACTAACAGAGTGGGGTGTACCGTCATTAATGGCACTGTGTGTCTGTTGTGAGCTGGAGTTTTGTATGGGTGTAGAGGTAAAAGGCTGTGCTGTAGCAGGATGGTCTGCCAACCCGGGAAACCTAGGGAGTAGGCCTAACCCCCTACCCCTAACGACACCCCCACCAACACCCCTACCCCTACCAATATAACCCAATCCATCAGGACTATCCATTATGGTTCAGAGCACTGAAAACAATATAAACAATAAAACAAATATTGTGCAAAAAATGTCTCATCTCATCTCATCATCTCTAGCCACTTTATCCTTCTACAGGGTCGCAGGCAAGCTGGAGCCTATCCCAGCTGACTACGGGCGAAAGGCGGGGTACACCCTGGACAAGGTACAAAAAATGTGAACAAAGGAAATACTCCTTAAATTAAAAATAAGCATGTGTTAGTTGTCAAAACCAAAAACAGCAATTCCAAGTCACACTACAATGTACAATGAGTCACTTAGTTAGAAAATACCATAAAGTAGCCTCATTCGCAGTACAATACTGCGACCGTGTGGCCAAACATGAAACTGTGACGTATTATAGTAAAGGATTAGAACGTTCTTCAATGTAAACAATCGACCTCTGAAAGTGACTGTAAAACCCTGCACAACGTGTGCTAAGGTTCATAGACTATACAAAGAGATGACACAAATTTCTTAAGAGACAAAGAGATTTCCGGCAGGAATATTCAAACTCAGATATGTGACTAGCCTAGCTACGGTATCTGTACCACATGGAAGCAAGCAACCCCGATGATTCTTGTCAGCTTCAAAATGTCGGTAGTCCTTCACATCGACGTCCAGCATGCACAAGAAGACCGTCATGGCACCAGTGTAACCGATGTTATATGCGTTGTGTTGTAAGTACCACACAGGAACTCCCAGTTGAGGTTTTTATTCTGACAATAGACAAAGCGTTGCATCACTCACTGTCCAAACTGGCAATACTGCCACTAAAAATATGGAAACACTTATGTTAGCATACACAGAAAATAGGCTTTACAAGCTAACAGTCTATACTTACTGGAGAGATGCAATAAACATGCAATTCAGTTGCCATGTAAATGTCTATCAAAGTCTAAGTACATGTGCATTGAAATAAGGAATAAATATGCAAATAAAGTAATCAAAATATCAATAAATTATTCGGTGTACCAAACTCGTGACCTACCACTTGCGCGGGCAAGACAAACTGGGAAGAGCAGAACGCATCATTCCCATAACTACTGGTTTCTTAAAGGTACAGAACACTATTTAACCACACTCAACTTAATGGCAAGTGGAAGCACCAATCCTGTTACACATTCAAGAAAACACACAACATCATGAGGCAGGAGGATAATCTAGAAATACTGAAGCAACACCTCAGGACATCTGTCAGAAAGTTAAACCTGGTGGTAACCAGGCCTTTGGCAGGATAATGATCCAAAATAAACCTCCACAGTGGCTTAAAGTCAGCAAGGTGAAAGTGTTGGAGTGGCCATCACAAAGCCCTGACCTAAATCCTATCAAATATTAGTGGATTGAACTGAACTGAAAAGGACTTCAAATCTGATGGAGTCACACTGGTTCTGTCAGGAGGACCAGGAGAAAATTCCAGCAAACCTATAGCCAGAAGCTTGTAGAACGATAAGAGTATTCAAGCAGTTAAAAGGCAGTGATACCACATGCTAACAAAGGGTAGCTGTGTGAACATAAACTGTTCAACTAGAAATCTGATACAGTAAATAAAAGCTGAGATGAATCTTTCTATTAATGTCTATTTTGAAATGATGTCTGATGGAAATAAAGTAGACAAGCTAATTGACAAAGGTAGACAGCCTTTCAGATTTTTCAAGTGTTGGTCATAAAAATAATTTTCCCCAACACCCAATTATTTTTCTTCAGTGGACTAAAAGCTACTGAATTCAAATCACAGACTTCCAATTTTAATAGAACAATTAATGAATTTATCTCCATGTGGCCCTAAATTTTCTGCTATTTTTTCCTGCTTCACCATGACCCAATTCAAGATATTACATCATGCATCACGTGGTGGGCTTTCCTTGTTCACGCAAGGCATTGTGGGATACAAATTTGAAACAGGAGAAAAAAATGGAGGACGTGAGTGTGTGAATTAAATGTGAAAGACTGACTACAGTAACGAAAGCGAGAAGAAAAGATGTTATATATGAAGGAAAGTTAATGCAGGACCAAACTAATAAATATTGGCGCTCAGTGAGCACCTTGGTGTGATCAGCTGTTCGTTTAGCGACAGAATGATGGAACTGTCAGTGCAAGCTCCAAGGTAAACCTGTAGTAATGCAACACTGTGGATGCCAGCTGCTGTAAAACCCAAAAGAAGAAGAAGAAGGTAAACCTGCGCATGCGCACACAGACTTCATTTGTCTGCTTGACTGTGTGAAACGAGCGATTTCATGCACATTATATGCTTTAATCCCCTCAAATTAAATAACTTCCCAGACACAGAATGGCCTGATATTTTGTGAGATATTACAGAAATAAACATATATCACAATGACCACATTTCAGAAGGAACTAAATTTCACCGATTTTCTGAAATACGTAAGGCCGTCTCACTTTAATATAGGAAATGTGTGGAGTCGGGATATCTTTAGCCTCTAGGGGGATGCAAACTTTTGGCCTGAATGCAACATCATAAACAAGTAACCCAGCAGAAGTTGATAGTTGATATCATTAATTTGAAACTGAATATAATGGAACCAAATATTTTAGCTTATATCTCACACAGCTTTTTTTTTTTTTAAATTCTGTCTTAAAATGATGTCTCACTTCAAAAAAGCAATTTATCAATGGCATGAAAGTGCTGCAGCTTCTTGAGAGATTTATTATTTTTTAAACAACGCTACTTCAGTAAGCAAATTCATCACAGCAAATAAACTTAATAATAAATAAACACACTCAATGGAGTTATCATTTATGCTAGCTCTTCCTTGCTAGCGTTATACTACGCTAGCGATATCATTTCTAAAGTAACAGCGCTTTCACGGGGGCTCATATAGTGGACGATTCACACAAACAAACAAAAAATCAAGTGTAATCATTGATAAGGTTTCATTTTCTGAAAGTAAGGAGATGTTCATGGAAGGAGTCCTGAGTGTCAGCGCTTTGGAACAGTCAGACATTCAGCTGGAATAAAACACTTCGGAACATGATGTTATAGGAAAATAATCAATTTCAGGAGATTAGGAGCAGTAACTCCATGTCATCACACCATAACGACAGCACAAACTATGTTTATTGTAATAATTATTTTATTTGACTTTGTGACCAGAGCCATCACTAAAACAGTGACAGACTATGGGAAGGATGCCAATAATTCTGAAGTTGACTGTAAATTTTAAAAAGCATACTTTAAGTAATGAGTATCATTTTTAGCTATTATTATTATTATTATTATTATTATTATTATTATTATTATTATTATTATTATTATTATTATTATACCACTGAGTTCTGAACTGTGAGTGCTTCATTTTGGGCTTTTTTTTTATTATTTCTATTAGTTCTGACTCCAATGCTCAGAATATAATTATCTTATCTGCTAATTGTTCCTGTGAATTAAATGTGACTGTGTGGTGGTGTGTGGATTTATCTCTCTCTTTTTTTTCTTGTTCACACTGTTTAACTGCACAAAACAAGAGAACTGCTTCATTTCTTTGTTTGCTTTTTTTATTGCAAATGAACCTGATCTCATTTTTTGGAGGTCAGACACATTATACATGTTTTCCTTTTTCCAGTACAATTCGTTATTTCATTTGTACAGTAAAATACAGTACATGCAATGTCTGATCTCTGAAAGATGAAGAGCACATGAAAGGGACAGAACTGAAAATTGAGTGCTGATTCGAATCCATTAATAAATGTGAAGAAATTGGATTAATATGAGAATATGTCTGTGAAGGTTCTCAGTCATCCAGGTCATCGTAAACTGTAGGTGCTAAAGAAGGCAACTGGACTTGCTTGAAATTCTTAAAGTCGTTTCACCTTTCATCCAAAAGGCTTCTTCTGTTCTGTCTGACTAGTGGGGAGTTCCAGGTATTTATCCTCTAGTGGACCAAAAGCAAACCTAAGGGGAGTCATTGAGGTCACATGGGTCATTGACCCTCTCAATCATCCGGTAGGTGTTGGCCAATGACCCACAGATCACCCTAACGACCCTCTAGGCTGCTAATACCATTCACACCCAGCCTCCAGTGACCCTAACAACCTACAGGATGATAGAGAGGGTCAACGACCCATGTGACCTCACTACTACTAGGTCGAGTATCCTCAGGAATGACTGGCGATGACATGCCAGGATGGCCTGTGACCCATAACAGTTCTGATTTCATCTGCTGAAGTGAGACCAGTATTGCGCATCAGCTGGTTGACAGCTGTCAAGGCGCTGTCCGCCCTGGGAAGCCTGACCATGCCATGGTTCCCACAGAACCAAGTTATGAGCTGCCTCATTGCTGTGGTGGACACAGTGCCCCGCCAAATGCAATCGTGTTGATCTTATCTTTAAAGAGAGTGGTGGTAAATCTCCATACAGCGCTTCACTTGGAATTCGGTCCTGCCAGGTGATGTTGTGGACTTTTTGGAGCATGCGTGTGTAGCAACCATCCAGTCTTGATTCCTCCCAGACCATCAGTGTCCAGGCCTCACATCCATAGGTGAGAATAGATTCCACAGAAGCCACGAAGATACACTTTTTTTTAACCCTATTGCCATACTTGAATGCCAGATGTTCTTCAGCTTATGGAATGTACACCAGACCTGGGCCTTTCTCACACCAATATCCTTCCCTGATGAACCAATGCACAAGCCCAAGTACTTGAAATCATATGTGATCATATTTGGTCTCTCCATTTCCAGTGGTGTGTGATGCGTAATATTCGTTATTAGCAAGTAGCCATACCACCTAGCCTCTCACATGTCGAAGACCACTGCTATGGCTCTATGCGCCACCCCTAGTTCTGCAGAACAGCAGTGGATCTAGGGGAGCATACCCCAATAAAAAAAACCCAACCTGCTGTTGGCAGGCAGAGAGGACTGGAGACCCCTGCCTTGTACAAGCTACAGAAAGGAACGATCGTGATATGACCTCAATGACTCCCCTTAGGGTTGCTTTTGGTCCAAGTCAAAGTCAGATTGCCTCTCACGCCAGAATCTGGTCTTCTCCTGTCCCAGTACTAACCAACCCTTTAGGGCGTATGGGTGCGGTGCCGATCTCCGTTTTGAAAGCCCTCGGCCTCTCGCCTATGCAGCTAGGGTTACAGTGGGGGGGCGGGTCCTCTGGCAACCGTGAGAGTTTGACTTCTCCACTCACATCTGTATTGCAGCGTGCCTTGCTAGATGGTAGTAGGTACCATTTTTATGATGGTCTTTGGTATGACCCGACCGCAAATAAAACTCGTCATCTCCTGGTTGAGAGTTGGACATGCTAACCACTAGGCCAACTCATGGTCATGCTTTTGATCCACTAGAGGATAAATACCTGGAACTCCCCACTAGTCAGACAGAACTGAAGAAGCCTTTCAGATGAGAGGTGAAACGTCTTCAGAAATTTCAAGCAAGTCCAGTTGCCTTCTTTAGCACCTACGGTTTAATATCAGAAGCGAAATGTCTGAAAATGTTCAGAATTTTATACAGACACTTTGACATACTTGTAAACCTGTTCATATTATATTTTTTCATGAATCATCATTTGTCTACATTAAAAATATGCACAACCGTTCAGTATTCTAGTTTCTTCAGAGATCCGATGATGCTTGCACCCCTGTGATTGCTGCTTGCATTCATGTTCTTTCTATCTGTCTAAAGTATCTTTACTAGCAGTCAAGAACAATGTCACTGTCTGTATCTGTAGCTGGTTTTGTGCTCCAAATATTCATTACGCTATCTGTATTTGGAGTTGAACCAAAGTGGGCATGGCCTGAACCACAATTGACGATCATGTAAATCGACTTTCCTGTAAAAATAAAAACTACTTGTTTGAGGGGAAAATATACTTTTATTAAAATGATATCCATATCCAGGGGCAATATTACTAGTACTAAAATAAATTTTAATGGTAAAACTGCATAAAATATCTTTAATATCTTGTTTTAACTATAATCAGTAGTTATAACATATTATGTTAATGTTAATAACCATAAACATGAAAAAGTTTGTTATTTCAAATGGAACATCATACACGGAGTGTTTTACACATTTGATCTCTTCCTGATTGTGATATTTTATGGATTCTAGATTGTTCCATGTTCTTTATCAGATACTGTGATATAACAGCCAAGCAACTTCGATATTTTCACACAAGCCTAACTGATGATTGTGTTTGTTAGTGGGTTTTTTTTATGCTACACTGCAAAAAATGATAGCTTCACTTGCTAACCTACAGTGGTGCTTGAAAGTTTGTGAACCCTTTAGAATGTTCTATATTTCTGCATAAATATGAACCAAAACATCATCAGATTTTCACACAAGTCCTAAAAATAGATAAAGAGAACACAGTTAAACAAATGAGACAAAAATATTATACTTGGCCATTTATTTATTGAGGAAAATTATGGGGCGGCACGGTGGTGTAGTGGTTAGCGGTATTGCCTCATAGCAAGAAGGTCCGGGTTCGAGCCCCGTGGCCGGCGAGGGCCTTTCTGTGTGGAGTTTGCATGTTCTCCCCGTGTCCGCGTGGGTTTCCTCCGGGTGCTCCGGTTTCCCCCACAGTCCAAAGACATGCAGGTTAGGTTAACTGGTGACTCTAAATTGACCGTAGGTGTGAGTGTGAGTGTGAATGGTTGTCTGTGTCTATGTGTCAGCCCTGTGATGACCTGGTGACTTGTCCAGGGTGTACCCCGCCTTTCGCCCGTAGTCAGCTGGGATAGGCTCCAGCTTGCCTGCGACCCTGTAGGACAGGATAAAGCGGCTAGAGATAATAATGAGAAAATTATCCAATATTACATATCTCTGAGTAGCAAAAGTATGTGAACCTTTGCTTTCAGTATCTGGTGTGACCCCCTTGTGCAGCAATAACTGCAACTAAACGTTTGTGGTAACTGTTGATCAGTCCTGCACACCGGCTTGGAGGAATTTTAGCCCATTCCTCTGTACAGAACAGCTTCACCTCTGGGATGCTGGTGGGTTTCCTCAAATTAACTGCTCGCTTCAGGTCCTTCCACGACATTTCGATTGGATTAAGGTCAGGACTTTGACTTGGCCATTCTAAACCATTAACTTTATTCTTCTTTAACCATTCTTTGGTAGAACAACTTGTGTGCTTAGGGCCATTGTCTTGCTGCATGACCCACCTTCTCTTGAAATTCAGTTCATGGACAGATGTCCTGACATTTTCCTTTAGAATTCACTGGTATAATTCAGAATTCATTGTTCTATCAATGATGGCAAGCCATCTTGGCCCAGATGCAGCAAAACAGGCCCAAACCATGATACTACCACCAGCATGTTTCACAGATGGGATAAGGTTCTTATGCTGGAATGCAGTGTTTTCCTTTCTCCAAACATAATGCTTCTCATTTAAACCAAAAAGTTCTATTTTGGTCTCATCTGTCCACAAAACATTTTTCAAATAGCCTTCTGGCTTGTCCACGTGATCTTTAGCAAACTGCAGACAAGCAGCAATGTTCTTTTTGGAGAGCAGTGGCTTTGTCCTTGCAACCCTGCCATGCACACCATTGTTGTTCAGTGTTCTCCTGATGGTGGACTCATGAACATTAACATTAGCCAATGTGAGAGAGGCCTTCAGTTGCTTAGAAGTTGCTTGGGGTCCTTTGTGACCTCGCTGATTATTACACGCCTTGCTCTTGGAATGAATTTTGTTGGTCAACCACTCCTCGGGAGGGTAACAATGGTCTTGAATTTCATCCATTTGTACACAATCTGTCTGACTGTAGATTGGTGGAGTCCAAACTCTTTAGAGATGGTTTTGTTACCTTTTCCAGCCTGATGAGCATCAATGCTTTTTCTGAGGTCCTCAGAAATCTCCTTTGTTCATGCCATGATACACTTCCACAAACATGTGTTGTGAAGATCAGACTTTGATAGATCCCTGTTCTTTAAATAAAACACGGTGCCCACTCACACCTGATTGTCATCCCATTGATTGAAAACACCTGACTCTAATTTCACCTTCAAATTAACTGAGGTTCACATACTTTTGCCACTCACAGATATGTAATATTGGATCATTTTCCTCAATTAATAAATGACCAAGTATAATTTTTTTTCTTATTTGTTTAACTGGGTTCACTTCATCTACTTTTCAGACTTGTGTGAAAATCTGATGATGTTTTAGGTCATATTTATGCAGAAATATAGAAAATTCTAAAGAGTCCACAAACTTTCAAGCACCACTGTATCTTGAATAAATGAAAAGCTATTTAATATTTACAGTGCCTTGCAAAAGTATTCACCCCTTGACTTTTTACCAGGGGCGATTCTAGCATCTGATCTTTGGGGGTGCTTAGCCCCCAGAGCTGACAGAGGCACCTGGCTTGAACGACATTGTTTCCACGTTTATTCCGCGTTTATTTCCACATTAGTTCCTCATCAGCGTGAAATCCAGTAAAAAAACCCACCATGTCGTAGCAAGCACTCGCGCGGACAGGCAACCCAATCAGAGGGGATGCAAGGAGGAGAGGTATTTTACTGGTCATAGAACTATCACGTAACAGGTGAATTCAAGAACACACACACGCCCGCGCACACATTCATTGCGCAGTGTGCAAGGGCACTTATTTCTGAAAATTACGTCCAAAAGCAGTGTTTTTGAGGGTGCTGAGCTAGGGGGTGCTGACTGAGCTCGTTTTTGGGGGTGCTTGAAAAAATACAAAACTGAAAATTGGCCTGTGCATATGTATTCACAACCTTTGCTACGAAGCACCTAAAAAGTTCTGGTGCAACCAATTACCTTCAGAAGTCACATAATTAGTGAAATAAACTCCACCTGTGTGCAATCTAAGTGTCACATGATCTGTCAGTGTATATATACACCTTTTCTGAAAGGCCCCAGAGGCTGCAACACCACTAAGCAAGAGGCACCACTAACCAAACAACACCATGAAGATTAAGAAGCTCTCCAAAAAAGTTGTTGAGAAGTACAAGTCAGGGTTGGGTTATAAAAAAAATCCAAATCTTTGATAATCCCCTGGTGCACCATCAAATCCATCATCATCAAATGGAAAGAACATGGTACCACAACAAACCTTCCAAGAGTGGACCACCCACCACAACTCACGGACCAGGCAAGGAGGGCATTAATCAGAGAGGCAGCACAGAGACCAAAGGTAACCCTGAAGGAGCTGCAGAGTTCCACAGCAGAGACTGGACTATCTGTCCATAGGACCACAATAAGCAGTACATGCGACAGAGTGGGGCTTTATGGTAGAGTGGCCAGAAAAAAGTAATTGCTTAAGAAATCATGTTTGGAGTTTGCCCAACAGCATGTGGCAGACTCCCCAAACATGTGGAAGAAGATTCTCTGGTCAAATGAGACTTTTGGCCACCATGGGAAATGCCATGTGTGGCGCAAACCCAACACCCTGAGATCACCATTCCTACAGTGAAGCATGGTGATGGCAGCATCATGCTGTGGGGATATTTTTCATCTGCAGGGACAGGAAAGCTGGTCAGGACTGAAGGAAAGATGGATGGCACTAAATACAGGGCAATTCTGGAAGAAAACCTGTTTGAGTTGGCCAGAGGTTTGAGACTGGGACAAAGGTTCAAGTTCCAGCAGGACAATAACCCTAAACATACTGCTAAAGCTACACTGGAGTGGTTTGAATGGAAACATTTAAATGTGTTGGAATGGCCTAATCAAAGCCCAGACCTCAATCCAATTGAGAATCTGTGGTCGGACTTGAAGATTGCTGTTCACCAGCGGAACCCATCCAACTTGAAGGAGTTTGAGCAGTTTTGCCTTGAGGAATGGACAAAAATCCCAGTGGCTAGATGTGCTAAGCTAATAGAGACATACCCCAAGAGACTTGCAGCTGTAATTATAGCAAAAAGTGGCTCTACAGAGTATTGACTTTTTTTGGGGGGGGGTACTTATGCACACTCCAGATTTCTGTTTTTTCATTTTAATTATAGTTTGTGTCACAATAAAAAAAAAACCCCAATGTGCACCTTTTAAGTTGTAGGCATGTTGCGTAAATCAAATGATGCTAACCCTCCAAAAATCAATTTTAATTCCAGCTTGTAATGTGACAAAACATGACAAACACCAAGGGGGATGAATACTTTTGCAAGGCACTGTATAGTTTTGCATGTTGCATGAGACAAAACAATAAAATGCTGCACAGGAGAGATGAGCTCCCCAAACTGAGGAAGGGTGGGATTTTATAGTGAGAAAACACTGATCCAGGTGTCTCCAATCATGCTGATGGTCTTCGATATCACCCACTGAAACAAAAACAGGCAGGGCCAGCAGGCCATCACAGAACCAAAAAGACTGCAGCAAAGCCTTTAAACAGGACCAAAACTAAACTCCTGCACACCAGTACACATCTGTATCATGTTAAAGATCTTTTAGAGGTAGTAAATTTTATAAAAAATAAACTGCATAAATATAAATTAAAGATGATTGATGGTTTTCTTCCTGCACAAAACCTTTTCAAAAAGTGTCTCACACTTCACCTTGACCAAGCATTCAGGATGCACATGGCATTGAATTATGAAGGAAATTTAGTGAATGAACATTCCTATTCTCTGTGTTTCTGTGTGTTGAGCTCAAGTGGCCTAGTGTACTGAGAAAAATTGTTTTCCCCACATGCTGTAATCGCTTTTCTGTGGCCTTGGCTGGTAATAAGCAGGGTGTCTGAGTTCCTGCACATCCCAGAGCACGCCAGGTGCACACTTTAACAAAACTTCATAGAAAATCTTGAGCCAATCACGTACAGATGCGAAGAGTAAGCAAATATCTTCAGAGTATAATAGATAACATTTCTAAGACACAACTCAGTGTGCGCATACTCTCGGCATCACTGAAGTGGTGTCTTCTTCTCTTCTTCTTTTTTCCTTTCCTATTTTATACATCTGTTTTATATGATCATATATATATATGATTTATTTTATAATAAATAACTGAAAAGACAACTGCTAAGCATTCTGAAATGTTTATTAGAAGTTTCCATTACAGAATCTCAACAGGAGGTTATTCATTAGGCAATAATTAAACAGGAAGGAAATGAAAGAGACTCCTTCTCCTTCTCATTGTGCAGTAACGGAGTTATCAGAGTTTGTGTTAGTGAGTAATGGAGTGAGTGCTGAGATGTAAGATTGCTCAATCTTTAATAAATACACTTGTGAATTAGCAAAAGCATTTTATAACCTCCACCCAAAACGTCTGCACACTAGGCTGGTGAGATCGTCTGAAATATGCCATTATGCCATCCTACCGCAGCCTCTAATTGATGTTAATATTGATTGTGGGAAAAGAAGGGGGTGTGGCCAGATGAGACATAACTCATACCATGTACATGTTACATCATTAGAGCAAATTAAAAAACAGGAATCTGGTCATGAGTCAGATGTAGCTGCTATTCACTATAGAGTTAGCATTTGGCCAGTGTTTATTCGATTAATGTCTGAACCGGACCCTTTTCCAAAATAACATGATGCTGCCACCCTCATGCTTCACAGTTGGGACACTGAAATAAAATCAAACATGCTACACATGCACAACAGTGGAGATAATTATTGAATTGTTGTAGAGTGATGTTGCTCTGATAAACAACACGCTGTTCACTTTTCAATTTTCACCCAATTTTCTTTCTAATTTAATCATGGCCAATTCCCACCCACTACACAGCTGTTTCTTATCATATGACAGCACCAAACGGAGTGGCAAAGGCGCAAGTCATGTGAAGCCAGCCGACTGTATCATTTTGAACTGCTTGCTCATGCAGAATCAGTGGCGGTGTAACACACCCAGAGTAAAGTGCAATCCATCCATGATTGGCTCATGTCACTGTGATTGACAGGGGAGAGACAGTATACCACCCCTCCCTCCATGACAGCATGGGCCAATTTTGCTCTCTCAGGCTCCGGTCCACGGATGGCTGCAGCATCATCATGATTCGAACTTATGATCTCCAGATGATGGGGTGAACACTGATATTTTGAAAGTGACATTTAAAACATCCAACTCAATAGTTGGGATCCATCAGTGATTCCTGATATGGTCATCAATCACTCCAAGAGGACTATTTTACAGACAGACAGACAGACAGACAGACAGACAGACAGACAGACAGACAGAGAAATATGCAGACTGATAGATAGACAGAGAGACAGACAAACAGACAGATAGACAGATAGGTAGGGAGATTGGTACATCGATACATAGACAGACAGAGATATAGACAGATAGATAGTCAGACAGATAAACAGATAGATAGATAGAGTCAAACAGACAGGCAGACAGATACAGTAGACACAGACAGACAGAGATACAGTTATTTAGACAGAGAGAGACAGACAGACACAGATGGACAGATAGACACAGACAGACAGACAGAGAGAGATAGTTAGATAGATAGACAGACGGACAGATAGTTAGACAGAGAGAGTCAGAGAGAGTAAATCAGACAGACAGACAGAGAGACATAGACACAGAGACAGACAGATAGACACAGATAGATAGACACAGTCAGACAGACAGATAGTCAGACAGATAGTTAGACAGAGAGTCAGTCAGACAGACAGACAGACACACAGACACAGATAGAGAGACAGACAGACAGAGAGACAGACAGATAGACACACAGACAAAGATAGATACAGATAGACAGACAGACCCTTAGCAAAAAGAAGTTTATTCAAGTGCACTATGAGTATACTTATTTTTTATTAAAACTGAGGAAGTATACTTGAAGTTGACTTTTTATAAACTATATTTTATATACTTAAGAATAGTATAGTGAAGTATACTTGGCTTATACTGAAAAGTATAAACAAAAGTCTAAGACTAAGTACAATAATACTAAGACTTACACTTATACTTTAATACTAAAACTTATACTTTAGTATACTTTTTATGTTTTTCTGCCACAAAGTACTAATACTTAGTATATCTTGCTCCAAGTGCATAATAAGGTCAAGTCATTGACTCATGCTTAACATTTAATTTATATATTAATATAATATAATGCTGGAGTTTAAAACTTTACAGTATATGTGTGCTCAATTGCATTATCTTTATGTACCTTAAAATCATACACAAAAACAGAAAAACTTTTGACTTGACTTTATTGATCAAGAAACCATTATGTTTACATTTTTACATGCAAATGTGCACTTTTTCCTTTCATTTTCTCCAGTATGGAAGGACTTGATTTCATAGGTCTTTGTTTTTGAAATGTTTGAAAATATATCAAACTTGTTTTCAACATTCTGTCTTGTGATTTTGTAAATGCATCACACTCTTGTGTACATACAGTATGAGTAAACTTTAAGGCGCCATACCATAAATCCGGGGACCCGGGTTTGATTCCGACCCGAGGTCATTTCCCGATCTCTCCCGCTCATTTCCTGTCTCTACACTGTCCTAGCCAATAAAGGTGAAAAAAAAATATTAAAAAAAAAAGTAATATGCCAAGCAAACTTAAAGTATAACAAGTAAACTAGTGAAATAACCAACGTTTATAACAGTATACTTAAAGTATACAATAATAAACTAAAAATAGGGACTCAAAGTATATAACTAGTACAATGGCAGTATATCGATAAGTGTACTTGTGGTATACTTTAAGCATACGAGAGGGATATACCAAGTACATTGATAGTATATAGATGTAATTGTATACTTTAAAGTGTACTTTTGCAAACTTAAAATGAACTTTAAAGTATACATTTATAAACTTGAAATGTTCCAATTTAGTCCGAAAAAGTATTAAATTTATATACTTTCTAGTACACTAAAAGTACATGGTCTGTAGTATACTTGCTATACTTATACTGAAGCATACTTAATAAAATGAACTTTAAGTATACTACTTTTTGCTAAGGGGAGTCAGACAGACAGACAGACAGACACAGATAGACAGATAGTTAGACAGACAGACAGACAGACAGACAGACAATTAGTTAGAAACAGAGAGAGAGAGTCAGATAGAGTCAGTTAGACAGACAGTCAGACACAGATAGACAGATAGTTAGACAGACAGACAGATAGTTAGATAGAGAGAGAGAGAGTCAGATAAAGTCAGTTAGACAGACAGATACAGAGAGACAGACAGATGTGTCTGTAGAATAAAGTGGAAAAACACTCCAGAGTCTGATGATGTGATCTGTTGCAGAGGAGTTAAAAGGAGCTTTAAGCTCTACATTTTTTCTTCTGGGGCGGCATGGTGGTGTAGTGGTTAGCGCTGTCGCCTCACAGCAAGAAGGTCCGGGTTCGAGCCCCGTGGCCGGTGAGGGCCTTTCTGTGTGGAGTTTGCATGTTCTCCCCATGTCCGCGTAGGTTTCCTCTGGGTGCTCCGGTTTCCCCCACAGTCCAAAGACATGCAGGTTAGGTTAACTGGTGACTCTAAATTGACCGTAGGTGTGAATGTGAGTGTGAATGGTTGTCTGTGTCTATGTGTCAGCCCTGTGATGACCTGGCGACTTGTCCAGGGTGTACCCCGCCTTTCGCCCGTAGTCAGCTGGAATAGGCTCCAGCTTGCCTACGACCCTGTAGAACAGGATAAAGCGGCTACAGATAATGAGATGAGATGAGATTTTTTCTTCTGCACTGTGATGCTTTCAAACTTCACCTTTTTTTTAAAATGTTGAGTAACATGAAGCACCTTTCTACCTCCTGACCAATCAGATCACAAGTTTAGGCTACAAGCAAGAAAACCAAACGGAGCTGGAGGACAGTGTGCAGGAGAAGAACGAGTCCTGTTCCTGATGAATATGAGGAGATGTAGAACATGATGAATCAGAAATGACTCAGTGATAATATTCCAATGTTGCTGTAAGTAAAAATAACAGTGTGCGTGTTTGTGACGTGACGTGATACGTGACATCTCACTTTAACAGTGGAGTCACACAAACAACTCAGATTCTCTCTACACACAAACATCACCAGAGTTACAACGAGCTGGCTTTTTTAAAACATCTCCACCAAAAGCACTTTTTCACAAATCTCAATTTCATTTATAAATAAATGATTGAGATCAGATTACATTATGGTATTAGTCCACATTTCCAACTTATTCAGGAAGTAAATGCTAAATCGAGACCACAGACTCTTTTACTTTCAGTTGATTTTTTTTAATCAAGAACTTTCCTCAGGTACAACCCCATATTAAAAAAGGAAATAATGATCCTTATTAATACCTCGAGTCCATTAATGATACATCACATCAATTTTCTTGGATGTTCTTTTTCATGTGAATATAAACAGGTATTTAAGTTGTTTTATTTTTATGTAAGTATTGTTCAAAAGCCTTTTCCCCCCAAAACCATAATGTTCTGTGGTCTATGTACAGGCATTATAGACTTCTTCTGTTTTAATGGCGTTATGTTTCGTGATTTTAAAAAAATAATAATGTTATTTATACTATTTACATTATTGATTTAAATGGTATATTTTCAAACCCTATTTCATAACCGAACAATATATATATATCTCATCTCATTATCTCTAGCCGCTTTATCCTTCTACAGGGTCGCAGGCAAGCTGGAGCCTATCCCAGCTGACTACGGGCGAAAGGCGGGGTACACCCTGGACAAGTCGCCAGGTCATCACAGGGCTGACACATAGACACAGACAACCATTCACACTCACATTCAAACCTACGGTCAATTTTGAGTCACCAGTTAACCTAACCTGCATGTCTTTGGACTGTGGGGGAAACCGGAGCACCCGGAGGAAACCCACGCGGACATGGGGAGAACATGCAAACTCCGCACAGAAAGGCCCTCGCCGGCCCCGGGGCTCGAACCCAGGACCTTCTTGCTGTGAGGCGACAGCGCTAACCACTACACCACCGTGCCGCCCCAATATATATATATATATATATATATATATATTTTTTTTTTTTCTTTTGCAAGTCTGAGAGTGTATCACTGTTTAAGGAAAAATAACAAGATTTATATCAATTCTTTATCAAATGTTAAATGATCTCTTCCTTATGATGGTGTATTAGGGCCATTGTAGGTTTAAAAAAAAAGGAGTTGATGGAGAGAGCAATATCCTGAGGGAAAAAAACCCTTGGAATTTCTGAGATTAAAGGCATAAATTTATGAGAAAAAACCCTGTGATATTCTCTGAGATCAAAAAGTCACAAATTTATGAGATAAAAAACTGATATTTCTCTGAGACACCAATTGCATGCTTCCTGGCTGCAGTGCATTCTGGGAAATGCAGTTGAAAATCTCGTGATGGAGGAGGAAAGGCTACATTTCCAGTAACTCTCGTTTCAACTGTGGTGTCTGTGGTGTGATGATGTTGATCCAACCTGCAAAGTGAATTGATCTGGTTCCTTGACCAAAAAAACAACAACAAAAAACAACAAACAAAAAACCCCAGAGCTGATCATAATATTTATACTTTAGTTAATGTATAGTTTATTAAGTTTTAGAGACACTGTAAGAATATTCCACTTTCCCAAAAACAAACTGTAATGGTTTGTATGGGTGGGTGGAGCACAGAGGACGGCAGGACAGAGATCAGGTTCGGAAATAGGGCTTTTATTGCCACACTTTTCAGTGAACAACTCTTAAACTAAACAGACACACATGACCGGCATCTGGTTCAGGGATGAGCTCCTCTGCTCTACGCTCTCCCTCCTTAAGTAGGGCGCGGTCACTGGGAAGACACACAAACACAGGTTAATTGACATTAGGTGTAGTGATTCTGCCACTTACCTTCCCTGACTCCACCCTCCTGTCACAGACTGGCGCTTGACCACGCCCCCGCTGCCACATATCCCCATCGCCCGACTCAGGCCGGGCGGCCGTCCGACCTGCAGCCGACTCCCCCCCCCCCCTTGATGGGAGAGGAAGTCTGCCACGACCATCTGCGCCCCCGGCCTGTGGACCACCTTGAAATTAAAGGGTTGGCGTGCCAGCACCAATGGGTGATCTGCGCGTTGGCATCCTTCATGCGGTGGAGCCACTGGAGGGGCGCGTGGTCCGAACAGAGGGTGAAAGGGTGCCCCAGCAGGTAGTAACGGAGGGCGAGGACCGCCCACTTGATTGCCAGACACTCTTTTTCTATTGTGCTGTAGCACCCCTCATGCACCGACAGCTTCCTACTGATGTATAGGACTGGGCGGTCCTCCCCCTCCACCTCCTGGGACAAAACAGCCCCCAGCCCTCTGTCCGACGCATCTGTCTGTAACATAAAGGGGAGAGAAAAGTCAGGGGAGTGTAAAAGTGGCCCCCCACACAGTGCGGCCTTTACCTCAGAAAAAGCCCGCTGGCATTGCTCTGTCCACTGGACCGGATCTGGTGCCCCCTTTTTAGTGAGATCAGTCAGCGGGCTGGTGACGTCCAAATAATTAGGTATAAACCTCCGATAATAGCCAGCCAGCCCCAGGAACTGTCTCACCCCCTTTTTGGTCTTGGGCCTCAGGCAGGCCACAATTGCTGCGGTCTTGTTAATTTGGGGACGCACCTGCCCGTTGCCCAAGTGGAAACCCAGATACTGTACTTCCACCCGCCCAATTGCACACTTCTTCGGGTTGGCTGTGAGACCCGCTCGCCTCAGTGACCTAAGAACACCCCTCAGATGTTCAAGGTGCCTTGGCCAGTCATTACTATAGACGATGATGTCGTCGAGGTAGGCTGCCGTATAAGTGGCGTGGGGGCGGAGGACCCTGTCCATCAGCCGCTGAAACATAGCGGGCACCACAAACAGCCCAAACGGAAGTGTGACGAATTGGTGTAAACCAAACGGTGTGGAAAAGGCCGTTTTTTCTCGGGATAGTGGAGTCAAGGGGATCTGCCAATATCCCTTCGTCAAATCCAGTGTCGAATAAAAGCGAGCAGTGGCTAGTCGATTGAGCAACTCATCAATACGAGGCATTGGGTACGCGTCGAATTTAGACACCACGTTGACTTTTCTATAGTCCACACAGAACCGGACCGACCCGTCGGCCTTGGGTACCAAGACCACCGGGCTGCTCCAGTCACTGTGGGACTCCTCGACGATGCCCATTTCGAGCATGGCCTTGAGTTCTTCCCGAACTACTTTTTTTTTGTGTTCGGGTAGCCTGTAAGGGCGGCTACGCACTACCACCCCCGGGGGCGTCTCAATGTGGTGCTCTATGAGGTTGGTGCGGCCGGGCAGGGGCGAAAACACGTCCGAAAACTCGGTTTGCAACTGGGCAACCTCCACAAGATGGGTCAGGGAGAGGTGGTCTCCACAGGGGACCGGAGAGGTATGCGATGTCAATTTTCCTTTTTGAACCTCCGGCCCCAGCTCTGCCTTCTCCGGAACCACTGACACCAATGCTACAGGGACCTTCTCGTTCCAGAGTTTGAGTAGATTGAGGTGGTAAATCTGTAGCGCCTCACCCCTGTCCACTCACCTCACCTCATAGTCGACGTCCCCGACTCTCCGTGTGACCTCAAAGGATCCTTGCCACTTGGTGACTAATTTAGAGCTCGATGTGGGCAACAGTATGAGTACTTTATCTCCTGGTGCGAACTCTCTAAGGCGCATACCCTTGTCGTACAGGCAGGTTTGCCGTTCTTGGGCCTGCCGCAAATTCTCCTGGGTTAGGTGCGTGAGGGTGTGGAGTTTTGCGCGCAGGTCAATAACGTATTGAATTTCGTTTTTACTTGGTGAAGGTCCCTCCTCCCAATTTTCTCGCAGCACATCTAGAATGCCGCGCGGCTTACACCCATATAATAATTCAAATAGGGAGAACCCCGTGGAGGCTTGGGGGACCTCTCGCACTGCAAATAACTAGGGTTCGAGCCATTTATCCCAGTTACATGCGTCCTCACTTACAAATTTTTTAATTATGTGCTTGAGGGTGCGATTAAACCGTTCAACTAAACCGGCCGTTTGTGGGTGATACACGCTGGTGCGGATCGGCTTAATACCTAATAACCCATACAGTTTGTTCAGTGTTCGTGACATAAATGAGGTGCCTTGATCAGTCAGAATCTCTTTCGGGATTCCAACTCGGGAGATGACGCGGAAGAGTGCCTCCGCAATACTGCGTGCTGAGATATTGCGAAGAGGCACGGCTTCCGGGTATCGCGTTGCATAGTCCACCAGAACTAATATAAAGCGGTACCCTCGTGTTGACCAATCTAATGGCCCGATGAAATCCATCCCAATTCTTTCGAACGGGGTCTCAATTAACGGTAGAGAGCGCAAAGGCGCTTTTGGAATGGCCGCTGGATTTACTAACTGGCATTCGCGGCACGCCGTACACCACCTACGGACATCGCTGCGAATCCCCGGCCAATAGAATTGGGCCATTATTCGGGCTAATGTCTTATCCTGCCCTAGGTGTCCAGCCATGGGATTAAAGTGAGCCACCTGGAATACCAATTCCTGGCGGCTCTTCGGAATTAAAAGCTGCATGACTCGCTCTTTAGTTTGAGTGTCCTGCGTCACTCGGTATAATCTATCCTTCATAATTGTGAAGTAGGGGAAGGACGGGGTGACGTTCGGCTGGAGCGTTTGACCATCAATTACTCTCACTTGGTCAAACGCATGCCGCAGAGTCTCGTCTCGTGTTTGCTCTAATGGGAAATCCATGAGGGATTCCCCAACAGAGAGAGGAGGGGCCGGTGGCTCCTCACTCTGACACGGAGCCAAAGCGACACCGGGACCTCCCCCGTTAAATGGCAGGGCTCACTCTTCACTAAGTGTGTCATTAAATCCCGAAATCCCGGCCAATCAGTACCCAAAATTATAGAGTGGGTAATGCGAGGATTAACCGCCGCCTTCACTATAAATTTTTCCACATGGAAAAAATGTGGACCGACACCAAAGTGTAGCTGTGAACGTCCCCATGCACACACAGCACCTTCACCCCCTGTGCTCCCCCCAATGCCTCGTTTTGTACCAGGCTTTGGTGAATTGAGGTCTGATTACAACCAGAATCCACCAACGCCTGATATGTATCCCCTTGTATACTCACCGGTATGCGATACGCTCCGGCCCGATCGAGGGCGGCTCCTGGCGTGTCAGGGATCCGAACCACCGCGCCCACCTCCATTACCGTGCACTGTTGTTGGAGGTGGCCCGGCTCCCCGCAGCACCAGCAAACCGGCCCGGGCTTCCTCTCTGCACCAGTGCTCTGGGGCTCACTCACTTGAGGGGGGGTGGAGACAGACACAGAAGGGAGAAACGGGAGGGCACCGCGGGTGCGGCAGGCCGGCACAGGTGCCGCTGGCCCCCACCTCCGTGGTGGGGGAATGGGGCGAGGATGAGACACAGGAGGAGAGGGAGAGAGAGAGAGAGAAGAGGCTGTCTGCTGTCCTGCCGCCGGGACAGCCGCCATATGGTCCTCCGCCAGCTCGATTGCCTGATCCAGCGATGCCGGACGGTGGCACTGGACCCACTCCGCGGTTCCTGCTGGCAAACGAGCGACGAATTGCTCCAGTACCACCTGGTCAATGATCCCCTTGGAGTCGCGGTTGTCGGCCCTCAACCACCGCCAGCAGGCGTCCCGGAGCTGCTGGCCAAATGCGAACGACCGGCCAACTTCCTCCAAGCGCAAAGTGCGGAAGCACTGATGCTGCTGCTCAGGGGTGCACCCCACACGCTGGAGGACGGCCCAGCGGAGGTCTGCGTAGGCCAGCCGGTGGTCGACGGGGAGCCTTAGCGTGGCCAGCTGAGCCTCTCCTGTTTGCAGGGGGAGGAGGCGCGCCGCGCGCTGCTCTATCGGCCACCTCGAGGTCTCTGCGACTTGCTCGAAGAGCGTGATAAATGCCTCGGGGTCGTCCTGCGGGCCCATCTTGGTTAGGGTGAGGGGGACGGGCCCGCAGTGGGAGCGCTGGTGGACCCCGCCAACTCGAGGAGGTGCCGGAACGCCTCACGATCTTCTTGCTGGGCCAGCACCAGGGCCTCGAACCGCTGTTACTGCTCCTTTCGGAGGGTGACTAGCACCTGGTGCTGGCTTTGCTGGGCCGTGGCGAGGGCGTGGACCAGTTCGGTGAACGGGGAGGACTCCATGGGGATGATCGGCTGCTGCGCTCCAGATCCCGGGTTTCGGCACCACTGTAACGGTTTGTATGGGTGGGTGGAGCACAGACGACGGCAGGACAGAGATCAGGTTCAGAAATAGGGCTTTTATTGCCACACTTTTCAGTGAACAACTCTTAAACTAAACAGACACACATGACCGGCGTCTGGTTCGGGGATGAGCTCCTCTGCTCTACACTCTCCCTCCTTAAGTAGGGCGTGGTCACTGGGAAGACACACACAAACACAGGTTAATTGACATCAGGTGTAGTGATTCTGCCACTTACCTTCCCTGACTCCGCCCTCCTGTCACAGACCGGCGCTTGACCATGCCCCCACTGCCACACAAATATTTCAGATTTGTTTTTCACGAGTTCTGTCAACAGCAGCCAGTATGGAAAACTTAGCATTCATTCAGAAAGAGAAACAGCGATTGGGCATGTCATGTGTTGTTAGTATGTGGACAGCGTGATTTATAAACAGATTTATTTCTGTAATTAGTTTAACGTTTGTCAGGAATGTGATAAGCTGCGAGTTCAGCACTAACTCCACACCACTGCTACAGGGTTTTATTTTATTTCCTGTCACTGCTAATTAATATCAAGTCCATAGTGTGTGTGAGGAAATGAAACCTGTGTGTGTGTTTACATGTTCAGTACCTTCACTGACACAAACCACGTGTTACACACACACACACACACACACACACACACACACACACACACACACACACACACACAGTGTTTCTTTTGTGTCTGTACACCTTATTCCCCTCAGCTTGATCATTAGCAGTTGAGAAGAATGTCATTAACACATGACAGTAAATTAGGTACTGGAGCTTAAAGAAAGGAAAAAAGAAGAAAAACAAAAAAAACCCTGTTTGTTTCTGAAGCTTTTCACTCCTGCAGTGTCATATGGAGTGGTGTAGAATGGTGTGATGCGGAGAAACATGTTCTGATTTTTTCCTCTAAATGTATCGACTTTCAACAATTCAGCGCACGATTCAGCGACCTGTACAGTTTTACTGTAAACTCCATTAAACACTCCTTCTTCTTCTTCTTTAAAGATGAAGAGGAAGAGGGAGAAGAGGAAGAAGAGGAGGAAGAAGTAAAAGAAGAAGAAGAGGTAGTAAAGGAAGAAGTAGTAGTAGTAGTAGTAAAGCCCCTGTCACACTTATTCGGAATTAGCAGGAATCAAGCAGAACCAGCCGGAATGAAACATTTTTCAAAATTCATGCCACATTTGGGTGGGAATTTCAAACTGACCAACATTCTTACAGCTTTGTAAGAATGCTGTTCGAATACTTAGAATGTGTTTCGAACCCACCTCAAATGATTCTTGCACATTCTAGGTGTATTAGCTTTCGAATGCAGTTCAAATGTAGTTTGAACTGTGGTTCGATTGCTGCCCGAATACCATCCAAAGTCTGGTCGGAAGGTGCCTCGAATTCTGTACGAATTCACTTCAAATGCAGTCAGAACACTCCTGGAATAGCTGCCAAATATATTTTGAATGTCTAAGAATTCAAAGAGAATGCAGCTCGAATACTTAGAATGTACTTCGAATATCCCGGGATGTACGAAGAATTTTCATCCGATGGCATTCCGGCTCATTCGAGGCACATTCGAGACATTTTGGCAGGATTTGCGTTTAGATTTTTCCCTCGAATGCGATCAGAATGTTTCTAATGCTGTTGGAATGCCATAAGAATATTTAGAATGCAGTCAGAATGCAGTTAGAATACACTTCAAATACTGTTTGATATTTCTCCCCTTCGAATACACCTTGAATGTTTTGAGCATGAGCAAAACATTCAGGCCGGCCACAAGAATGGGCCTGAATGTTTGGAATGCACTCAGAATGCAGTCAGAATTTTTAGAATGCACTTCAAATATCCCAGAATATACGAAGAATTTTCATTCCGACGGCATTCCTGCTCATTCCACCTCTAGTGTGACTACCCTATAAAGGAATAAGAAGAGGAAGAAGGAGTAGGATGAGAAGAAGTAAAGGAAAAAGAAGAAGAGGAAGTGGAGGAGGAGGAGAGGAAGAAGAAGAAGTAGAAGAAGAGGGGGAAGTGGAGGAGGAGAAGAAGAAGAAGAAGAAGAAGAAGAGGGAAGTGAAGGAGAAGAAGAAGAAGAGGAAGGGAGGAAGTGAAGGGGAGAAGAAGAAGAGGGGGAACAGAAGGAGGAGAAGAAGTAGAAGAAGAAGAGAGGGAACAGAAGGAGGAAAAGAAGAAGAGGGGGAAGTGAAGGAGGAGAAGTAGAAGAAGAAAAGTAGAAGAAGAAAAAGGGGGAAGTGAAGAAGTAGTGAAGGAGGAGGAGAAGAAGAAGAAGAAGAAGAAGAAGAAGAGGAGGAGGAAGTGAAGGAAAAGAAGAAGAAAGAAAAGAAGGGGAAGAGTAGGAGGAGAAGAAGTAGTAGAAGAAGTAGAAGAAGAAAAAGAAGAGGAAGAAGAAGAGGGAAATGAAGGAGGAGAAGAAGAAGAAGAAGAAGAAGAAGAGGGAAGTGAAGGAGGAGAAGAAGAAGAAAAAGAAGTAGAAGAAGAAAAAGAGGGGGAAGTGAAGAAGAAGTAGTGAAGGAGGAGAAGAAGAAAAAGAAGAAGTGAAGAAGAAGAAGAAGAAGAAGAAGAAGAAGGAAAAGAGGGGGAAGTGAAGGAGGAGGAGGGGGAGAAGAAGAAGAAGAGGAAGAAGAGGGGGAAGTGAAGGAGGAGAAGAAGAAGAAGAAGAAGAAGAAGGGGAAGTGAAGGAGAAGAAGAAGAAGAAGAAGAAGAAGAAGAGGCAGGGGAAGTGAAGGAGGAGGAGAAGAAGAAGAAGAAGAAGAAGAAGAAGAAAAGAAGAAGTGAAGGAGGAGAAGAAGAAGAAGAAGGGGAAGTGAAGGAGGAGGAGAAGAAGAAGAGGGGGAAGTGAATGAGGAGAAGAAGTAGAAGAAGAAGAAGAAGAGGGGAAGTAGAAGGAGCAGAGTGTGTTTGATGGAGTTTGCAGTGAAAGTGTACATGCTGCTGAATCGTATTGTTCCTGAAAGATAAACTGAACGTTTCTCCGTATCACATGACTCCATCCCACTCTGTTCTGTCCCGTTCCTTTCTGCCCCCTCCCATCACCATCAAACCCCGACGGAGTGAAACGCTTCTGAAACACCCTGCACTTGAGCTGGCTCAGCTCTCAAACCCAGCCTCAGGATATTTCTCTGAATATCAGAGAAAACTCATCAGATATTGGATCCTGGAACAAACCATAAAAAGTGGAGATGATTTGGAAAACTGGAAACGTTTACAAATTAAAAGACTGTTTTTCTTTCACTTGTTAGGATTAACTGTGTTATATTTGTTTTATCCTGTGAGTGATTATTGTGTGAAATACTTTAACAGTTAAGTGCATCAGTTAGAAAAAAAAAGCTGAGTAGTTTTTAAAGGAAACATTGGGTGATGTGTCTCGAGTATCAGCTGATCCTCGAGGTTTCAGTATTGGAAAATAAAAATGTTATCATAGTATTTTTATTAGTTATAAAATTTTGTGTCATTTTTCAGTATAAAGACTATCATAAATCCAGCAATGAGCAAAACTTATTGAAGAGTTCCTCTGATTGTGAAGTGGGTGGAGCTTAATACCTTCATCATAGTTGCTGGGTTTAAGATAATGTAAAACAAACCAAAAGCAAACAAACAAAACACACAATGATCACTTTATTCATAAAGTTTTAGGGCAGATGATGATGTTGATGCTCTTGTGGCCAAAATGCTCATTTCCACCCAGAGAGAATGAGACAGAGATCTGAGCTCAGTGACCAAATGACATGGAGGTGTTATTGCATCATAAAATAGAAGAGCCAATCACATTTCAGTATGCAAATGTAAACTGATCTCATTTATAATGTAAAGGAATTCCAGTCGGGGAAACATATCTGTATTGATTTTACAAAACATCTTCTGTTCTCAGTCATATACGGTTTTACAGATATGAAACTGAAACCTTGACCCTGATCCTCTTAACATTCCTCTTCTTCCTGCGCCTCACGTCACCTCATCTCACCTCGCCTCTTGGTTAGTTAGCATGCGGCTGAAATGTGCGTTTTTCTAATTTGCCGTCATTGAAGAAGATAATTATTGCTGCGCATCGCTCCTGATCTCCTCATCATATGGATCAGTGGCTGTGTTTGGGTCAGGTGGGCTGGAAAAACATCATTAGCATATCATTATTACCATATCATTAGCATATCGTTATTACGCACAGGTCACGACTTGTTTATTCCAGTTCCTCAGAGACCACAGATGAGTAGTGTGACACTGAAGAGACACTTGGATCTGCTCCTGCAACCACAGGGAAAATAAAAAAAAAAAAATAATAAAAAAATAATAATAATTATTATTATTATTATTATGCTAAATCCTTTTAACGGAATAAATACACTCCGTGAGTAGAAATAAATGTTCATGTTTAAAAGACACTCCATTAATTTCCCTGAGGGAACCCTCCTAAAGGGATCAATAAAGTTTTATCTAATCTAATCTAATTTGATTTATTATACTATATTTCAGTTTTTAGTAAATTTTGACGGTAAATATTGTGGACACAGTATGGCTGAAAAACCACGATTCAGATCTTCACTTAAAGTCTGATTGGGAAAAATAGCCGTGGTCAGATACATGCCTTTTACATCCCGTGTCCTTTCCCCTTCAGTGAATTCACTTTTATACCAGGTGGATGTTTTTCACATTTGGTCAAACTGCTGCTTTACCTGAAAAAGCAGAAAGTGTCAGGGTTTTTATAGGTGTCTCCAATGTCGCCATAGCAACAGGTGAAAATTCATAAACACTACACTTCACAACCAGAATATAGTCAATGAAAACAAAGAATAAAACTAGCCATGAAAAAATACTCATTAACTGAACTAAAGAAAATTACAATTTAAAAAAAAGAGAACTAAGTAAAAACTACAAACGAAATAGAATTGCAGGTAAAACAGCTTGGTTTTTGTTTTCATTTTGTTTTTCTACTCGAGACAGTAATGGACTCGGTCCAGAAGGTGGCAGTAATGTAACATAGGCTGCAGTAAAATGCCAAAGAAGACACTCGCTGTGCAACAGCTGAAAAAATAAAACTAACACTAAAACTAATCAATTCCTCAAAATAGAAATAAAAATAAAACTACTTACACACTTGTAAAACTAACTCAACTTCCTTAACCCTCTGGGGTCGAGAGCTTCTCTGGTGAAGCTCGACAGGTTTAGAATGAGTAGGTCATGGATTTAGATAAATATCCTTGCAAGTTTTTTTTATCATACAAGCATTATAAAGATACTGACAGAAACTTTACACTTTCCTATGTGCCCACTGCCAAATAATATTATAGTTTTAAAATTACCTAAATTAGATGAAACATAAAACTTGTCACCTTACTCAGTCATACCGGAGTCGGAGCACTGAGCGCACACTTACACATTCATAAAAGACTATTCACATGGTAATGGCATGATAATCACTTTCACTCTTTCGGTTTCGATTGGTTTCTCTTTCGCAATGGGAATGCCCACTGTAAACAGGATAACATCTGTCAGCCGTAGTTTAGGGTGTTTGAAGATAAAACTTGTTGCGAGATTGCATGAGGATTTTATGCGCTTCAGATGATTCAGGACAGTGAATCAATTCAGTCTTGAGAACTGCGACACTGATGATGAGCAGTGCCTTTTTTACTTTGACTCGATCCAGCCAAAGATCAACTTGAGTAAGTGTAAATATTTCTTCTATTTCTTATGAGTGTATTTCAGTTGATATGTGTGTGCTGTAGTGCATACACAAGAAAAATGACTGAGCAATTTTTCCAGAGTTAAAAGTATTTTCCTCAAAAATAGTCAATTTTGCTCTATTTTGAGTTTAGAGAGTAAAATTTGGAGTTGGAGTGGGAGCAAAATTACAGAGATTGTGTAACAGAGTAACAGAGTTGGTTGTGGCTCTGAACTGAGTAAAATAGTACAAGAGTTAATTTCAAGACACACTGAAAAGAGTCAAATACCAAAATAAAATCAGATACCAGATAAATGAAGATGTTGTATAAAGCAGTTTTAGAACTGTGTTGGAATGTGTGAAAAAAACATGACCTTACCCATTGTGACAAACTGTTTTGATCACTTGACCTGATGGGATTAAGAGTTGGCCGGGGGGGCTCCCCTCCGAATAATCGCCACCTTAACGTAATAGAGGGGTTTGGGTGTCCTGGTGATCCTGGGAGCTGTGTTGTTGGAGGCACTAGCCCTGGTAGTGTCTCCCAAGGCAAACTGGTTCCAGGGGAAGGGCCAGACTAAGAGCGATTCAAGGCCCCGATGAAACAGCAAAAAAGGAGCTGCAGCACGTCGCCTGGGAGTGGGAAACTGGGGCCTCCTCCTGGAGCCAGACCTGGAAGGGGAGCTCACCAGCAAGCATCTGGTGGCTGGGCCTTGGCCCATGGGGCTTGGCCGGGCACAGCCCGAAGAAATGACATGGAGCTGCCACCATGTGGGCTCACCACCCGCAAGGACAGGCACCAGGGTCGGGTGTGTTGTGAGCCAGGTGGCAGCCAAAGGCAGATAGACCTCTGGGTAGACCAAGAACATGCTGGACAGATTATATATCTCATCTGGCCTGGGAGTACCTTGGGATCCCCCAGGAGGAACTGGAAAGCATTTCTGGGGAGAAGGACACCTGAAATACCGTGCTTAGCCTGCGACCCGACTTCGGATAAGCAGAAGAAAATGGATGGATGGAGCAGGAGGTGTTTTCACTCTTCTCTTTGAATGGAATGGAATTTTTTTTACCCTTCTCATTAAATACCCCTCCCACTGCCAAGCCTTTATCCCAAAACAATAGGACATACTTTTTTTTTTTGATGGCCAGCTAATTGTCCAAATCAATGGAGCAGATTTAAGTTTTTGTGCTTGATACATTTCTAAGACTGAACAGAATCACCTCAAGTGACCAAAACTGTTCGTTACAGCGAAGGTCATGTTTTTTTCACACATTCCAACACAGTTCCAAAACTGCATTTTACAACATCTTCATTTATGTTTTTTTAAAGTACAATCATGACATACATGCTACATAGATATTATTGTAGCTGAACTTGTGCTGAATACAAAAAAGTCATATGACTTTGAAAAACTGCTTATATTTGTTGAAATTGCCCCCCAAAAAATCAGAGCATACCAAAATCTTTAGTGCCAGAATATACCCTCAGACTCCAGAGGGTTAAAACAAACTGACACTCTAAATAAAGAAGAAGCCTTTATTTGTTGCATGCACACTCAAGTACAGTGACATTCCACCTCTGCATTTAACCCATCTGAAGCAATGAACAAACACAATTGAGCAAAGAACACACACACATACCCAGAGCAGTGGGCAGCCATGCTACAGCGCCCGGGGAGCAGTTGGGGGTTAGGTGCCTCACTCAAGGGCACTTCAGCCCAACCTCAGCCCATGGTTGCCCCATGTTAACCAAACTGTATGTCTTTGGACTGTGGGGGAAACCGGAGCACCCGGAGGAAACCCACACAGACACGGGGAGAACATGCAAAGTCCACACAGAAAGGTCCCCATCGGCCACTGGGCTCAAACCCAGAACCTTCTTGCTGTGAGGTGACAGTGCTAACCACTACACCACCGTGCCACCCACACAAATGAAAATTTCAAAACTATAATAACTTTGTTCAGAACTGTGCATCTCACCTGCTTACTGTAATGATCTCACCTCAGCCAGTGTGTAGTCTTATTAAACCTCTCTCTCTCTCTCTCTCTCTCTCTCTCTCTCTCTCTCTCTATCACTTCATCTGTCTCCATCTCTTTTGATGTCTCTCTGTCTCTCTCACACTCACATTGATCTCTCACACAGTCTGTCTCTCTGTGTTTCTCCATTTCTGTCTCTCTGTCTGCCTCTTTTTGTTTCTGTCTTTCACTCTATCTGTTTTGATCTCTCTCTCCCCATCTGTCTCTCTCCCATCTATCTCAATCTCACTCACTCCATCTCTCTCTCTCTCTCTCTCTCTCTCTTTCTCTCATGATTGGGTGAATTTACTGAGACATGACTGTTCCCTATAGGCTGAGTGTGGAGGAGAGAGTCCCTGCTGTTGCTAGGATCCTGTTGCTAGGACGGCTCACTGCTGATGGGGGGGAAACATGTGATGAATTATGGATGGATGATTTTTAGAGAGAGAGAGAGAGAGAGAGAGAGAGAGAGGTCTGATTTGTAATACAGATTTGAGGAAACAGAGGAAGATGAAAAATGAGAGAAAGCAGTGACCAGCTGCAGGACTCTGATTCTTATCCTGAGCCGGGGTTCAAAGGTCATTTGTTCAGGAGAAACACTGGGGATTTTGCTCCTCGACCCTGGCATGATCATCACTGACCTCTGAGAGGATTTGTTGATGAATGGCGTGATGGAGGAAGGATGAGAAGAGGATATAAGAGCAGAAATGAAAGTGTTATGCATCATCTATTCTACAACACAGAGCCTTGCCGAGGTGCCATTACTTTTGTAATACTCAAGGGAAACCTATAAGGTTCATACAATCAGCTGGGACAAGATCATATCATTCGTTATATATCATTATACTACTGTGTTCTAGATGTCATATAGATATTATTAGACTTTGAACACATTCTTAAACATTTGCAAAAGTAAGTGCCCCCTTAAACCTACATTACGACTCGCAAATTCTTTCTTTCTGTCAGTGTATTTTTCCTATGAATGGAGGATTTTTAAAAAAAAAGAAAAGTCAAAGTTTCACCATCTGAGCTTATAATAGGTTCCTGAGGAAACTGCCGAGTGGATCCATATTTAATACTTCTCTCTAGAATACACGTCTTTCAAGTCAAAGTTCTTAAATATACATGATTAAATTTATAAAATGTAAAAATAATAAAAAATATGGAATGCAATAAAATCCTAATTTGCATAAATAAAACAAAAAAAGTGCACGGATTTGAGTGAGTGAGGGCAGAGTTGGTTGAGTTTAACAATTTTGCCCCCAAATAAAACCCTACACAAATACAAACAAACAAAAACAGACAACCAACCAACCAACCAACCAACCAACAAACAAACAAACAAACAAACAAACAAACAAACAGACAGACAGACAGACAGACAGACAGACAGACAGACAAACAAACAAAAACAACTAGCCAACCAACCAACCAAACAAACAAAAACAACCAAACAGACAGACAAACAAACAAAAAACAACCAGCCAACCAACCAAATAAAAACAACCAACCAACCAACCAACCAACCAACCAACCAACCAACCAACCAAACTAACTCAACCAACCAAGCTCCAAAACAAATTCCAAAACAAAAAACAAATAAAAACAACCAGCCAGCCAACCAAACAACCAACCAGACAAACAAAAACCAACCAAACATACTCCAAAACAGACAAACAAATAAACTCCAAAACAAATAAACAAACAAAAAACAACCAGCCAACCAACTAACCAAACAAACAAAAACAACCAATCAAACAAACAGACAATAAACAAACCCAACCAACCAACCAACCAACCAACCAACCAACCAACCAACCAACCAACCAACCAACCAAATAAACAAAAAGCACCAACCAACCAACCAACCAACCAACCAACCAACCAACCAACCAACCAACCAAACAACCAACCAAACAAACAAACTACAACCAATCAACCAACCAGACAAACAAACAAACAAACAAACAAACAAACAGACAGACAGACAGACAGACAGACAGACAGACAGACAACCAGGCAAGCACCAAAACAAACAGACAAACAAACAAACTCCAAAACATAGTAAGAAAATAAATGTACTCTAATCTGGTCTTTAGTGTATCACTTTGTAACATTTAAACCAGACTTGTGTGAATAGTTTCAAATTTGCATACTTAACAACAACAACAACAACAACAGACAACACACACTAACTACTACCGTAACTTTGAAAACCATGGCATGGAATTCCGACATGGACATAAAAAAACCCCCAAACAAACCCAAACGTGTATATCAGATTAGCTGAGTTTAGAGATGATTACCCCTCCTGCAGCTGATTATTTTCCTGTAACAGCACACCCTGAAGTGTTTTTTTCCCCACATGATTTGACCAAACATCTTACCAAATCTAACAAACTGACTCCACAATGATACGATGTACTTTTTATCCATTTATTTATTTAACATTCAATGTTCTTTGGAAGCACTTTAGTTTATTTCTCATGGAACAGTCGTTCACCAGCCTCTCATTTCATTTTCTCTCTCTCAGCTTGTCATGTGACTGAGAAAAGGAGGAAGTGTAAAGGTAAAGATTAAAGTTACAGCTTTCGCTTTGACACCGGAGACTCCTCCCGTTAAAAAAAAAAATCTCCTTATGTGAAGAAAACTTTGTAAATCCATTCATGTGATGCATCCTTCCTTGACGTGAGTGAGCTGTTACTATGGAGACGATAACGTCCTGTAGAAGAGCGAGTGCATTGAGACAAACCTGAGCTACAGTCAGAGAAAACTAATCAACACCTTCTGACCAATCAGAGTCCAGCGCTGTGGTGGGAGGTTAATTAGGAGAGAGAGATTGTGATTAAAGCACAATTCATTTCTCAGTTCTACCCATAATGCACCTCTCACTCTCTCTCACACACACACACGGCTGTTGAATAAAACATGTGGATTTGTCAGGATGCAGATTCGATCGTGCCGACGTATTGTTCCACATGCTGCCTTTTGTTTTTCATTCTTTTGTTCCATGTTGTGCTCTCTCTCTCTCTCGCTCTCTCTCGTGCGAATCAAAGCCTCATTAAGATGTGTAATCAGGCCTGAGTGTTCACGTCGTCACTGTAACCCCTTCCAGCATTTTTAATAACACCTTATTGAATTCTCACACAATAGATACAGAGACGGGGCTTCTGGGTTTTTCTAAAAGTGATGAGTGAAAGATATTTCATCCTTTATAGAACACACACACACACACACACTGCAGTAAAGAGGGTTTTTTTAATCATACAGCTGTTCCTGAGAAGCTCTGAAACTATTCATAGAGACAACTATCCTTAAAGAGGATAAAAGGTGTAATTACCACAAGCAGATGTCTCCATCTCTCTCTCTCTCACACACAGACACACACACACAGAGTGAATGAACAAACAGTAAAAGGAGAGTTGAGTTGGTGCTATAGATAGCAGGCGTGTGTGTGTTTGCTCCTCGAAAACAGCTTCTTGAAAGTACGTATAAATGTGCAAATTAAATAAAATGAATAGAAAAATCAAACATGAAGAAATATAGAGGGGAAAAAATAAAAATGTGGAAAAAAATCAATCAAAAATAAATTAAAATCAATTAAAAAAATAGACATTTTGGGGTAGACTTATTAATGTTGTATTTTTAAATGCAAGTATTTATTTTTAGGAAGTCTGTTTATTTATTTATTGATTGGATTTTTTTTTGTGTGTGTGTGTGTCAAAGTTAAAAATGTGCTGAAAGAAATTGTGGGGAAAAAATGGTGTCATAAGAAAAAAATATTTTTTTTTCTTCATTAAAAATATTTTTTGTGAAACTTTAAAAAAAGAAAAAAGAAAACATACTTTAAAATATAGAGAAAAATTAATTAAGGAATAAAAATCACAAAATCTAAATAAAACAGGGCAGTAAATATTTAAATAGGTCTCCAAAACAATTTATATGTAAATAAAATCTACTGATCATCATCACTGAAAATGCAATGTTTTTAAATCTGCAATTTAATCTTATTTCTGCTCACTGTTATATCTTTATTTGTTTATTTATTTGTATCTCTGTGATGTTTCACTGAGTTCGCGCTGCTTTTTGATGACATCATCCTGCCTCTTCACGATCTCAGATACTAAACCGTAAACCCTACTGACCTGATGATTATTCTAAAGATTTGGATATAAACAGAATCCATGAGTTTGGTACAAATTTAGGTCATGTCTCCTTTTGCAAACAAAACATTATGCAAATTTCCTCGGCTCTGTTCCACCAATCAGCTTCCTCGACACGACCCTGCATCCAAACCACATTATTACCTTCCGCTGATGTGTCCCTCACTATCTCATGACCTCTGACCCGTGGAGACGGCGTTAATATCCTGCCACACGCTTGTTAGCCGTCCTCATTATCAGCTGTAATTATGGGAGGTGTTGGCCCCGCCCCCTGTGTGGCCCAAAGCCAATTTCACTATGTAGATGGTTAAAGCCCATGTGCAGAGGAGCGCGCCTGGACGATACACTCGCTCACTCTGACTGACAGAGGGGGAGATTGGGGTCAGTGGGGTCACCTCAGGGCCAAGCACACGGAGGATTACGACAAGGAGGAGAAGACAAGGGGGCAGAGACATGCCAGGACTGTCCTACTTCGATAAACAAACAAACGATATCCAAAATGGGTAAATAAATACAGTGTACACAAATCCAGAAACATGTATTTTGGAATGAATTGAGATATAGCAAGTGCAAAGATATAAATGCAAACTAAAAGAAGTTCAATTTTGAGAAAAAAAAATCATTATAATCTGAATATAATTGAGGAAAAATGAATGAAGAGATAAAAATTGTGCAAAGAATATATACCCCTGTGAGTTAACTGAATGCATTCATTTTGTTTTGATCTCACATTTTATAATTTTGTGATTAGTCTTTACGAGTAATTATGTATTTATTAGTGTATTTATTTTAACAACAAAAATTGTGGAAATATCAGTGTACAAATATAAACCAAAAAAAAAAAGCAAAAGAAACTGTGTGTGTCTGGCTTTATATGATGTCTAAAGGTATAAACAAACAAAGAGTTAATAAATAAAAATGAAAAATCCATTCATATATATATATATATATATATATATATATATATATATATATATATATATATATATATAGGGCTGTCACCTCACAGCAAGAAAGTCCGGGTTCGAGCCCCGTGGCCGGCGAGGGCCCTTCTGTGTGGAGTTTGCATGTTCTCCCCGTGTCCGCGTGGGTTTCCTCCAGGTGCTCCGGTTTCCCCCACAGTCCAAAGACATGCAGGTTAGGTTAACTGGTGACTCTAAATTGACCATAGGTGTGAATGTGAGTGTGAATGGTTGTCTGTGTCTATGTGTCAGCCCTGTGATGACCTGGCGGCTTGTCCAGGGTGTACCCCGCCTTTCACCCGTAGTCAGCTGGGATAGGCTCCAGCTTGCCTGCGACCCTGTAGAACAGGATAAAGCGGCTACAGATAATGAGATAATGAAAACAAACAAACAAAAACACTTGGAAGATGTTCTGGACTCTTACAGTAATGCTTTTATGCCTGAGGACTACAGTCGACTTGCTAACTTTAGGACTGCAGTTGTCATGAACAGTTTTGCACTCAAGTTTCCATCAATGAAGAATGCAGTCCTTTATACAGTGGTGCTTGAAAGTTTGTGAACCCTTTAGAATTTTCTATATTTCTGCATAAATATGACCTAAAACATCATCAGATTTTCACACAAGTCCTTAAAAGTAGATAAAGAGAACTCAGTTAAACAAATGAGACAAAAATATTATACTTAGTCATTTATTTATTGAGGAAAATGATCCAATATTAGATATTGTACATATTGTACCACTTGTACAGAAAGGGACAGAGCAGGCTATACTTCCTTAGGAGGCTGCGGTCCTTTAACATCTGCAGGAAACTCCTGTGGATGTTCTATCAGTCTGTGGTTGCCAGTGTCCTGTTTTACACCATGGTGTGCTGGGGGGGCAGCACATCCAAGAAGGACACATCCAGGCTGGACAAACTGATCAGGTGGGCCGGCTCTGTGGTCGGCATGAAGCTGGACTCTTTGGTGATGGTGGCAGACATGAGGACTATAGACAAACTACTGAACATCATGGACGATGCCAGTCACCCTCTGCACACCGTCATCAGCAACCAGAGGAGCCTGTTCAGTGACAGAATGCTCCTTCCCAAGTGCAGGAATAACAGACTTAAAAACTCCTTTGTCCCTCACACCATCAGACTGTACAACTCCTCTCTGGGGGGAGGAAGAGTAACAGGAGGACAGAGGACAGGAAGGGAAGGAGCAGTAGCCTAGCCTGAGAATAAGCAATACTGGACAATGTACAATATAATGTGCAATATAATGTGCAATACCTCTCCTGCTGGCTTTTGTTTCTTCTTTTTTTTCTTCCTTTTCCCCCCTCATATCTTATTCTTTTTTATATTTGTATATGTAAATGCTTAATTTAATTTTATTTATCTAGAAGTTTTTCTCTATTTTCTATTCTCTGTTTATCCTGTAGTGATGCTGCTGGAATTTTAATTTCCCTGAGGGAACCCACCCAAATAGATCAATAAAGTTCTATCTAATCTAATCTAATCTAATCTAATCTAATCTAATCTAATCTAATCTAATCTGTGAGTGGCAAAAATATGTGAACCTCTAGGATTAGCAGTTAATTTGAAGGTGAAATTAGAGTCAGGTGTTTCAATCAATGGGATGACAATCAGGTGTGAGTGGTGTAGGTGCAATAGGCTTATCAAATCAATGTCATGTAAAAAGGGATCAGTCTCATAAATGCATTAATCATTAGTTCAAGTATCTAATAGTTTATAGCTAAACTATTAAAATCAATGGGATAACTTAGTGGTAATGTTGCTACAGTTTTATTGAGCATTGTAGCTCTAATGTAATATGTATACTTTAGATCTATAACATTCATATAACAACCAAATGGGCAAAGGCAATTAGAATACTTGTTTGGCAGAGGTTGGCACTCAGTGAATGTTGTAGCAATAGACAGGACACAGTTTATTCCAAAGATACCATTTATTGAAATAGCTGACATGAATTAGCAAACTAATACTGATCAGATATAGCAACAATAGCAGCCAAGGAATAATTCAATATAAATGGTGATACATTGTATACAGGAAATAATCAGTAGTGTATAGAGCAATAGTCAGTAGTAAGTAGAATAATAACCAGTAGTAAACAGAGTAAGAAATCAGCAGTGCATATGATGATAATTAAGACACTAATGGTGATCAGAAGTAATAGGCTATATGTAAGTTTAGTGTAGGGGCGAGTGGATGTTAAAATGTGAGAGGGAAATCATGTGTTTATATGTTTCTGTGTGAGAGTGTGTGTGAGAGCATGTGTGTATGTGAGAGTGTGTGTGTGAGTGTGTGTGTGCGCATGTGCGCGACTGCACACTAACGGAATGAGGAGGAGCTAGGGAGAGTGTGTGCAGGTGCACGACAAGGTGGGGGGGGAGTGAGGGAATGAGGCAGCGTGCGCGGGAGAGTAACAAAGGAATCTGTAGCTTAAACTAGTCCCAGCTAGACCTTAAACCCCAAACTTCTACTCAACCCTTAGCTACTCCTGAAATCCCAATGTTGAGGGGTGTAGTGCGATGGAGGGAGTTAAAAAGAGAGAGAGAACACACACATGCATGATCTAACTAAATACAGATAGTAAACAAAGCAAATCAAACAATGCGCGGTCCAAGACCGACTTTCATGTGAATCAAAATGTGTACATTTAAACCATGAATGAATTCAAATAAAGAACACTTCACATTAACTAGCCACAACTAAGACTAACAATTGCCCAGATGCCAGCATTACTGGAGATCACTCTTGCTTGGCGACTGAAAGTGCGCCGTCTGTTATCTGAAGACAACGCGGAGCACAGGTCCAGGGAGAAAACAGTTCTGTTCCTTTTGCTTTTACAGCTCATCAGCTGAAGCTCTTAGGTGTCCCACTGGTCATCTGATGATCTGGAAGGAATCTTGTTTGTAGTTCATTGATGTTGCAAAAGGGAAAAGGGATCTGGTCACTTTTTCTCTTTAAAATACTGCATGGGCTGCAGTAACTAACCAGTTCAGTTATTATTACAACTATGTGAAGATCAAATACATTGAACTTTGGCTAAAGGTCTGGTATCAATAGCTCATTCTTTGTTCTTTAGCACAGATGCAATGACGTCTCTTTCATGCATGGGATCCACCGCCAGAGAGAAGGAATTTCAATTTCACCGCGGGTTTTAAGCACAGTCGTGACATCACTGTATTTGGCATCCGGCATCATCTCTGTGTCCAATACCATTACAGGGAGTCAGAAGAATGGGCGGAGATAGAACATGGCATCTGTCAGGAGTTGCGAGCTGAGGTGAAGTGAGGACCCAAGAGCAGACTCAGAAAACAGGCAGTGTAAAGAGAAAACTTCTTTAATGAAGTAGATGGCAGAAAGGCAAAGGTACTGTTAGGGGTGGTGAGATTAGGATCCAGAAGCAGAACACACAGGCAGTAATCCAATAAATAATGAGATTTAATCCAGGGAAAGGGTGTGGCAAAAAAGGTAAAAAAAAAAAACAAATGGCAAAAATAGTCCAGGTAAAAAGAGACAAAAAAAAAAAAACTTGACAAAAACACGAGACAGACAAGGACAAAAATGCTAGAGCAAAAAAAAAAAAAAACAAACAAAAAAACCCTAAGTGCAAAAACCATGAACTAGAAAAATAGCTTGAGCAAAAACCATGAAATGCAATAAAGGCACAAAAATGGCTAGAATAGCAAAACGAGCCGTTCTGGCAAAGTCAGGGTCTGAGAATGGCTTATTTATACAGCAGAGAGAACCAGGGGGCGGCACGGTGGTGTAGTGGTTAGCGCTGTCGCCTCACAGCAAGAAGGTCCTGCGTTCGAGCCCCGGGGCCGGCGAGGGCCTTTCTGTGCGGAGTTTGCATGTTCTCCCCGTGTCCGCGTGGGTTTCCTCCGGGTGCTCCGGTTTCCCCCACAGTCCAAAGACATGCAGGTTAGGTTAACTGGTGACTCTAAATTGACCGTAGGTGTGAATGTGAGTGTGAATGGTTGTTTGTGTCTATGTGTCAGCCCTGGGATGACCTGGCGACTTGTCCAGGGTGTACCCCGCCTTTCGCCCGTAGTCAGCTGGGATAGGCTCCAGCTTGCCTGCGACCCTGTAGAAGGATAAAGCGGCTACAGATAATGAGAGAGAGAGAGAGAGAACCAGGAAGTGAAATGCAGGCTAGATGGAATTCCCGTACTGGATCTGGATTGGCGCTGACCTGGGAGATAAGTAATCTCTGGAGTGGAAGTCCGGAGCGAATCATGACAGGTACAGTAGGGCTCAGGCAAAAATTGGTGGTCAAAAAACAGACCAGGAGGTCAAAAACACAGAGGAGCAGGTAGACACGATCAGGGACAAAAAACAGGACAGAAAAATCTTCACAAAAACTGATGAACACAGGGACAAGGGAAATCCAGGCAGGGGTAGCAAAAGACACAATTCAAAAGAACCAGCAGGCAAAAAACAGGGACAAAAAATTGGACAGAAAACAAGGAGAAATTCAGGCAGGGGGAATCAAGAAGACATAATAACAATGAGCTGTAGCAAGGTAAGGAAAGTCTATCAGCTTGTTATTTATTAATGCTGAGTACATGTTGACTGTGAGAATGGTTCCCTGCAGGGTTCTGCCTAGGCCCTGCAGCTGGTCCTGTTGGACAAACAGCCTCTGTTGGATTTCTGGGTGAATCCGGGGCATCGGTTCTCAGGGATGAAGTAGAGAGATGAATTGTCATCGTGGTAAGTTAATATGGGTGGTGTTTTGATATGTATGTGGATGTTGTCTTTCCAGAAGCCTACGTTTTGGACAGATTTCAACCTATAGAGGTTCTGTCTCTCAATGCTGGGTAGATTAAGTATGAATCCTATTTCCAGGTCTTGTGGGTTAACAAGAATATTATGGGAATAGCACTGCCTATGGGGTTAGTGACGCATGCAAGGTTAAAAAAAAAAGTGGAGTGAGGCCGCTATGGGTTATCCACCCCCCCTTTGAACTGGGGAGACCCCACTGGCTGAAGATGTGGCCCACCAGCAAGAGAGCCATGGCCTCGGCAGTGTCGCCAGGCGCTGGAAGGCAATCAACCCACCTGGCGAAGGCACAAGTGACGATGAGAAAGCCTTCGCCACCCCGCGAAGACTTAGGTATGGGACCTATCCAATCCACTTGGAGATTGGACCAAGGAAATGTGGTCCCTTTAACCTGTAATGGGGCCTGATTTAATGGCTGAGAGGGTCAGACCTGACAGCAGACTAAACACCCTTTGACATACTCAGTAATATCCTTGATCATGGAAGGCCAATAGACTACCTGTTGGAGGGTCTGATACATGGCCCTGGTGCTCCTATAGCCCCTGCCTGGGGTGTCGTGATCATGCAACATCATGACCTCCTTATGGTCAGTTGGAACAACCCAACGGGGTGGTCCCTTGCCATGGGGATGATACACTAGCAACCCTTTCTCCATTTTCAGGCAATGCTGTAAGTTCTGAAAGTGACTTAAATCTGGAGATTGTTGCAGCATGCATGCCGTGATGGGAAACCCCTGGGGGTCTGTGACAAACTGTCGGATTCTTTGGATCACTGGGTCATTTTGCTGCATAGAAACTAAGTCAGTAACACAGGGCTGTCAACCTAGACGGACGGTCTGCAACTTAGTGTCGGAGTTCTCACGACTCTCTCTGGCTTGTTGGCGGGTAATGGCATTTACTGCTTAACTCTGTTTGTCGGGGTCGAATCGCTCGATGTCCTTTGCAAAGGAGTCAAGCTGGTGCATACAGAGGCCAGTGGAATGGTTCCTTTGTGTTCTCCTTGACTTTTGGGGAGGTTTGCTCTCTGATCTACTTGATGATGAGTTTGATGGAGGGGGATACCTCACATGGTACTCATCAGAGGAGGAGGAAGAAGAGAAAGAGTGTTTGTAGGTGGAGTTTACCACTGAATACTTCTTCTTCTCCCTTTTAATGGTTGGTAGCTTTGGGGGCCGCTCAAGTGCAGGTGGGCATGATTCCGCTCCACCAGGATTGCGAGAGGGGGCAGCAACCTGGCACTTTGGTTTGGAAAGGGGGGGCGTTTGGTGACCGACCAAGAAATCTTCTGAGTCTGTGTCAGACTCGGCCCCTCTCCCAGCTCCTGGCTCTGTTTCTGCCTTTGCCTCCATGGATGGTGCATAAAGCACTGCTTGGGCCCTGGCATGCGTTTTGTGACTTTCTTCCTGGGCCCGGTGGTTAGCAGCTTTCCTGCTAGACCATTCAGCTAGCTGGAGTCTACAGGCACACTCCTCTAACGAATCGTTGGTAAGCTTGAGTTCATCGTGCAGGGTCTGATTCATTGCATCTAGCCAGTCACGGATAGTGTTCAGCTCCCTGTTCTTCCCCCAGAGCATTTCCAGCTCCCTGTTTTCCCCCTGGAGCATTTCCAGCTCCAAACGGGTATGTTGGTGATGGAGCAGACATAACTTGCCTACCACTTCTTGGGGGTGGCACGGTGGTGTAGTGGTTAGCACTGTTGCCTCACAGCAAGAAGGTCCGGGTTTGAGCCCCGTGGCCGGTGAGGACCTTTCTGTATGGAGTTTGCATGTTCTCCCCATGTCCGCGTGGGTTTCCTCTGGGTGCTCCGGTTTCCCCCACAGTCCAAAGACATGCAGGTTAGGTTGACTGGTGACTCTAAATTGACCGTAGGTGTGAATGTGAGTGTGAATGGTTGTCTGTGTCTATGTGTCAGCCCTGTGATGACCTGGTGACTTGTCCAGGGTGTACCCCGCCTTTCGCCCGTAGTCAGCTGGGATAGGCTCCAGCTTGCCTGCGACCCTGTAGAACAGGATAAAGCGGCTAGAGATAATGAGATGAGATGAGACCACCTCTTGGATGGTGATGACACCGCATTGGGGATTCTGCACGTATTGTATCAAGCTGTCAATATCTGTCTGACACCCATCCTGGGTTAATTGCCCAAGTTCTTCCATTTCCTTAGGAGAGATTTCAAGGAGATCAGAGATGAAGTCAGAGAGGGGAATAGGTTCCAGAGGAGGAAGGCTATCCTCCTCACTTCCTGATGTATGTGGGGTATTACGGCTGCTCATCCTGACTGCCTGGTTCAGGCATGGACCTACACCTGACAAGCTAGTGACATGGGCACTATTTCTCAGTCTACCCCTTTTAATGTAAGATAATGTTGTGGCTATGAGGCGATGACAGGCTGTGCTCAATCAGCAAAAATAAGAAAATGCACAGGTGAGGCTTCTAACCTGTGGCTCTTTTTTACTATCACTCTCTCTCAAAATATGCCAACTAACTATGTAGGGTACTATGGCAACCATACTTGTTTCTACCAATGGCTATTGGTGATACAGTCACTTACTCTGTACTAGCTGTATTCACAGTATGACTGACACACAAGACTGTTAGTTAAACAACACTATCACCACACTGCAGTTAGCCCAAAATAACACTCTGGTATAGCCTTGGCAATTCCACTTGACTAGCCTATTACTGAGTAGAGGCCTGGAATGGCTCAACACTAAATTTATCTGTTATTGCTACAAAAATCACTGAGGCCAACAATGCCAATCCTCACACAGGGCACCAAAATATGTAGGTGCAATAGGCTTATGACTATGACCCGCCATGCCTACTTAGGTCAAAAGGTTCAGGCTATCTGCTGGTACCTCATATAGTGAAGGCTACATCAAGGGGCAGAGCCTTCTCTTACAAAGCCCCACAGTTATGGAACAGCCTTCCAAGTAGTGTTCGGGAATCAGACACAGTCTCAGCATTTAAGTCTAGGCTGAAAACATATCTGTTTAGTCAAGCCTTTTGTTAATGGTGTTTATGAGGTAAAGGTGTAGATCTGGAGGGTCCTCAGACATAGAGTGTTTTGGTAAACTGGGATGTATGGATGCTGTCAGTCCCCACTCGCTTGCTCACTCGAGTTTGTTGATGGTGTAGTGGCTGGCTGCTTTATGTCCCAGGGCTCCCTCATGCCTGTGTTACCTTCTGGCTCTCCCCTTTTAGTTATGCTGTCATAGTTAGTTGCCGGAGTCCCTGCTTGTACTCAGTGCAATATGTATACTGCTCCTACTTATTCAGGTGACATTGGGCATACCTAACAACCTGTGTTTTCTTTCCCTCTCCCCCCCAAAAAAAATCTGTCCCTCTGAGTTACATGGAGTCAACAGGAAATCTTTTGGTGGAGACAGTGGAGACCTTGACTGGCTATCGTACCCTGCAGGGAATCGGCCGTCAGACATTCTGTCACATGTCCCAGACCCGGTGAAATGTAACTGAATTGTCTTGGCCAGCCCTAAGGGTCCCAACTGCATCCCATCATTGCTGAGGAGTGTGCTCCCATCACCCAATCAAGCATCCAGCCAGAGCAGGTCATGATATTTTTTAACCATATTAGCATGCCATTGTTGTGTATTATGCCTGATGTCAAGACTCTCGTTTCTGCGAGCCTACCACACAGATTTAATACTTGTGTCATTTTTAGGGCATACCTAACAACCTGTGTTTTCTCTTCCCCCCCCAACCTGTCCCTCTGAGTTACATGTTGGTCCTGGGATTGAGATGCTGGCCTCTTCTGCCCCTCAGACCTGCTTGATCCATCCTGATGCCCTGTGTCTGGTTGGAGTTTTATCACATCGCTCCTGTGGAGGACGGCCCCATTAGGACAGTTGAGGGTTACACCTGGAGGATGCTCTGGACTCTTGCAGTAATGCTTTTATGGCTGAGGACTGCAGTTGACTTGCTAACTTTAGGACTGCAGTTGTCATGAACAGTTTTGCACTCAAGTTTCCATCAATGAAAAGTTACAACATCAACGAAACTGTCTTCATGTTAAAACTGTTAATGTTATAGTCATGCTGTTTGTTGTTGCCCAAATGAGGATGGGTTCCCTTTTGAGTCTGGTTCCTCTCGAGGTTTCTTCCTCATGTCGTCTGAGGGAGTTTTTCCTTGCCACCGTTGCCACAGGCTTGCTCATTGGGGATAGATTAGGGACAAAATTAGCTCATGTTTTAAGTCGTTCAAATTCTGTAAAGCTGCTTTGCGACAATGTTTATTGTTAAAAGCACTATACAAATAAACTTGACTTGACTTGACGTATCAAATCAGTGTCATGTAAAAAGGTATCAGTCTCATAAATTCATTAATCAGTTCAAGTATCTAATAGTTTATAGCTAAACTATTAAAATCAATGGAATAACTTAGTGGTGATGTTGCTATAGTTTTATTGAGCATTGTAACTCTAATGTAATATGTATACTTTAGATCTATAACATTCATATAACAACCAAATGGGCGATTAGAATACTTGTTTGGCAGAGGTTGGCACTCAGTGAATGTTGTAGCAATAGACAGGACACAGTTTATTCCAAAGATACCGTTTATTGAAATAGCTGACATCAATTAGTGAACTGATACTGATCAGATATAGCAACAATAGCAGCCAAGGAATAATTCAATATAAATGGTAATACAATGTATACAGGAAATAATCAGTAGTTTATAGAGCAATAGTCAGTAGTAAGTAGAATAATAACCAGTAGTAAACAGAGTAAGAAATCAGCAGTGCATATGATGATAATTAAGGCACTAATGGTGATTAGAATTAATAGGCTATATGCAAGTTTACAGTGTAGGGGCGAGTGGATGTTAAAATGTGAGAGGGAAATCACGTGTTTGTGTTTCTGTGTGAGATTGTGTGTGAGAGCGTGTGTGTGTGAGAGTGTGTGTGTAAGAGAGTGTGTGTGTGTGAGAATGTAGGTGTGCGTGTGCGCGACTGCGCACTAATGGAATGAGGAGGAGCTAGGGAGAGAGAGAGAGAGAGTGTGTGCAGGCACACAACAAGGTGGGGGGGGAGTGAGGGAACGAGATGGTGCATGCGGGAGAGTAACAAAGGAATCTGTAGCTTAAACTAGTCCCAGCTAGGCCTTAAACCCCAAACTTCTACTCAACCCTTAGCTACTCCTGAAATCCCAATGTTGAGGGGTGTAGTGCGATGGAGGGAGTTAAAAAGAGAGAGAGAGAGAGAGAGAGAACGCATGCACGATCTAAGTAAATACTGATAGTAAACAAAGCAAATCAAACAACGCCCGGTCTAAGACCGACTTTCATGTGAATCAAAATGCGTACATTTAAACCATGAATGAATTCAAATAAACAACAGTCTTCGCATTAACTAGCCACAACTAAGACTAACAATTGCCCAGATGCCAGCATTACTGGAGATCGCTCTTGCTTGGCGACTGAAAGTGTGCCGTCTGTTATCCGAAGACAACACGGAGTGCAGGTCCAGGGAGAAAACAGTTCTGTTCCTTTTGCTTTTACAGCTCACCAGCTGTAGATCTTCGGTGTCCCGTCGGTCGTCCGATGATCTGGAAGGAATCTTGTTTGTAGTTCGTCGACATTGCAAAAGGGAAAAGGGATCCGGCCGCCTATTCTCTTTAAAATACTGCGTGGGCTGCAGTAACTAACCGGTTCAGTTATTATTATAACTCGGGGAAAATCAAATACATTGAACTTTGGCTAACGGTCTGGTATCAATAGCTCATTCTTTGTTCTCTGTTCTTTGTTCTTTAGCACAGATGTAATGATGTCTCTTTCACATGTGGGATCCACCATCAGAGAGAAGGAATTTCGATTTCACCGCAGATTTTAAGCACAGTCGTGACGTCACTGTATTTGGCATCCGGTATCATCTCCGTATCCAATACCATTACAGGGAGTCAGAAGAATGGCCGGAGATAGAACATGGCATCGAGTACAGGGATTGGTGTGTTCAATGCTCTACAGTGAAAGGGGGAAGATGGTTCATGAAGTGAAGCAGGGAATTGGTTACTATGGTTACGGCATGGCAGCCCCCCCCCCCCCCCCTACAGTGGGCACCCTGTTTTATTTAAAGAACAGGGATCTATCAAAGTCTGATCTTCACAACACATGGAAGTGTATCATGGCATGAACAAAGGAGATTTCTGAGGACATCAGAAAAAGCATTGTTGATGCTCTTCAGGCTAGAAAAGGTTACAAAACCATCTCTAAAGAGTTTGGACTCCACCAATCCACAGTCAGACAGATTGTGTACAAAGGGAGGAAATTCAAGACCATTGTTACCCTCCACAGGAGTGGTCGACAACAAAGATCACTCCAAGAGCAAGAGTAATAGTCGGTGAAGTCACAAAGGACCCCCCAGGGTAACTTCTAAGCAACTGAAAGCCTCTCTCACATTGGCTAATGTTAATGTTCATGAGTCCACCATCAGGAGAACACTGAACAACAATGGTGTGCATGGTAGGGTTGCAAGGAGAAAGTCACTGCTCTCCAAAAAGAACATTGCTGCTCATCTGCAGTTTGCTAAAGTTCACGTAGACAAGCCAGAAAGCTGTTGGAAAAAATGTTTTGTGGATGGATGAGACCAAAATAGAACTTTTTGGTTTAAATGAGAAGCATTATGTTTGGAGAAAGGAAAACACTGAATTCACAGTGGGATAAGAACCTTATCCCATCTGTGAAACATGCTGGTGGTAGTATCATGGTTTGGGCCTGTTTTGCTCCATCTGTGCCAGGACGGCTTGCCATCAGTGATGGAACAATGAATTCTGAATTATACCAGCGAATTCTAAAGGAAAATGTCAGGACGTCTGTCCATGAACTGAATCTCAAGAGAAGGTGGGTCATGCAGCAAGACAATGACCCTAAGCACACAAGTCGTTCTACCAAAGAATGGTTAAAGAAGAATAAAGTTAATGTTTTGGTATGGCCAAGTCAAAGTCCTGACCTTAATCCAATCGAAATGTTGTGGAAGGACCTGAAGCGAGCAGTTCATGTGAGTAAACCCAACAACATCCCAGAGTTGAAGCTGTTCTGTACAGAGGAACGGGCTAAAATTCCTCCAAGCCGGTGTGCAGGACTGATCAACAGTTACCGGAAACGTTTGGTTGCAGGTATTGCTGCACAAGGGGGTCACACCAGATACTGAAAGCAAAGGTTCACATACTTTTGCCACTCACAGATATATAATAATGGATCATTTTCCTCAATAAATAAATGACCAAGTATAATATTTTTGTCTCATGTGTTTAACTGGGTTCTCTTTATCTACTTTTACGACTTGTGTGAAAATCTGATGATGTTTTAGGTCATATCTCTGCAGAAATATAGAAAATTCTAAAGGGTTCACAAACTTTCAAGCACCACTGTAACTATAAATGGATAAAAAGTACACCAAGTCATTCTTTAATGAATAAAAGTGTAATCGTTGCTTTAGGATAAGACGAATAACACACTTTTGGATGTGATGTGATGTGATGCAAAAGGAAAATAATCAACCTGGGCGTGGTAGCAGGATGCTGTAAACATCACATCGCTCTGTCATTGATTATTTTACTATGACAGCACAGCGAGTGAGGAGGGATTTATTCCTTTGACTCACTCATTTATTCTGTGTGTTTATTTACTCTGTAATCCAACAGGTCAGCGAACGAGGTGTAGATTTGTCTCACTTGTTAGCATGTCAGCTAGTATCGCATAGCACAGCATGGTGTAGCATTCCAGCACATGAGAACCAGAGTCAGCGAATTCATAACACTTCAGAGAGAGAGAGAGAGAGAGAGAGAACGCATCACTCTGCTCAGACTCCTGTCTTCCTTAGGGAGATGGAAAGAACGTCAGTGAGATGTTTCAGTAATCTTTCTTCAAAAACCAAAAAAAAAACCAAAACCAAAAACCAACCACGTTTGCATTTTTAAAGCAGATCAAAGCTGGATGAGGTTTTGGCCAGACATGAGACGCTCGCGTTGCAATCTGTTGCCGTCTCGTTACAGCCTTCACGAAGAAGGGAACAACAAGGCTGGATTGAAGCGCACCCTCCTCCCTTTCCACCACCATGTCGGCACTTTTCTGGAACGCTTCCCACGCTGATCCTCTGAACCGCACCCAAATCAAACAGCATCGCTCCTCACTACCCCCCACCACCTTCCCACCCTCCCTCCTGCTTCCTCCTGCCTCGACGCTGCTGTATTGATCTCACAGCCTGCGGACTCTGAAGCGAGCCGCATACACATGGCTGACTCTCTCGCTTTTGCTCGAAGAGGTTTTTTTATTTACTTTTCTCCTTTTCACCTGTTTCTGCTGAATTCACGAGTGTGAGATGAGTCATAAAGACAAATCTGCAGAAATGATATTAATCTTTAATAATAATCATCATCATCATCAGTGTACAATTATGTTTTATTGACCTGAATGTTTGGCGCGATTAAGAAGAAGTCACACGTTTCGCACGATATTCATCCTCTCCAGTGTTTGCTGCGGAGTTTGTTTCAGTCGTTTCACAACCCCGAGTTTAACATCTCATCGTTGTCGATCATCACACACTCAGAAACATCACAATATTAAACAAACACATCATGTTCTCATCCATTACACAGTTCCACCCACCCTCAAACTGTAGGCCACGCCCCTTATGCTAGTCTTATATTTCATGGAGTGACAAAAGGAGGAGGAGGAGTTCAGAATTTTGCAACAAATTTACAATCTCACAAAAAAAAAAAAAATTCCACTCAGGACAGTAGAGCGAAAATCCTGAAGATTATCAAAAAACAAAATTGTTCAGATGCTTCTTTAATTAGCGTTTTATCCTGGTCAGGGCTTGCAGCGACGCTGTAGGGGTGTTGGTTCATTTATAAAAATCAGGAAAATCTAATGTTACTTTGTCCCTGCAAACACTGTGTGTGTGAGAGAGATATATATATTTGTGGCTATGTTTATTATGATTAGCATGTTTGTGATTAGCATGTTTAATATGATTAACATATTCATGATTAGCATGTTTATGATTAGCATGTTTGTGGTTAGCATGTTTATTATGATTAGCATGCTTGTGATTAGCATGTTTATTATGATTAGCCCGCGTGGGTTTCCTCCGGGTGCTCCGGTTTCCCCCACAGTCCAAAGACATGCAGGTTAGGTTAACTGGTGACTCTAAATTGACCGTAGGTGTGAATGTGAGTGTGAATGGTTGTCTGTGTCTATGTGTCAGCCCTGTGATGACCTGGCGACTTGTCCAGGGTGTACCCCGCCTTTCGCCCGTAGTCAGCTGGGATAGGCTCCAGCTTGCCTGCGACCCTGTAGAACAGGATAAAGTGGCTAGAGATAATGAGATGAGATGAGATTATGATTAGCATGTTTATTATGATTAACATGTTCATGGCTAGCATGCTCATGATTAGCATGTTTATCATGATTAGCATGTTTATTATGAATTGCATTTTTGTGATTAGCGTGTTTATGATTAGCATATTTATAATGTTTAGCATGCTTTTTATTATTATTATTATTATTATTATTATTATTATTATTATTATTATTATTATTAGCATGTTTATTATGATTAGCATGTTTGCAATTATGTTTGTTATGATTCACATGTTTATTGTGATTTGCATGTTTATTATGATTAACATGTTCATGGTTAGCATGCTCATGATTAGCATGTTTATTATGATTAGCATGTTTGTGATTAGAATGTTTATTATGATTAGCATGTTTATTATTATTATCATATTTATGATTTGCATGTTTATTGTGATTAGTATAAGTAATCGTATGGGGCCGAGTAAAATTACGGATTAATTTCACGAGTGATTTCGAAGTTTTTAAAATTTCAAAACTTTGAAATCACAAGTGAAATTGATCCTTAATTTTACTCGGCCCCATACGATTACTTGTTTATAACATATAGGGCCAAATTCATACTTCGGAAGCCATTCAAGTTCACATTTGTCATTCACATTTTCTGAACCAATCAGGGCGCGAGACTATCTTGCATGTTTGAATCAGTTTCTAAAGTGGCTTTCATCATGACACGGTGACACGACACGAGGATTTTGAAAGTGGTTTACAGAATTTTATTGGAACTTCTTTACAAAAGCTGATTGCTAAATACAAGAAAACTTTTTCCTTGATCTAAAAGGAATTACAAATACCATTCATTGTTATAAATTTAACTGGCTGGAAAACGATCAAAACTATTGAACTCATGTAAGCTTTCAACTGAAAACATTCAGACTTCAAAACGAATTAATCACACAGCAAAGAGTTATTTTCCAACTCAGAATCAGAGTCCAAAACTCTAAGTCTCTTGTAGTTCTTTGGCTCGCTTGACTGTTGACAAACTGCGAAATTTGCGAATTTTTGTAACCGTAACCAAGCAATGAACTAGCCAATAGCATTTCAGAAATACAGCCCCGCGTTAAGGAAAAAAGCCCTCCTTGATTGACCAATCAGAATTTAGTAATTTGGCCCTATGTATTATAAGCATGTTTATTATGATTATCATGATAATATAATTTCGCTTTCTATTAACAAAAAAGTAAATAATCAAGACCATTTAAAGCCTAAAAATATCATCTCATCATCTCTAGCTGCTTTATCCTTCTACAGGGTCGCAGGCAAGCTGGAGCCTATCCCAGCTGACTACGGGCGAAAGGCGGGGTACACCCTGGACAAGTCGCCAGGTCATCACAGGGCTGACACATAGACACAGACAACCATTCACACTCACATTCACACCTACGGTCAATTTAGAGTCACCAGTTAACCTAACCTGCATGTCTTTGGACTGTGGGGGAAACCGGAGCACCCGGAGGAAACCCACGCAGACACGGGGAGAACATGCAAACTCTGCACAGAAAGGCCCTCACCGGCCACGGGGCTCGAACCCAGGACCTTCTTGCTGTGAGGCAACGGCGCTAACCACTACACCACCGTGCCACCGCCTAAAAATATATTTAAAAAAATAATAATCTTTTTCTAGGAACTATTCCATCATTCTGACTAAATTCAAAATATTTTAACTTTAGCTAACACCATGGAGCTCAATTATTCATCTTCCAAACACAGACTTTGATGATATTTTTGTTTATTTCTCCTGAATGTTTCTGTTTAACCCCTGAAGGAAAACTTTTCCAGCTCCACCTCTGAATGAAACTTTTTGGCTCCTGATAAAGCCAGCTTTCTGAAAGCCTAGGTGGTGTTTTGAGTTTTCAGCACTTTTTAAGGCGGGGCTTTTCTTTCTCTTGCGTTTTGTATTTTAATTGCTGAGGCTGGTTCTCTGGAGATTCAGGGAGTCGGTGATTAAGAGCTGGACCGAGACAAGCTGGGACTCAGCTTTAAGTGCTGTTCAGGCGGCTCTCGTCTTAAACCGAGGGACACAAGCATAATATCGCAGGATAATTGGGTTTCTGGACGAGATTCTTTCCGTGGCTCTGATTGAGTGAAGCTCTTGAGGCTACTAATCACACGTTTTTTTTAATCTTTTTTTTTTTTTTGCTCTGTGTGGAACTGAGAACTGGAGTTTCACTTTCTTCCCATGCGTCCGGTTAAATATAGTTCACTTTGAGGTTTTGGCATCTCCGCAACTGTGAAGTACTGACACGCTTCCAGAAAGTTCCACCAGAATGATAAACTGGACTTAAATATAAATGATGAGAGATACGAGATTTCATAAGCAGGTCACTTCTGAGGGGGTTCATGAGGAATCTTTAGAGTTCTGTATTATTTATTTCATCTCCTTTGTTTTCTTTTCATGGAATTTATTTTATTTGATATTAAACAGTGACTCTTGAGGTTTTGCTTCATCAGTGATGGACAGACCTGTAGCCCTGAGAACCCACAACACGCGGCTTTCACATCTGGGATTTGACTTATTTATTTATTTCACTAAAACCCTGCTTCCTGTTGAATTTCAGAAATCAAACCTTTTTATTTAGTAGCTACGTTTAAATGTGTCCCAATGCTAAAACTAGCTTGTTGTCATAGCTAGCAGTAACAAGCTAGCAACTTGACATTTTGTTAGTATGACCATGTAACCATGAACCATGTAGTTTATGATTAGCATGTTTATTATGATTAGCATGTTTATGATTAGCATGTTTATTATGATCAGCATGTTAATGATGAGTATGTTTATTATGATTAGCATGTTTGTTTAGCATGTTTATTATGATTAGCATGTTTATTATGATAAGCATGTTTATAATTAGCATGTCTATTATGATTAGCATGTTTACTATGACTAGCATGTTGATTATGATTAGCATTTTTATAATTAGCATGTTTATTATGACATGTTTGTGATTAGCATGCTTATTATGATTAGCATGCTTGTGATTAGCATGTTTATTATGATTAGCATGTTTATCATGATTAGCAAGTTTATTGTGAGGAAGGGGAGCAAATAAAATCTTTAGAGATCTTTAGAGATGTTAATTTGCCTGTTTGTTACTGCTAGCCATGACAACAAGCTAGTTTTAGCATTGGGATGCATTTAAACATAGCTACTCAATAAAAAGGTTTGATTTCTGAAACTCAACAGGAAGCAGGGTTTTAGTTAAATAAATAAATCGATCAAATCCCAGATATGAAAGCCGCGTGTTGTGGGTTCTCAGGGCTACAGGTCTGTCCATCACTGATAAAGCAAAATCTTAAGAGTCACTGTTTAATATAAACTAAAATAAATTCCATGTGAAGCGAAAAGAAAACAAAGGATCTGAAATAAATAATGCAGAACTCTAAAGACACGCCTCACTTAATTTGCCTCAGTTAGCCACAGACATTCTCCATTTTAATTAAGTATAGTGCCGTTATAATACGGATCTCTATTATGTGAAAACTGTCACAACATGGTCAGCTAATGGCTCCCAAACTTTAAATGCAACTTTATGGAGCTGAATTTGAGACCTCAACAGTGTCAGACTCGGAAGAAGAGTTCAGCGGGTTCACAGAGGAGGAAATAACTACTGCAGCCTACAAGGCGACCGAAACTGGTGACCGATGCTTCCCAACAGATGAAATGGAATTAGAAATGAACTCATTAAAACATGGCTCACCATCGAGTGGCTCATGATGACTCGACTTCAAAAACGATGTCAGATGAAGAAATCATTCATAACGTCACTGAGAACCAGCAGCAACTGGAAGAGATTGATGAAGAAGTCAATGAGGATGAGGACAACATCTTGGATCCACCACCTGCCATGTCTGAGGGTATTGTATTCTTTGAACCCTTCTGTTTTTTTAATGAATTATCAGCATGGTACAACCCTGACTCCAAAAAAGTTGGGACAAAGTACAAATTGTAAATAAAAACGGAATGCAATAATTTACAAATCTCAAAAACTGATATTGTATTCACAATAGAACATAGACAACATGTCAAATGTCGAAAGTGAGACATTTTGAAATTTCATGCCAAATATTGGCTCATTTGAAATTTCATGACAGCAACACATCTCAAAAAAGTTGGGACAGGGGCAGTAAGAGGCTGGAAAAGTTAAAGGTACAAAAAAAGAACAGCTGGTGGACCAAATTGCAACTCATTAGGTCAATTGGCAATAGGTCATTAACATGACTGGGTATAAAAAGAGCATCTTGGAGTGGCAGCGGCTCTCAGAAGTAAAGACGGGAAGAGGATCACCAATGCCTCTAATTCTGCGCCGACAAATAGTGGAGCAATATCAGAAAGGAGTTCAAAAGTGTAAAATAGCAAAAAGTTTGAACATATCATCATCTACAGTGCATAATATCATCAAAAGATTCAGAGAATCTGGAAGAATCTCTGTGCGTAAGTGTCAAGGCCGGAAAACCATACTGGGTGCCCGTGATCTTCGGGCCCTTAGACGGCACTGCATCATATACAGGCATGCTTCTGTATTGGAAATCACAAAATGGGCTCAGGAATATTTCCAGAGAACATTATCTATGAACACAATTCACCGTGCCATCCACCGTTGCCAGCTAAAACTCTATAGTTCAAAGAAGAAGCCGTATCTAAACATGATCCAGAAGCGCAGACGTCTTCTCTGGGCCAAGGCTCATTTAAAATGGACTGTGGCAAAGTGGAAAACTGTTCTGTGGTCAGACGAATTAAAATTTGAAGTTCTTTATGGAAATCAGGGATGCCGTGTCATTCGGACTAAAGAGGAGAAGGATGACCCGAGTTGTTATCAGCGCTCAGTTCAGAAGCCTGCATCTCTGATGGTATGGGGTTGCATTAGTGCGTGTGGCATGGGCAGCTTACACATCTGGAAAGACACCATCAATGCTGAAAGGTATATCCAGGTTCTAGAGCAACATATGCTCCCATCCAGACGACGTCTCTTTCAGGGAAGACCTTGCATTTTCCAACATGACAATGCCAAACCACATACTGCATCAATTACAGCATCATGGCTGCGTAGAAGAAGGGTCCAGGTACTGAACTGGCCAGCCTGCAGTCCAGATCTTTCACCCATAGAAAACATTTGGCGCATCATAAAATGGAAGATACGGCAAAAAAGACCTAAGACAGTTGAACAACTAGAATCCTACATTAGACAAGAATGGGTTAACATTCCTATCCCTAAACTTGAGCAACTTGTCTCCTCAGTCCCCAGATGTTTACAGACTGTTGTAAAGAGAAAAGGGGATGTCTCACAGTGGTAAACATGGCCTTGTCCCAACTTTTTTGAGATGTGTTGTTGTCATGAAATTTAAAATCACCTAATTTTTCTCTTTAAATGATACATTTTCTCAGTTTAAACATTTGATATGTCATCTATGTTCTATTCTGAATAAAATATGGAATTTTGAAACTTCCACATCATTGCATTCCGTTTTTATTTACAATTTATACTTTGTCCCAACTTTTTTGGAATTGGGGTTGTAAAAACAATTGTAGTCCTTGCAGTTTCTTCATCAGATATCTTCAGGGGACTGGTTTATCTAGAAAGTAAAGCTCAGAGAATGTTTTCTACTTGAGCCATGCCAGATTTTCGACACTGTTATCCCACAGTTTCACTCAAAACACTGTCAGACTCTTCGAATCTTTGTGATAACAGCGCTCCACTGTACATCAGCAGGTGGAAGCAAAATATCAATGTGCTGAATAAATCTGCAAATTATTTAATGTAAATTTCTGACCAGTGTTTTGGCTCCGCTCCTCTGCTGTTTTTTCCCCAGATAAATATAAACACTTTAGGATCACTCTTTCTTCCGGATCTTCTGATGTTAATTAACTAAATTTAGTTATGGAAAATTGTACATAATATTTTTTGCACCACAAGGGGGCACACAGTAACTGCCAGTTACATAAACCCTTTTACCAAATTATAGTTAGTTAGTTAATTGATTGATTGATTATTTTTCCCCTGACATCTGTTTTAAACACACAGGTTTGTGGAAACACAGATGAATTGGAGCAGAATAAAATGCAGTGCTAAACAGTGATATGTAAAAGAGCACACGTAAACATAACTGTCCATGGACCTGTCAGATTTTTAAAAATCATGGTTCATTTTTGCATGTGATTTTTCAGATTATTCATTCATTTTGACATGTTTTTCAGTTTATTAATTTTTTAGGTAATTTTTCCATGCAGTTCATTTATTTTCCTATGAATCTTTCAGGTGATTAATTTAATTCAATGTAATTTTTTTCATGTGATTCTTTCAGATGATTCACTTATTTTAACATGATTCTTTCAAAGGATTCATTTATTTTCATGTGATTCTTTCAGACAATTCACTTATTTTCATGCGATTCATTCAGTTGATTCATTTATTTTCACATGATAATCAGATCTCATCTCATCTCATTATCTCTAGCTGCTTTATCCTGTTCTACAGGGTCGCAGGCAAGCTGGAGCCTATCCCAGCTGACTATGGGCGAAAGGCGGGGTACACCCTGGACAAGTCGCCAGGTCATCACAGGGCTGACACATAGACACAGACAACCATTCACACTCACATTCACACCTACGCTCAATTTAGAGTCACCAGTTAACCTAACCTGCATGTCTTTGGACTGTGGGGGAAACCGGAACACCCGGAGGAAACCCACACGGACATGGGGAGAACATGCAAACTCCGCACAGAAAGGCCCTCGCCGGCCACGGGGCTCGAACCCAGAACCTTCTTGCTGTGAGGTGACAGCGCTAACCACTACACCACTGTGCTGCCCGTGATAATCAGATGATTCACTTATTTTCATGTGATTCTTTCAGACGATTAATTTATTTTAATGTGATTCTTTCAGATGATTCACTTAATTCCATGTGATTCTTTCAGACGATTCACTTATTTTCAGATGCTTCTTTCTTTATTTTCATGTGATTTTTTTTCAGATGATTAATTTATTTTCATGTGCCTCTTTCAGGTGATTCATTTAATTCCATGTGATTCTTTCAAGTGATTCACTTATTTTAACATGATTCTTTAAGATGATTCCCTTATGTTCAGATGATTCTTTCAACGGATTCATTTATTTTAATGTGATTCTTTCAGATGATTCACTTAATTCCATGTGATTCTTTCAAATGATTCATTTATTTTCATGTGATTCTTCACTACTACTTGTGCCCTTGGACTTTCCTGGGATAAAACATCATCTCAGAAATGAAGGAGGAGCAAGATCATCCTCCAGTGAAACACACACACACTTGTGTTCATCACATATTCTGAATATTTTTCTACACAATGGTTTGACATTTGATTTAAAAACAACAACAACAACAACAAAAGAAATCTCAGTTTGCTTGATGTGGCTTTTATACAAATCCACAGATCCTTCCAGAGAGCGAAACAGAGAGATTAGCATTCCGATTTAAGCAGAGCAGCAGAATAGAGCAATGTCACGAGAAGAAGCAACAAGGACGAACGTGACGGCGAAACTAAGTTAATTAAAAAATCAGCTCACATTAAACCAGTCACGGCTGAAGCGATAATTGATTGTGTTAGCTGTATCAAATGATAAGAGGAAATAACAATCCTCCCAAATTGAAGAGGACGGCGTATCGCACGCCCACAGAAATGCGCTAGATGCTGCAGGAAGCAATTACTCCCGCAAATTTTTTATTACTTTAAAAAAAAAATCCTAATAAACTTGTATCCTTCAGATGATAACCAATTAAACATGCGTAATTACGTGTGCCGTATAGTTATTCAGACGCTGATTAGCATGTCTGCCTTACATTCAGATTAGTCGCATACTGATGAGGCGCAGGTTAAGCAGCAGATCTAAGGTTGTGTATGCAAACGAGATGTAAATGAGCAGGTAAAAAACAGCAGGAAGGCCACATCACTGATGGCATTGCTAATGGAGAATTTGCATGCTGTTTATTCTGGTTATGATTCTCCACTCAAGACTGAAACACAGCGTATTATCCTCCGCACACGTCTCTTCACTCTTCACACATTCGGAGACGTTTCGGTAAAAAATATCTCTGGGGCAAATACACAAAACCGTCTCCTGATCGAGGAGAAAACAGGAACATGTTCAGGATCGTCAGCTGTGGTTCTGCTCCACGGTGGTGTTTCTAAAACCTGCATTGCTAAATTCCATCAGAGCCCGAACCACTGCTGGACCTGTAGGGGGGTGCCAATACTTTGTGCAGAGCAGCAGTTGGGCTACAGTCTGTAAGTGCACAGCTATAAACTGCTCTGTCCTTTCTGACTTTTCCTCTTCCGTATTCACAGAAGCAGCTTTTATTCCCCTGATGATAAAATTGGAGCCTGTTTTCCACTTTTCCTCTTTTTCATCCTGCATCCTTTCTTTCCTTCATTCGTTTGTGTGATTCTCGCCTTTATTTTTACATGTAAAAAAAGGTTCTTTCTTTTCACACACAGCACCTGCTTCATTGATTATTTTCATCTTTCATTCATTCGTTCTTTCTTCACTTGAAAAATTATTTTCTTGCCTGTTTTCTTCTTCTCTTCTTTTCCTTTTGTTCAATTTCCACAGTTTTCTCTCTATGAATCTGTTTTTCTTTCTCTCACTCGCTTTTCTTTAAATCTGGTTTGCTGTTTTGATACTTTCATTTTTTTTTTCTTTCATTCTTCTTCCTTCCTTCTTCATTCTTTTCTTTCTTTCTTTTTCTCTTCTTTCTTTTCTTTTATTCTTTTCTTTCTTTTTCTTTCATTCTTATCTTTCTTTCTTTTTTCTCTCTTTCATTCTTTTCTTTCTTTTTCTTTTTCCTTTCTTTTCCTTCCTTCCTTTTCTTTCTTTCTTTCTTTCTTTCTTTCTTTCTTTCTTTCTTTCTTTCTTTCTTTCTTTTTTTTCTTAATATTTGTTCTGATTTTCCCAAAGGTATTTTTCTTCCTTTTTTCATTCTGTTTTATCAAACAATTTTTCTTTTCTTTCTTTCATGTGTTTTTTTCTTTCTCTCCCTATGTATTTAGCTGGTTAAGGAGAAGAGCAGAAAGAGAAGCCACTCCATCCAGGTCAAGTTTATTAGAGTTTCTGGATCAGACTCTTCACACAAAAATATTTCTATACAAACAAACTGTTGAGTTTTTGTCCTGTTTGATGAACATCATCACAGAAACATCACAACACATCTGTTCCCGAGGAAGAACACGGAGCAAAACAGCTTAATGATCATCGCACTCATATTGCCTGTGTGTGTGTGTTATGTGACTACGTAAAGTAAGATCTGATATATATTTCTCTCTCACACACACACACATCTCTATAATACACACTGCTATCAAAGTTCATCACAAAATACAATATTTATTTGATCACAATAAAATGTGTATGCAGCAGGAAGGTGAGAGGTGGAGAGTGAAATTGGCAGCGGTGTCCTTCAGCACACTCAGAGAGAGGAACAGGAGCAACGGAGGCTTCTAGAAGCATGAGGAGCAGAAGCACACATCTGTTCTGGGGCGACTTCTAATAGACCAACAGACAACTGAGTCACAGGAAGAGAAGATAAAGGAAGTGTGTGTGTGTGTGTGTGTGTGTGCGCGCATGGAGAAGCTTCTTCACTGCGGCAGAGCTTTGAGGATGGCGTTCACCTCCTCGGCCACGGCGGTCAGCGCAAACTCAAGCTGTTCCTGCAGAAACACACAGAGACACCACACACTTCACCTTCACTGATGAGGATCAGCATCCATCATTCGGTTTAAAGAGGAAGTGGGCGTGGCCAAAAGAGAAACATGAGCACTGTAAGTGACTGTTATATCACATGCTCTCTCCATCACACAACAACAAACATGCTTCCTCTGAGACACAAGCACACGATTGGCTAGTGGCTCTGCGATTGACAGGGAGAAAGAGAGTAATCCCCTCCCACCCAGACAGCACAACCAGTTTATACTCTGTTGGTTCCAGGCCACAGGTGTGTCAATCCCAGTAAAGGAGGCGTGGCCTCTACCTGTGTGTGTCAGTCCCAGTGAAGGAGGTGTAGCCTCTACCTGTGTGTGTCAGTCCCAGTGAAGGAGGTGTGGCCTCTACCTGTGTGCGTCAGCCCCAGTGAAGGAGGTGTGGCCTCTACCTGCGTGTGTGTCAATCCGAGTAAAGGAGGTGTGGCCTCTACCTGCTGTGTGTCTCAGTCCCAGTGAAGGAGGCGTGGCCTCTACCTGTGTGTCTCAGTCCCAGTGAAGGAGGCGTGGCCTCTACCTGTGTGTGCCAGTCCCAGTGAAGGAGGTGTGGCCTCTACCTGTGTGTGTGTGTGTGTGTGTGTGTGTGTGTGTGTCAGTCCCAGTGAAGGAGGCGTGGCCTCTACCTGTGTGTCTCAGTCCCAGTGAAGGAGGTGTGGCCTCTACCTGTGTGCGTCAGTCTCAGTGAAGGAGGCATGGCCTTTATCAGTGTGTGTCAGTCTCAGTGAAGGAGGTGTGGCCTCTACCTGTGTGTCTCAGTCCCAGTGAAGGAGGGACCTGCTCACATCCTCACCTCTTCACCTCCTCACCTGCTCACATCCTCAACTCTTCACCTCCTCACCTCTTCACATCCTCACCTCTTCACCTCCTCACATCCTCACCTCTTCAGCTGCTCACCTCCTCACCTCATCTTCTCACCTCCTCACATCCTCACCTGTTCACCTCTTCACCTCCTCACCTGTTCACCTTCTCATCTGCTCACCTCCTCACATACTCATCTGTTCACCTCCTCATCTTCTCACCTCCTCACCTGTTCACCTCCTCACCTGCTCACATCGTCACCTGTTCACCTCCTCACTTGCTCACCTCCTCAACTTCCCACCTCCTCACCTGTTCAACTGTTCACATGCCTGCCTGGTCACCTCCTCAACTGTTCACCTCCTTACCTGTTCACCTTTTCACCTCCTCACCTGTTCATCTCCTTACCTGTTCACCTCCTCACTTGCTCACCTGCTTATATTATAACACAGTGTCACTTTAACATTTTTACATCTGTAGTCATGGATATAAGTCTATACCTGAACAAATAGACAGACAGACAGACAGGTTATAGCCTGTACATTTTATGTGCTGTTAGCTTGCGTCTTTCTCTTCTCTCTCGTCTCACTCCGAACCAAAAAGTTTCCTAATCCACAGAACAATAAAGTATAACCGAGGTATAGAAGGACGTGTGGGAGAAGCGATGCTTCTGGGGGTTTTAGGAGATTTATTAACAGTATTACAGACCACAGACATGTTCTGATGACACATGGCCACGCCCCCTACAACAAGCTCTTAGAAGAAAGGACAAGGCAATCAGTGTGTCTTAAAATGAAGTGTGTTGTACACAGGGGGTTTTAGTGTGACATTGTGATTTACACAGAGCTTGCTTCTAATTACTACAGACAACCTCAGGCAACACTACACACACACACACACACACACACACACACACACGACTATAGACATACCCTGGTGTGCACCATGCCTGCTCTCTGATCCCTCAGATGTTCCAGAGTGGCAGCAATATCAATCTCCTTAGCACCTGTAACAAACACACACACACACACACACACACACACACACACACACACACACACACACACACACACACACAGCATTTAGACTTAGCTTCAGTCAGGATTGTGTTGCTGATGGACTGTGTTTGGGAATCGTGTTCATTCCTTGTTAGCTAAATATGAGAAAGTTCATCACGTCATAAAAGCAGAGGCCCCACTCATTTCCCCCCTATTTTAAGAGAGAGAGAGAGAGAGAGAGAGAGAGAGTAAAAATGCCCTGGAAATGAAATGGCATTCTCAAGCAATTTTCAATTCATTACTAAAGATGAAGGGAAAGGAGACAGCAGAGAAAAAGCCGAAGGGAGGGTGTGTGAGGGAGAAGAAAAAAGAAAAGCAGGAGGGAGGAGGTGTGAGACGAAACTTTGTGAGGCTTTGATGAAACGAGCAGGAATAGAATGACCTGGGACCACCCCCCCCCCAAAGAATAAGGGATGAAGAGGAGGGAGGAGTGGTGTGAAGGCCTAAAGGAGCCTGGGAACGAATCACTGGGACACCTGCTCCTGTGTGTGTGTGTGTAAAGATTGATCACGCACCTTTGGCCATTTTATTCAGTACCATGTCGATTAGGATGTATGTTCCACTTCTCCCTGATCCATCACTGCACCGAGGAACAGGAAGAGAGAGAATGATAGAGATAGAAAGATAGACAGAGAGTGAGAAACAGACAGAGAGAGAAATTGGGAGAAAAAAATGTTAGTGAGAACAGCTGTGTGTCTGTGTGTGTGCGTGTGTGTGAGAGAGAGAGATGAACATTTCAGTCAAGCAGTTTGTTGTTGCATCATCACCTATCAACACACATGGCATCTCAACACAGAGAGAAGGACAGACACACGCAGAGAGAGAGAGAGAGAGAGAGAGAAAGAGACGGGGGGCTCACATAACCCCATACTTGCCTGCAGTGGATGATTATTGGACACGAGCGTCCCCTGTAACACTTGTTAACCTTTCTGAAATGAAACACAAACACAGTGATGAGACTGGAACATATAGATTTACAGTCATATACCATTAAACCTGACTACACTAGACACTGTACACTGTTCCATACACTATACACTATACACTGTTCCATAAACTATACACTGTTCCATAAGCTGTACTCTATACACTGTTCCGTAGGCTATACACTGTACAATGTTTCAAAACCTATACACTATATACTGTTCCATAATCTATACACAATACACTGTTCCATAAACTATACCTGATATACTGTTCCATACAATATATACTACACTGTTCCATAAACTATACACTACACTTTCCTTACACGTTCCATTTACTATACACTGTTCCATACACTATACACTGTTCCATACATTATACACTGTTCTATACACTATACACTGCTCCATAAACTATACACTACACTGTTCCATAAACTATACACTGTTCTATAAACTATACGCTATACACTGTTCCATATACTATACACTATACACTATTCCATAAACTATACCTTATATACTGTTCCATAGACTGTACACTGTTCCATCAACTATACCTTATGTACTGTTCCATACACTATATACAACACTGTTCCATAAACTATACACTACACTGTTCCATACACTATATGCTATACACTGTTCCATACACTATATACTGTTCCATAAACTATAAACAACACTGTTCCATACACTATTCCATAAACTATACCCTATATATTGTTCCATAAACTATACACTGTTCCATAATCTATACACAACACTGTTCCATAAACTATACACTATACACTGTTCCATACACTATACACACTATATGCTATTCCATAAACTATATCCTATATACTGTTCCATACACTCTACACTGTTTCATCAACTATACACTATACACTGTTGCATAAACTATACACTGTACACTGTTACATAAACTATACACTATATACTGTTCCATACACTATACACTATACACAGTTCCATAAACTATACACTATACACTGTTCTATTAACTATACACTGTTCCATAAACTATACACTATACACTGTTCTATTAACTATACACTGTTCCATGCATTATACACTGTTCCATACACTATACACTGTTCCATAAACTATACCCTATATACTGTTCCATAAACTATACACCATACACTTCCATAAACTATACACTGTTCCATTAACTATACACTGTTCCATTAACTATACACTATTCTATACACTATACACTGTTCCATAAACTATAACCTATATACTGTTCCATAAACTATACACATACACTGTTCCATAAACTATACACTGTTCTATAAACTATACACTACACTGTTCCATAAACTATACACTATACACTGTTCCATTAACTATACACTGTTCCATAAACTATACAGTACACTGTTCCATAATCTATACACTGTACTCTGCTCCATATGCTATACACTATACACTGTTCCATATGCTATACACTAGGTTCTTCGCACTGGGTGAAGGTGACAGCGATGTCCCCCAGGGATAAGCCCAAGGACGAAGTCCTATACATTGTACATAGTTCTCTACACTATATGTTGTTCTATACACTATGCAGCCCTGCATAGAGACCAATTTGCTTTCTGGCTCTGAATCATGTTCATTAAATTCAAACGCAGCAAAAGACTGGATGGTACATACAGCAGAATGTTACGAGCAGCTTATAACATCTCCAGGAAAAGCCATATGACTAAGAAAATTCTCTACAGATCCTTGCTTAAGATTTCTCTAATTGTAAGAAGGTGTCGTCTGACACTCGCTGGTCATATTTCACGTCACAATGAACCTGCTGGAAAATTGCGTTTGTAGTATCCAGAGGTAAAACTTAGAAAGGGAGCCTACACACTACACTGAAGTCTCTCACTGAGTTGGATACTGGTCTTAAAGGGGACTGGTACAGTATTTAAACATGATCAATATCAATAGTACACGCTCTATTTATAATAACACACACAAGTGCAGCCACCTGATTAGTTATCATAAGTAGCTTTAAGTGCTTAAGTACTTCAAACTTTTTTGCACAGAGGAAGCCAATATGGTGTCCATGATGCCACGACAAGTCATAGATAGCCAGGTACCAGAAGTTAAGCATAGCTGATGTAAATATAGCGAATCATCAGATGATTCTAATGATGAAATTGGTGGTACTTTGCAAGCGCAAAGTCGGAAAGGCAGGAAAAAGGGTTTGGTGCTGATGTGGAAAGTGTGCCAAGTGGAAGACTGACACTGAATGTGTTTGTTGTAAAAAAAAAAAGCACAAACTGTTATGTGATATACAACCCCGATTCCAAAAAATTGGGACAAAGTACAAATTGTAAATAAAAATGGAATGCAATAATTTACAAATCTCAAAAACTAATATTGTATTCACAATAGAACATAGACAACATATCAAATGTCGAAAGTGAGACATTTTGAAATTTCATGCCAAATATTGGGTCATTTGAAATTTCATGACAGCAACACATCTCAAAAATGTTGGGACAGGGGCAATAAGAGGCTGGAAAAGTTAAAGGTACAAAAAAGAAACAGCTGGAGGACCAAATTGCAACTCATTAGGTCAATTGGCAATAGGTCATTAACATGACTGGGTATAAAAAGAGCATCTTGGAGTGGCAGCGGCTCTCAGAAGTAAAGATGGGAAGAGGATCACTAATCCCCCTAATTCTGCGCCGACAAATAGTGGAGCAATATCAGAAAGGAGTTCGACAGTGTAAAATTGCAAAGAGTTTGAACATATCATCATCTACAGTGCATAATATCATCAAAAGATTCAGAGAATCTGGAAGAATCTCTGTGCGTAAGGGTCAAGGCCGGAAAACCATACTGGGTGCCCGTGATCTTCGGGCCCTTAGACGGCACTGCATCACATACAGGCATGCTTCTGTATTGGAAATCACAAAATGGGCTCAGGAATATTTCCAGAGAACATTATCTGTGAACACAATTCACCGTGCCATCCGCCGTTGCCAGCTAAAACTCTATAGTTCAAAGAAGAAGCCGTATCTAAACATGATCCAGAAGCGCAGACGTCTTCTCTGGGCCAAGGCTCATTTAAAATGGACTGTGGCAAAGTGGAAAACTGTTCTGTGGTCAGATGAATCGTCATAAAACGGAAGATACGACAAAAAAGACCTAAGACAGTTGAGCAACTAGAATCCTACATGAGACAAGAATGGGTTAACATTCCTATTCCTAAACTTGAGCAACTTGTCTCCTCAGTCCCCAGACGTTTACAGACTGTTGTAAAGAGAAAAGGGGATGTCTCACAGTGGTAAACATGGCCTTGTCCCAACTTTTTTGAGATGTGTTGTTGTCATGAAATTTAAAATCACCTAATTTTTCTCTTTAAATGATACATTTTCTCAGTTTAAACATTTGATATGTCATCTATGTTCTATTCTGAATAAAATATGGAATTTTGAAACTTCCACATCATTGCATTCAGTTTTTATTTACAGTTTGTTCTTTGCCCCAACTTTTTTGGAATCGGGGTTGTAATACAGGCAAAGTCACTGAACTGTTTCATGGATAAACCTGGTTTGAAAACGTACGTCACACACAAGCTTGTATTGGAAATGGAATCTATATAGAACACGATAGCCTGTGTGTAACATGTAGCATGACAGCGTGGCAGCCTGATGTGAGAGGGACAGCACCAGATGGAGAACTCACACATCAGTAAGCAGCCTATTATATATAGAAATTCAGTGTGTGCGCATATTTATGTAGATGTGTGTGTCCATACTAGCTATAAAGCCTATTTATTTATTGCATGTGTGAATACAGGTATAGACATGCAATTATGCTACAATAGTTTATATGGTCTAAATATAGGCAAGTAACAGCTTGAAGCTGAGTGGGAGTTTATAGCGGAGCACAAAGCTCCATACTTAAAAGGTACTGATGGTAATGCATTAGTGCATTTTTGATGGTTTTTGTGACCGTATGGTACCCGATCATAAAGTGCAACGCAATGTATCTCAAACACTTGACCACCGGACAACGAAATTTGTATCTTTATTTCCATAAGATAAATGGGTTTTTATCCATGAGAGTATAGTGAAGATGCAAGGAGTAGACGTAAAGAAAGTTGGTGAATTCAAGTACCTGGGGTCAACTGTGCAGGAAAATGGGGGCTGCAATAATGAGGTGAAAAAGCGAGTTCAGGCAGAGTGGAGCAGTTGGAGAAGGATTTCGGGAGTCATTTGTGATAGGAAAGTCCCAGCAAAAGTGATAGGTAAGAGGTATAAGACAGTAGTGAGACCAGCTGTGATGTATGGATTGGAGACCGAACCCTTAATGAAGAGACAGGAGGCAAAGTTGGAGGTGGCGGAGTTGAGGATGTTAAAGTGCTATTCCACCATTGGATGTATTCTTTGGCATAAAATACAATATATTTTATGACAACATGACTAGACAGAGAAATCTTTTAGCTTCAAAATGATATATCAAACATAATTTTTTAACAACGACAAGTTTTGCGACCAAAGTCACCTACCCTTTTAATTTCCGCGCGGTAGTGAAACGTGATGTCATCGGCAGGTTCCCCTTCTTGTGTACCACGCGTCGGTCTATTTTTAGACCAGGAAACCCCCAAAGTGAAAGAGTCATTTCTCCTCGTATATGGGGGCCAAAAAAATTGCGAAAAATTTTGAGTTAATCTTTCAGTTAGCTAGATTTATTGGTATTAGCTAGATTTATTGGTATTATTTTTATCGCGTTCTATCCGCCATTGCTGATAATATGTGCCACGTCACACGTCACGTGGTACACAAGAAGGGGAACCTGCCGATGACATCACGCGTGGAAATTAAAAGGGTAGGTGACTTTGGTCGCAAAATTAATATACTTGTTGTCAAAAAATTATGTTTGATATATCATTTTGAAGCTAAAAGATTTCTCTACCTAGTGATACCATTTATATATGTTGTCAAAATATATTGTATTTTATGCCAAAGAATACATCCAATGGTGGAATGGCACTTTAAGGTTTGCGATGGGCGTGACGAGGTTGGACAGGATAAGGAACGAGCACATCAGAGGGACAGCACATGTGGGGAGCTTGGGAATGAAGCTAAGAGAGATGAGACTGAGATGGTATGGGCACATCCTGAGAAGAGATGCAGAGCATGTGGGAAGGAGAATGTTGAGGATGGAGCTGCCAGGCACATGAAAATGAGGAAGGCCAAAGAGGAGATACATGGATGTGGTGAGAGAAGATATGAAAGTGGCAGGTGTGGTAGAGAAGGATATGGAAGACAGGGAGCAATGGAGACGAAAGATCTGCTGTGGCGACCCCTAATCGGGAGCAGCCAAAAGAAGAAGAAAGAAGATGTTTTTTTATCCAGCGCTTATTTTTAATTTGCTTTTTTTTAATAATATGGGATTATTTACTAACACATTTTACACTCATCAGGAGCTCCGCTTTGAGGCAGTGCCTAAATATATACATTAGCTTTGAATGTCTATACTATTATAGTTAATGAACTTGCATGGCCTGAATCCATTTTCCGTCGACGTTGTTGGAACACTGATGGCACAGCATCAAGTTTGAGTCTAACATGACCTGCATAGCCCAAAACGGTCCTCACAAACAATGGCATTTCTCCCAAACGAGAGTGTTTCTAAAGTTCTCAAGTTGTGTAGTCACTGTTTAGCAAGTCATTGACGTTGCTCGATGGTCGGCAGTGAGCCAATCAAGATACTGGAAACCCATCAGCAATTCTACATCATGCTGACCTTTGACACCACCCACAAAATGGCAATATGGCTGCGCCCTTGAGTGAGTAGGACTACAAAAGAATTTCAAAGCACTGCTTTATGCAACACAGTGTGACAATACAGGGTCTTCAAAATACATTTGTGCAAAATGTGTAATATTTTGAGCCTATGTTTATTTTTGCTGTTGGTACTGTTTAACAGATCACATCTACTGGCTGTGATGAAGGTTTGAGGGAGATGGAATGCAACTTTCATTAATGCTTCATCACCGCCTGATGACATTAGATGACTCAAGAAGAAGAAGAAGAAGAAACACTATGCACTGATCCCTGTACCATTACATCTATATACTATACAGTGATCTATCTACAGTATACATGATACACTGGATAGTATACAGTATATACCTCCACCCCTACCATATTATACACTGTTCTATATACACACTATACAATCACCTATATTTTCATCTGAGCTCTATCCGGGACATGGAGAACCAAAACCGTGACATAAATCTCGATATGTCACTTGTGAGGAAATCGATGAGTGAATTGTTTTGGGTACTTTTTATTTGTGAATGTGTTGATATAATAAAAATAAAATCACTAGTTGGCTTGAAGATATGAAGTTTATCTTCTCGTGTTGAAAAACTTGCATTTTTCATCTGAAAATAGTACATTGCGGATCTGAGTGACATATTTAAATAATATTGTCTGGCTTTTTTTTTGTGGTCTATAAGATATATTCCATTCAGCGAGCATGATACTGAATGAGTCGAAGACGAGTAGCTGAATGGAATATATCTTACAGACCATGAAAAAAAGCCATTATTATTATTATTATTATTATTATTATTATTATTATTAAATATAAACATTCCTTTCGGGTGTTCAATGTGTCTTTCTCTTTTAAAATTCTCTCAAAATCTTCCATATCTAATGAAGCAGACTTGGCAGCCATGTTTGTTTATTAATTGTCTCAGTCACTCGTAGTGCGAAAGTTTTACGTCTTCGACGTGTCACATCATATTGTCTTGACAACCATGCAATACTGTAAACCATATTCAGTGACCATTCTCCATTGGCTAGAGTAATGTAATACACATAGGATAAGCGAAATGATAACAATACTGCATGTTATCAATTAACCGGCTAGAAAGGAATAGAACACACATTTTTATTAAATTCAAAAGTGTTCTGTATGTATAATATTTCCCGATACTTCACTCTGGTCATGTCACTCCCAGTGTTTTTCCACTGACTGGTCGAAATGACGAACCGGTTCAAAATTAAAATTCTTTGTGTCCATATAATATAAAGAACATTTCACGGTAGAGCGAAGATAAGAAGTTTATCTTCTCGTCTTGAAAATGTTTTCGCCAGTCAAAAACAAACTTCATATCTTCGCACAACTGTGGAATGTTCACTACATACTCTACACTCTATATCTCAACTCCTATACACTATACATTGATCTCTAAGCCTATACAGTGCCTTACAAAAGTATTCATCCCCCTTGGTGTTTGTCCTGTTTTGCTGCATTACAAGCTGGAATTAAAATGGATTTTTGGAGGGTTACCACCATTTGATTTACACAACATGCCGGCCACTTTAAAGGTGCACATTGTTTTTTTATTGTGGCACAAACAATAATTAAGATGAAAAAAAAAAACAGCAACCTGGAGTGTGCATAAGTATTCACCCACCTCAAAGTCAAGACTTTGTACAGCCACCTTTTGCTACAATTACAGCTGCAAGTCTCTTGGGGTATGTCTAGCTTAGCACGTCTAGCCACTGGGATTTTTGCCCATTCCTCAAGGCAAAACTGCTCCAACTCCTTCAAGTTAAATGGGTTGCGTTGATGTACAGCAATCTTCAAGTTATGCCACAGATTCTCAATTGGATTGAGGTCTGGGCTTTGATTAAGCCATTCCAAGACATTTAAATGTTTCCCTTTAAACCACTCCAGTGTAGCTTTAGCAGTAGGTTGAGGGTCATTGTCCTGCTAGAACGTGAACCTTCATCCCAGTCTCAAACCACTGACTGACTCAAACAGGTTTTCCTCCAGAATTGCCCTGTATTTAGTGCCATCCATCTTTCCTTCAGTCCTGACCAGCTTTCCTGTCCCTGCAGATGAAAAACATCCCCACAGCATGATGCTGCCACCACCATCCTTCACTATAGGAATGGTGTTCTCAGGGTGTTGGGTTTGCGCCTTACGTGGCATTTCCCATGATGGCCAAAAAGATCAATTTATGTCTCATTTGATCAGAGAACCTTCTTCTATGTGTTTGGGGAGTCTGCCACATGGTTTTGGGCAAACTCCAAATGTGTTTTCTTAAGCAATGGCTTTTTTTCTGGCCACTCTTCCATCAAGCCTCGCTCTGTGGAGTGTATGGCTTATACACTGTGGAGTGTATCTGTCCTATGGACAGATACTCCCATCTCCACTGTGGATCTCTGCAGCTCCTTCAGCGTTATCATTGGTATCTTTGTTGCATCTCTGATTAATGCCCTCTTTGCCTGGTCTGTGAGTTTTGGTTGGCGGAGCCTTCTCTTGTCAGGTTTGTAATGGTGCCATATTCTTTCCATTTTGCTATAATGGATTTAATGGCGCTCTGTGGGATATTCAAAGTTTGGGATATTTTTTATAACCCAACCCTGATCTATACTTCTCCACAGCTTTGTCTCTGACTTGTTTGGAGGCTCCTTGGTTTCCATGTCGCTTGCTTCATAGTGTTGCAAAGTCAGGGTCCTTCCAGAGCAGGTTGATTTATACAGTCATCATGTGACAGATCATGTGACACTTTGCACACAGGTGGATCTTAATCAACTAATGATATGACTTATGAAGTGAATTGTTTGGACCAGCTCTTATGTAGGGGTTTCATACGAAACGGGGTAAATACTTATGCACACTCCAGATTTCTTTTTTTTTCATCTTAATTATTGTTTGTGTCACAATAAAAAAAAAAAAAAAAACAATGTGCACCTTTAAAGTTGTAGGCATGTTGTGTAAATCAAATGGTGCTAACCCTCCAAAAATCCATTTTAATTCCAGCTTGTAATGCAACAAAACAGGATAAACACCAAGGGGGATGAATACTTTTGCAAGGCGCTGTACATTATACACTGACCTATAAACCTGTCCAATTATACAGTAGACAATGTTCTATGGACCTATACACCCATACACTATACACCATTCTCCACACCTATATACTGACCATTGTACAGACAAGCTGTCCATCCTATACATTCTATGGGCCTTTGTACTATTCTGAAAACTATATATTATTATAATTGTATGCTATATATCTGTATACCATCAGCTATAGAAACATTATTATTATTATTATTATTATTATTATTATTCAGCAGAAGCCCCCTTGCTGCTCTGAAACACTGAACTCACTTCAGTGTTCGAATGAAATGGTATAAACATTATAATGTTTGCGCAATAAAACAATTAAATTGTGAAAATGGGAGCGATAAACCCTGTTAAAAGGGTAACGAACACCACGGTGGGCTGGGACACATTACCATTAACACACAATTAGCAGTGTTACACGCCTGAGTGGAAAAACACCCCCTACACACACTCACACACACTCACACATGCAGATGCTTTTTACACCGCCCTTGGTGTTACCATGGAAACCAAGTCTCTTAGACCCTAATTTTGTGCTTTTTAAGAGTTCGGTGTGATGCTTTTGTAGGTTTTTTTTTTTTTTCATCGCATATCCCCCCGCCATCTCTCTCTCTCCCTCTCTCTGTCTCTCGCTCGCTCTCGCACACTCGCATCTGAGTGAATACCTCAAGGCTGTTTACCAGTGCTATGGAAAATGAGAAAAACATATCCATTAAGGACGGTTATCGAAGGATTATTCATTTAGAACGACTTCCTTCCAAAAAAAGAGAAAATGAGAAAAATGTATCTGAAATAAAAATTCAGAATATAAGAAGAGAGAGAGAGAGAAATAAATGAAATAACAGCACCCTTTTTGAAACAAGTGAGAGCACTGAATATGATCTCATCTTTTAGAGAGAGAGGAAGAGAGAGGTAATTCTTTTGATGACAGCAGGACAGAGATGAGGAAAGATAAATTGGAAGATGGAGAGAAATAGAAAAAATGGAGAACAAAGATATGAAAGAGTGAGAGAAAGGAGAAGAGAAATAATGAGATAGTGAAAAGACAGAAAAATCAACTTGGAAGACATGAACAGGAGAGAAATAAAAGGAAGAGAGATACCATACAAAAGAAAAAAAAAGCAAAGAGGAAGAATGGCGGGAATGGAATAGAGGGACAGAAAGAAAGCAAGGGAATGCTGGGATGTAGGAAGGGGAAAGGAAGAAAAGGAAAGATAGAATGAAGAATAGATGATGGAGACATGCGAAGGGATAGATATGCATTTTGAGATACAGAGAGTTTGACGGAGAGATAGAAAAAAGGGTTGAAAGAAGAGAAGGAGAGCATGATTGATTATAAAAGACAGGGTGAAATACGTATCCAGGAAGGAAAGAAGGAAGGAAACACAAAAGGAGGGAGAAAGGAGAGGGAAACGATGGAGTGAAGTTTAAAAAGGTGTGTGAGAAAAGGAGAGAGAGAGAGAAAGGGTGGATGGATAGACGATGGCAACGAACACGGAACAAGAATATTAAGAAATAAGAGGGTGAGGAGAAAGAAATGACAGAAGAACTTCAGGTAGAAGGAGGGAGGGATAAGAAGAAGGATGGTGAGATTAAAGGAAGAGGAGTGCAGGGCCTGGAAGAAGAGATACAGTTTCCAATGATCACTTTTGTGACTATGCAACTGGGCTCATATAACTAGCTGCAACATCACAAAAATGACAGTGGCAACCGCTAATTAGCTGGCCAACGGAAAACAGAAAGAGAGAGAGAGACAGAGAGAGAGGAAGAGGAGTGAGCGTAGTGCGTCTGTCATTGAATTCAATGTTTGTGACAGGAAAATAACCAAAATGGCCACCAAAAGCAGAACAAGCCTCAGCATCTTTAGCGTTAAACATCACAAATCGCTGTAAAATCAGGTAGCCACTGAAAGAATGGATTGATCACACGTGTTGAGAGAAAGCTCGACAACTCCACTGTGATCCAGAGAGAAACACGTCCCAGCTCATACGTAACTCCGGGTTTATGGATGGATGGTTTCCCTTTAATTCTTCATTTGCATGTGACATCATAGCTAATTCTGCATGAGGCTTTGAACCGGAAGTAGGCCATGTTGGAGGATAAACACAAACTCACACAGCACACATTTACTGGAGAGGTTGTCATGCTCAGGAATTCCTTTTGTTACTTTGCTATGCTGTTACGCTCTTTGTGCTGTAAATGGATGCGGGAACAACTCTATTCGAGACTCTTTAGAATTCCAGCAGTTATAAATAATCAAGGAGAAAAAAACAAGAGAGGTGTAGGCGGAGTGTAGACGTCACTGGCTGTCCAACATAAACCGGTTCTGATCTCAGTGATGAGAAAGCAAAAACTACACGAGTCTGCAGTGAACATTTTATCAATGGTAAGTGCTATGAACTAGCTATTAATGAAAGATCGCAATATATAAGAAATAATGGATGGTTTAATAACCTGGTCGTGCAGAAACTTGCCATGATCATCGAGTGTGTGAGCCATCAATCAAAGGCTTCTATGATTAATTCATTTAAGACATTTTTGATCCACAGTGCTTTTATTTTGCTTTTTCTTTCCATCTGACCTCAACAATTTTACAGGTCCAGTCTGGGTTCCAGCATAAAATACGGGCAGCAACAAATTCAAAGATGGTACTAAAGTGGTAGCTCGAAATGCTAGACTTACAGTGGTGCTTGAAAGTGTGTGAACCCTTTAGAATTTTCTATATTTCTGCATAAATATGACCTAAAACAACATCAGATTTTCACACAAGTCCTAAAAGTAGATAAAGAGAACCCAGTTAAACAAATGAGACAAAAATATTATACCTGGTCATTTATTTATTGAGGAAAATGATCCAATATTACATATCTGTGAGTGGCAAAAGTATGTGAACCTTTGCTTTCAGTATCTGGTGTGACCCCCTTGTGCAGCAACAACTGCAACTAAACATTTGCGGTAACTATTGATCAGTCCTGCACACCGGCTTGGAGGAATTTTAGCCCATTCCTCCATACAGAACAGCTTCAACTCTGGGATGTTGGTGGGTTTCCTCACATGAACTGCTCGCTTCAGGTCCTTCCACAGCATTTCGATTGGATTAAGGTCAGGACTTTGACTTGGCCATTCCAAAACATTAACTTTATTCTTCTTTAACCATTCTTTGGTAGAACGACTTGTGTGCTTAGGGTCATTGTCTTGCTGCATGACCCACCTTCTCTTCAGATTCAATTCATGGACAGATGTCCTGACATTTTCCTTTAGAATTCGCTGGTATAATTCAGAATTCATTGTTCCATCAATGATGACAAGCCATCCTGGCCCAGATGCAGCAAAACAGGCCCAAATCATGATACTACCACCACCATGTTTCACAGATGGGATAAGGTTTTCATGCTGGAATGCAGTGTTTTCCTTTCTCCAAACATAACATTTCTCATTTAAACCAAAAAGTTCTATTTTGGTCTCATCCATCCACAAAACATTTTTCCAATAACCTTCTGGCTTGTCCACGTGATCTTTTAGCAAACTGCAGATGAGCAGCAATGTTCTTTTTGGAGAGCAGTGGCTTTCTCCTTGCAACCCTGCCATGCACACCATTGTTGTTCACTGTTCTCCTGATGGTGGACTCATGAACATTAACATTAGCCAATGTGAGAGAGGCCTTCAGTTGCATAGAACTTACCCTGGGGTCCTTTGTGACCTCGCCGACTATTACACGCCTTGCTCTTGGAGTGATCTTAGTTGGTCGACCACTCCTGGGGAGGGTAACAATGGTCTTGAATTTCCTCCCTTTGTACACAATCTGTCTGACTGTGGATTGGTGGAGTCCAAACTCTTTAGAGATGGTTTTGTAACCTTTTCCAGCCTGATGAGTATCAACAACGCTTTTTCTGAGGTCCTCAGAAATCTCCTTTGTTCATGCCATGATACACTTCCACAAACATGTGTTGTGAAAATCAGACTTTGATAGATCCCTGTTCTTTAAATAAAACAGGGTGCCCACTCACACCTGATTTGTCATCCCATTGATTGAAAACGCCTGACTCTAATTTCACCTTCAAATGAACTGTTAATCCTAGAGTTTCACATACTTTTGCCACTCACAGATATGTAATATTGGATCATTTTCCTCAATAAATAAATGACCAAGTATAATATTTTTATCTCATTTGTTTAACTGGGTTCTCTTTATCTACTTTTAGGACTTGTGTTAAAATCTGATGATTCTTTAGGTCATATTTATGCAGAAATATAGAAAATTCTAAAGGGTTCACAAACTTTCAAGCACCACTGTATATAGTATATCCCCCAACATGGCGGCGATCAATGACACAAGCAGTTTTGGTCATGTGGTTGCAAACAAAGAATTATTGAAGTATCTTTAATAAGGGTTTGTGATAAACAAAGTGCTGTAATATGATAAAACTCATGGAACTTCAAGAAAAAAATGGCTTATCTTAACACATTCTATTTAACGGCTATTCCACAAAATTGAGTCGTACATGAGCTGATAACCGACGAGGCGTGTAGCACCGTATGTGCTGTAGAGGGGAAGAAATACCATGAAACCATACTGTAACCATAGCAACATTATTCTTGATCCTAGCTACTATCAGTTAACTAACTAGCCTTGCTTGTAGTTTAGATTAAATTTATTAATCCCAGCAATTCAGCTGAAATAAAGATTGGTGTAAATCTAGGGATGAGGAGGTTGTTTGTAACTTCAGAGGCAGAAGATTGAAAGAATTTCAGCTGCTTTTGTGACTCGAATATTTAACAGTTATTCCATGAAATAGAGTCGTACATGAGCTGATAGCCGACGAGGCGGGTAGCACCGAGTTGTCTATAATCCATGTACGATGAGATTGAGTGGAATAACTGTTTTATTCTATCCACATTCACTGGATTTTGAGAAATGGAACATTTTTATTTTTACTTTTTGCAAATTCAATAAATTAAAACTGAATACAAAACGTCTGACAAAGTCATTTCCTCTTTGGCAGAGTTCTTAAAAACTTATCGATCATGGCGTGAACTGACTTCAGTGTTGTTTTTTTGTAGAAAGTGCTGTCTTGCTGCTGTGCCGAGGTTCAGAATAGGTTTAGACATTTATTTAATTCTTTCTTGGACATTTCTGTTCTGTAATTTTAAAACTCCTTTGAGCTTTTGAACCAGTCTAAAAAATTCAACAAGTTTTAATGCTTAAAGATGAAGATTGTAAACAAACCAGTGAAATGACAGGAACAATTTGTGAAAAATGCGATGATAATAATAATTCTTGAAAAATTAAAAAGATCTGTTTTTACCATCAAATACTTTTATTCCATTTTTTATTGCTTTTTTTGTGTATTTTGGGGGGGGTTGTTTACCAGTTTTTTTTATTTTGTTCTTGGTTGGTTCAGCAACTTGCTCTGCCATTTTGTTTTTCTCTACTCGCGGTATATGAGCTGATATCGTCGTAGTAGAGTAGCCAATCAGAGTGCATGATTGCTCATATCCAGTGAATATGGATATGAGATATGTTTCTATATTAACAGCTCATTCACTTGTACATGGCTGAAGATTGACTAATAATAATAATAATAATAATAATAATAATAATAATAAAAACATTTATCATTCAGAACTTTATCTTAGAAATAAACTGTGTTCACAAAATCGTATGATTTTGTGACCGTAAGACCATGATGAAGTCAATACCAGCCTCATGCAGACACTGGGGTTATTTTAAAGGTTATCCAGGAAACTAAAATTTGAAGGAAGCGTGCGCTGAAAGCTAAACACGACATAACAAAAGACATTATTTTTGACCTTCACCTTTAAAAAAAGACTATAATCTGAGATAAATGTAGAGAATTGTGACAGCCTGCTGCCTTTACCAATATTTCCCCATCTGGGCTCAAATAGATGGAAGAATAGCAAACAGGAGGTTGGCAGATTTGCCGATATGGTATTATTTATCCAGCAGTGGAGTGAACGTCTGTGTGATAAAGCTGAAGTGAACCCAGCCCATTGTGAGTGTGCATTCTCTCGCTCTATTAAAGACGTTTATGCCGGAAGAAAAATGAGGACTTTTGTGCTGCCTTCGGCTTTTCCGTCACTATAGATTTATAGCTGAACGTTTTTCCATTTAACTGAAGTGTCGGAATTAAGGATTGTTATAGAGGGACCGCTGTTTATTTGCAGCGATGCAAAAATGATTGGAAAAATAGCAGCAATTGGATTTTAATGAGCTTTTTATTTTGAAAAAAAATCTGGAATTGAAGAAAAAAAAAACTTGAAGACTACAACAAACATGAATGGGATCACAAAACCGTAGAACTGAAACTTGATAAAGATATGTTCAGCCCAAGCAAGGCTCAGAGTACCCGAGTTAAACATCTTACTCAAAAACCCTGCGATGAGACTTACAGCCTTCTGGGCATGAGCACAGCATAGAACTCTAACTTCTGCCCAAACACCAGATGTTTCATTGGGAAAAGATTGAAACAATGATGAGTTTACACACCTGCGGAAATCAAGCAGGGTTCGAGCTGACTCAGGAACATTGTGATCCATCCAGGACAGGAAGTGGAACTGAGTTACGGTACGTGTCTCATTGGTCTGGACGTTCTTCAGGTAGAAACTGCGCACCAGGAAGTCCTCACACCAGATGTGCTCTGACACCAGGTTGACCTGGAGATAAAACACAATGACTGCATTCCTGATAGGATGGGAAGCTTTGGACTGTTGAGACAAAAAAGTCCTCCAAGACTAAGGATGCTGGTTGGTTGAAGAACTGATGAGGAACTTCATTGGTTGACTATCATGCTTTCAAGCTAAGTTAGAATAATACTGTAAACACGTGATGCTAGTTGATTCCTGTCTCCACTCTGTGGCCTGAACCCTGTTCCTGGAGATACACTCCCTTGCTAAGCTTAGCGCTAAGCCTTATCTAAGCTCACTGGATCCATAGAATCAATGTCTTCAGGAAGATCTGACTATCAATTCAAGTGTGTAAGATTAGAGCTGGAACTAAATCTTGCTCCAGGCTGTCGAGTTGGTTCAAATCCTACAAGTGCAAATCTCAGCCCTGGCTTTGAAGTACCACTGCTAGTCAGTCAAGAGGTTCTCCAGGACCATAGTGAGACCAAGGTAAAATCAAGCAGACTCAAACACTTCTAAAATCTAAAATCACTGTGTTACCTCATAGATATGGTACAGGTCCGACCCTTCGTCTGGCCAGTACTGGTGACATTGCTTGGTTCCATTCTCGGCTAACGGTGTTAGCATGACAATCACCACACAGCCGCTCTCCCACACCATCTACAGCAGTGGATAAATAAAAAAGAACTTATGCCTCGAGACACTCCAGGCAGAAAAACACTGACCTAGAAATGGACACAGCCAAATTGATCATCATCATGAGGAACAGCAAGGATCTTTCTGAACACCTTTTGCAGATTTTAAAATAGCCTGTCTGAACTAGCTGTCCATATCTAATGCATCTCACCATCTGTCAGGTTCACAGTTTAGATTCTGTAAATCTAAATCTACGAATGTTGAGAATTCAAGGCCAAGATGTAATGCATGAGACAACACACTGACAGGATACAACAGCTCAAGACAAGATCAATATCAAAAACTTATGTAGCATTACAATATACAGTACTGTGCAAAAGTCTTAGCCCCCTATTTTTTTCATACAAACTTTGTTACAGATTTCTGTTTTATGACTTTTACATTCATTATCGAGTCAAAACATTACAAAAACATTTTACAGTTCCAAATGTTTGGGTTTTTTTTTCCAGCACAAAATTAAATGTTACAGAAAAAGAGTTTGTTTCTGAGTAGCTTATTCCATAAGAGGGCACTTTTCAGATGAAAAAAAGAAAACATAATGAAGGCTACTGGGTTTGGTGCAAAACCCTGTAGCCTGGTTCTGTAAGATGCTCAGTAAAACCTACAGCTCGTTTCCTTACAAAACTGCACTCATTGTACCTGAGACTACTATTTTTTTAAGCAAAGTGTCATCTCACACCAAATATTGACTTTGTTTCATTAATTATGGCTTACTGATTACTGTTTATAGTATTTTTTAATGTTGAAACATTTAATTTCATTATTTTAAGCCATTTTTTGCTCTACAGCATTTCTTTACGTGTCTAAGACTTTTCCACACTACTGTGCATCGAATATATTTGCAAACGATTAGATTGTACAGCAACTTGCATAAGTATTCACCCCCTTTGATCTTTCTACATTTTATAGTGCGACAACCTGAACCAGAAATGGACATAATTTGGGATTATACATGACAAATCAAAACAAAATAGATCATAATATTTAAGTAGGGACAAAAATCTATATGGCTTGCAAAGTAATTAACAAAGTAGAAGGGCACTCGGAGAGCACAGACCTCCACCAAGAACAACAGTCGACTCATGTATGAGATGCAAATTTGCAACTTTCATATGAAACCCCTAAATAAGAGCTGGTCCAAACAATTCACTTCATAAGTCACATAATTAGTTGAATAAGAGCCACCTGTGTGTAAGCAAAGCATCACATGATCTGTCACATGATGTCTGTATAAATCAACCTGTTCGGGAAGGACCCTGACTCTGCAACACGACTAAGCAAGCGACATGAAAACCAAGGAGCCTCCAAACAGGTCAGAGACAAAGTTGTGGAGAAGTATAGATCAGGGTTGAGTCATAAAAAATATCCCAAACTTTGAATATCCCACAGAGCTCCATTAAATCCATTATAGCAAAATGGAAAGAATATGGCACCACTACAAACCTGACAAGAGAAGGCCCCACCCACCAAAACTCACACCCCAGGCAAGGAGGGAATTAATCAGAGATACAACAAAGACACCAAAGATAACACTGAAGGACCTGCAAAGATCCACAGCGGAGATGGGACTATCTGTCCATAGGATCACTTTAAGCCATACACTCCACAGAGTGGGGCTTTATGGAAGAGTGACCAGAAAAAGTCATTGCTTAAGAAAATACATTTGGAGTTTGCCCAACACCTTGTGGTAGACTCCCCAAACACATGTAAGAAGATTCTCTGGTCAAATGAGACTAAAATTGATCTTTTTGGCCATTATGGGAAATGCCATGCGTGGTGCAAACCAATCACCCTGAGAACACCATTCCTACAGTGAAGCATGGTGGTGGCATCATCATGCTGTGGGGATGTTTTTCATCTGCAGGGACAGGAAAGCTGGTCAGGACTGAAGGAAAAATGGATGTCACTAAATACAGGGCAATTCTGGAGGAAAACCTGTTTGAGTCGGCCAGAGGTTTGAGACTGGGATGAAGGTTCACATTGCAGAAGGACAATGACCTGAAACATACTGCTAAAGCTACACTGGAGTGGTTTAAAGAGAAACATTTAAATGTCTTGGAATAGCCTAGTCAAAGCCCAGACCTCAATCCAATTGAGAATCTGTGGCATAACTTGAAGATTGCTGTATACCAAAACAACCCATTTAACTTGAAGGAGTTGGAGCAGTTTTACCTTGAGGAATGGGCAAAAATCCCAGTGGCTAGATGTGCTAAGCTAATAAAACCATACCCCAAGAGACTTGCAGCTCTAATTGCAGCAAAAGGTGGGTCTACAAAGTATTGACTTCGGGGGGTGAATACCTATGCACACTCCAGATTTCTGTTTTTTCATCTTAATTATTGTTTGTGTCACAATAAACCAACAATTTGCACCTTTAAAGTAATATTGTGTAAATCAAATGGTACTAACCCTCCTAAAATCCATTTTAATTCCAGCTTGTAATGCAACAAAACAGGCAAAAACACCAAGGGGGATGAATATTTTGCAAGACACTGTATATGTCTGGATATATTTCCAAAACTGTTAGAATTTATGCCTACATTTGTATCCCAGAGGATTACAGATACCCATGGATGTTGACTGTGATATGGAGTCGTCATATTTCTGCACTGGCTATGTTTTTTCACCATTGACCTTTACTGCTATCTAGTTGATTTTAAGATGTATGGCATTATTGAGTGCAGATTTCCACTAAGGCCAAATGCTTGCAATGTTCACTTGCAATGTTAGCAAAAGTGAAACTAAATTCGTGGATCTGCCCTGTGACTCGGATCTGTTCCAAAATGTCTTCCTAGTTTTCTTCCTTGGCCATGCTACACACTTCCACCAAGTTTCATGGAAATTGGGTCAGTAGGTTTTGAAACAAACCACACCAAAAACATAACCTGCTTGGCAGAGGAAGTAAAAAAGGAATTTGACACGACTGTGTAAGTACTCACCACTATTCATGTGAAATCCCTAAATTAGTCCTGCTGCAATCTAAAGCCACATACAATAGATACAGATGCTGAAACTATGTAGGAGTGCTTTAAACAAAGAACCTGGATATGTTTGAAGGGCTCTTTAAAATACTTTAAAAAACAAACAAACAAAAACTCACTGGCATTATTGGGCATACATAACAACCTGTGTTGTCCCCCCCCCCCATCTGTCCCTCTGAGTTACATGTCAATCCTGAGATCGAGATGCTGACCTCTTCTGCTCCTCAGACCTGCCTGATCCATCCTGATGCCCTACATCTGGCTGGAGTCTCATCACATCGCTCCTGTGGAGGACGGTCCCATATGGACAGTCACATTTGGAAGACGCTCTGGACTCTTACAGTAATGCTTTTATGGCTGAGGACTACAGTTGACTTGCTAACTTTAGGACTGCAGTTGTCATGCACAGTTTTGCACTCAAGTTTCCATTAATGAAGAGTTTATAGCATCAACAAAACTGATTTCATGTTAAAACTGTTAAAAATGTTATAATCACATTGTCTGCTATCACCCAGATGAGGATGGGTTCCCTTTTGAGTCTGGTTCCTCTCGAGGTTTCTTCCTCATGTTGTCTGAGGGAGTTTTTCCTTGGCACCGTTGCCACAGGCTTGCTCATTGGGGATAGATTAGGGATAAAATTAGCTAATGTTTAAAGTCATTAAAATACTGTAAAGCTGCTTTGCGACACTGTCTATTGTTAAAAGGGCTATACAAATAAACTTGACTTGACTTGACTATTATTGACCCCTGGGGGGTGAATATGTACTTGGCACCACAAACAAATTGCACCTACAGACATTAGACATATTATGTAAATCAAATGGTAAAATCCCAATCAAGTCCATTTTAGTTCCAGGATGTAAAGCAACAGAATGTGGCAAGGTTCAGGGGGTGAATACTTATGCAAGGTGCTGTATTCAGTAACAATTGGAATAAATGTAAGTAAAAGAAATTCCAAAATCTTGATCAAATCCTCATGAAATCCTTTTCTGCTATTTCAGAATCAGATATTGATGGAGTAACACTTGGGCTTTTATTACCACTCAGATGCACGCCATCGTTCTGAAGCAACGTAAACGTAGCATATGTTTCACTTAGCAAAGCATTCCCTTGTGACCGAGCTGGCTATTATTAGCCAAAGCGTCTCCTAGTTGTAATTGAAGTTTAAGTTCATTCTCACCGCCCTGCTTCTCAATCGCTTGGCTTGCTGTCGTCCCTCCCACTCTATCGTGCTTCTTGTCTGTCTGAGCTGCCGTTTCGTGCTCCATTTCTCCTAATCACACTTTCTCCATGTCCTTCAGAGATATAATGGCCCGCTGTGGCCGTTAGGAAAATGAGGGGAAAACACTGACTTTTACGAGGGGCAATAAAAGCACAATGGCCCTGACCATAAACTAATCACACTCACGTTCAGTGTGTCCCTCGAGAGCCGTTAAAGTGAAATACACTGCGAGTCTTCGCCACCATGACTGGCACGAAAAAACACATTACACACAATTCATACCTTTTTTTTTTAACACACCTGAGATCAGCGGCAATAATTTGGTGTCAGATTTGGATTGTAGTTCCATTTAGTTATTAATTAATACTGCATTCACATTTGGTGGTTTATTTTTCACCATCATTGTTTGTTTATTTATTTTTGCCCAGAGCGCCGTATGTGCTGCAGAGGGGAAGAAATACCATGACGCACACACTGTAACCATAGCAACGTTATTCTTGATCCTAGCTACTATCAGCTAGCTAACTAGCCTTGCTTGTAGTTTAGATTAGCTTTATTAAGCCCAGAAATTTGACTGAAATAAAGATTGGTGTAAATCTGGAGATGAGGATGTTGTTTGTAGCTTCAGAGGGAGATCAAAATAATTTGAGCTGCTTGTGTGACTCAAGTGTTTAACAGTTATTCCCCAAAATTGAGTCGCACATAAGCTGATAGTCAACGAGGTGCATAGCACCGAGTTGTCTATAATCGATGTACGACAAGATTGAGTGGAATAACTGTTTTATTCTATCCACATTCACTGGATTTTGAGAAACAAATCATTTTTATTTTTATATTTGCAATTTTGGTAAATAAAAACTTTATACGAAACGTCCGACAAAATCATTTCTGCTCAGAATGTAAACAAACCAGTGAAACAACAGGAGCAATTTGTGAAAAATGCAATGATAATAATAATAATTCTTGAAAAATAAAAAAGATACATTCTTAACATCAAATGCTTTCATTCCATATTTAAATTTTTTTTATTTTTTATTTTTTTGGGGTTTTGTTTTCGAGTAGAGTTTTTATTTCGTCCTCGGTTTGTGCAGCAACATGCTCTGCCATTTTGTTTTTCTCTACTCATGATATATGAGCTGATATCCTAGTAGTAGAGTAGGCAATCAGAGCACACGCTTATGGCCCTTTTCCACTACCCTTTTTCAGCTCACTTCAGCTCGCTTCAGCCCAACACGGCTCACGTTTCGACTACCTTAGAGCAGCACGACTCAGCTCGCTTCAGCCCTGCTTAGCACCCAAAACTCGCATGGTTTTGGAGTGGGGCTGAAGCGAGCCAAACCGAGCCGAGTGGGGCTAGGGGCGTGAGCAGACACTCCCCTGTGCACTGATTGGTGAGGAGGAGTGTCCTCACACGCCCACACACGCCCCGCGAGCACGCTGGGATCTGTAAACACCGTAAACCCGGAAGAAGAAGAATTACGAGAATTTCTGAAGCCTTATGCGCCTCGCCTCATCTATACGCTCTTGCCAGTATCTGTTGGCGTTGTCGGTGACAACAAGCCACAGCACCAAGACCAGCAACACTAACGACTCCATGTCCTCCATGTTTATTGTTTACTATCCGGGTCATGAGACTACCGCTTAAAAGGTCACTGATGTCACTGTTTGCGCCGCCTAACGACATCACGTGACGTCCACCCACTTTCGCTAACTCCACCCAATGTGTCCACCCACTTCCAGCCAGCACGGTTCAGCCCAACTCAGCACGGCACGGCTCAGCCCAACTCAGCCACGTTGGTAGTGGAAAAGCGGCAGTACTCATACCCAGTGAATGTGGATAGAATCAAGTAGCTGCTTTCCATTCACCGTGTAGCCACTTTCCATAGGAAAAATATACGTAAAATATGCACTGGCTGCTGAAAACAAACAAAAACAAACACATTTTTTAAGTCTCAGCTAAATTTCTGTAAGTATTATCTATGTTTTTCTTCCTTTAATCTGGAGTTACAACAGTAACAGAGCACAATCCAAGCACAGGGGTTCGCTGACAGTCCTGGGATATTTTCTCTCTCTCCCGTCACAACCTCCAAACCTCAAACACAACCCCCATTTTTTCTTCATCCTTCCATTTCAGCACTCTCATTAAATGGCTGCTTAAGAATCGTAAAAATGATTTCTGATGTGGTTCTTCTGCTTCATTACCTCATTAAGCTACTAAGTCATGATGTTTTGTTCGTCATTACAGAGTAATGGCTCTGCAAACCGGAGCCCGTCTGATGAGCTAATACAAATGTTCCAAAGCAGGTGATCAAATATTGTCATTGACTAACGTTGCTATGCAAGGTTAAGCAAAGGTCGAAACAAAAGTAGCAAACAATCGTGCTGGTGGAGCAGAACAAATCCTGCCACTCACACCACCAGAGCAGGTGACCTTCACATAATGAAATAATGACGGTAGACACTACGGGTGTATTTATTTATTTATTTATTCATTTTATTTATTTATTGCACTAATCTTAATCGTAATGACAGATGATGACTCAGACCCGCCGAGATAATTGACATGGTTCATCTTCAACATTAATCCAAACAGAGCATTTTTAATGAAAGCATTCTGAGACTACACACCTCCGATGTGATCACTCTGATTCAGCCGTACGAAATTAATTCAATTCAGATCATTATTTTTTTTCTCCTCAGTAATTGCTAAAATGATAAATACAAGCAACCCGTAACCTTGATTAGGAGCCTTCCCATTAGCTGGTGAATGCAGATCGGTTGCTAGGGAAGGTCGGGCCACATCGAACGCATTAGCGTAATCAATTTGCGTGAGCCGCGAGTTCAGTCAAAAGTGCACTTTTAACAAAGCGAGCGAGGTATCCTGCATGCCATCGTAAATGAGCGTAAATGAATATACAAAACAAAACAAACAACACATCCATTAACAGGTTTGCTGCAGTTGTACATACACTGTCATGACCCTTAAGTACACGGATGTGACGCTGGTTTATTTGTCTCAGTCTGAACACTAATCCCATGGTGAAGTTCAGTCAGATGTGTTGGAGTGGCTCTGCTACTCAGGTAAGCTGATATTTTTGCACGGAGACCTGTGACAACCCTTCACATGGTGTTATTTGGATATTTTCTACTAAAGCGAGATGTTAAAAGTACAGGAACTGAAATATGTTTCTCTTTTCATTCCAACTAGAGCACCACAGACATTTTGTTAGCCAGTATCTGATTACTTTCAAATGATCAGAATGATCAGACTGTCCATAAACTGATGAAAAACAAACCTTTAGGCAGATTGACCATTTGTACAGCTGGGTTTATTAAACTGGCTCCTTACACAACATGATATTTGCAGGCAACTGTGAAGACAAGTTTAGAATATGATGTAAATAAATACATTTACAGGGGCGGCACGGTTGTGTAGTGGTTAGCACTGTCGTCTCACAGCAAGAAGGTTCTAGGTTCGAGCCCAGTGGCTGACGTGGGCCTTTCTGTCTGGAGTTTGCATGCTCTCCCCGTGTCCGCGTGGGTTTCCTCCGGGTGCTCCAGTTTCCCCCACAGTCCAAAGACATGCAGGTTAGGTTAACTGGTGACTCTAAATTGACCGTAGGTGTGAATGTGAATGGTTGTTTGTCTCTATGTATCAGCCCTGCAATGATCTGGTGACTTGTCCAGAATGTACCCAGCCTCTCGCCCGTAGTCAGCTGGGATAGGCTCCAGTTTTCCCATGACCCTGCACAGGATAAGCGGTGATGGATAATGGATGGATGGATAGTTGGACTAGTGTTGTAGTTGTAGTCAAGACCACCAAGTCAAGACCAGAGTGGATCAAGACCAAAACTTTGAGGGCTTGAGATCAAGTCAAAACCAAGACCAAGGCAGGGTGAGACCGAGTCAAGACCAGGACCAGACCAGTGTATGTGTGAAGAGGGTGGGGCAGGGGAGTGGTGACAGCGATTAACAGGAAGAAAAATTTCAAATTCACAATGAGTCACATTATTGGTTGCATGTGAAGAAGGAAATTTTCCATCCAATCACAGTAACCATGTTAACAAGTAAATCAGACAATACACAGGTGATTTACTGAAATCCCCACAGTTGTGGTCTTGACCAGTCTTGAAATAAAATCTCGAGTTCTCTATGTCTGAGATCGAGACAAGCCAGAATAAAAATGCATTCGATTCCGAGACGAGACCGAGACCTTCAAAAAGTGGTCTTGAGACCGGACTCAAGTTCTACAACACTAAGCTGGAGATGACCAAGTATCATTCTGGCTGAAAAACTCCGTCACATAACATCTGACAGGTTTTCCCAGACCTCCACACATACGTATTTGTATACGTATATGAAAGAACACTGTGAAGATTACACTCGCAATCCAATGTGATGTCATTCAGTTTCCTGTTTCAGAAAAAAGAGAAAGATTTGCAGTTGAGCCTGTAAAGAAGTGAAACCATGAATTTGACTGGTAGTCATTTATTTCCTGAGACTGCCTACAGCTTTGAGATAAAAATACGCCTGCTGGTGTACTTCCTGTCTACACTGATACTGCAGTAGGAGCCACTCATATACTTGCTAGTGTGTGTCAACAGAATGATAATGCGGGTTTTTGATTCCAGCAGTTAAAAGGCCATTTCTATATCATAGATGCTAGGCTTCACAGCTGAGCAACTTTGTCAACTTTGACACGTTTCCACTGGCTGACTGTCAGAAATTTGTGAAGAATTTGATAACGAGAGCTAACTCATATAATTAACTCAGTGCTTTCTATACTTCTGGATCCCTCCGATCTTGTGGAGGATCCCACTTGGATATCATTAAACAGTTTGTCCTGAATTCTCATCCTTGCTTCACCTAGATACTATAGATTTCTATGCAAGAGCTGCTGCTGTAATCATAACAACTGTCTAGTTGCTCGTCCCAGGATTCTTTTCATACTGAACTCACACAGTACTGTCTGTCTTTACTCTTCTTCACCTGCATACTGTAATAAACCTGCAATCCCAGAACCCAGGATCCAGGATTTATCCTTATGAGACCAGTTTCTTCACCGTTAACACCGGCTAGCTAATTTGGATGACTCCTGAGAGTGATTAGGTAGCTGGGGAACAAAATCGGTGAAAAGGTATCAGCATGTGTGAATCATTTCTTTCTTTGTAGAAAACTAAACCAACATATGTTGAGGGCTCACCTGCCAGAAGTCAGCCACCGTAGATGACAGAGGGCCCTGAGCAGAGATGTAGGCTGGGTTACGAGGGTCATGGTCCATCTACACAGAGAGACAGAGAGATTAGGAGCAGCACACATTAACAAAGCTCAGATATTAAAATGATGCAGATGGCTGGTCTCCTGCTTTAGTCATGCACTTGCTATTTATTTATTCATTTATTTATTCATGTTCACCAATTAAGAGCAAAGTGTTTACAATGGCAGCTGGAAGAAGTTTACAAATTGCAAAATTACTGAGAGAGAGAGAGAGTGGGGGGGGGCAAAAGTTATGATGAATATAAGGATATAAGTGATGAACATGAATATCACAAGTGTGTAGTGCATGAAAATACATTTAAAGCCACGAGCATTTAAATTCGATATGATTTACAGTGGTGCTTGAAAGTTTGTGAACCCTTTAGAATTTTCTATATTTCTGCATAAATATGACCTAAAACATCATCAGATTTTCACACAAGTCATAAAAGTAGATAAAGAGAACCCAGTTAAACAAATGAGACAAAAATATTATACTTGGTCATTTATTTATTGAGGAAAATGATCCAATATTACATATCTGTGAGTGGCAAAAGTATGTGAACCTTTGCTTTAAGTATCTGGTGTGACCCCCTTGTGCAGCAATAACTGCAAGTAAACATTTTCAATAACTGTTGATCAGTCCTTCAGAAGGGATTGGAGGAATTTTAGCCCATTCCTCCATACAGAACAGCTTCAACTCTGGGATGTTGGTGGGTTTCCTCACATGAACTGCTCGCTTCAGGTCCTTCCAAAATATTTTGATTGGATTAAGGTCAGGACTTTGACTGGGCCATTCCAAAACATTAACTCTATTCTTCTTTAACCATTATTTGGGAGAACGACTTGTGTGCTTAGGGTCGTTGTCTTGCTGCATGACCCACCTTCTCTTGAAATTCAGTTCATGGACAGATGTCCTGACATTTTCCTTTAGAATATGCTGGTATAATTCAGAATTCATTGTTCCATCAATGATGGCTAGCCGTCCTGGCCCAGGTGCAGCAAAACAGGCCCAAACCATGATACTACCACCACCATGTTTCACAGATGGGATAAGGTTCTTATGCTGGAATGCAGTGTTTTTCCTTTCTTCAAACATAACACTTCTCATTTAAACCAAAAAGTTGTATTTTGATCTCATCCGTCCACAAAACATTTTTCCAATAGCCTTCTGACTTGTCCACATGATCTTTAGCAAACTGCAGATGAGCAGCAATGTTCTTCATGGAGAGCAGTGGCTTTCTCCTTGCAACCCTGCCATGAACACCATTGTTGTTCAGTGTTCTCCTGATGGTGGACTCATGAACATTAACATTAGCCAATGTGAGAGAGACCTTCAGTTGCTTAGAAGTTACCCTGGGGTCCTTTGTGACCTCACTGACTATTACACGCCTTGCTCTTGGAGTGATCTTTGTTGGTCGACCACTCCTGGGGAGGGTAACAATGGTCTTGAATTTCCTTCATTTGTACACAATCTGTCTGACTGTGGATTGGTGGAGTCCAAACACTTTACAGATGGTTTTGTAACTTTTTCCAGCTTGATGAGCATCAACAATGCTTTTTCTGAGGTCCTCAGAAATCTCCTTTGTTTGTGCCATGATACATTTCCACAAACATGTTGTGAAGATCAGACTTTGATAGATCCCTGTTCTTTAAATAAAACAGGGTGCCCACTCACACCTGATTGTCATCCCATTGATTGGAAACACCTGACTTTAATTTCACCTTCAAATTAACTGCTAATCCTAGAGGTTCACATACTTTTGCCACTCACAGATATGTAATATTGGATCATTTTCCTCAATAAATAAATGACCAAGTATAATATTTTTATCTCATTTGTTTAACTGGGTTCTCTTTATCTACTTTTAGGACTTGTGAGAAAATCTGATGATGTTTTAGCTCAAATTTATGCAGAAATATAGAAAATTCTAAAGGGTTCACAAACTTTCAAGCACCACTGTTGATCTGTTTTGATGCCATAAAATCAATGATTCTTTAAAAAATTACAGGCAACGCCTCCTTCACTGGGGCTGAAAGGAAATATAGGCCACACCTCCTTATATTTGAGAGGTGAAGAAGGTAAAAAAAAAGCAACGCCTCCTTCATTGAGACTGACACACACAGATAGAGGCCACGCCTCCTTCACTGAGACTAGCGCATACAGATAGAGGCCACGCCTCCTCCACTGAGACTGGCGCATACAGATAGAGGCCATGACTCCTTCACTGAGACTGACAAACACAGATGGAGGCCACGCCTCCTTCACTGAGACTGACACACACAGTTAGAGGCCACACCTCCTTCACTGGGACTGACACACACAGATAGAGGCCACGCCCCCTTTACTGAGACTAACACACACAGAGACCACGCCTCCTTCACTGAGACTGACACACAGATAGAGGCCACGCCTCCTTCAATGAGACTAACACACACAGATAGAGGCCACGCCTCCTTCACTGAGACTGACAGCCACTAGGACCCTGCATCCTAAAGGCACTACAGAAAAGCTGAGTTTACCTAAATGAACTTTATCTCCACAAATTTTCAAACTTGAACTCACATTACACGGATGCTACTGATTATAGTTTGTTTTTTGCTCCACCCTGGTGATGAAATTTTTAATTTACTCCAGTATTATGAAAGGAAATTGGATGGAGGTGGAATAAAAGAAAAAGTAGAAACAAATCACAAAGCAAATCAACAGTCTGATGAGTCCAGAGCCAGATCCCTCATGGATCCCTCCACTGCTGCCCTCTGCCTCTCACTTCCCCTCCCTCTTTCTGTCTTTCACTCTCTTTTCTCCTTGCAGTCACAGTGTCTGTGTGTTCTGATTAAAGCAGGGTCATTGAATAAAACCCGGTAGCCTTCTAATCAAACACATTTGTTGCTGAGAGTTTCAGCATCTAGGAGATGAAGCTTGTCTGTTTGTCTTTGTCTGAACAACTAAAAATGAAAAAAAAAACTAGGATGCCATCTATAATGCACTGGCCTCGAATGAATAATGACAGAAAAATCCATTTGCATCTTTCCAGCAGCAGTTGAAGCTCAACTCTGATTCTCATTAAATCAAAGGATTAGGGTTGGATGGTGTTTCAGTGACTTGTACGAAAATAAAAACACAAAATTAAACAGCTGTTGTTCAGGCATTGCTGGAAACTGTGAGCTAACCACAACTCTGATTAGCGCTTGTTAATATTCATCTTATTTGGAGGTCCTATCCATTCTGTCTGTGTGGGTATCACATGTTGCTCCTGAGAGCCTTTCGAGAGTCTGGCAGAAATGTCACTGAATAATCCACATTATCCCAGAGTGTTACAAAAGAACTTCGTTAACGAGAAGTCGATCGTCAGCGGATTGGAACGCAGCCATTCTATGTGGACACAATAGGAAGCCGGCTAAGTGGAGCTCAGGTATGTTCCCTTGTTAGGGGATCAAGCTGGGACACTATTGTCCCCAGGCATTGTAAGACAGCGTAATCCAACACAAGGAGGCTTTACTCACTCAAAAGAAGTCGAATAAAATTTCAAGGAATTCTAATGAGCTTGGTAGAGCAAGAGAAGCTTCCGGGGCTTCGTCTAACTCTCAGCCTAACCCTACATTCACATGAGTGAGCTAAACTCAACTTAAATACACTGTATGAAATATGGACGAGTCGTGTTCTGTCCTTCAAGGTACAATCTACACTAATGCACCCCTTAGAGCTCATTATTGGACCCCATGTATATATTTTTAGGGCCAAAAAGGTATTTCCCCATGCAGTATATAAAGGGTACAAATAAGTACCTTCCTTATTTATTCCCGCCCCAGTGACAAGCCGTTGTACCCCAAAAAGTGCAATAATGTAGCATGCCGATCTAGATTGTTACTGTACATGCTCAGATTAGATTAGCAAAGCTAGCTAAGTGTCCAAGCTACAGTACATACACTCACCAGAGGCACTAACGATCTCTACTACTTCCTTTCAAGCTTTATTTTCTTCTTAACGTCTCGATACAAATTAAATGAGAAGTCATATCTGATAGAATGAGATGAAACTACAACTAGGTTTTTCACAAAATCAGTCAAAAACACCATTTGAGGCCAATATTAAATTTATAAAAATGACACAATTATAATTAACTAATTAATAGTATTATCCCTTTAAAAACCTCCCTGATGTATATTTATTCTATCCACATTCACTGGATATGAGCAATTGCAGGCTCTGATTGGCTACTCTACTACTAGGATATCAGCTCATATGGACCCTTTTCACGTGACGTCACGACAAACGTGGCCGCCATTTTGGACATGAACTACCAGTAGTCTACTACAGCCAACAACGAGGAACGACGGCGAAGCATCGAAAGGAATATAGCCATCAAAGAAAGTTTTTACTTTCAGCAAGACTTCCATCATGCCATTATATTGTTGTGCACCTGGATGTAGTAACCATCAACACACAAGGCAAGATTTATCATTTTATCGGCTCCCGACAGATGCTGACCGACGGAGAAGATGGATGGTCTCTAAACTATTGGCAAAATGATGTTTATTGACATAGCAATCGTGTGTAACGGGAAGCATTTGCATATCCGAAGTGTTGTGTTTACATCAAAGATAAAATAAACCGATATGACAACAACTGCTGCTGCCAGGTTGGGGACACAATTAGTAGAAAGGAAGTGTGCCAACAGTGCCAACAGACTTCCTTTGTGGTCGATTCTGCTTTAAGGTAAGATGCATTTAATTATTCGTCTGCTGTGGGTTTGGAATCGGTAGCCTGACCGATTCGTTCATGTTTGTGGTGCCATTTGTTTGTTGACGCATGTTGAAATAGAAGATTGGTTGTTGACATGATTTCCAGTGATGCTTTGGTGCTGCTGTGGATCAGATGTGTTGAGTAGCCTGACTGTTTTTTTTTTCTTGCGTGTGGTATCATTGTTGACACGAGGCTGTTTTTTGAACATGCCAATGCGGACACGATTTCCCCTGATGAGTTATGACTTCAGACGCGATGCGTGTGTGGAGGTGTGGAGTCCGTGTGATATGTGGGTAAGATAGGCTTCTCATGTGTTTGGAGATCCGCACTCTGAGATAAGCGCAAGGCTTCTCATGTGTTTGGAGATCCACGCTCTGAGACAAGCGCACCCCCCCCCCCCCCCCAAGGGAAAAAAAGGGACCCCCCGAAAATATCGGCATAGTTCGAACACTGGGTTGGAGAAAGTAATGGCAAATAGTGAGTGCACAAACCATAGAAGGTAAACTGTACACAGCACCAGGGCAGTGTGATGGTATGTCTACTTTTAGATTGTGTTAGCTTATCGATGAACACACTCGTCACTCGACGAGTTTCACGTCTTTACGACGGATACTTAAATGTGTGTTAGGTATTATTGTTGCAGTCTAAGCAGTCATTGTAGCAGCTAGATGAGCGAGAACTGAAAGGGTCTGTGCCATAAACCGTTATTTCTTCATGTCCAAAATGGTGGTCGCGCTTACGAAGGTCACGTGAGTGAAAAGGGTCCATACTGTACAGTAAGTAGAAAAACAAAATGGCGGAGCATGTTGCTGAACCAACCAGCATTCTGTGTAAACTCTAGAGACTATTGTGTGTGAAAACCCCAGGAGATCAGCAGTTTCTGAAATACTCAAACCAGTCCATCTGGCTCAAACCAACACCCATGCCACAGTGACAGAAAGTCACACTTTGAGATCACAATTTTTCCCATTCTGATGTTTGAACATTGTGAACATTAACTGAAGCTCTTGATTTGTATCTGCATGATTTTATGCATTGTGCTGCTGTCAAGGGATCAGCTGATTAGAGAACTGCAGAAAACAAACAGCAGGTGGATGGATGGGAGTTCCTAATAAAATGGCCAGTGAGGATAGTACCTTTTGGTTTTATAAAGTTGTGCAGACAATATAAAAAAAAAAAAAATAACATGCAAAATAAAATGAAGTGCGAGATCATCTATGATAGTCATCAGTGTTCTGCGCTCATCATAAAAGCTAACCAGACTAAATTCACTGCACCGCTATGCTAATTGCGGCATGGCTGATGTTCAATGAACATGCAACAGCAAAAAAAGAAAGAAAGAAAGAAATCAGACACAAAGCTTCATTGTTCGTATGAACGACATGCACAGCCATTAGCCTGGCTGCAAATGGATATAATTGCTGAGCACAACCTTTACAGTCAGCAAGAGCCATTATACGCCAGACAGCTAATATCAGACTTTTGACTTCCCTTGTCTCACTTCCCATAAAGGGAGATATTAAAGCGGATATATCATCTCAAACTCAAAAAGATGATCGCGCTCGTAAAATCTAATTACTCCAAGCTGAGAAGTAGATCAGTGAAGTGCCAGCTCGACAATAACTGCAGCATGAGGCACTTTGGGCCACACCAGGAGACTTCACAAAGAGGACAGACAGAAATACTGATGCAAATCAGGTTTCAGTCTGTCAAATCTGACAAGGACAAAAACAATATGCACTGAGGAAAATAAGAATTATTGCCAGGAAACTGCTAGCTTAGTTTTGCCAAATTTGGAGACAAACTTAGATTCTTTATTCAAGCAGACGAAATCCTCTCTGATCCCCAACACCCACTTTTTTATCGAGGTTTTGCAGTCAGTCTTGAGGGCAAAACAAAGTGATGTCAAAGCAAGAGCTGTTGTGTTGGATTTCTTCAACTTGCAGGAAACACTTTAATCCTGGTTAGGCATGCAATGCATCTCAGATCTATCCCGGGAACACTGGGAATGAGATTGGAATACACCCTGGGCGGGATGCCACTCCATTGCTGACACCTAGGGTCAAATTTAGTAGAACCATTCCACACCTATTGGCATGTTGCAGAGCATGAGGTAGGGATGAACCAGATCTCTATAGGGGTTACCTGACTCTGGACATTCTACAAACTACCTGCCAACTGTCATGAGCCAGCCTCTGATTCCTCAGCAAGATGTCCAATTACATTTATCAGTCATTCATAAAATGTATCAATAGAGTCCACATGAAATAAAACTGAACTTAAAATTGTAGGACTTGGAACCACAGTTGGTAGTCCAAAGATCATCTAATAAATATCAAGAGCTATTCAGTTTTCATTGATCACCAATAAGAGATTTGTCCTGGTCTGGTATGCAAGAAGTCCAGAATCTTCTTTCGGCTGCTCCCATTAGAGGCCACCACAGTGTATCTGTTATGCATATTTAATTTGGCTAGGTTTTACATGCCCTTCCTGACACAACCCTCCCCAATCTATCCAGGCTTGGGACTGGCACTATGCACTGGCACTATGCACTGGCTTGTGCAACCCCAATGGCTGGGTATTTTACCCAATCTGCATGTATTTGAACTGTGGGGGAAACCAGAGCACCTGGAGTAAACCCACACTGACACGGACATGTAAACTCCACACAGAAAGACCCCTGTCAGCCATGAGTTTCAAACCTGGATCCTTCTTGCTGTGAGGCGACAGTGCTAACCACTAACCACTACACCACCGTGCCACCCACAATAAGTCCAGAATCTATTCTGGAAATACTGAGAGGAAGGCAGGAGTACACACTGGATGGGACTCCAGTCCAGCCATCACAAAGCACCTGACCTTCTAGGTGCAATTTTTCTTTGCCAATCCACCTCATGAAATTTTTTATTTTTTATTTTTTTAGGGGATGTGATGAAACCAAATGGAGAATCCAACATGGATAAGATAAGTGGAAAAACATTCCCAAGCTCAGGATATTACTGTGAACACTGGGAACTGGAGCTTCATCCTGGTCAGGGTCATGGTGCATCTAAAGGCTATCCTGGGAACACTGGACATGAGGTGGTAGAATTCACTCTGGTACAAGTCCATCACTGAGGATCAGAACTTTACACCTGGGGCAAATTAAATACCCAGTCCTCATACTGGCATATTTTTGGGATGAGAAAGGAAACCAGAGTCCATGTAGAGGCAGGGAGAAATTCCAATATTCAAAACATCACCTGCTACAGCACTGCCAGGTGTTGGATTTAGTTGCAATTAAATTAACTGCAAGCACTGACCATCCCTGTGACTGCAAACATTCAGAAGTTTACATAAGAATGGACTTCAGACAAACTCATGAAAGAACTTAAAGGACTGGAACCTAAAAGAAAGGTTGTAGGAAGGAGTGGGGAGGTTTTTTTTTTTAGTGTTATGAAGATGGTCAGATACACTATAAAGTTTAAGTTGGCACTAAAGGCCATGGTCATTAATATTAGAGCATCATGGATGCTGGTCAGGGTGGTTCTCACTGTTGCCTCACAGCAAGAAGATTCTGGGTTTGAACATTGCATTTGACTTGGGTTTGTGTGGAGTTGGCATGTTCTCCCCGTACCTGCATGGGTTTCCTCTGGTTTCCTTCCACAGTTCAAAGACATGGTGATCAGGTCAAGTGGTTACTCTAAAATGCCCATGAGCATGATGGTTGTTGTTCTCTGTGTTAGCCCTGTGATAGACTGGTGACTCATCCAGGGTGAACTCTGCCTCTCAGATAATCAAAGTCTCTCCCCAGGCAGTCTCCTGTCCCAGTACTAACCAGGCCCTTATGTCATAGTACCAATCTCCACATCTATAGCCCTTGACCACTCGCCTATACATCTAGGGTTACAGTGGGGGTCTAGTCCTCTGGTAACCACAAGAGTTTGACTCCCTACTTGCACCTGTATTGCAGCATGCCTTGTCAGACAGCAGTAGGTACCATTTTTATGATGATCTTTGGTATGACCTGACCATGAGTAGAACTCACAATCTCCCAGTTGAGAGGTGGACACGCTAACCACTAGGCCAGCTCATGGTTATCAGATAATGGATCTTCAGTAAATACGGTTCAGGACCACTTTAGTTTAAATTACTGCATGGTGTAAATTTCAGGAAATGATGCCAACTAAGTTCATTAGTAAATATTGTTGGCAGATTTACCTGGTGGTGGCACGGTGGTGTAGTGGTTAGCACTGTCGCCTCACAGCAAGAAGGTCCTGGGTTTGAGCCCAGCGGCTGGCGAGGGCCTTTCTGTGTGGAGTTTGCATGTTCTCCCTGTGTCTGCATGGGTTTCTTTGGGTGCTCCAGTTTCCCCCACAGTCCAAAGACATTAGGTTAATTGTTGGCTCTAAATTGACCGTAGGTGTGAATGTGAGTGTGAATGGTTGTTTGTCTCTGTGTCAGCCCTGCAATAACCTGGCAACTTGTCCAGGGTGAACCCCACCTCTCACCCATAGTCAGCTGGGATAGGCTCCAGCTTGCCTGCAACCCTGTAGAATAGGATAAGCAGCTACAGATAATGGATGGATTTACCTGGTGGACAGGATTGGTCCAGCGTTCTGAGGGAATGAGTGGGATTGAAAAAAAGTCTGTCTCAGGTCTTTCTCCTCAAGAACATCTGGAAATCACTGAAGATGAACATGAGGAACTTTCCCTCATGGAAATACGAAAGAAACCAATGGACTTAATGTCCTTGTAAGTGTTATATTGACATTTGTTCTTTCATATTTAGCTTTAAACTGGTTTCACACTTGTAAATTGATATATAGTGGTGCTTGAAAGTTTGTGAACCCTTTAGAATTTTCTATATTTCTGCATAAATATGTACTAAAACATCATCAGATTTTCACACAAGTCCTAAAAGTAGATAAAGAGAACCCAGTTTAACAAATGAAACAAAATATTACACTTTCTCATTTATTTATTGAGGAAAATGATCCAATATTACATATCTGTGAGTGGCAAAAGTATGTGAACCTTTGCTTTCAGTATCTGGTGTGACCCCCTTGTGCAGCGATAACTGCAACTACAGTTTCCAGTTACTGTACTTTTGATCAGTCCTGCACACCGGCTTGGAGGAATTTTAGCCCGTTCCTCCGTACAGAACAGCTTCAACTCTGGGATGTTGGTGGGTTTCCTCACATGAACTGCTCGCTTCAGGTCCTTCCACAACATTTCGATTGGATTAAGGTCAGGACATTGACTTGGCCATTCCAAAACATTAACTTTATTCTTCTTTAACCATTCTTTGGTAGAACGACTTGTGTGCTTAGGGTCATTGTCTTGCTGCATGACCCGCCTTCTCTTGAGATTCAGTTCATGGACAGATGTCCTGACATTTTTCTTTAGAATTCGCTGGTATAATTCAGAATTCATTGTTCCATCAATGATGGCAAGCCGTCCTGGCCCAGATGGCCTGACCTCAGAAATCTCCTTTGTTCGTGCCATGATACACTTCCACAAACATGTGTTGTGAAGATCAGACTTTGATAGATCCCTGTTTTTTAAATAAAACAGGGTGCCCACTCACACCTGATCGTCATCCCATTGATTGAAAACACCTGACTCTAATTTCACCTTCAAATTAACTGCTAATCCTAGAGGTTCACATAGTTTTGCCACTCACAGATATGTAATATTGGATCATTTTCCTCAATAAATAAATGACCAAGTATAATATTTTCATCTCATTTGTTTAACTGGGTTCTCTTTATCTATTTTTAGGACTTGTTTGAAAATCTGATGATGTTTTAAGTCATATTAATTCAGAAATATAGAAAATTCTAAAGGGTTCACAAACTTTCAAGCACCACTGTAGATATTTTTTTTAAAAATCATACAGTAAAGGTAAATGGTTCAGGGTAGCTTTAATTATGAAATAAATTAAAAATTATTTAAAAAAACAACAGATGACAAATCTAACAATAGCATAATTAGTAACAATCCATTAAGACATTATATATCAAAAATATGAATTAACCTTCTTGCCATTTGTTAGAAATCCTACACATTTTCAAACCGTGCCTGCTCTTCCTCACAAAACTCCACCCCTTTTGTCATTACCATGACAACAGCAGCAAGAGATCCCTTTTATGATGATGCCAGCTTCTACTCAAATGAGGAAACAAAGTGTGTGTCTTCATGTGTGACAGAGAAGTGTGTGTGTGTGTGTGTGTGTGTGTGTGTGTGTGTGTGTGTGTGTGTGTCTGAAAAGGCCAAAACCTTCAACCCTGAGCAGCCACTTAACTGCAGACAGGAGGCATAGAAGAGGGAAAAAAATGTCACAGATGACTCATTTTGAGGTTGTTCTGCTGCGACGCTGCTAACGAGGCAGCAGGCAGCAGCGTTTGACAGATGTAATTATGGCAGTTTTCATGTCAGGTTCCTGCCGGGATGTAATTATGAGGCCCCCTGTGCTCTGACGGGAAGAGAAAAACCGTCACTTTCTTTTGTTTTCCCTTCAAGGGGGTCTGAGGAGATGGAGAGAGCAGGAGGGCAGAGTGACTCCTACATTAACCCTCTGTCCCCTTGGCCCTGTGTTCGGTTCACTGCTGTGCTCTGACCCGTGACGTCTGTACGCTTTAGAGAAATGTAACTAATACACCGAGCAGGTAGAAACTCATCGCAATACTGGATTAACAATGTGATTTTTTTGATACATCTAAAGCAGCCAACAACTGGTACTGACACACACAGAGGCCACGCCTCCTTCACTGGTTCTGACACACACAGAGGCCACGCCTTCTTCACTGGTTCTGACTCACACAGAGGCCACACCTCCTTCACTGGTACTGACACACACAGAGGCCACACCTCCTTCACTGGTACTGACACACACAGAGGCCACACCTCCTTCACTAGTACTGACACACACAGAGGCCACGCCTCCTTCACTGGTTCTGACACACACAGAGGCCACGCCTCCTTCACTGGTTCTGACACACACAGAGGCCACGCCTTCTTCACTGGTTCTGACTCACACAGAGGCCACACCTCCTTCACTGGCACTGACACACACAGAGGCCACACCTCCTTCACTGGTACTGACACACACAGAGGCCACGCCTCCTTCACTGGTTCTGACATACACAGAGGCCACGCCTCCTTCACTGGTACTGACACTCAGAGGTCACACCTCCTTCACTGGTACTGACACACACAGAGGCCATGCCTCCTTCACTGGTTCTGACATACGCAGAGGCCACGCCTCCTTCGTTGAGACTGACACACAGAGGCCACACCTCCTTCACTGGGACAGACACACACAGAAGCAATACTGCCACTAAGACGAACACATATAGAGGCCACGCCTTCTTCCCTAAGACTGACAGAAAGAGGCCACACCTCTTTCACTGGGTCTGACACACAAAGGCCATAACTTCTTCAGAAACTAACACAAAGGCCACACCTTCACTGAGACTAATCCACAGAGGTCACACCTCCTTCATTGAGACTGACAGAAAAAGGCTACACCTCCTTCACTGAGATTGACACACACAGACAACACCTCCTTCATTGGGGCTGACACACAAAGGCTGCATCTTCACTGAAACTGACACACACACAGACCACACCTCCTTCCCTGAGGTTGACAGACATAGCGGCCACACCTCCTTAACTAAGATTGACACAGGGGCCACGCCTCCTTCACTGAGACTGACACACACAGGCTACACTTCCTTCATTGGGACTGACACACATGGAGGCCACACCTCCTTCCCTGAGACTAAGACACAATAGAAGACACGCCTCCTTCACTGAGCATGACACAAAATGGAGGCCACACCTCCTTCCCTGAGACTAATACACACACAGACCACACTTTCTTCATTGGGACTGACACACAATAGAGGCCACGCCTCCTTCACTGAGCATGACACAAAATGGAGGCCACACCTCCTTCCCTGAGACTAATACACACACAGACCACACTTTCTTCATTGGGACTGACACACAATTGAGGCCACACCTCCTTCACTGAGACTGACACACTCACAGAGGCCACACCTCCTTCCCTGAGACTGACACACACAGAGGCCACGCCTCCTTCACTGAGATGAGTTCTACAGTCTGTACCACCTTCACTGACCAATCAGAATCCAGAATTCAGCAGTTCTGCAGTATAAATGCTTGTAAAATTCTAACTTGTGTTTGTGATATTGTATACACACTCTATTGTTACCAGTGTAAATGAACTTTAACTGTTTAATAACACTTCTTTAATACTGCACGTTTTTTTTATGCTTTGTTCTTCACTCAGCTTTAGCAGCTGGACCATCAATTACTTGACAGAATGCTGAACATATGTCCAACACATCCATAACTAAGACAGTGTCCAAAAAATCCGATAGGATTATAATGGCAGTGATTTCAATGTGATCTGAGAGTAAAGAGGAAAGCAGCCGAACAGGAAGGAAGTGATGTGGACTGAAGTGAACATCAGAACTCACAATTAGGCTGGCGTTGATGTAGTCTGAGCTGCTCTGGTTATTCTCAGCCTTCAGCATCACTCTGGAGTGATCGTCTGTGATACAGGGGAAAAAATCAGTCCTATGTTAGGCTATAACATGCTTATAACATGCTTATAACATGCTTATAACACAGCTATTACATGTTATTATACAAAGAACATTTGATTGGCTGTTTCCTTGGCAAATGTTATTGTATGAACAAAATGGGCATTATTAGTCATATATGAAGCAAGTTAGTGTGTATCACACAAAACAAACTAACTAACAAAACAACAACAGTCTATTGTGAGGAAATTGAGGTAATTTATATTTGTAATAAATATATATTATACGTTTGGATATGATATATCTCTATTGTGTACAATTTTATATGTCAGGAAATAAGATCTGTTGATCCTGTGTGCATGAGGCTGTAGTGGAGCTGGTGTCGTTTGTGTTATGTGTTGTACACGTGTGTAGCATGCAGCATAAATGTGTCATGTGAGATTTAAGCCACTCACATGCGAGCACACCGTTGGGTCGGTTCTTCTTGGCGTTGTTTTTCTCCTGAGCTGCAGAACAAGCGGCCGGCTCGGCCTGATAACCACACAGAGCTTCCCACTCCTTCTCCAAACGATCCTGATTCTGCAGGTGATCCTCCATATATGCCTGCACAGAGCAAGAGGAAGAGGAAGAGGAGGGATGTGGAGAATGTTACATCAGGAATAAAACACTCGCAAGTTGATTATTTTCCTTTGACAGCTTGTTGCTTAGAGTTTTATTCCTCTAGTGCCACAGCAAGAGGTACATGTTATACTTTTTATCCATTTCTAGTTACACTTGGTGTGAATGTGAGTGTGAATGGTTGTTTGTCTCTATGTGTCGGCCCTGCAGTGACCTGGCGACTTGTCCAGGGTGTACCCCGCCTCTCGCCCATAGTCAGCTGGGATAGGCTCCAGCTTGCCTGCGACCCTGTAGGACAGGATAAGCAGCTACAGATAATGGATGGATGAATGGATGGATAGTTACACTTAATGTTGTGGAATGTCATTGTGGAAGCAAGTTAGTTTCTGTTCCTGTGAAACAGCTGTTCCCTGACCATAAAGAAATCACAAACTCATCTGTCTGAAGAAGAAGAAACCTTTATTTGTCACATGCACACTTCAAGCACAGTGAAATTCATCCTCTGCATTTAACACATCTGAAGCAGTGAACACACGCACACACACCCAGAGCAGTGGGCAGCCACACTAGAGCACCCAGGGAGCAGTCAGGGGTTAAGTACCTTGCTCAAGGGCACTTCAGCCCAAGGCTGCCCCACGTTAACCTAACTGCATGTCTTTGGACTGTGGGGGAAATCGGAGCACCCGGAGGAAACCCATGCAGACATGGGGAGAACATGCAAACTCCACACAGAAAGGCCCTTGCCGGCTGCTGGGTTTGAACCCGGAACCTTCTTGTTGTGAGGCAACCATGCTAACCACTACACCAACCATGCTGAAGGTTACTGCGTTACCTTGGACCATTACAAAGCTCTGAAACTGGAGACGCCTACCATGAATCCTCAATAAACATCTTTCTTTAAAATGTTCCCTGCGAGTTGGCCTAGTGGTTAGCGTGTCCACCTCTCGATCGGGAAATTGTGAGTTCTACTCACGGTCGGGTCATACCAAAGACCATCATAAAAATGGTACCTCCTGCCATCTGGCAAGGCATGCTGCAATACAGATGTGAGTGGGGAGTCAAACTCTTACGGTTAGCAGAGGACCTGCCCCCCACTGTAACCCTAGTTATGTAATAGGCAAGAAGCCAAGGGCTATAGAAATGGAGATTGGCGCCACCCTATGCACCATGTGGCACGAGAAGGACTTTCAACTTTTCTTTAAAATGTAATCTTCTGTCAGGTCACCATCACTGAAGTAACATCCAAGAAGCAGCTACTTCATTCCCTGAACTGTTTCAACACCCTGTCTCTCTCTCTCTCTCTCTCTTGCTCACTCCAGTGTTGTAGTCGAGTCACTAAACCGCAAGTCCGAGTCCAGTCTTGAGTCCCCAGTTTTCAAGTCCAAGTGATGAAAGAAAATTTTGAGTTGAGTCCACTATTGATCCAAGTCGAGTTCGAGAACAAGACTCCACCCACACCATTTAATGGTGGCTGTTGCTGCCTTTATGTGAAAGCATCTCTGCTACCATGTTGGACTAATGTTACTGCTCAACTGCCCCATTTTAATTAACAGGCTACAGATAAAAAGCTTGTTCATAGCTCAGCAAGCAAGCCCTGCCCACTATCAACGGAGCAATGAACATAGCGTGTCACTTCCTTCTCTGGGTGGCGTCTCGTCAAATGACGATTGAAGTTCGAGGTTGTCCCCATCATCTCCTCGATAATTCTTCTACATATGGAACACATAGCAGTACATTTTTTCCCACTGCACAAGAAGTCTGTATAAGTAAAGCAGACAATCCTAAGGGTGTCTGTCCAGGCATTTTAGCGCCATTACTGTTAATTTGTTCATGAACATGACGTACAAACAGGCAAATGTGCATTCTCTTGCATGAAATTAGCATAAAAATTAGTGTAGATATAAATATTTTACGCTAAATTATTATGGCATGTTGCAAAAAATAAAGAAAAAAATCCGAGTCCTCTTCTCCAATTTACGAGTCCGAATGCAGTTAATGTACGAGTCCGAGTCTGAGTCATCAGCGTTCAAGTCCAAGTCAAGTCACGAGTCCTTAAAATTGGGGCATGATTCAGACTTGAGTACTACAAGCCTGGCTCACTCTGTCTTTTCTCTCTCTCTTTCCATCTTTTTTTCCCTTCCATCCGTTTGGTTCTTTTGTCTCTGTTGGATTCAGCTCCCCAGGAAAGGAGACTTAAGCTCAGACAATCTTATCACCGTGTGTGAGAGTGGAGAAAAGCAGTGATTGAAGCTCGTCTCTTTCAGCACTCTTAATTGCGTGTGTGATTGCCAAGGACCAACCCACCTCTCTCTCTCTCTCTCTCTCTCTCTCTCTGTTCTTTTGTGCTGTGTATTTGGGATTAGTCTCCGAGATTGACGAGTGGAGCTGCTTTGAGCTTACTTCTGTCTGGAAGGATGGAGGTGTTATTATAGAACAACAGAAAGAAAAAAGAAACTAGGAAAGAAAGGAAAGAGATAGAGACAGAGAGAGGTGGAGCTCAGAGGTAAGTTGGATCACAGCTATGTAAAGTATTTTTTCATGAATGTGCTATTCTGAAGCACCAGTGATGGACAGATGCTGAGTATAGCAACACATTTTAAGAAGTAATTAGCGGTCCAAGCATTTTTTTTTTAAACACAGTTGGTGAAATCACAACACGAGGAAACACACAATTTGGCAGAAAGACTCAGTGTCCTTCCCCACTACTCTGGAATACGATGAGATCCATGTCAGCCTGATGGTGGCGCTATAGATGGAGGCGCATCATTACATTTTGGTGAACTGTGTGACACATCGCAAATGATTCTTCTTTCAAGTCTTTCAAGTTATTCCATGATTAACGCACTTGTATTTCCTGTTTATTTGTTGGTTTTCTTTCATGCAAACCTTGTGCACACAAACAGGAGAATGATCACAAACAATATAGCTGCCACAATTGAGCCAATTCTTTTTACTTACCTGATTTAAACAGCAATAACTTCTAAAAGGAAAAACAACTCAGCTTCATTACGCCATGCCATCTATGGCTGATTATTTTCCAACAGGTTTTTGGAATTAACATACTACTATTTCAATATAAAATAAAATTCACAGGAATTTTATCAAACATGATTTGTTTCTTTGAATTTTTATACACATAAGTTCATAAGAAAAGCAATACAATGAACGTATAGAAAATTACAGTGGTTCAGGTTGGAGTCCTGAGTTGGAACTTGTACTTTATGTTTTCTTTTTCTAACATATAATGAGATCCAGTTTCAAAAATCTCTATGATAGTGAGAGAGTGTATTTAACTTACAATTTCTGTTGTATGTTAGTTTATGGCAGTCAGAATCTTTCTTTAGTCCAATTCCTATAGAACAGGGAGGAAGTTCAGCCATTTCTAGATGTCTAAGAACAAACTCATTTATACTGATCTCAAATTGAAAGCAACTACAATTAAATTCCCTAGTCAACTATTCAAAATATCCAGTCCTTGCAAAGAAACACATTCAGTTAATAACATTGGTAAATTTTCTCAGTGCTCTGTATTACAATGTATTTAATATAATCCAAGCAATATAATGTTATCTGAACAAGTATGCAGTTTACAGACTCTAAAACTATAAGATATGAGCCACCTGTTCTGGTATCAAAGGTCACCTATTGTGCTGTGTTGATATTGATAAGGCTGGCTGTTGACTGGTACACAATAGCTGGTCATTGATTGCTAATGTTACACAGTCTTAGATTAAAATCAATTTATAAATAATTAATACTGAGCATTAATTGAAATTTTATTTAAAATTGAGGAAGAAACATGTCTCCTAACCTACTTGATCCTTATTGAAGCATTTATTAACCCTCAAATATCAGTTATATGAAAATATATCAAAAATTCGAATTTGGTGAAAATGGATTTTTTAAACCCCTGTAGTTTAAAAATACTTGAGAGACACAGAACAAAAATTTGGAAATATAAAATATGGGTCTTGGGGATTACTGAAAAAAAATTTACAAGTTCCTAACTGCTATCCCACATTGGATTTCTTGCTACTGAAAATGGCATGTTTTAGAAATCGGCGAATTTCAAAACCCTATTACAGACAAACTAGGAATAGTGGAGACTTGGTAAAACTGAAATTGGTAGATATTTCTGTGTAGATTTGAATAACATTCTTAGTTTAAGCATTACTGCCACAGGCAAGCTTCCAGAATGAATTAAAAATGCAAAAAATGCAAATTTGTCTTTTTAATTTCCTTGTTAAAATCACCATCTAATATACAATGACCATTGAAATTCTAAGTTGAAGCTTGTAGTACAAGACATTGAGTCTCTCTGTGCAAAATTTTAGGTTTCTACCTTGCATAATAAAGATTATATTGCACTTTGAAATATGTATGTTTTGAGCAAAAAACAAAAAAAAAATCGAAAAATTCAAATGCCTGTATCTCTGAAACTATTGGTGATAGGAAGCTCAAGTTTTGGGGATTAACTTCTTTTAATATTATCCCTGAGCCCTCCAAATTTCATTGAAATCTGAGATGATCGAGCATAACCTCTTGTTGATTTGGCATGGAATGACCCAGCACTAACTCCATCCCTCATCCTAAACTTTAACATTCGCAAATTTTCCTTATTGAAATTCACACAAATTTACCCTTGATTGTACAAATCATACAAATCATTGTTAGCAAATCACATATTTAAGTTCATCTTAAAGGGTTTTTTTTTCATGAGATGTAGATCAACAAGCACTAACTCCACCCCTCATCTTGATATTCTGCCATTTAACTTCACCTCCTTGAACCTTTAGCCCTGATGCCATGGTGTCTCTTGATGGCTTTATATATGAACTAGCACTTGCGAAGCCATGTGAAAGTTCATTTTCCTGGAGACACATGTTCTCCACCTGCTCTCCGACATGAACGTTTGGTCATCTCTTATAAGCTTATGTTTCACAAGGCAGGGAACTTAATCGAGGCCATTATGGTCCATGTAGTATTCATTATTTAGTGGGAGAGAAATGACTTTGATTAACAGGACTGAGAAGAGCCTTAATGAGATTAATGCAGTATGATGAAAAAAACAGAGCTTTGCTTCGCTGAGGAACGAAGGGGCATCACTGTGGGTTGGCACGGGCAATCTGAAATGGATGAATACAAAACTCATTTAAAAGTGATGGATAGTTATGGATAATTTAATCAATATCAAAGGTTTAGGTTACAGCCGTAGTGCTGGGCATTGTCCAATTGGATTGTTACTCAGTGTAATGGAGGGATCCTTAATGGCTGTATTTTAAGCATGCCAGATCATCGAATCCCACCGATGTCAAGGATCCTTCGAACCAAATCCTTCATTCAGGGAATCTTCAAGGATGTATATGTGTATCCTACTGTGAGATGGCCTAGTGGTTAATGTGTCTGCCTCTTGACACTACTCATGGTCCAGTATCATAAAAATGGTACCTCCTGCTATTTGGCAAGTTATGCTGCGATACATATGTAAGTAGGAGCCAAAATCTCATGGTGCACCCATAAGCCTCAAGAGATGGTTAGTACTGGGAAAGGAAACTACCTGGGAAGACCAGGCCCTGGTGTGGGAGGGACTTTGATAAAAGGTATATCCTCCTTTTACCCTCTGCAGAGGTACAAGACAAGAACTTTTCAATGATACACACCTGCCTAGCCTCTGAAAGACACGTCCTACCATGGAATCATCCTTAACATTAAGAAACAACCTTACTCTTGGCCAAGACTCTGCCCACCAGCCAGTACTACCAATCAGGAAGGTTTTTTTTTTTTTGATTGATTGATTACTTTATTCTGAACAATAAAGAAGAAAGATATAAAAATAAAAATTTTAAATAAAAAAAAAAATACAATAATCAAAACATCATCATAAACAAACAGAAGGTGATGAATAACACGTGCTTCCACAAGACTTCCAAAACGTTTTCCAACTTCTGCTCATGATGCACCACACTGGAACCTTTTGCAAGTAGTAGTCAGAAAGGAGGAAGTAAAAGCAGGAGAATGAAAGAGTTTCCTGTGGCTCATTTGTCTCTAACTCTAAGATTCATGGACGTGCAGAAGGGGTGGCTCTAGTTGTCTGGGCAACTGCCTTTATGCCCTCCTCGACTGATGTTGCCCTTCCGAGGGAGGGGGGAAAAATAATATAAATCGTTCAAGGAATACAGAATTTCAGATTTGAACATGATTTTCATTATAATTCATGCTTTTGTTTTCAAACGTGTCCTAAAATAGCCTAAAGTACCGTCAATCATTCCATCAGACACCGCAAGAGAAAGGCAGAAGGAAGGGAGGGGGCAGGGCAGGGGCTCACAAAACTGAAGCGGTGCACGCGACCTGCACTTCAGCCTGCATGCATAGCCAGATTGTTGCAGATGCCTCGGCAGTTAAAACCGACTACCTTCAGCGCCATGACGGGGGTCTAAAAGGTGAGCTTGAGATGTACACACAGTATAAAAATGATCACCATCAACTTTTCTGAAATCTTCATCAACCCAGGTGCAGTTTGCGACATTTAGTGAGCCTAAACAATCCGACAGCCAGATACTGTGCCACGTTTAGTTAGCAAAAAAAAAAATCCGACAGCCAGCTAGCTTGCAGACAACCTGTAACTTTTTACAAGCTGCTCTGTGATAAACAAACTAATGTTAGGCCTACATGTCCGCTGATAGTTTTCTAACATTTCGTTTTAGCAAGCAGGAAGAATGATGGAAATAATGCATCATTTGAATTAGGCTATTTCATATGATTAGAAAACTAATTCTTAACTATTTTGGGTCATGTGTGTAATGTTAAAATGAAGGCAATTCGAAAAATGCCTACGGAAAAGAGGCGGATTCAAGAGAGAGATAGACAACTCAAAGAGGCAGCTAAGGGGAGCACCTCTCTGCAGAGTTGGCTGCGAAAAAGCCAAGCAACAGGTGAGACAGAGACTTTGCAGCATTGTCATAAAAATGACACTGTAGGCTAATTGATTAATCATCCTCATATTTTAGCCTGGGCGGCACGGTGGTGTAGTGGTTATCGCTGTCGCCTCACAGCAAGAAGGTTCCGGGTTCGAGCCCCGTGACCGGTGAGGGCCTTTCTGTGTGGAGTTTGCATGTTCTCCCCGTGTCCGTGTGGGTTTCCTCCGGGTGCTCCGGTTTCCCCCACAGTCCAAAGACATGCAGGTTAGGTTAACTGGTGACTCTAAATTGACCGTAGGTGTGAATGTGAGTGTGAGTGGTTGTCTGTGTCTATGTGTCAGCCCTGTGATGACCTGGCGACTTGTCCAGGGTGTACCCCGCCTTTCGCCCGTAGTCAGCTGGGATAGGCTCCAGCTTGCCTGCGACCCTGTAGGACAGGATAAAGCGGCTAGAGATAATGAGATGAGATGAGATAGTTTAGCCTGCTAATGGCATTTTCTCATAATTGCATTACATTTAAGATGAGGAGCAGCCACAAACCTCCTCACTTCAGGAAAATGTGGACCAGGAGGAGACATTTAGGGCAGGTAGGCATAATGCTGATTACCCGATATAGGATTAAGCTACAGGTTTAAAGACCAGCAAGCTATATATCAAGCTGTATATAAGATAAAATAAAATAATTACAGCAATAAAAAAAATACAACAACAATAATAATAATAAATATAGTTTTTGTAATTGTTGGTAAAATATGTAATTGGACAGATGATGAGCCCAGTGCAGCTGTATTCAGAGAGGAGGAGAACAGAGAAAGGAGAGATGAGAAAGAGGATGAGATGAGGGAGAGGACAGCATCTGAAAGGGAGGATGTTCAGAGTTTGGCAGAATCTACTGATTTTGATTTTTTGCTGAGGTTGTCTAATCCCACTGATCCAGCACATGTAGAGAGCAACAATCTTAAGTACGATCAGAACTTCATCAGATTCTGCACTTCAGTCGGGCCTTGCCATCCTATGGTGAAGTTCCCAAAAAAATCAGATATTTCAATAAAGACCGTGTGCTTCATAGTTTAAAGCCTGTGAGGTTTTGTGTGTGTGTGTGTGTGTGTGTGTGTGTGTAGGGAGGGGGTCTGCCCTTTCTTCAGGTCAGAGCAACTGCCCTTCATAATTCCTGTGCACGTCCCTGCTATGATTCCCATCACTGCTGTCAATTTCATCAGAAGTGATGGTGTGGAAATACCAGGTCTTTGAAGGTATAAGATTTTATAACTTAGTTACTCAAAATGTGCATGTCAGGAATTTTAATTTTGATGTCAGTCATCATTTCTCAAGATCCAAAGACTTTTCCTTCTGTAGCCCTGTCTAAAATCATACAGTTCATAAAATCAGTAACACAGCAGGTATATAGTTATATAACACACAAAAGTTCATAATACTAAACTGGTTAAAATATGTATTGGAAAAAATGCATAAATATCATATGTACAGTTTGAAATGTTCAATAAATATTTGTAAAAAGAGTAATGTTCCTTTAAAATCCATAATTTAGGAGAAAATGAGTTTGTTTGATCTAAAGTCTGCGTAAACAGCCGTGCAACCTAACCTGTTATCAGTTAATGTCAGTCAATCTGTTTATGCATTGTTATTGGGTCTTTAACAAATTAACAGCCAATCCAAGCCGTTCCCTCAAATGGGGCGGGACAAATGGCGCAGGCCAGGGTAGTGTTGGGTTTCACGAGAGACATACTGTGTCTGGAGAAAGGAGCGATGAGCAGCGTGCTGCTGAGAGTATTTCAAAGTTCTATCTACAAGGTCGACTACTCGTGGTCCTGATGATAACTTGATTGTAACTCGAAAAAAGGTAAATAAATATGTGCCTTTTGTTCTGAGCTGTAACTAACCGTTATAGTGATAAGACATGATGTTGTGATGTTAGTTAGTGACCTGCTAGTTAGCTTAGCATACTATGTATATGTGCCTGGATATCATACTGTTACGGTAGCATTGTAATGCTTCCTAGTTAAAACAGACTTCACGTTAATTCGCCATGAAATAGCATTTGGTATTGTGGCTCAACTGAGTTAATATGCTTAAAGGAGATGTGGAGAGAGAGGTCGGAGCGATTTTCCCGGTCTTCCCAGTTGACGGACTCTGCTGTTTTCTTCTTGTGATTCCTGTGATGCTGTGTACTAACTGCTCAACGGTGACTGCTATCCCCATTAACAATTCATCTGGGAATCGTGAGTGCTGACTGAACTAAAGGACTTGCACGTGTTTTTTTGTTTTCCGCTCACGTCAGAGTGAAGCGGCCTTTAAAGTTTTTAGGCCTCATCGCACCCCAGCTTCAAATCAGGCCTGGAACAGGGTCACATTTCTTGATTAACGAGTGAAGGTGTGTGTGTGTGTGGGCCCACGGGTATACATTGAGTGATTTTGATTGTTTGTATGTGATTAACAACTGTGTTTGGTTAATATCAATCATATTCAAAAGGTAATTTTTTGTTTAAGAGGTATTTGAGAGGTAAGTATTTTGATTTAAGGTATGTAAACGGTATTTATTTTGTATAAAAGCTATTAAGAAGGTACTTATTTTGATTAAAGAAAGTTAAAAGGTATTTTGGTGTAACTTAAAAGCATAACAAAGGTATTTTGTACTTTTTTTATAAAGGTATAAAAGAGATTTTTGAAACTTAAAGGAAGAGGTTTGAAAACTAAAGAAACCTGATATTTCATTTTGTACACCTTTTATTTATAACATTTTGAGACTTGTTTATATTTTATTTCATAAAGAAAGAGTTACCAAACTTTATTATTTCATTTTGTAAATAAATACCTGTAAAGGGATTATTGCATTTAATGTACCGTTGTGTGGTGGTCCTTATAAATTTTGCTGAGGACGTTTAGAAATCAAAATTGGGGTTGAACTCAAAAGATGTAAATTAAAGAGTAATAATACATTTTAATAACAGTTCAACAACGAACTCAGGCCCTGTCCCATAGTACTACACACTCAAGATAAAATACAACATAGCTACATGGGACCTGGGTTACACTTCCATCAGAACAAAACAATCATCATAATGCAGAACCATGAAAGCCTCAACTCCTTGATCGCTAGCACTTGTAGCTTAAACTCAGAAATGTACCATTTATTCTTTAAGATTTGCACATAAGATTCTGTTAGTCATTTTATGCAGCTTAGCATAAACAAACAAACAAACAAGCAAACAAACAAACAAACAAACAAACAAACAAAACCCAGCAAAAATAACCCAACAGATAGCATGAAGTCTGGGTTTATACAATCGATCATATGATCAATGAGAAAACGGGAACGATGAACTATTCATGAGACTATTATTAGTAGTAAATGATTCTGGAATAGAAGTGTTCAGGTGATTAATGATGGACTGTGTGGAAGACAGGAGAAAGATTTAAATCAGCCTCATGTCCTGACACTTTAAATATTTCATTGTTGATATTGATTTTGATGTATATTACCAAAGTAAATAATTGAAAACTGCACTTGAGTGTAGCTTTGTGTTGGCTGAATATTCGCAGAATAAGGAGTTCTTGATATGTTTACATTCACGTACGCATTTCAGGGTACATCTACATCTCTGGAAAAAAATTAAGAGACCACTGCAAAACTATCAGTTTCTCTGATTTTACTATTTATAAGTTTGTGTTTGAGGAACATGAACATTTTTGTTTTATTCCATAAACTACTGACAACATGTCCCGCAAATTCCACATAAAAAATATTGTAAGAGCATTTAATTGCAGAAAATGATGACTGGTCAAAATAACAACAAAAAAAAAGAAGTGCATTCAGACCTTGAATAATGCAAAAAAAAAAAATCAAGATCATATTCAATTTATACAACACAATACTAAATACTGAACTTGGGATGAGTTCAGAAATCAGTAGATGGTGGAATAACCCTGGCATTTAATCACAGTTTTCATGCGTCTTGGCATGCTCTTCACCAGTCTCTCACGATGCTCTTGGGTGACTTTATGCCACTCCTGGTACAAAAACTCAATCAGCTCAGTTTTCTTTGATGGCTTCTGACCATCCATCTTCCTCTTGATCACATTCCAGAGGTTTTCATTAGGGTTCAGGTCTGGAGATGGGCCTGGCCATGACAGGGTCTTGATCTTGTGGTCCTCCATCCACACCTTGATTGACCTGGCTGTATGGCATGGAGCATTGTCCTGCTGGAAAGCCCAATCCTCAGAGTTAAGGAGCACTGTCAGAGCAGAAGGAAGCAAGTTTTCTTCCAGGATAACCTTGAACAAGGCTTGATTCATGTGTCCTTCACAAACAAAAATCTGCCCCATTCCAGCCTTGCTGAAGCACCCCAGATCCTCACTGATCCTCCACCAAATTTCACAATAGGCATGAAACTCTGTGGCTTGTAGGTCTCTCCAGGTCTCTGTCTAACCATTAGACAACCAGGTGATGGGAAAACCTGAAAATTGGACTCCAAGAAGATGACCTTACTCCAGTCCTCTACAGTCCAATCTTTATGGTCGTTAGCAAACCTCAGCCTGGCTTGTCTTTGCTTTTCATTGATGAAGGGTTTTTTTTCTAGCTTTGGATGACTTAAACTCCACCCAGAGGAGTCTGTTTCGAACCATCCTTACCATGCATTTAACCCCAACTGCCATTTGCCATTCTTTTGGTAGGTCACTTGATGTCATCCTACAGTTGTTGAGTGACATTTGAAGGAGTTGACGATCATCCCGGTCAGTGGAGAGTCATTTTTGCTCTCTGCCAGTCTGTAACTTTGTTGTCCACAATGTCTGCTACTTGACCTTGTTCTTATGAACTGATGTCTTTGAAATTTTGAAGACGGAAGTAACCTGACACTGACTGTATCCCTCTGCCAGTAATGCCAGAACTTCTTTTTCTCACTCAAAACTTTTCTTTTTAACTCTTTAGGCATGAGGAATAAATATTTTTGTATTCCAATTAAATTTAAGGTACTACTAGCACTGGTTTTGCATTCCAAGCTGGCCCTATTGCAAGAAGATAGTGATGACTACAGCAGTGGTTTTTATACTTTTCCTTGTTAAATAAGTTTTAGTTCAGGTGATCACCTCATCAGTACCTCATTAAGGAAAATAAGGTGTTCTTGTGTTGGATTTCCAGCACAGACACTGAAATGAACTGGTTGCCATACATAGAGATGCTGATGTAAGAAAAAATTGAAGTGGTCTCTTAAATTATTTTTATATGAAAAATAATAATAACAATAAAAATAATAATGATTTACATTATATACAATTTTATTACACCTTAATATTTTATTATGGTAAAGCTAACATTATTTACTGTTAGTAATGCTCATGAGATTGTTTTATTATTAAATTCAATTTGATTAAATTTGTAATAAACAATACTAACAGCTTTAATAATGAGCTCAATCACTATAACATTGTTAAAAATGTAAAGTAATGTAAATAATGGACTATCTGGCTATATGATACAGAACCTGAGGGTTTCACAGAACCCATGTTGAGAACTGTGTGCTTGCCTCTCATCCAACTCTCTCATGTCTAACTCTATTAGCAAAGTAAATTTATTATTTAATCAGACACCAAGGGGCTTCAGCACTTTAATCAAAAGCAGTTTTTCTCCTCCAGTGTCGTCCTCAGACCTCTATTAGCTCTTTGGTGATAAATACAGCAGCGGTAGTGACAGTGGCAGCAGCAGCGGCTCATTACTGATTGATCAGCTCATATAGTTAGAGTCTGGTGTAAACACATGACTGTATACACACACAAACATCACAGTGACAAATGACAAAGTCTGGATATCAAGTCTGAACTGAGCAAACCAAATATCTAGCTGTTCCTTTTGTCTCGCCCTGGATATAATAGTATAAATACAATGTTATAGATTTACTACACTGTGTTTGAGTCTCAATGTGACTGGACCAATGTGGTTTCTGGTTTTAACTGGAATCTTTATCCTCGTGCAATCATCCAACCAAATAGCACAAGAATGAAACTAGCCACTGTAACGCATGAAAGTGTAAACTCTCACATTTGCAAAGCCAAATTTCACCATCCAGTTCCCTGAATGCTAAACACAAAGCTTTAGTCTCCCAGCCTGTCCTGTTTTCATCCTGTATTTACTCTCCTCAAACCTCATGCATCAGTCTGTTAGTGAAGTTGTGTGGAAATGTTTTCATGGATAAAACAAACTAAAAATTCCCCAACAGATTTATACAAATTTTCTTTGTATACATATGTTCATAAACCCCAATCAGCCATGAATTACCAAGCATTTAGCCACACCCACCATATGCCATAAAAGGCCAAGACCACAAAATGACAACTAAATGGTAAAAGGAACACCTCCTAAGCTTGGCATGTGTTAAAATTTCCAGTAATGCAGCTCAATCATTTTATAGAGTGCCATTACTTCTCTCCAAATTAAATAGCTAGTCTTATTTGTCTTGCTTTAATTAAAAGTAAATGAGATTTGTTACTGGAAAATATTGAGTAAGAAAAGAAGCACTTGCTTTTTTGCGTTTAGGAGCTTACAGTGAAACCTTAGTGTTATGAATGATGTTTGAGATCATCACGTCACATTGATTGTCAGCCATGCCTCCTTGTTGCAAAAACGTAACAGGAGACTATAGTGATTTTTTGCAGCAAAACCAAATTTTTCTAAAATGTCACGTTGTGTTGTCAGAAGTCAGAATGGGACCCCTTGTTTCCAAACCAACAGAAGATAGTTGTGGTTCCAGGCAGTCAGGAGAAAGAATTGTGGTCTGACAAGCTCCGCCTTTACAGTGCACATTTCTTCTCAGCTAAGTATGGTAGCTCTTGATCATATCAGTGAACTTGACAAGATTTAAAGGGCTAATATTGTTGTCAAGACCACCTAAACTGAGATCAAGTCAAGACCAAGACCAAAGCAGGGCGAGACCAAGAGAAGACCAAGACTTTGAGGGGTTGAGATCAAGTCATGACCAAGACCAATGCAGGGTGAGACCAAGAGAAGACCAAGACTTTGAGGGGTTGAGATAAAGTCACAACCAAGACCAAGGCAGGAAGAGACCAAGAAAAGACCAAAACTTTGAGGGGTTGAGATCAAGTCAAGACCAAGACAAAAGCAGGGTGAGACCAAGAGAAGACCAAGACTTTGAGGGGTTGAGATCAAGTCATGACCAAGACCAAGGCAGGGTGAGACCAAGAGAAGACCAAGACTTTGAAGGGTTGAGATCAAGTCACAACAAAGACCAAGGAAGGGCGAGACCAAGACTTTGAGGGATTGAGATCAAGTCAAGCCCAAGACCAAATCAGGGTGAGACCAAGAGAAGACCAAGACTTTGAGGGGTTGAGATCAAGTCATGACCAAGACCAAGGCAGGGTGAGACCAAGAGAAGACCAAGACTTTGAAGGGTTGAGATCAAGTCACAACAAAGACCAAGGAAGGGCGAGACCAAGAGAAGACCAAGACTTTGAGGGATTGAGATCAAGTCAAGCCCAAGACCAAATCAGGGTGAGACCAAGAGAAGACCAAGACTTTGAGGGGTTGAGATCAAGTCACGACCAAGACCAAGGCAGGGCGAGACCAAGAGAAGACCAAGACTTTGAGGGGTTGAGATCAAGTCACAACCAAGACCAAGGCAGGGCAAGACCAAGAAAAGACCAAAACTTTGAGGGGTTGAGATCAATTCAAGACCAAGACAAAAGCAGGGTGAGACCAAGAGAAGACGAAGACTTTGAGGGGTTGAGATCAAGTCATGACCACGACCAAGGCAGGGTGAGACCAAGAGAAGACCAAAACTTTGAGGGGTTGAGATCAAGTCACGACCAAGACCAAGGCAGGGTGAGACCGATTCAAGACCAGGACCAGACCGGTGTGCGTGAAGGGGGTGGGGGATGGGTGACAGTTTTTAACAGGAAAAAAAATCAAACTAGCAATGAATCACATGATTGGTGTCATTTGAAACAGGAAGTTTTCCATTCAATCACAGTAACAATGTTAACAAATAAATCAGACAATGCATAGGCAATTTAGTGAAATCCCCACAGTTGTGGTCTTGACTGATCTTGAAATAAAACCCTGAGTCCTCTTTATCTGAGACCTAGACAAGACCGAGTAAAAATGCCATCGATTCCAAGATGAGACCGAGACCTTCAGAAAGTGGTCTTGAGACCAGTTTCAAGTCTTACAACACTATAACAGGCATAGCTTGTTCATGAGCGAACAATAACATTCTTAATGACTGACATTCTTACTGAGGAGCTGCCTATAATGGACATGTTTAGCTAGCTAACTTTGTTCAGCTTACTCATTACCATGAACACATCCTTGATGTTGTAATCACAAAGCATTGAACATTGGCTGCATTCAAAATGGGGAAACTGCTGTCTCAGAAGGATGTGTAACAAGACAGCAAGGCATCAAGGACCATTTCAAACTGATCAAATTCACATTTCCTGTCTTCTTCGATGCCTTCAAACAGTCCCCAAATGAAGGCAACCTTGATGTATCCTCAATCCTGCATATTACCCATAAATCTCTTCAGGAGCTTGCTCAAGCAACAGAAAAAACAAAGATAGCAGAACTTCACAGAAAAGTGATTTTGTATACAAATAGCAGTTTTTGGAATGTTTTTTTGTAAAAAGTTACTGAGAAATAAACATTGTACTATCTTATAACCCAATTAAATTTGTTTGATATGATTTGTGAGGCATCTATTAGCCAACTAGCTAACTCTCTGGTTTAGTTAGCCAACATTCTGATGCCACCAATGTTACTGTAAACGCTATCTTAAAAGGTCCATGTAAATGTCCTGAAAATATGCCTTCAGTCGAAAATCCTGCCTTATGAGATATATGTCCAGTATGGCAGCAAGGCAACAAGGCAGCAACCTTCTTTTTTGAACACAGCCATTATGGCTGGAACATGTCAACAAACAACAAAGTTGTAAACATCAAGAGACCTCAGTTTCTCTGTCGTATGTAGGGGTAGTAGGCTGACCCCAAGCCATAAGGATCTTCTAGAGTTACACCATTTGACAGTGTAAGTTTAGCCAAATAACACTTCCTGTCTTTTAGTGCTAATTTGTTCTAATAAGTGGAGAACATTTTACATAACATCAGTCTGATTCCTAAATAAAATTCTTGATCGACTGTGAATATAACCAAGTTGCGTCAGATTGTTAGGGTAGGTTTGTTGGGTCTTTTGGCAACCAGGTTGTTTAGAAACACTGTACTAGTAATACCAATACAAATGTCTCTCTGTGACATCATGATTCTTATACAGCACCAACCGACAAATTAGCACTAAACTTGTCACTGTCAGGGTGCAGGCACTTACAGATGCAAGCACAGGGGAGAGCGAGTGCATGGCAAACTGGTAACCAAATCCAATACAGCAATCTGAAGAAGTAGTGGGGGACAGGCAAGGGTCGGTCGAGTCACAAACAGAATGTCAAAGGGCAGGTGAGTAAATGAAGTTGGAAATAAATGTAAACAAAGTCAAAAGCACTAGAAGTCAAGCAGAAAGTCAAAAGGCTCGGTATGATCAGGTATGGGGACACAGAACAATACGACGCTGTGAATGTTTGTGAATGCTGGGCTTATATAGGGAAGTAATTATGAGGAAATGGGAAACAGGTGTACTTCTTCGAATTTTTCATAGAATTTTTTTTTTTCGGTTGAGAGTACACTGTGTGCATTCTGGCTGTTGCTTCTCACCAGAGCTTTTTATTTTATTTTCTCTTTTGTTTTTCTTTTTTGTGTTTGTGTAGTTTGATGTTTGTTTTTTTGTTTTTGTTTGAGTGTTTTGTCTGCCAGTTGTGGTGTAGCTCCAGACCCAGTTTTGGGCATCGGTTCCCTCCAGGCCTTGGTTCCCTGTGGGTGATGCCTGTGCTCATCACCATGGATTGCAGTGAGCTCACTGCTCTTTTAACATCAGGGATGTCAGCGGTGCTTTTGTGCTTGGTGCGGTGTTCTGAGTGATGTTGCTTGGTGGCGTCACACCGGCTGTGCAGGCAGTTTGGGACTTACCAGCGCACTGCATAGCAATGTTTCTGTGCTCGCTTTGTGGATCCATGGCATGGTGTTCTGAGAAATGTTGCCCAGCGGCATCACGGTGACTGTGCAGGCAGTGTGGGAATTGTATTTGTGTGCCTTTTGGTGGGACTGTAGCTGCTACACCATTGGAATGACATCCTGACCTTTTGGTGGACTTTTGCCCCCCTTTTTTCCTTTCTTTATAATTGTAAAGCAACCTTGGGTATGAGAAAGGTGCTATATAAATTTAGCTGATTATTATTTATTATTTATGATTATTATTTATTATTATTATTTATGATTATTATTTATTATTCATATCTTATCGACATTCGGCGCCCTGAGACAGCACCAGCCTTGGCTCAGGCCGTTGCTGAGGCAATATTTCCCCCTGAAGGTCACTGCCGGGAGACACTCTCATTCCTTGCATTCCTTCTCTAACTTTCCGCGGTCGCCATTTTTACCCCCAGTGTGACAAGCGGGTGCGTGACCAGCGCCTTCATGGCTGCAGGAGCGGACGGCTGCTTGCTTGCGCTGGATTACCTCCTCCCCTCCCCCCTCCCCCCCTTACCCCCTACCCCTGATTCCCCCTCTCAAGTCCCGTGTTTAAAGTGCACTTGTGTTGTTGTGTGCTTATGCAAAGTTTTTTTTAAATGTTCCCACACTGTACTCCTGACAGGAGCATAGTGGGGGGTGTTCTTTTTTTCCTTATCTTTCCTCATGTTGTGTTTCTTTTTTATCTTTATCCCTGTCTTCCTGTCCTGTCTACGCTATGTCAATTGTATGTTGTATATGTACGGACAGGTTGACGGCTAATGTCGCTGGTACATGTGACTAGTGACAATAAAGGGCATCATCATCATCATTTATTCTGGAGATGAAGGGCATTGCGGTGCCTGGGAATTGTAGTCGGGGGTGGCCATGTTTGGAAGCTGCTTTAAACTTAGGTTTTCAGTGCTGTTACTGACAGTCACAAGTATTTCAATAAATAAACATATTCAATGTCAAGTTTAATTTTCACAGGTGTAATATTTGATATCTTGAGCAAATCCGTACTCTCTCTAGTGCTCTGCTGGATTAAGGCAGGTCCAGCCTTATAGTAGGTCTCTTGTTAGTGCCAGTCTCTTTACTCTTGCGTAAGAGCGGCCATCCTTGATACAATCTAGCATCCCTGTTCTTCGTCTCCCAGGAGGCCTCTTTCCTACCATATGGCCCTTACTGACTTTGACCAGCAGGTCCCCATGCCGAAGTGTGTGTCCAAACCAGGCTCTTTGCCTCTTGTTGATTGTGTGAATATTCTATCAGTCATAATACTATAAGGGGTCAAGGGAAGAAGAACATTTGCTGAGGTGGTTTCCTGTTGCCTTCCTCAGCCGCAGTGGCCCCATAAAGGCTCTTCTGCCGATACAGTGATCCATCATGCTGCTGCCCATGACTTCTTTCTGTACAAATTCGTACAAATTTCTGCAAAAGTTCGGGTGTGTCTCTCAGGTGTCTGTATGGTGATCAGTTTGTCACTGCACCTTCACACTTCCACGCTCCCACAGAAAAATGCGAGGACAAACTCACAGCTATTTCACACACCACGAAGAGTCCTACTGGTGCCAGACCTCAGACATGGTTGGTCAGTGTAGTATGATCTTGTGTGGAGTCATCACATGGAGATGTTTGCTGGAGCAGAATGTGTGAAGAAACAATCTGCATCTGAGCCAGAAACATGGATTAGCCTACTCTGCTGCAATAATGCTTAAGTTTCACGATTGCAGTGAGAAAAACAACAACAACAAAAAAAAAATGTAGAAGTAAAGCAGCGTAGCTGTCAATCAGAAACGTGAGTGAGGACAAAAGGCAATTGAAATTCCACACAGGTTCACTCCAGATGAGGCCCAACTGCAGAGTGCTCAGCTTTTCACTTTCTGTTAAAGCTCTGAACAAGGATGAGTCTGTTCACCACAGTAAGCTCTGACAGACCTCTGGAGTTGTGGAGCTCATCAAGTAGAGTCAGCTTTATGACTTCATTCAGTTAGAAAGCAACGTCGAGGCTATAACATGAACATTTCATATGGTGAGATTTTCCCTTTGAAGAGAAGAACCCTCAGACCATCTGAAGAACTCACCAGAAAGGTTTTTCTAAAGGTCATACACAGCAATTTGAGGTTTGCTGGAGTCAGAAATTCAGGGTCATCTTATTACTTCAATAAGCACTTTATCCTGGTAAGGGTTGTGCTGAATCCGGATTCTAACCTAGGAATACTTGGTGTGAGGTGGGAATTCACACAGATGGAACAAGAGTCTATCACTCATCCACACTGAGGGGTAATTTAGCATGGTCAGTCGACCTACTAGTACTGTACAGGATGGCATGATGTACAGGATGGCATGATGGTGTAGTGGTTAGCACTGTTGCCTCTCACCAAGAAGGTCCTGGATTCAAGCCGGGTGGCCAATGTGGGCCTTTCCATGTGGAGTTTGCATGTTCTCCCCATGTCTGCGTGGGTTTCCTCCAGGTGCTCTTGTTTCCCCCACAGTCCAAAGACATGCGGTTAGGAAGGGTTGTGGCAGGAAGGGCATCCAGCGGTTGGTGTAAAACTATGCTCCAATAAATGACATGTCAAGGACATGCCAATGACCCCACACACATAAGTGGGACAAGCTGAAAGAAGAATAAGAAGAATCTACCTACTAGTATGTTTGTGGATAGTGGGAAGAAACTGGAAGACCTGGAGGAAATTCACATAGATAGTAGGGATAGTAACCCAAGCCCAGGATCAAACCCTGGACTTGTGATGTTGTCTATAGGGTCAACTGACTTTCCCACTACGTGTTACTCCAAAGTCATAATCACAGACAATAATATTCTCCAAAACGTTGTTTATGGATCTTATAGAAATCCATCAAGAGCATCTGAGATCAGTAACATGTCACTGGTTAAATATTTACAAAACTGTTATGTTGGGAAATAAACTAGTATAAAGCATTACTAAGTATTAGAAACTCTTACACACCAGGATAAACGGTTATTAGATGGTTTAATGGATGTACAGGACATACTGAGTCCCACTGATCAGTCACCAGAGGAAAGAAAGAGCCTCACTG